>NW_027491347.1:703750-1407500 GCF_021521415.1 Bidens hawaiensis | reverse complement strand
TATAAGTTATTTTACAAGTTCCCTGGTAATTGGGTATGTGGTAACAATCCTCGGTCTTATTCCGAGTCAAGGACCGAACCAAAAACCGAACTTTTGTTTAAAAGCTTTATTGTTAACTTTTTGAATGTAAAACTTGAGTATTATTATTTATAAGTTATTTTACAAGTTCCATGGTAATTGGGTATGTGGTAACCATCCTCGGTCTTATTCCGAGTCAAGGACCGAACCAAAAACCGAACTAAACCGAGTTCACTCCCTTAAGACACACAAGTGTGTTTTTAACCACCAAAACTCATATTTTTCTTCAAGATTATATTTTAAATCAATTTTAGTTAATTTCTAAATATACTTGGCATGTCGGTAACCAACTTGATCTTATAACAAGTTCGAACCGATAAGGTCGTATACTCGCTTAACGAACGTTAAGTTCTTCACAATTGAACTATATACTTGGTTAAGTCTATTTTGATTTTATTGAGTTATCTCATAACATTTATTATTTTGGGAAGTTAACTGTGAGCTTGGTCAATTATCAAGTCTCGAACCGACAAACCCGAACACTCGTTTAAACCTCGTTTTGGTATTTTTATAACCAAGGGTTTTGCAATATCACATTTTAACCCACATTATTACTTAACATAGGTTGAGTAAAAAAAAAAGAAAAAAACTAATGAATAGAATACCGAGACCCGGTTTCGAGTAAACTTATTTTACAAAACTCGTTTCTTTAATTTCTCAAATATTTACATTTTAAATCATAAACTTCATTTATTTACTTTATTTGTCATGTATTTTATTTTAAACCCTTCCAAGACTACCTACTAACACAAGACCCGTTTAATATAGGTCTTGCTCGTTAAACCGATCTCTCCGATTATTCACGACACTATCTTTCAAGTTACTTGTTAATGTGAGTACTTTTTCATCCCCCGTTTTCCATCTTTCGTTTTGGGGGTGACATTGCATACTTATTCAAATTCAAATGATTTATACTTGAGTCTTAAACCACAACACGTATTGTATATGTTTACTTAAATAAATGCTCGATTTGGTGTTATATATTTTACATGATTATGTGCAAATTCTTGAATGCTAAGGCGGGTAGCCTCTTGAATGCTAAGGCGGGTAGCCTCATCAAAGTATGATCATACGTTAATTCCGAGTATATATGGTATCCCCATATAGAAGGTGTCGTCAATGTATTCTTATTGACGATTTCATTATTGTCGTCAATGTATTCTTATTGACGGTTTTATTATCTAAATTGTTGCTATTATTTATTGTTTTCATATACTAGTTGTGGATTTCATACTATATACTTATTGTCCAAAACTATGAAAATTGCTCACCAACCTTCGTGTTGACAAACTCTATTTTATGCAATGTTACAGGTTTGATGTTAGCTTGATTGGATTACTTGAAGAAACTTATCATCTTGGCTTTAGGATATTAGAAAATGAAAGAACAAGTTATTTGTTTATCTATCTATTTGGCATTTTGTATGAACAATTGTTGTGTTATTTATGATGATATGGATTTAAATGAGTTGTTTAAATATTGTAACTTTATAGTGTCATTGTGCAATGAGCAATCATGTCGCGCCTCGACGTTTCCGCCTTCATTGGTCGGGGTGTGACAGATTGGTATCAGAGCCATTGACTATAGGATAGGTGGTTAGACGTAACAGCCTAGTATAGTTTATGCTCTAGGGTTCCTATACGTGTGCTCATACGTGTTTACCCTACTTGATTGTTTATTGCATTTATTAATTATTTATAAACTTGTTTAAAAATCTATCTCATCATAAATGTACACATACACACACTTTCAATAGTATTCTAAGGTATTTTTACTTTAAAACAAAACATTAGTTTTTATATTGTGTTTTATGGATCACAAGCTTAACTTGGATTTCGTTGTTTACAATCTCCTTAAAGCTAGGTTCTATAATTTGTTTTGTGACGACCGTAGGGAGCGAAACACTTGATTCGATCATTTGACAAAAAGATTCCAAGAATCGAAGGTGATTTACTTACCTGGGATGATTGGGTTTAGTGTTGGTTTCTAGGTCAAGCAACTCGAGTTATATGAGCCGACACTTTAAGTTGTCGTATGCGAGCGTTCCGGTCGCCTCCTTATTTTTGGTGTTGAAAACATAAAAGCCACGGTGATACGTGGACAAGTGTTTTTAACATCTCGTGATATCTCCGTTTTATTGTATGTTATTATCATGATTTGAGTCAACAACATGAAAGACGCGGTGATACGTGCACATGTTCGACTCCATATATATTACTTTTACATAAGTTTTTATTGCCGGGATATCAAATCATGGTGGTTCATGTACCATTTTCCCAACTATATATATGTTTAAAAGAAATTTTGTTGTTTTTTATTTCGGAATATCAAATCATGGTGGTTCATGTACGATTTTTCCGACTATATACAAATTTCAACACTTCAAAACGTCCAAATTTTAAATTCTCGAAACTTTGAAACATATACTTATATATACGTTTTTATCATTTGGTTTATGTATAAACTTTATTTCTACTAACATTCTCATCCTTATGACACTAGGATTCACGTAAAAAAAATGGTTACATACATCTTCTATTTTAAACTCAATGCCCTCAAACTCACTACAATTCTTTATAATTTTTAGAATGCCTCCGCTACGACGCCACTACCACAAGGACTCCAGACGCAAGATAGCCGCTTTAGTAGCCGAACAAGTCGCCGCTGTGATTCCCAAACTCCTAACTCACTTGCAAGCAAACCAACCTCCACCCGTTGTAGCACCCGTTGAACCCACACCAGCTCCCTACTTGTATAAACAATTTACCGGTGCTAACCCAACCAAATTCCTTGGTACGAACTGTGCGACTACCTTGTTGCAATGGTTTGAAAAGATGGAAAGTGTGTTCCGACACAGCGAGTGCCCAGAAGCAAAGAAAACTAATTTCGCTTCGAGCATGTTTGAGGAAACTGCTCTTACGTGGTGGGGTAGTGTTATGCATCTCCAAGGGGCGGAAATTGCCATGGCGCTTCCATGGACCGAACTTAAGGAACTCATGATGAAGAAGTTTTGTCCCAAACACGAGCTCCAAAAGCTTGAAGCCGAATTTTGGGAATTGAAACAAGAAAGTGGTGATAATGCCACTTACTCGCTCCGTTTTCATGAATTGAGCACCCTTGTACCTCATTTGGTTACCCCGCTCGAACGTAAAATCGACAAATACATCTGGGGTTTACCCATGCTAATTCGGGACTCAGTCATGAGTAGCAAACCTGAGAACCTTGAGGATGCAATTACTCTAGCCGGTGCTCTATCGGAGAACCATGTTAAGGCGGGTACCCTAACCATCAAGAAGAAAAGTGATAAAAGCAAAACCGAACCCGCACCTCAAGCCAAAGTTGACCCACCACCTCAAGCCATCAACTACTCAAACTCTTCCCGCCACAACAACAAAAAGAAACCCAAACAAAACCACCAAAACTATGCCGTTACCCAACCACAACCGCAATAACAACCCCAAGCTCCCCCACAAAATCGAAAACCATATACCAGTACTTTTCCACTATGCAACAATTGTCAACTTCATCACCCATCTCACTTACCTTGTCGCCATTGCACCATTTGTAACCGTTTTGGCCATCTAAATAACACATGTCGTTCCGCACAACGTACTCAACCCAACAAACCAAGAACCACTCCACAAAACACCCAAAACCGCTTTGCACCTTACCCGCAAAACCCTCCTCAACAACCCCGAGCTTGCTTTAACTGTGGTGACCCAAATCATTTCCGCAACAATTGCCCACGACTCACTTTTGCAAACCAAGCCCAAACCGTAACCATACCCTACTATCAAACCCAAGCCTACCAAGTCAAAACCTACCAACCTCAACTTCCCCAACTCAATGCACCACTCTTCCAACCCATGCAAGCCATCCAAGTACCTCCTCCTCCTCCACCACCTCATGCACCTCAAGGAAATCCCGGTAACCAAGGACGAGCTTTTATGATGAATGCTAATCAAGCTCAAGTGGTAAACGATGTTGTGAACGGTATGTTTTTAGTGAACGAGCATTTGGCTTCTATATTATTTGGTACGGGAGCCGATAGAAGTTTTATTTCATTAAAGTTTGAATCTATTCTTGCCGTACCTCGCACTAAACTTTCTCGACCCTTTTCTGTCGAAGTCGCCAATGGAAATTCTATCACCATAAACTCGGTCCTTCGTAATTGTTCTCTCACTCTTTGTAAGCGTAAATTTTCCATCGATCTCATTCCAATGCAAATGGGAAGTTTCGATGTCATAGTTGGCATGGATTGGTTATCTTTGCACCGTGCCGAAGTCGTTTGTTATGATAAATTCATTCGGATTCCGCTTGTCAACGGTAAAACTCTCAAGGTCTACGGCAAAATGTTTCCTAAAAGGCTCAATCTCATGTCATGTTCTCAATCGCACAAAATACTTACGCCAAAAGTATGTTCCGTTCCTAGCCCAAGCGGTGGTAAAAGACCACAACGAAAGAAAAATCCAAGATATCTCCATTGTTTGTGATTTCCTCGACGTCTTTCCAGATGATGTTACCGGTCTTCCACCCATTCGTCCGGTTGAATTTCGAATCGATCTTGTGCCCGGCGCAATGTTCGTGGCCAAGGCTCCTTACCGTTTAGCCCCGTCGGAAATGCAAGAGTTATCAAACCAACTCGAAGAACTTTCCGACAAAGGATTTATTCGTCCAAGCTCCTCTCCTTGGGGCACTCCCGTCCTCTTCGTGAAAAAGAAATACGGCTCATTTCGCATGTGCATCGATTATCGTGAACTCAATAAACTTACTATCAAAAATCGTTATCATTTGCCACGAATCGACGACCTCTTCGATCAACTCCAAGGCGCAACGTGTTTCTCCAAAATCGATCTTCGATCGGGATATCATCAGTTGCGTGTTCGCGAAGAAGACATTCCAAAAACCGCATTCCGTACTCGATATGGATATTTCGAATTTTTGGTCATGCCCTTCGGGTTAACCAATGCACCCGCGGTATTTATGAATCTCATGAACCGCGTTTGCAAACCGTTTCTAGATAAATTCGTTATTGTCTTTATTGATGACATTCTCATCTTCTCTAAATCCAAAGCCGAGCATGAGCATCACTTGCGTTCCATTCTCGAAGTCTTAAGAAAAGAACGACTTTACGCCAAATTCTCAAAATGTGAATTTTGGCAAGAGGAAGTTCAATTTTTGGGATACATCGTCAACGACAAGGGTATTCATGTTGATCCCGCAAAAATCGAAGCCGTCAAAGATTGGAAGACTCTGACTACACCCACGGAAATTCGATCTTTCCTCGGTTTGGCCGGATATTATCGGTGTTTCATCCAAAATTTTTTCAAGATCTCTTTACCCCTCACTTCCCTAACTCACAAAGGACTGCCTTATGAATGGGGATCCAAACAAGAAGAAGCATTTAATACTCTTAAACACATGCTTTGCAATGCTCCTGTTCTAACCCTTCCCGATGGAAACGACGACTTTGTAGTATTTTGCGATGCTTCTCATCAAGGTCTCGATTGCGTTCTCATGCAACGAGGTCAAGTTATCGCCTATGCTTCAAGGAAACTCAAGGTCAACAAGAAGAACTACACGACTCACGATCTTGAACTTGGTGCCGTCGTTTTCGCACTCAAAATTTGGAGACATTACCTTTACGGAACGAAATGTGTGGTTTTTACCGATCACAAAAGCCTTCAACACATTTTTGACCAAAAAGATCTCAACATGAGACAACGAAAATGGGCTGAGTTACTTAGTGACTACGATTACGAAATTCGCATTGCTAGTGATATGTTTGGCATGTCTCTATGTACTATGTCAGAAAACAAATAATACTTTGTTTTTTTATGTTTTTCCTTTCAATAATGTTGTCATTTTAGAGCATTCTCATCTAACCCTCTATTTTATGTAAGGGGTGCTTTTATAATTTATGTTGTCATTTTAGAGCATTCTCATCCAACCCTCTGTTTTATGTAAGGGGTGCTTTTATAATTTAGATAGTGGTCTTGGATGTTGTGAATGAATTGTTTTTATATTTTAGAAAAAACAGTGATTTTTCTGTATATTTGAAAAGTTATTGTTCACTCTCTATAATTTTTTAATATTTTTTGAAAGTGGTTGTGAGTAAGGGAAAGAGAAAAGTTAGTGAAAAAGGTATAAAAAGTATTATTTAATTGAAATAGATAGAGAAAATATAGTGAATTTTAGTGTGATTTTTAGTTTAGGGATAGGGAGTAGGATGGGAATGCTCTTAGAGCATTCTCATCCAACCCCTCATATTATGTGAGGTGCGTTTTTATAATTTAGAGAGTGATTTAGGGCGTTGTGAGTGAAGGGTTTTTATACTTTAGAAAAAGTAGTGATTTTTCAGTATATTTGAAAAGTTAGTGTTCATCCTATATAATTTTTTAATATATTTTGAAAGTGGTTGTGAGTGAAGGAAAGAGAAAAGATAATGATAAAAGGTATAAAAATATTATTTAATTGAAATAGAGAGAGAAAATATGATGAGTTTTAGTGTAATTTTTTATTTAAAGATAGGGGGTGTGATGAGAATGCTCTTAGTCATCTGATGTAAGAAATCATTCATACACCATGGTTGTCGGATGATTGATCATTTGCTAATAACAATACTGATAGATGGGGTCACGAATCTCACGCATTTCACTTCACATTTGGAGAAGTTACGACAACCTTCATGATGCACAAGTTTTACGACTAATAACAACACTGATAGAGAGATGGTGTCAAGGGATTGGCTTTTCCGCACAAGCAATTCTTTTACACATGTGTAAATTGGTTATTACACATGATTTATTTATTTACAGATGTGTAACCTTGTGATAACATACATGTAAACACAAAATTTATATAGCAATTGATTTAACTCTCAAATAATATTAAATGTATATAAAAAATACGTAAAAAAAGTTGGTTGTTAGGAGTTCTTTTTTTTTAAGGTTTGTTAGGAAACACCAAACACCCCCCACACACATACACACATATATATATATAGAGAGAGAGAGAGCTCAAAACCAATCTCAAATAAACTTGACGATAATGATGTTAATCTATTTTTGTGGATAACACATAGGTCGGAGTGGTCAATGATCGATTGGGAGGGTTGCAATCTTTAAGTAATTAGGAGAGGACTTTCTGTAGTTAGGGTCTTCGCTTTATTTTAGGGATATGTTTGAAGGATCTTGTGCTTGTAATTAGAGGTGTGCAAACCAGTTTAAAACTCTAAAATCAGTTTAGGTTAAAACCGGATCGGTTTAGTCAACAAAAGTCAAAACCGGTTTATGATTGGTTTCGGTTAGGGTTGAAACCGGTTTCTTACGGTCTTACCATGGTACGATCGGTTTTGGTTCGGGCTTTGATCGGTTTCGGTTCGGGATTTGACCGGTTTTTGCTTGTTTCGGTTCGGTTAATCGGTTTGGAACCGGTTTTGGTGGAGAAAATTACAAACCGGTTCCGAACCTACGGTTTCAATCGGTTCCAAACCGGTTTCTACATAATCGATTTCAAACTGATTCGGTTTCGATTTAATTTTCGGTCAGTTCGGTTAACCGGTTTGTTTGCCCACCTCTACTTGTAATTCAGTGTGTTTTGTCTAGTTGTATTCTTGTATTGTTGTATTTGATTCCTGATATGATTAGCTTTCCATTGGTGAATCATGTTGTTATTAGTTAAGTCTCACGTTTAAAAATTAAAAAGAAAAATTTAACAATAATTAAGCTTTGGATTTGGATTTGAATTTATTCTTTTTAATTGCGGAGCTTTCTTAATACAGCCCACAAACAAAACCTTAAATAATATATGTTAAAAATCTTGGTTTTGTAATGGTAGTTTGAGTATCCACTTCTAACACAAGAAAGTGGGCGCAAGGATGACGGCTTGAAATAAAGGGAAAACACTCATAAAAGTGGTAACCTACATACCTATCAAGATTTCCGTCATTGATCCTAACGTCATTAATCAAAATAATCCACCTTATTTCACTGTTTTATTACCCTAAAACTTATATAAAACTAGGGGTTTAACATCTATTTTGAGTCAAACTTATTCACTCTATGGTTATATTTCCTATTCACATTTTACACCCAGGCTACAAATAAATGTGTGAGCTTTCTATTTTAACGGCTAACTTGGATTACTAATGTGTCATTGGCTCACCACTTATATATGTCTTTAAAATTAAAATATTGTACCTCAAATATTTTGATTTAAAACCTAATCATCCCTATCTGTAAATCAACCATTTTTGGTTTTTATTTCAATCGTAGAAGAAACAGAAAAAAATAATAAAAAGTTTTAACGAGAATTCTCTGGATATAATAAAATATATAAATGATTATATTTTCATGATCTATGTTTTTTATCATAGTTTGACATGATGGTTTTATAAAAAAATAACAACAATAATCATAATAAAAATAAAAATAATAATAATAATAA
This sequence comes from Bidens hawaiensis, assembly GCF_021521415.1. Taxonomy (NCBI): domain Eukaryota; kingdom Viridiplantae; phylum Streptophyta; class Magnoliopsida; order Asterales; family Asteraceae; genus Bidens; species Bidens hawaiensis. Next base: position 1,398,974 of record NW_027491347.1, on the reverse strand, counting down.
TAATAATTATTATTATTATTATTATTATTATTATTATTATTATTATTATTCCAACTAATAATAATAATATAATTGTAATGGATTCCTACAGAAGCCATTTGAATTAATTCATCATTTGGAATTTGGGCAGCAACAAGATGGCATCATGATGATCTCACTACGGAGTAACGGGGCACCACGACTTTACTCACATCAAATAATCCATTCTCTATTGTTTGTTGTCATTTACCCTAATACAAAATGGATAAAGTAATTCATCACTGAAAACAAAATCAATAAAATAAACACAAATTATGCATTATATAAGCTACTGGAAACTATAATAAATTAATAACAAACTATCAAATTTGATTCAAAAAATTAACAAATCGGCGAGCATCTCCAAAACCATCAAAGTTGGATTATTAAAAATGGCTAAACATATTAAAAAGTCTAAAAAGCTTTTAATCTGGCCCTTTTAAATGGAGTGACGACTTATTAATCAGCCTAATAATCTCAGGATTAAAATTATTAAAGGTTTGCACGGGAATTGGGGTGAATTATCGATGTGATTGATGTAGGGTTGAGTGCCGGAGTTTGGCATCGAATTGTTAATCTAGTAAAATTATACACAATAAAAGAAATTCTTAATTTGAACACTTTTAAAAGTAAGGTGGAAACGGGGAAGAAGCTAGAATTTGGGAGGAAGTGTGGTTGGGGATCTCAAGCTTCAGGAGAAGTTCCCAAGTTTATTTTGATTGGAAACAGATCGGAGATGTTTCATTGAGAATAAACAAAGAAAAGAAGGTTGGGTATATGTTGTTAATCCTGTATTAAACCTGTAACAATAAAGCAGAAATAATAAACGTGAAAGATTGAACCGGGCTTGTGTTTGACACAATTCCCTTAAACAGATTCTCGGTCTGTTCCCAGGGTACACCGGTTCGTAACAGCCGCAGTGTGCTGCCGGACTTAACGACTTGCCTGAAACAAAATCAAGAATAATGCTGCTAAGAGAAGATAGAGCTGTGTGTTTTCGGTGTGTTTTTAACTTCTGCATATGATCTGGTTTTATAACCACAAGATCGTAACAACTCAATAATGACCCATTAAAGTGCAATAATGGTCATTAGTGCAGAATATGTAACTGATCAATCATTAACAAAATTATAATGACTATTTACAGTAACCGAATAATTATTAATGATCATTAACAACCATTGACCAGCTGTTATAATTTGAAAATCTCAAAATAAATGCAAAAAACGCGGGCTCGGGTTTTTGGAGCAGCATTCGTGTCCGCGGGACATGCGGGCATGCACGAGTTCAATAAATTTTAATCCGGAAAACCCAAATTCGCACCCCCCTGCGCGCGTGTAGGAGTTGTAGTAAAACACATCACAAATTTTCAAATGTGTAGTGAGAATGGCACCTTATAAATCATTCTCAATTTTGTTCCCCAACCGATGTGGGACGAAGTTTCACCACTTCAATTTTTGAGACATTCATTCACACTCACTTTGCTTAATCTTCCAACAATCCCCCACATGAATGGAGGTCGAAAAACCAACATTATTTCGATTAAATTTCAGCAGTTAAATCTTGCATACAATAGGTAGCTGTTACTCTTTGAACCTTTGCTTATGAAGCGCGTTTAGCCCACTGACTCTGAGTAGACAGCGATGTCTTTGAACTCATCTGTCGTTAGTGTAGACAACAATACACTTCACACAAGACTCTCCCTGACAAGTTCAAGTCCTCATAGTTATGTTTGTTATGGTCATGAACATGAGCCTGGTTCTGCGAGAGCCATTAAGTATTGTGCCCCAACAATACCCTTCGAAGCGACCCCACTTCTCTCTCACATAGGTGATTCACCATGTATGGTTACCTAATTCGAATCATTAAAAGCCATAGGCTTAGCCTCACTCTTGTCACTTTTAGGAATGGACTAGGAAGTTTACCGGCCATGCAGTAAACTACCTTTTAAATACGTAGGGTTATCCCCCCCCACAATGACCTCATTAATTCATACAATTAGGTTTTCCTATTAAACTCAATTATTGGGATCTCCAATCTGTTGAGTTAGGTTTCCTTCGTATGAACCTTTAATTTTTAAAGGGCTTTAGTCCCATTCCCATGGACGACTTCTGAACTAACTCTCTACTTAGGCCTTTTGTTAATGGATCCGCAATATTATCCTTTGACTTCACGTAGTCAAGAGTGATAATTCCTGTAGAGATTAGTTGTCGTATCGTATTATGTCTACGTCTAATATATATGTTCTTACCATTATACATTGTGCTATGAGCTCTGCCAATTGCTGATTGGCTATCATAATGTATACAAATGGCCGATGCCGGCTTAGGCCATCTTGGTATATCCTCGACAAATTGACGTAACCATTCTGCCTCCTCGCCCGCCTTATCTAGGGCGATGAATTATGATTCCATCGTGGATCTAGCTATAACCGTTTGTTTAGACGATTTCCACGATATAGCAGCACCTCCAAGTGTGAAGACATACCCACTTGTTGCTCTGGAATCATTCGTGTCAGATATCCAATTTGCATCACAGTGTCCTTCGATAACTGCCGGATATCTGTTATAATGCAACCCGTATTCTCGAGTGTATCTTAGGTACCGAAGCAGCCGAATCATACAGTTCCAATGGATTGAACTTAGGTTGCTCGTGTATCTGCTTAGCTTGCTCACAGCATATGCTAAGTCTGGTCTAGTACAACTCATAAGGTACATTAAGCTACCGATAATTCTTGAGTATTCCAACTGGTTAACTGGTTCACCTCTATTCTTAGCTAGATGTTGACTCGTGTCAATGGGAGTTCTATCTACATTAGAGTCATTAGCATTAAACTTCTCAAGAATTTTATTCACGTAATGGGCTTGACTTAAAAGAAGTTCATTTTGGGTTCGTGTGATTTTAACTCCCAAAATCACATCCGCAAAACCCATGTCTTTAATGTCAAATCTTGCCTTTAACATGTTCTTTGTAGACGTTATGATTTTGTCATCACTTCTAGCAATGAGCATATCATCTACGTATAGACACAGAATGACATATCCATCTGATGTGTCCTTCACATATACACATTTGTCACATTAATTGATTTTGAACCCGGCATCAAGCATGACATGATCAAACCTTTGATGCCATTGTTTTGGAGCTTGTTTCAATCCATACAAGGATTTTACAAGTTTGCAAACTTTCTTTTTTTGCCCAATGGCTATGAAGCCTTCAGGTTGTTCCATGTAAATCTCTTCCTCCAGATTTCCATTCAAGAAAGCTGTTTTCACATCCATTTGGTGAACTTCCAAATTTCTAATGGCGGCGATGGCAAGAACTAACCTAATGGAGGTTATTCGCGTAACTGGCGAATATGTATCAAAGTAATCTAAACCTTCTTGTTGTTTATATCCTTTGATCACCAACCTTGCCTCGTACTTGTCGATAGTGACATCTGGTTTCATCTTTTTCTTGAAGATCCATCAATATCCTAGTGGTTTACATCCTTGAGGAAGATCCACTAGTTCCCAAGTATGATTTTGTAAAATAGAATCTATCTCACCTTTGATGGCCTCCCTCCACTGAGGTCCTTCTGAGGAACTCACCGCTTGTTGGTACGTTTGGGGTTCCTCTTCTACCATGTAGGTAAGGAAGTCAGAGCCGAAGGATTTTTCAGTTCTTTGCCGTTTACTCTTTCTAATTTCGACTTCCTCTATCTCAGATTGTTCTCGAGGGTCATCTCTTGCACCCTCGTTTTCAAGAACAATTTCCTCAACCGATCTAGAAGAACTCGGTTTTCCTTTATCCAAGCATGGGAACATATGTTCAAACCATGATGCATCCTTGGATTCTAGTATGGTGCCTTTGCTTATTCCAGGGTTCTTGGAATCATGCACAAGAAAACGAAATGCACCACCAGGACGAGTATTTCCTATAAATATACAATCCACTGTTTTGGGTCCTATTAGTAGCCGTTTCGGTGGTGTTACTACTACCTTGGCTAGGCACCCCCATACTCGCAAGTATTTATATTGTGGTTTATTTCCCGTCCATAATTCGTATGGAGTTACATCTTTCTTCTTATTGGGTATCATGTTTAAGACATAATTCGCCGATAAGATAGCTTCCCCCCACATGTCTTGGCTTACACCAGAACTTATCATCATGGCATTCATCATTTCTTTCAAAGTGCGGTTCTTACGTTCCGCTATGCCATTTGATTGAGGGGAGTAAGGAGGTGTGAGTTCATGTAAGATTCCATCTCTTTCACACACATCAACAAAAGGTGAAACATATTCACCTCCTCGGTCACTCCTTACTCTTTTGATTTTCCGATTTAGTTGATTCTCAACTTCGGCCTTGAACAAGATAAACTTATCAATAGCCTCATCCTTACTCTTAAGTAAGTACACATAGCAATACCTTGTACTATCATCAATAAACATGATGAAGTACTTACTCCCACCACGAGTAGGAATTGATTTTAGATCACATATATCGGTGTGAATCATATCGAGGGGTTCGGTGAATCGTTCAATCTTTTTAAATGACGATCTTGTTTGTTTTGCTTCGAAACAAGTTTCACATTTATTATTTGAGTCAATATCAAATGTTGGTATACAATTAAGTTTAATCATACGTCGAATGGAATTAAAGTTAACATGACCTAGTCTACCATGCCAAACATTAGAAGACTCAAGCAAGTAAGCAGAACTAGTAGTGTTCTCATTCATTCCATTAAAAACGGTTACATTTAGTTTAAACATACCATTAAGGACATAGCCCTTACCAACATACACACCATTCTTGGTCAACACATCCTTATCCGACTCAATAACCATTTGAAACCAAACTTGTTCAACTGCCACCCCGACACAAGGTTCATACGAATTTCAGGAACATACAACACATTGGACAAAGTAAGTTCCTTTCCCGAAGTCATCTTCAAGATCACATTCCCCTCGCCTTTGACTTCGGCCGTGGCGGAGTTTCCCAAGAAAACCTTCTCTCCATTGGTCACCTCTTTGAAAGTGCTAAAGAGGCTTTTGTCAAAACATACATGACGGGTAGCCCCCGTATCAACCCACCAATCCTTGTTATCTTGCCCAACCCAGTTGACTTCGGTAACCATAATCGAGAGGTCCGTGACCATAGCAACAAGGTTTTCAACCTCACGAACCATATTCACTTGTCGAGCATTTTCATTCTTTGGAAGCTTGCATTCATTGGCCCTATGGCCTTGCTTTCCACAATTATAACACGTTCCTTGGAACTTCTTCTTCTTCCCAATTCTCCCCTTAGTGTAACACCCCGACCAAAGGCGGATTATACATCGGGGCGCCACATATTGCTTCATTACTCGCGACACTATTGGTGTCAATATTTATTAATACACATTTTATCGCGCACGCGCAGCGGGGAAAATAAAGAACATAAATCAAACATAAATCAATATATTATAAATTATAACATTCAAACAACATTAACTTGTCTTAATACATTTTAATTCTAGGTCCAAAAGTGAAAACGTCCTACGTGTCCACAAGCTCCAAAACAGCTACTGCAAACCTGATCATGTGTTAAAATAAACGTCAAACACTTGCGTGTTGGTGAGAAATCAAGTTTAATACAATACATAGATAACAATAAATCTGCGCGCAACATGTGTATGTCTGGGTTTCAACAAGGGTGTAATCAGATCGGGACCAACTCTAAGAGACAAGACTGCCAGTGCTCACAATTGAGCTCACAAACAAGACTAACTGTGCAAGTGTAACAAAAGAGAAAATCATAAACGATAGTTCTCCCGTGTTCATCTAATAGTACCATGAGAACTGCGGAATAGACCGACAAGACGGTTAATGATCCACACATACAAATAAACAGCCAAGTCTACGTCCTCAACACATGGGATACTGCGCGACTAAAGTTCATAAACAAGTTTAAGACTCTAAGTTTGTATGAACACATGAACATCCCAAAACATTAAAAGCAAAAAGGGATTAGGTACGAGATTACTCACTTGATAATCGGTGCGGTGTAAGGTAAAGCAAGAACCAACTTTAAACAAGCACAAGTTAACCTATAATTAAAGATTATTGTTTTAATGATTGGTTTTAAGTCCTGATTACAAGTTAGCATAATTAATAAGTTATTAAATATAATATATTACCGGAAAACAGGGCAGAGGAGAGGAGAAAACGGAGGCAGAGAGGGAGGCGGCAGAGAGAGCAAGGAGGAGGTCAGGAGAGAGTAAGTGTTTTGTGTGTGTAGTGTTAGGAAAAATAATACTATTATTTATAGAGAAACCCTAGGAGACATAAATCCAGAAAAAAGGGAAAAGGTTCCAAGACAAACAGAACAAGACAAAACAAAAGATAACAAAAGATATCAAAAGATATGGCAGCTGCAGGGGGCAAGATAAAGCTGTCAGGGAACAGTAAAAAAAGGCATGGGCGGTTCAGATAAAGGTACTAGTCAAGCATGGCAAAAGCAGATCTCAAAAGATAATGTCAGTCACTTTTTCTACCAACCAATGGGGTTGGTACGCATGCTGCGCCGAAAGTAACTTATTCAGACATTAGATAGGTTAGGTCAACAGCTCAGAAGAAAAGGCAACACAAAAGCATACAGGCTGGATAAAACAGGACTAGACTAAAGGGTCAAGCGCGAGAAGGCTGAGTGCGCGAGCGCGAAGGCTGGCACAACAATCCTTAGCGCACTGCGGGAAGAATCACATCCTTAGCGTGCTGCGTGAAGAGTTCTCTTCACGCATCGCAGGAACAAGATGTCTTCACGCAGGCTTCCACGTAAGGAGTCTGGCGCGTGGAGCTGCAGACATCCTTAGGCGGGAAGAACCAAAGGATAAGCAAAGAGTTAGAAGAAAAAGAGGGAAACAAGGCGTAAGGGCGGGACGGCGACAAGAGGGAAAAGAAGGCGGAAAGAGAGAAGGAGAGGGACGGGACGGCGGAAAGAAAGAGAGAGAGAGGCGGGAAGGAAAAGTATATTATTATTATTAAAAGTAAAATATAAGTATAAATAAATATTAAATCATAAAAGAAAGAGATCGGATAAGGGAAACGGGTACCTGGGTCGGGTCGGATCGGGCAGATGTCACAGTCTCCCCTACTTTAAGAAATTTCGTCCCGAAATTTATCTCGAAGTAGGTTGCGCAGAGAACAGGTGCGGGTACTTGATCTTCATTTGATCTTCCCTTTCCCATGTAAACTCGGCTCCGCGCTTGGACTCCCAGCGAACTTTCACGATAGGGATACGACTGCGCTTGGTTTGCTTAACCTCGCGATCCATAATCTCAACAGGCTTCTCAACGAAATGCATAGATTCATCAACTTGAACTTCATCAAGTGGAATGTGAAGGTTCTCGTCAGCTAAACACTTCTTGAGATTGGATACATGGAACGTTGGATGCACATTACTGAGCGCGGGCGGCAGGTCAAGTCTGTAGGCAACTTTTCCCACACGCGCGAGAATCTTGAATGGACCAACATAACGAGGAGCAAGCTTGCCTTTCTTCCCAAAGCGGACAACACCTTTCCAGGGCGACACTTTGAGGAGAACAAGATCACCAACTTGAAATTCGAGAGGCTTTCGCCTGCGATCTGCGTAACTCTTCTGTGGGCTTCTGGCAGTCAGCAGATGATCACGGATCTTGGCGATTTTATCTGTTGTCTCTTGAACAAGTTCGGGTCCTGTGATTTGAGTTTCACCCACTTCGCTCCAACAAATCGGGGAGCGGCACTTACGACCGTAAAGTGCTTCAAATGGGGCCATACCGATACTGGAATGATAGCTGTTATTATAAGAAAACTCAATCAAAGGCAGGTGCGAATCCCAATTACCTCCAAAATCAAGAACACAAGATCGGAGCATATCCTCAAGAGTTTGAATAGTTCGCTCAGACTGACCGTCAGTCTGAGGATGATATGCCGTACTCATGTCCAAGCGAGTTCCTAGCGCAGATTGGAGAGATTTCCAAAAGCGAGATATAAAACGGCCATCGCGATCGGATATGATGCTCAAAGGAGTACCATGGCGGCAGACAATTTCCTTGACATAAAGCTGCGCGAGTTGCTCAACGCGGTAGTTTTCACGAATGGGCAGGAAGTGAGCAGACTTAGTCAATCGATCCACTATTACCCAAATGCTATCATGTTTGCTTGCTGTCAAAGGTAACTTGGTAATAAAGTCCATCGCTATACCTTCCCATTTCCACGTAGGAATTTCTGGTTGTTCGAGCAAACCAGATGGGCGTTGGTGTTCAGCTTTTACCTTAGAACAAGTCAGGCATCTAGCTACGAACACAGCAATATCCTTTTTCATACCGGGCCACCAATAAGTAATGCGCAAATCCTTGTACATCTTATCAGCGCCAGGATGAATAGAATACCGAGATTTGTGCGCTTCACTCAGGATATCAGCGCGAAGATTCTCATCAAAGGGAATCCAGATGCGATTGAGATAACAGAGAATTCCACTCAGATTAGGGACAAAGTGCGCTTCCGCGCCACACGCTAACTCGGCGCGAAGGTTACCATTACTGATGGATGCGCGCTGCGCGTCACGAATACGCGATTCAAGGTTGCTTTGGATCGGCGCAAAGTGAAGCTGCGTGCGCGGCAAAATACAGTTAAGCTGGCAGGGTTTTCGGCTGAGCGCATCGGCTACCACATTAGCCTTACCAGGATGATACCGGATCTCACAATCGTAATCGCTGATGAGTTCGTTCCATCGGCGTTGCCTCATGTTAAGTTCCTTTTGATCAAAGATATGCTGAAGGCTTTTATGGTCAGTGTAAAGGATACACTTAGTACCATAAAGGTAGTGTCTCCAGATCTTCAAGGCAAAAACAACTGCACCAAGTTCGAGGTCGTGAGTTGTATAATTCCTTTCATGAACCTTAAGTTGCCTCGATGCGTAAGCGATAACCTTGCCTCGTTGCATAAGAACACAACCAAGACCTTGGTTGGATGCATCGCAATACACGACAAAATCATCATTACCCTCAGGTAGCGCAAGAACAGGAGCTTCACACAACAAACGCTTGAGCGTTAGAAAGGCTTCTTCTTGCTTCGAGCCCCAAATATACGGTTTACCTTTGTGCGTCAGAGCTGTTAAAGGCAAAGCGATCTTTGAGAAGTTCGAAATGAATCGCCGGTAGTAACCAGCTAAGCCCAGAAAGGAACGGATCTCAGAAGGAGAGGATGGCGTAATCCAGTTCTTGATTGCTTCAATCTTGGATGGGTCGACATGAATACCCATCTTGTTAACAACATGACCAAGAAACTGTACTTCATCAGACCAGAATTCATACTTGGAAAGCTTAGCATAGAGTTGCTCAGCTCTAAGCTTTTGCAATACCAATCGGAGATGTTGCTCATGCTCGGCCTTGGTCTTAGAATACACCAGAACATCATCGATAAACACGATCACGAATTTATCCAAGAAAGGCCTACACACCCGATTCATTAGATCCATGAAAACGGCGGGTGCGTTGGTTAAACCGAAGGACATGACCAAGAATTCAAAATGGCCATAACGAGTTCGAAAAGCAGTCTTCGGAACATCTTCATCGCGGATGCGCAACTGGTAATAGCCAGAGCGGAGATCAATCTTCGAGAAACAAGAGGCACCTTGGAGTTGATCAAAGAGGTCGTCAATACGCGGTAAGGGATACCGGTTTTTAATGGTGAGTTTGTTCAACTCGCGGTAATCAATACACATGCGAAACGATCCATCTTTCTTTTTAACGAACAACACCGGAGCACCCCAGGGCGAAGAGCTAGGGCGAATGAATCCTTTAGCAGTCAACTCTTGAAGTTGGCTGGCCAATTCTTGCATTTCAGCGGGTGCAAGACGATAAGGAGATTTAGCTACGGGGGAAGCACCAGGGACAAGATCAATGCGGAACTCGACTTCACGAGCGGGAGGGATACCAGGAAGATCATCAGGAAAAACTTCAGGGAAATCACGCACAACAGGGATATCGCGAAGCTTCTTCTCTTCAGCAGGTTTAACCACATGGGCTAGAAATGCAACACACCTTTTCCGCATGAGCCTACGGGCTTCGGCGCAAGACATAAGTTTAAGACCACTGGAGGGTTTTTCGCCGTAAATATGAAGATCACCATTTTCTCGAGGTATGCGAATCAATTTCTTGGCGCAAATAACTTCGGCGCGATTCTTCGAGAGCCAGTCCATACCAATGATAACATCAAAGCTTCCAAGAGGCATGGGGATGAGGTCAATCAGAAAATCGTTTTCGTTAAGGTTAAGCGTACAATCTTTAATCACTGAGTTTATTAAAACAGTTTCACCGTTAGCCAATTCAACTGAAAAATCTTCTTTTAAATCGTTGCGCGGTCGCGCAAGCTTCTGCTTGAAGGCGCGAGAGATAAAACTTCGATCGGCGCCAGTATCAAAAAGTACAGAAGCATAAAATCCGTTAAGTAAAAATGTACCATTAACTACGTCATTATTCGCTTGCGCTTGGTGCGCGGTTATGTTAAAAGCTCGTCCACGCGTTACTTGGTTCGAAATCTGGTTCACCGGATTCGCTTGTGTGATTTGCACTTGTAGTCTCGGGCACGCGTTCCGGAAATGACTGGGATCACCGCAGTTAAAGCACGATCTGGGTCGTGGGTTTTGGTAGATTGATTGTGGGTTCTGCGGGTAGACTGGTGGTGTTGGCGCAATTGGATTGGCGGGAAGGACTCTACAGTTCTCAGCAGTGTGACCAGTACGGCCACATCGGGTACAAAGTCGACACGGGGTTTGGGTTGGGTGGTGAAATCTACAGGTTGGGCAAAAGGGATGGTTTCCTGTGTAAGGTTTCTTAGTTGGCGGGGCAGGAAGTGCGGGATTGGTTAAGGCATAGTTATGGACTACAGGAGGTGCTGGGTAGGTTGACAGTGGGTTAGGCGCGTAAACTGGGGGTTGATAAATGGGTTGCTGGACAATGGGAGGGTTGGTAAGCGCATAGGCTCTGCGCCTGCGCTTGAGGTTGTTACGGTTTGAGGGTTCAGGTTTGGTTTCTGTTGGTTCAGGGGCAGTCTTGGTGAGTTTGGTCTTTTCAGTTCCCCGCAGGAACAGGGTTCCTGCTCTGACATGGTTGTCGCTGAGCACAGCGGCCAACTCGATGGCGTCAGAGAGGGTAACTGGGTTTCTGGCCCATACAGAATCTTGAATTTCCATGGGGAGACCCCCAAGGAATTTCTCGATTGCTCGGCGTGAAGGGGTAACAAGGTGAGGGACCAGTAAGCTTAGCTCGTGGAAGCGCGTCGCGTACTCGCGCGCTTCGCCACTGTATTGCTTCAAGTTCCAGAATTCTTCCTCCAGGCGCTTAACTTCGTTGGGAGGGCAGAATTCTCGCGTAAGAATTTCCTTGAATTCCTCCCATGTCATGCTAGAAGCAGCCTCTGCGCCACGCGCATGAGCTACTCCATTCCACCATGTAAGCGCTCTGGATTCCAGGACGCTGGAAGCATATAGGGTTCGTCTGTCTGAGGGGCATTGGGTATGGAGGAAAGTGTTTTCAATCTTTTCGAGCCATTGGAGCATCACGGTGGCTCCTTCAAGACCTGTGAACTTTGGAGGGTTACCCGCGTTAAAGGACTTAATGTTATAACTCGAGGTATTGGTATTGTTTTGGCTCAAAGCTTGGGCTATTGCGGCGGCCATTTCCTGGGAACGTTGCTGTCTACGCATGCGCGAGGCTTCTCTTCTCTGAAATCGGCGAGATAGCGGAGGCATTCTATAAAAATTTTAATTTTAGTTAATATCTTGGTTTTAGCGCAAAGTTTTAATCTTATAAAGCTTGGTTTCACGGAGTTAGATGCTATCAAAAGTTAAAGTAGATTAAATGACCCTAAATGCAGACTTAATAAAGGTAACAATTTCGAATCAAGAATCGACAATTCATGTATCACCATGACTTTCCGAATTCCCAATTTAAAATATACGAGCAAACGAGTATTGGAGATTGACGATTCATGTATCACCATGACTTTTCAATCCTCAATATAAAACATACAAGAAAATGAGTATTGGAGGTTGACAATTCATGTATCACCATGACTTTTCAAGTCTCCAACCTCAGAACATAATCGTAAATGGAAATTGAAAATCAACTATTCATGTATCACCATGACTTTTCGGATTTTCAATCCCAACAAACGAATATGTAAGTAAAATCAATAAAAATCGAAATTCAGCAAAAATCGAAATATCGCGAAATAAAACATAAAATCATATACTGCGCAAGCGCGAGCATATTCATAAATAACGAGTAATTAACAATAAGCGCGCAAACATGAGATTTCTCTCATGCGCGAGAAGGGACTCTTAGGTATTCTAGGCCGTTACGTCTAACCACCTATCCTAAAGTCAACGAGCTCTGATACCAATCTGTAACACCCCGACCAAAGGCGGATTATACATCGGGGCGCCACATATTGCTTCATTACTCGCGACACTATTGGTGTCAATATTTATTAATACACATTTTATCGCGCACGCGCAGCGGGGAAAATAAAGAACATAAATCAAACATAAATCAATATATTATAAATTATAACATTCAAACAACATTAACTTGTCTTAATACATTTTAATTCTAGGTCCAAAAGTGAAAACGTCCTACGTGTCCACAAGCTCCAAAACAGCTACTGCAAACCTGATCATGTGTTAAAATAAACGTCAAACACTTGCGTGTTGGTGAGAAATCAAGTTTAATACAATACATAGATAACAATAAATCTGCGCGCAACATGTGTATGTCTGGGTTTCAACAAGGGTGTAATCAGATCGGGACCAACTCTAAGAGACAAGACTGCCAGTGCTCACAATTGAGCTCACAAACAAGACTAACTGTGCAAGTGTAACAAAAGAGAAAATCATAAACGATAGTTCTCCCGTGTTCATCTAATGGTACCATGAGAACTGCGGAATAGACCGACAAGACGGTTAATGATCCACACATACAAATAAACAGCCAAGTCTACGTCCTCAACACATGGGATACTGCGCGACTAAAGTTCATAAACAAGTTTAAGACTCTAAGTTTGTATGAACACATGAACATCCCAAAACATTAAAAGCAAAAAGGGATTAGGTACGAGATTACTCACTTGATAATCGGTGCGGTGTAAGGTAAAGCAAGAACCAACTTTAAACAAGCACAAGTTAACCTATAATTAAAGATTATTGTTTTAATGATTGGTTTTAAGTCCTGATTACAAGTTAGCATAATTAATAAGTTATTAAATATAATATATTACCGGAAAACAGGGCAGAGGAGAGGAGAAAACGGAGGCAGAGAGGGAGGCGGCAGAGAGAGCAAGGAGGAGGTCAGGAGAGAGTAAGTGTTTTGTGTGTGTAGTGTTAGGAAAAATAATACTATTATTTATAGAGAAACCCTAGGAGACATAAATCCAGAAAAAAGGGAAAAGGTTCCAAGACAAACAGAACAAGACAAAACAAAAGATAACAAAAGATATCAAAAGATATGGCAGCTGCAGGGGGCAAGATAAAGCTGTCAGGGAACAGTAAAAAAAGGCATGGGCGGTTCAGATAAAGGTACTGGTCAAGCATGGCAAAAGCAGATCTCAAAAGATAATGTCAGTCACTTTTTCTACCAACCAATGGGGTTGGTACGCATGCTGCGCCGAAAGTAACTTATTCAGACATTAGATAGGTTAGGTCAACAGCTCAGAAGAAAAGGCAACACAAAAGCATACAGGCTGGATAAAACAGGACTAGACTAAAGGGTCAAGCGCGAGAAGGCTGAGTGCGCGAGCGCGAAGGCTGGCACAACAATCCTTAGCGCACTGCGGGAAGAATCACATCCTTAGCGTGCTGCGTGAAGAGTTCTCTTCACGCATCGCAGGAACAAGATGTCTTCACGCAGGCTTCCACGTAAGGAGTCTGGCGCGTGGAGCTGCAGACATCCTTAGGCGGGAAGAACCAAAGGATAAGCAAAGAGTTAGAAGAAAAAGAGGGAAACAAGGCGTAAGGGCGGGACGGCGACAAGAGGGAAAAGAAGGCGGAAAGAGAGAAGGAGAGGGACGGGACGGCGGAAAGAAAGAGAGAGAGAGGCGGGAAGGAAAAGTATATTATTATTATTAAAAGTAAAATATAAGTATAAATAAATATTAAATCATAAAAGAAAGAGATCGGATAAGGGAAACGGGTACCTGGGTCGGGTCGGATCGGGCAGATGTCACACTTAGGACCAAGGTTGGAGCCTTTCCCATGAAATTTCTTTCCACCATTTTTTATTACCCTTTGAATATTGACCATGTTCAACAACATTAGCCTTTGCCATTCCAGGACCATCAATCCTTTTTAGAGCAATTTTGTTATCTTCTTCAATACGAAGATGAACGACAAGATCTTCAAGGGTCATCTCCTTTTGCTTATGCTTGAGATAGTTCTTGAAATCAACCCAACTTGGTGGTAGTTTTTCAATCATAGCCGCAACTTGGAATGTCTCGCTAAGCGACACTCCTTCCGCATGAACATCATGAAGAATAACTTGCAACTCTTGGACTTGGCTCATGACAGTTTTTGAGTCTATCATTTTAAAGTCCAAAAACTTAGCCACCACGAATTTCTTAGTACCGGCATCTTCGGTTTTGTATTTGCGGTCCAACGACTCCCATAATTCTTTGTCAGTCTGGGCCTTGCAATACACATTGTACAACACATTCACCATACCATTCAAGATATAATTCCAGCACAAGAAATCCGAATGATTCCAAACCTGAACCGCGCTCACCGAATGAGCATCCATTTCCCCTTCATCAACATGGGGAACGATTTTCAGTCAAGAACCTCGCAAGGCTCAACGTGGTCAGATAAAAGAACATCATTTGTTGCCACTGTTTGAAATTCACACTAGTGAATTTTTCCGATTTCTCAGCATGAGACACGACTGCATTAGGCAGTGGCGCAACCACGTTTGCTGTGACAACAACCGTGGAAGTGACGATGGCGGAGACGGCAGTGTTCATGGAGTGGGACATTCTGAAACGAAAAATATAGGAATAATTAGTAATCTGTTTAAGTTTGTTGTTAATCCTGTATTAAACCTGTAACAATAAAGCAGAAATAATAAACGTGAAAGATTGAACCGGGCTTGTGTTTGACACAATTCTCTTAAACAGATTCTCGGTCTGTTCCCAGGGTACACCGGTTCGTAACAGCCGCAGTGTGCTGCCGGACTTGACGACTTGCCTGAAACGAAATCAAGAATAATGCTACAGAGAGAAGATAGAGCTGTGTGTTTTTAACTTCTGCATATGATTTGGTTTTATAACCACAAGATCGTAACAACTCAATAATGACCCATTAAAGTGCAATAATGGTCATTAGTGTAGAATATGTAACCGATCAATCATTAACAAAATTATAATGACTATTTACAGTAACCGAATAATTATTAATGGTCATTCGTGTCCGCAGGACGTGCGGGCACGCACGAGTTTGATAGATTTTAGTCCGGAAAACCCAAATTCGCACCCCCTGCGCGCGGGTAGGAGTTGTAGTAAAACACATCACAAATTTTCAAATGTGTAGTGAGAATGACACCTTATAAACCATTCTCAATTTTGTTCCCCAACCGATGTGGGACAAAGTTTCACCACTTCAATTTTTGAGACATTCATTCACACTCACTTTGCTTGATCTTCCAACAGTATAGTCCTGGCGAAGACTAATTATGGGAGGAGTAGAAAAAGAACAATCAAATCTTTTAATGACGGATATTTCTTAGCTTGAGTTCAATAATATCGAGATTCATGGGTGTGGGATTTTGATGGGGATGACGGGTTTTCTGTGAAGAATATTAAGAAGCATATTGATTGCATGTGTTTACTGGATTGGGGCGAAGCAACTCGCTGGAATAGGTTGGTTCATATTAAGGTAAACATCTTGGGTTGACGAATTTTTCTTAGCCGACTCCCTCTTCGAACTAGTTTTGCAAATAAGGGCATTGATGTTCTCCCTCGATTGCGCGCCCTCTTTGTTCAGAGTCGGAGGAGAATTTGGATAATCTATTTGGAGAATGTGGGATAGCGAGCAGAGTTGCAATACGCAGATGCTTATCACTATTGAAGATTTTTGTGTTTTAGATATTTTGATCTAGATGGATACGCTTTCAGTTACAAGCAACAAAAGGAAATTTATTCATTCTATTATTCTTTGAGTGTGGTGGGGTTGCGCGGCGATCACGGAATGAAGCAAGTTTTTTAGGCTAAGATAATAGAAAAGATCTCATTTTCGATTCTATTCTTATTCGTTTCGTGTATTAAAAATAGAGATATTAAATGTAGTGTTAGTTGAAGCAAGTGGATAAAAAAGCTTCTTCTTGTCATATAACTGAAAGTTTTTCTTTTCCTTGGCTTTTGCTAGTTCGTTATATATAAAAACCCGTTTAAAAGAAAAGACGGCCAAACAGTTAATTTTTTTTCATTTTAAGTTTTGGATCTCTTACGGCTTACAAGTTGCACCTTTTTTTGTTTTTATATAAATTCGGTCTTTAAAAAGAAAGCTAAATATTCAGATTCATTTTGATACTGTTTGGATTTTTGGTAACACCCAACTAGCATTCATAAAGTTTTCCTTATCAAAAAGACCCTGGCAAATAGCAAATTCAGAAGTAACTACAAATAAAAGAGTGTGTATAAATAAGTCATATAATAAAACATTAAATGGAATAAAATATTTGATTAAATTAATATTTAAATCTACCAATCATATTTTAATATTTAAAACACGAAGTGTCTGGAGTATTTTAATGAATTGAAATCCATTTATAGATCTCATGATAAAACACTACAAAAATGGAGTGTGTGAAAAGAACATTGAAAGGGGACATCATTATTTTGTACTTGATCGTGTCGATTGTCTAAAGGCTGAATATCTTAGTGCGAATCTCAAACACGAAGGCATAACAGCCGGGCTAGCATAAAGCACAATCTGATGTATCCAGACATGCCTGTGTTCGTTTATTTAACTGTAACCGAACACAAACACGGACATATAACTAAACAAATTTTTGTGTTCATGTTCGTTCATTATGAAAATAGGCATGTTCGTTCGTTTAAAACCTAAACGAACGTAACCGAAAGCAAACGAACAAGAACAAGCAAACTTAAATGAGCATAGAGCCCCTTTTATGTTTATATTAATTACTTGTGTACTTAAAAATTTTAAGCGAACAAAAATGAACACAAATAAACGAACATAAATAAATGAACATAAATGGACGTTTATGAACATAAATGAATGGGCAAAATGTGTGTTCGTGTTCCTTCATTTAATTAAAGGAATAAAAGTTTTTTTGTTCATGTTCGTTCATAATGTTCATTTATTAAATAAACAATCATGAAAGAACTTACTATAAAAATAGTTTATGAATGCTCAGTTTGTTAAAAAAAAATACTTATTTTTATTTTAGTAAATCAATATAAAGAAACAAAAGTGGTATCTAATAATGATTCTTTTTTTTCGAACGGCTTCTTATAATGATTCTTAGAAGTACGTATTTAACTTCTAGATTTTCAAATCTCCAAACTTTTATATATTAACCATGCAATATATTCGCCCTTAAAACATCATATACGTGTTGTAAATGTGAACTATATCGTCCTTCTTATAAGCCTTTCATTCGAAGTTAGTCATTAATAATTTATAACTTGTTTAGCGGTACATGATTTTACTTGGCTAAGGTAAAATTTCCAAAATGTCCCATTTTAAAAGAGAGATTCCAATTATATCTCTTTAAAATTCAAATTCCTTATTTGTTCCCTTACTAACTCGTCGTTGTCTCTATGTTAGGAGTTTGAGACGACATGTTTATTAACTCGCCGTCTCCCCGACATGTTAGCTCAAAACTCGTTGCCTCCCATTATGTTAGTTCAAAATTCGTCGCCTCCCCACCATGTTAGCTAAAAATAATTCTACCTTATCTTACTAAAAACATGGATCCTAAACTAATTTAAAAAATATTTAAATATTTTTAATTTTATTGGTTTTTAAATTCTTGTATATAGGATTTTGAATAATACGATTAAGAAAACTAATGCATGCCATCAAAATCATTTTATGTGTACCTTGTTTAGATATAATTTTTTACATAACAAAATTTATTAAATTTAATGTTTAAGCTAACATGGCGTGGAGACGACGGATTTTGAGCTAACATGGCAAGGAGGCGACGGGTTAATAAACATGTCGTCTCAAACTCTTAACGTAGAGGCGACGGCATGTTGGTAAAGGGACAAAGATGGAATTTGAATTTTATGGGAACATATTTGGAATTTATCTCTAAAAAAGAGGACATTTTGAGAATTTTCCCTTTTAATCCAATTTTATGGGGACATATTTGAAATTTATCTCTAAAAAAGAGGACATTTTAGGAATTTTCCCTTTTAATCCCGTCTCGTTAGAGGCCAAAGAAATAACACAAAATAAGCACGCCGCCTGCCTACTGACCGGGCGAATTTAAGTTCTCTTTCGGTCGATCCATCCAGTCAAGTGTAATAAAAATCTGAATTTGTTAACACAAGTTTCAAAGACATCAATGTTTTCATTAATCATAATTTCTATCATTGATTTTGACTAGCTTATGAACGACTCATCTCACTTATTAACAAATGCATCATCCTCTTAATGAGATAAACATAAAAGTCGAAGATATATCAATAACATTCTAATTATTATTCTCTACTGTATATTTGTTCTTTGTTATTATTCAAATCAACTTGCAATGGACCAATAATGCTATTCTTATTTTCAATTCCCAAATTAGAAATCCTATTGGATGGGCCGGCTTAAAATGGTATAATATGCTTTTGGGTAAAATTTAAACAAATTAATATTGTTTAACTGAAAAGGCATTGAAATTTTAATAATCTTACCTTTTTACAATTGATCGGTAATAATCTCACCTCCGACTACGGCTGCCATCGGTCTCACCTTTCACACTAATTGCTTTAATTGGACATCCGCTAATTTCAAACTAATATTTTAGGGTCTTAGGGTTTTTTATCGAATGAGGATATGTATCGATTGGTGTAAAATTTAATTCGAAACGGTGCTCTAAAAAATGAAACGGTGCGTCAATTTGAGTGCTTAAACTTACAGTTAACAAAATCAAGCCGTTTGGAATACTGTTTTAAGGTAAGTTTCAAATCAATTGATTTGTATCCTCCTTTCAATCAAAACCCCAAAAACATCAGTTTGAAATTCAGAAAAAACTTAACGGGGTTTAGTTTTTTTTTTAACAGAAGTTCAGTAAAAACAATTAATATGAAAGGTGAGACCGGTGAAAACTATTTTCAGAGAAGAGATTATTATCGATCAACAGAAAAAATGTGGGATTACTAAAATCCATTTTGCCTAACTGAAATTGCATGGGTTATTAGGTTGGTTGCCTTGTTGTTGTGGAGGGGCAAGTCGTTGCCACGCCCCTGTTAAAGCCCTTGTTGTGGTTTAAGTTTAACATCATCATTCCTTGTTAAAATCGCTATGACGCCACCTTTTTATATCCATTACTACCTGTTAACACGCTACCGGCTCTCCCCTTGCCCTTACCGCCCGGACACAAGTGCCGATGATGTGTCGGGCCATGCCACTTTGCCGCCCTCTTTGCAGCCCATAGTAACTAGAATTATAATTATGTTTCATATACCATTACATACTTATGCAATTCCTATTACATGTGGTATGGCTTATGTTACAGTCTATTTATATTTACACGATCTTATATGTAGATTCAAACTAGAAATTTACCCACGCATCGTGTGGTGAAATCTGTCGGTAAAACCCGGCCGTTGCATTGGAGAGTCAACGCAAATCTGGTCGATATTGGCTACCTCGATATAGTATCGGAACTTAACTTAAAAATTAAATTCATCATATTAACATATTCACAATAAAAAAACCAAAAAAGAAAATAGCAGCACTCATATATCGTATTATAAATTAAATTAGCAAATTTATTCAGTCGGTAAACTTGGGCATTATTAAAACCCGAGCGTTACGCGAATTCGTCAAATTAACATATAAAAAGAGTAACATATGAAAAATAAAATATTTAAAATGACATTCATTTGGTCGGTAAAACCTAAGCGTTGTTCTCGGGCGTTGAGGAGGTAGCTCGATGTGAATTCGATCGGTTTCGGTTACGTTCGCTACACTATAAAAACTAAATTAAAAACAAAAACAAAATATAAAATTTGAGGTGGACCAATGGGCTGGTGTGGTTCTATAAAACTCGGGCGTTGGAAAAACCCAAGCGTTGTCGCTCCCAGGCGTTGAGGTGGTGAGTCTAGGTGAAAACGGTCTGTTTACGTCATGTTTGTTACGATATCGGAACTATAACAAAAGTTTCCTTCAGTTACATTCATTATTGTACCAGAACAAAAAAAAATTGATGTTTGGTCGGTTCTATTACGCTCGTATAGTAGTTGAACTAAAAAGAGGAAAACAAAAGAAAAAAAAACTTACGAACCAATATGATGCAACCAAGTGGCTCAATAGGGCACTTGCGATACCAAAGTTCTTATATATACTATATTAATAATAAAATCTTTATTTATAGGAACTTTCTTTATATTTTGTTCAAATTACAAATAACGTTAATTTATAAGTGTAAATACTAAAGTTTTTTAAAAGAATATGATTAAAACAATATTTTTAATCACATTATCATCCAAAATCCTAAACACAAGAACTTAGAAACTAATAAAACTAAAAATATTCAAATATCTTTTAAATTGGTTTAAGATCTGAAGAAACACTAAGTGACCCCGAACAGATTATGGATAATCTGGGGGTTAAGTAATGTTTCCCACGAGGGTTAGGTCCGGCAAAGAAGGATGTTCTTCAGATGACCTGCAAAACAGACACCGTGAGCTCGTCACTGAGAAGGGGGGTTCCTCCTTGTGACCACCCTCCGGCGTGAGAATCAGACTAGATTGCTCTGAATATAAGTGTATATTGAGAGAAATAGCTAATGAAGGTAAGATACCAGATGATCATACCGTTCCAAGGTGTTGGAGTATTTATAGCCGAAGGTAGGTTTCCAAGCAGGTACAGCCAGCTGTATAATATTCCTGTTCTACCAACTATGGGCTACGCACGTGCCATGCTGGTTGGTGGGTAGGCAGCGGCTGATAGTGACAAGGCCGGCTGTGTACTGTTCCCTTTCCACCAACTGCAGGCTATGTGCTTGCCACGACAAGGGTTGGTGAGTAGGCAGCGGCTAATAGTGACAAACAGTACTAGAGCATGCTCCTCCTCGTACTGTTGTCGGTGAGCTGTCACCCTGTGATTGGTTCATGGGCTGCTTTGGTCAGATCTTGTCTATTTTGTCCATACCTTGGCAGGTATAGTACAAAAGATCTTCCAGAAGCATACGGACTGGCTCATTTGGGCGGGAGTGTTCCCGCCTTGTTCATTCCTTCAGGTGACACTGAATTATTGAGAGTTAGTGCCTTGTGCGTGTAGCCTTGCTATTAGTGCGGGTAGCCTTCCCTGATGGCTTGTATCCGCAGCTGCGGGGACAGGCGGGGTACTTCACCATTGGGAGGCTTTCCCTGCGGGAACAGCTGGCGTACTGCGCGTAAGGTCTTTATCTCTGAGCATGGTGGTTCCTGCGGAACCAATTGGTCCTTGCGCAGACGTCCCTCTTTAAGGTGAGTCTTGCGGGTCCAACTGGGCTCTGCTGGGACCTACCTCTTCAAGTCCCCCCAGTCCAATGTTCTTCTCATGAATTGTTAATAAGTGAGGTGAACTTTGGACTTAAGCAAGGGGTTTTGAAAAGGATTTAGTTTTAAGGTTGTCCGTGGGGATTCTTCCCGCGGTTTCCCTAATGTCACGTGCAGAAATTCCCAACTTTTCTGCTTGATTTTTGGGTATGATGCGGGTAGGTGTGTAACCTCCTCGCAAGTCAGGAGCGTTGAGTTTCACTTGTGTAGATTCTCCACGAGGTTTTGGTAGTTTTAAACATAGTGATCAATTATGTTAAAGAACCAATTCCATCCTGGAGCTTCAAACAATCTAGTTCTCAACGTTCCCGCTATGCGGGGATGTTATTTCCCTTTCCGCAAGCATGGCCCAGAAGATCCTTCTTGGTTTCAATTCCCTGCGAGTGCTAAGTATGTGAAGGGTTTCGCCTTGACACTGTACCCTCACTCGTCTTATAGTTATCTTACTTCCAAGGTATTCTTGGCGTCCATTCCCTGCGGGTGCTAAGTATGTGAAGGGTTTTGCCTTGACACTGTACTCGCACCTGTCTTATAGTTACTTGGTTGCCAAGGTAAGGGGTATAGTCCCGCTTACTTTTGAATCTTTTTGAATCTTCTTGAAATTCGAAGAGTTGGTGAAAGGATAAGAACAGTCCAAACTGTTGAAACGTCGTCAGACGGTTTCTTCTGACAGTGTCAGGACGTGCAGGAAGTTATGGCGACGTGACAGTATATGGTCATTCCAGACGCTTTTTCAGGCGCGTGGGCGCGATTTTTCGGGCGCGTGTGTGCGGATTTTACGGCGCGCGTCCCGTCAACAGCTGTTGCCAGCTTGCTTTTTCCACGTGTCATAGTTTCATTGCACCAACTCTTTTCTCTTTCCTCCGCATTAAATTCATCGCATTCATTGCGATGAGTATATAAAGGGGGAGAGGGTTCACGGTAATTCACACTTTCACTTCTTTCTTCTTCTAAGCGATTTCCGGCGAATACTCTAACTTTCTGTCGAGCATTCTCCTGAAATCGTTCTTTACCTCCAAAACATGTCGTCTACTCATGATCCAGAAGCTACCGTCGAGGAGTGTGACTTGTATGTCGAGAACCCTACGTCTACGTCCGATAAGGACGATAAGAGCACTGCTGGCGAATGCCAGTGTGCTCTTCCCATCGAGCTTTACCGGTACATCGTCCGGAAGTTCATGCTCGAGCCGTTCGAGCCTGAGTTTCCGGAGCCACACCAGACGGTGTACGATGCCCCCAAAGGCAAAATAGAGGTATATGCCGCCTTCTTCGTCTATGGGAATCTTAGGTTCCCGTTGACGAAGTTTGTATACCGTGTTCTGGATAGACACGGTGTGCACCTGACGGAGGTACACCCAATGGCGATCGCCAAGATCCGCCATTTTGAGTGGGTGTGCCTCATTCTTGGCGTGGATCCCCACGTCGACCGCCTGATGACCTTCTATTCCTGGAGGTGCATCCAAGGCTGGTACACCCTGGTCACCCGGATCAAGGGATTGAAGATCTGCGCTACCGAGCGCAGTCTTCGGTCTTGGAAGCGGGAGTTCTTTTACATCTCTGCCCGTGTCGTCCCTATAGCGATGACATTTAAGAACGGTAGAGCTCTCCCCAGCCTTCACGCCTCCAACTACCAGGAGGCGGAATGGTTCTCCAAGATTTCCCGGATCCGGACTCCGGTTTACCGCTTTCCGGAGTCCGGGATGGTGATGCTCGGTATGAGCAGGGTGTGGAAGGATGCTGGGGCGGATGCGCCACAGATTCCCATCGTACTTGAATACGGTTTGAACTTTATCCCTTACGGTATGCTCCGTCTTCTTTGTTGATTTAAGGTTTTTTCTAACTGTTTTTCTTTTTATTTCAGAGGGAAATGACTTGCAGTCCCTCCTGCATCCGCGGGAAGCTGACGGTCCCGCTCGGTTGGGTACTCGTGCTCTTGACGAGAACGAGTTGCCCATCCTTGTGCAGACTGCGGATCGGTTTGTGGAGGCCTACCCGCCAGGCCACGAAATACTGAGCGCCACACGGCCAGGTAAAAGACTATTTAACCCTCGCCCCCTGAATGCTGAAACCTCTGCTGGAATTCCTCTAATCTTGTCATCTTCTGATGAGGAATCCGCAGATGGTCATTTTCTTGCGCGGAAGAGAAGGCTGCTGGCGGGAAGGGCAAGGCGAAGGTAGCCTCCACTGCCGACCAGGTGACCTGGTCTGAGTCGGAGACCGAGAGTGAAGAGGCGGCGGGGAACCCGGGTGGTGTTGAGACCACTGCTCTGGAGGTTGAAACCGCTGTCACCTCCGAGCAGCCCAGGACAACGACGGTGATCGGTACAAAGAGGCCGGCTCCATCGGGTTCGTCCCCGCCCGTTCGCACCTTCAAGCTCAAAAGGACCCGTACGTATACTTCCTTTATCTTAACTGCATAACTTTCCGCCATTATACTTATATTTCTTCTTTGTGCAGGCGTGGATGCTACCGCATTCCAAGGTGGAGCGGGGAGGAGCACCTCCGGACCCATGACGGTAGGTTTGGTCAACCTACCTGAAGCGATGACCCAGGCGACTGCGCCTGCTTCAGTTGTTGGTTCAGTTGCTCACCCGGTTGAGCCAACTGTTCCAACTGTGACGACGTCTCCGCCGGCTGTCAGTGCCATATTCACTGATTCCTTCACTGAGCCGGCGGTGAGTGTTTCTGTGGATTCTTCCACAGCCGCGGCCGCGGTTGTGAGTTCACCTCCGGTGAGTTCACCTCCGTTGGTTTCTACCACGGCGGCCTCCGCTATGCCTCCTCCGGCGCCGGCGACTACGGCCGGTCCATCAGGTATGTCCGGGGTTGGGCGTCAAGCCAATCTCTGCCTCCTTCCCATCTGCCTGACCTCTTGGATGGATATCCGTTAGGTTCGGTTGATGGGTTTGGCGGCTACAGGCCTGTCGTCGACCCTACAGGTGCGTAGGGTTATTTTGGCCTTTTATTATTTTATTTTATATTTTTTTTATCATCTTTTCCTATCTGGTTTTTGCTTTTGCAGTGTCGGATTCCAATGAAGTGTATGTTCCACGATGGAACATCCGCCGAGGAACAACCCTTCGGACGCCTGTGGAATGCGTCGAGTGGGCGCGCCACGCCGCCCCACGTGGGGCGCTGGGGGAAGCAATGTCAAGCTACCAGGAGGGTAGGTTGACAAATGAGCTCCGCATTCTCGTAGCCCGGATGCAGCCGCGCGTCGAGCTGCTTTGTCGTGAAAACGACAAGTTAAAGGCAGCTCGTATCCAAGAAGTAGCTCAGGCGCGGGCTGTCCGGGAGGAGAACAGGAGGCTCTCCGCCGTTGCTGCGGAGAAGGAGAAGGCCTTCAAGGCCCTTGAGGTTGAAGTTCAGGCTCGTCTCGAGGCCCGTTCCAAGGCCGCCCAAGCTGTTAATGAACAGCTTCGGTTGGCTAAGGAAACTGCACGGAATACAACCGAGAGGGCCACCAAGGCTGAAGCTGCTGCTGAGCCTCTACGCATCGAGAATGAGGAACTTAAAGCCAAATTAGAGAGGCTCCAGCAGGCTCATGATGCCTTGGCCATGGAAGATGCCAAGAAGCTCCAAGAGATCTTGGACCAGAGGGGGGTGCTTGACCACACTGAGCTTATGCTAAAGGGCGTCGAAGAGGCTGCAGCCAAAGATGTGTTGCTTGCCAACCTTACAAAGAACGAAGCCGAACGCGCCCGTAATGAAGCTCAAGCTGCCCTCCAGGAGGCTCTGGTTACCAAGGAATGGCTTCTCCGAGAAGCGTTATCTCAGGTATGCGTAGTTTCACAATTTCTTTATGCTTTTCCTTAGAAGAGTTTTTGATATACTTTTGTTTTTTAGGTTGTGCATCGGGTGTTCACGAACACATCATATGACGATGCGATGAGCGCAGCCCTCAACGCTTCTCATGAGGATGGGGAAAAGGCTGGCTTCTTGCTTGGTCTAGGGTTTGTTGAACAAGGCATTCCGCCTTCCAACTTCCCTCTTTACAATGTGGATACTGAAGCTGCGTATGACCAAGCAGTGAATCAGTATGCCGCCTTCCCGCATCCGGTGGTGGAGAAGGTAAACGAGATTGCTGCTGCTGATGATGGGCTAACTATCCTCAAAGCTTTCCTTGAACCGCCACACTCTACTGATGGTGCGGGTCCAAGTGGGAGTGGTCCTGAAGCTTGATACTTTAGATCCCTTTCCACCATTAGAGTAAATTTTTTATGTTTGTAGACTTCTAATCTTGTATGCGGGTATGTACCCAGCAATTCTTGTAATGTTTGAATGTTGATGGAATAAAGAATATTTGTTAATGCCTTGCCTTGTTTATTTCACGCATATTTTGTTTTAACTTAGCAATTTCTTGAGTACTTAGATAAGTTAACTTTTCAACGTGGCAGATAATAAGTTAAAGTTTTGCTTCCTCTTTCATGATTGTGCGGATAATACCGTCACTTTCACTTAGTAGGATGGCTAAACTTTACCTATATCTGACCTGCGTGGAAGTTTTCCTCATCTTTTCCTTTGAAATTTTCTAAGTGTTTTGAATAAGTTAACCTGTCGACGCGCGGTTGCCAAAAGGTTAATGTTCAGTTTCCTCTATCATGATTGTGCGGGTAGGACCGTCACTTTCATTTATTGGGATGACCAAACTTCACCTATAGCTGACCTGCGTGAAGGTTTTCCTTAGAAATTTTTACCGTTTTATGTGTTTATGCGGGTTTTGCCGCCTTCCACACGCAACGACTTACTTCTTCCCATATTTATGCGGTGAATACCGGCATATCAGTGTGGGAAGTTCATAAGTATAAAGGTAAGGCTATCAACACAATGTGAAAGGAGAATCATTTCCATTAGAAGTGGCTCTAGGCCTTTTCTTTACAAGTTTGGAATTGATCTACATGTAACATTTGCGTAATTGAGCTCCGTTCCATGTTCTTGGGATAGGAGTGCCATCGAGCCTTTCGAGCCGGTATGCGCCTTTTCCCAAAACTTCTTTGATAATGTACGGTCCTTCCCAGACCGGTGCCAGTTTTCCTGGGCGCTCTTGGTTTGAAGCCTCGTTGTTACGCAATATGTAGTCTCCTACATTGAAGTTGCAGAGTTTTACCCGCGTGTTGTAGTACTTTTGCATTTGTCGCTTGTAGTTTTCTTCACGCGCTGCGGCTAAGTCTCTGCGTTCCTCGGTTAGCATAAGGTCTAACCGTCTTTCCGCATCATTGTCTTCTGGCTGAATCAAGACCCTTGGTGAGGGCAAACCAATTTCGACTGGGACCATGGCTTCAGTGCCATAAGTGAGGCTGAACGGGGTTTCTCCCGTACTGGCCTTTTTCAGCGTTCTGTTTGCCGAAAGGACGTGTGGAACTGCGTCTACCCAGCCGGATCTGTGTTCCAGGAGTCTTTTCTTTACGCCTTCGACGATGCTTTTATTTGCTCTTTCCACCTCACCGTTACCTTGCGGGTGTGCCACTGAGGTAAAGGTGTGGGTGATTTGAAGTTCTTCCAGCCACTTTTGTAGCTTCTTGTCAGCAAAGTTGGTGCCGTTATCACTCACCAAAGTCTGTGGAAGTCCAAAATGACAAATAATAAATTCCCAAATAAATTTTTTAATATGTTTTGCGGTTGTTTGGGCTAAGGGTTTTGCTTCTATCCACTTGGTGAAGTAGTCGATGGCTACCACTAGGAACTGAACGTTTCCTGCTGCTGTAGGAAATGGGCCTGTCACATCGATGGCCCACTTCTGAAATGGCCATGAAGAGGTGACTGGAACAAGTTCATTCTTCGGGCGATGCGTGTTGGGTGCGTAGAGCTGGCAAGACCTACACTTTCTGATGTATGCCAGCGCATCCGTATGCATCCCCGGCCAAAAGTATCCCACGGATGGCGCCAATGAAGAAACACTAAGTGACCCCGGGCAGATTATGAATAATCTGGGGGTTAAGTAATGTTTCCCACGAGGGTTAGGTCCGGCAAAGAAGGATGTTCTTCAGATGACCTGCAAAACAGACACCGTGAGCTCGTCACTGAGAAGGGGGGGTTCCTCCTTGTGACCACCCTCCGGCGTGAGAATCAGACTAGATTGCTCTGAATATAAGTGTATATTGAGAGAAATAGCTAATGAAGGTAAGATACCAGATGATCATACCGTTCCAAGGTGTTGGAGTATTTATAGCCGAAGGTAGGTTTCCAAGCAGGTACAGACAGCTGTATAATATTCTTGTTCTACCAACTATGGGCTACGCACGTGCCATGCTGGTTGGTGGGTAGGCAGCGGCTGATAGTGACAAGGCCGGCTGTGTACTGTTCCCTTTCCACCAACTGCAGGCTATGTGCGTGCCACGACAAGGGTTGGTGAGTAGGCAGCGGCTAATAGTGACAAACAGTACTAGAGCATGCTCCTCCTCGTACTGTTGTCGGTGAGCTGTCACCCTGTGATTGGTTCATGGGCTGCTTTGGTCAGATCTTGTCTATTTTGTCCATACCTTGGCAGGTATAGTACAAAAGATCTTCCAGAAGCATACGGACTGGCTCATTTGGGCGGGAGTGTTCCCGCCTTGCTCATTCTTTCAGGTGACACTGAATTATTGAGAGTTAGTGCCTTGTGCGTGTAGCCTTGCTATTAGTGCGGGTAGCCTTCCCTGATGGCTTGTATCCGCAGCTGCGGGGACAGGCGGGGTACTTCACCATTGGGAGGCTTTCCCTGCGGGAACAGCTGGCGTACTGCGCGTAAGGTCTTCATCTCTGAGCATGGTGGGTCCTGCGGAACCAGTTGGTAAGGGCGCAGACGTCCCTCTTCAAGGTGAGTCTTGCGGGTCCAACTGGGCTCTGCTGGGACCTACCTCTTCAAGATCCCTCTTATTAGTAAAGATAAGGTAGAATTTTTTAGCTAACATGACGGGGAGACGACGCGTTTTGAGTTAACATGGCGTGGAGGCTACAGGTTTTGAGCTAACATGGCGAGGAGGCGACGGGCTTTAAGCTAACATAGCATGGAGGAGACGAGTTTAGAAACATGCCATCTCGAAGTCAACAACAATGACGAGTTAGTAAGAAAACAATAAAAGAATTTAAATTTTTAGAAGACATGTTTGGAATCTCTTTTTAAAAGAGGGCATATTCGGGAATTTTTCCTTAATATTAAACCTAACTAGGTAGTACCCGCCACGTTGTGGCGACGGGTCGGTATCGTCTAAGTTCATTACGTCAGAGACAAAACAAAAATATAAAATCCGTAAACGCTCGAAAATTGGTAAGTACATACAAGTTATGATTGAATCGACACGAGCTGTGTCGGTATCAGTTAGGTTCATTGCGTACCGGTACTAAATCCACAAAAAAAATCGTAAAATGAACATATTAAAAGAAAAAAGAACAACCAAAATCGATAAACCTGGGCGTTTGTAAAATTCGGGCATGCGACGGCTAGTTGATACGAATTCAGTTAATATTAGTTAGGTTTGTTACGATACGAAAACTAAACCCAAAATATAAATTCATAAAATATAATATTATAAAAAAACCATTCTAAATGCTGAAAATTTGCAGGTTGTAAAAATATTTAAAAAAAAAAACGAAGAGAGGGCTTGAATAGGACTTGAACTTGAGCAACTCCACAAAGCTGTGGACACAATTGAAACAATAAAAGCCAACTTGCTAAATAACAATAATGCAATTTCATTCCCTAAATATATCTTATATACTAATAAATACATAACTTCAACACCTTTTGTGACACCACCATCTGATTTATATATATATATATAGACTATGTGATATTTTAGTAGATGATGTGTAGCCTACTAGAACTCTAGAAGTAGGGGTTGGGCACATGAAGGGCTAGATCCCAACAACGACCACTTGTTTCTCCTTTTAGACCAACTTGCCTCCTCTGTAGATATATTTTCTGATTTATATATATATATATAGACTATGTGGTATTTTAGTAGATGATGTGTAGCCTACTAGAACTCTAGAAGTAGGGGTTGGGCACATGAAGGGCTAGATCCCAACAACGACCACTTGTTTCTCCTTTTAGACCAACTTGCCTCCTCTGTAGATATATTTTCTGATTTATATATATATATATAGACTATGTGGTATTTTAGTAGATGATGTGTAGCCTACTAGAACTCTAGAAGTAGGGGTTGGGCACATGAAGGGCTAGATCCCAACAACGACCACTTGTTTCTCCTTTTAGATCAACTTGCCTCCTCTGTAGATATATTTTGTGGGATCCTTTTCTTGTTTATATTCCCTAAGGCCAAAGTTTTATATATTTTAAAAACTAGTTTTTATCTCTCGTATTACAGATTTGTTTTACATTATTTGTTTATAATATTTATATATTTTTAAAATTTTAATTTTATTTATTGTAAGAAAATTAATAACATACTTAGGATTTAATGATGAAACGGTGCATAAATAAATGAGATTTTATAACCCAGTTTAAAAGCTATCTGGATTTGTTAAGACTCATGACCCGATTATTTTTCCACAAATAAAATTGTTTTTTAATTATAAATTATATTTTAAAAAAAAATCAAATATTTATTTTTAGTATATTCTATTTTATAGGATTTTCGGATCAAATATTTGGTGAGAATAATTTTTAATTTAATGAGATATTATAACCCATTTAAGGGCTATATGGGTTTGGTAAGACCCATACCCGTGAATTTAGGTTAAATGCATAAGAAGTCTCCGATTACAAATAAAACAATCTAGTAACTTGAGAAAATTTAGAGTGCAACCAAAAAGCTTTTAAAAGTTTTGCTTATATACATTTAAGATTTATATTTAAAAAAGCATTGTCATTTCTTTTATTGAAGGTGGTTTTTACTCAGCATTAAGTCATTATATAAAATTACCAATCACTAATATTTAAGTTCAAGATTTGAGATGGAATTTCAACCATCAAAATTTGACACTCTAGATATTCAAACCCAATACCACCCTGGAGGAGACCCCTAAAAGAAAACCCCTTGGCCACAATACCAAAGTTCTTTACTTGTTGAATCATCCACGACGAGATGTTAGTATGTCTACCGTCCTCATGGTAGTGCTTATGTGAAACCACTTGCAGACATTAAAGGATTTTAAAGTAGATGTCCCTGGTCACAGGCGCCGACCAACCATGATAATAGGTTAAATATTTTTCTTCCATGATAATTGAAGAGGTAGGTCCCAGCGGAACCCAGTTGGACCCGCAAGACTCACCTTAAAGAGGGACGTCTGCGCAAAGACCAACTGGATCTGCAGGACTCACCATACTCAGAGAGATGACGTCCTTACGCGCAGTACGCAAGCTGTTCCCGCAGAAAAAGCCTCCCAATGGTGACGTACCCCGCCTGTTCCCGCAGCTGCGGATACTAGCCATCAGGGAAGGCTACCCGCACTAACAGCAAGGCTACACGCACAAGACACTAACTCAAATAATTCAGTAATGTCACCTGAAGGAGCAAGCCGGGAATACTCCCGCCCAAATGAGCCAGTCCGTACGCTACTGGAGGATCTTTTGTACTATACCTGCCAAGGTATGGACAAAAGATCTGACCAAAGCAGCGACAGCTCACTGACAACAGTACGACGAGGAGCACGCTCCAGTACTTAATGTCACTATCAGCCGCTGCCTACTCACCAACCCCTGTCGTGGCACGTACATAGCCTGCAGTTGGTGGAAAAGGAATAGTACACAGCCGGCCATGTCACTATCAGCCGCTGCCTACCCACCAACCACCAGCATGGCACGTGCGTAGCCCACAGTTGGTAGAAAAGGAATATTATACAGCTGGCTGTACCTGCTTGAAAACCTACCTTCGGCTATAAATACTCCAACACCTTGGAACGGTATCATTATCTTATATCTCCATACATTATCTGATATCTGCTCTAGCAATTTCTCTTAATATACACTTATATTCAAGAGCAATCTAGTCTGATTCTCACGCCGGAGAGTGGTTACAAGGAGGTACCCCCCCCCCCCCCTTCTCAGTGATGAGCTCACGGTGTCTGTTTTGCAGGTCATCAGAGGAATAACCATCTTTGCCGGACCTAACCCTCGTGGAAACATCTATTTAACCCCCAGATTATCCGTAATCTGCCCGGGGTCACTTAGTGTTTCTTCAATACCGGATTCATCCATTACAATCTGCATATGTTTTAGAACAGGGTAGGCAACCCCTTGTTGAAATGGCCACAAATTTTCAGAATCAAAATAGCGGAATAAAGATTCAAGAACACGGCGCATTGTTGTAGCTTCTTTGCCCAAATTAGCCATATTATGAGGGCACACACGGGACCAAAAGCAAGGGTTTTTAGCATCAACCCTACAAAAAGGAAAATAAATTTAGGTATAAAAGTTAAACAAAGTGCAAAAGGTAGAAGTTTGAGTGTTTAAATTTTGATTATTTTAAGAAACTGAAGAATAAAAATATACAAACTGACATTTTGTTAAGAAACAAAGGGAGTTTGGAGTTTTATATGTAGATAGTTTATCTGTTTATTGCTTTTTTTAAAAGCAGTGTTTAGACGAAAAACGCTGCATATGATTGTCTACTTGTTTAGGTTAAAACAGCTACATGAGTTGTTAAAATATGCAGTTTGAGATGGTTTTTATTTCAAACCAACTTCTTTTGTTTGATTCAAAATTACAAGTTTACCCTTATTAGATGATATAACTTGTTTTAATTAAGCAATCCCAACCACCCCTTAAACAGGTTTTCTTTTTGAAAAAAAGAAAAACTGATTATTTGACTCCAAAATAACCATAAAATAAGAATTTAAAGAATTTGGGAATTTAACTTACGCCGACACGTTTAATTCGCCTTTCTCGTTAACAATTGTACTCCAAGAAGGAACCTTTATCAAAGCCTCTGATGGGGTGGCATGATGCTCATTTTTCAGTACTTCTTGGACCCATCGATTTTCATTAGTATTTTCAGACTCCTTGTTGAAATATCCATAATTTTCCAACACTACCGAAACAATCTATGTAACGGAAACAAAATGAAAAAAAATCAATATAATATTGACTTTATTGTTTGATACTAAACTAGAAAAGGTGCAAAATTTATACTCAAAGAGTGAGTGACCACATAAATGTAGAAGTAAATACTATTTTCCTACTTATAATATATGCTTACATTGTCAAACTCTGATGACATGTGGGAATATCTACCCATGAACCAAACCTACAAGACAAAAAAATAACATTAAACATTAACAAGATAGCATACAAATATAGTAATATTATTAATAAAAAAACAACCATATCCACGACAAGAAAAGTTCGTTTAAGCAACATTGAAAAATACCATTGAAGAAAGAGCTTGCAATGCCGCTGAACGGAGCGGGGCAGCTCTCTCATCTTCACCAACTTCTTGAGCTATTTGACATAGTTTTGGAATAAATCCTTCCAAATTAAACATATAAGTTCCATCTTTCTGCAAAATATAAAGAAATTCAAAGGTAGGGTTCTTAAAAGTCAACAGAAATATCTAAGAGCTAGGATTTGCAAACGGGCGGGTCAGGTTACATGCCAAAATGAAGTTGGTTCAAACTTTTATATTATTAAAATATTTAGGACATTTTCAACCCGCGTGAGGCGTCTTTGGCCCGTTCAACCCATTTGGCATGTTTAACTTTTAGCTGATTCTCTAATTTTGATCCGCCATTAATGAAATACAACCCGAATTGACCCATTTCAATGTAAACAGGTTATACTGCCCGTCAACATAAGCATTAACAACACCAACCTGGCAATTTACAAAATCAAAGAGCGTTTGGCATCCGATAATTAACATTTCATCATGTCTTGTTTCATCCAGCAGAGTTTGCATGATACTCAGCAAACTATTTGCAAATAACGGCCTGCCAAAAAGAGACAAATGTATTATTATTAATATATTAATGCGCAAAACTAGACATATTAATGATGTGTGAATGAACTCACATTTGGTCTTTGCACGAAATCAACAACTTTCTGTAAATTAACATAACAATTTTTGCAGCCCGAAAATTCTCATTTCTTAACTCCTTATAATAACGATGCTCAAGAGAACATGTGATCTGGATGTAGGATTGAAAGAACTAATTAATAATACAACAAACAAACAAACAATATCATAGCTTTGTTAATCTAATTAAAAATGGCATCATATGGTACCTTTGGAACACGTAAAGGATTTCTACCAGCATACTCACAAAGCTTCCCAATCTTCCTATCATTCGGTTCTTCACCCTATTCAGATCACAAATAAAAAGGGAAACTTTAATACTTTCTTGCTGCGCATCTAACATGTAAACTTATCTAGAAATAGTGTTTCTTGTTTCTTTCACAACATCAACAACTATAATGTAAACTGTTAACAAATTGAAGAAAATAATAGCAAACTAACCGGATTTTTTGGAAAAATATCTGAGATCAGCTTCTTGTATCTCTTAACAGGCTGTCTAGACCTTGTAGCCAACGCGGGGCAGAAGAAACAAAGGCTGCCACATACTGGCAAAACTTGCCTTGATACTACCCCAGAAACAGCACTCATTTTGTATGCCAATTTATACAAAATAACACTAACTTATAATAACAATAATAATATTTCAAGATTCTGTTTTGAGCTTTCTTCCCTTCTTAAATTCAACCATCTTGATATAAAGAGAAGGGGAAGAAAAGCTTCCAAATCCCAAATAAATCGGTACTTCAACAATTATCCGACCAGCCTACAACAAATAATGCAACAATTTAGGTCGAAAAGTTGGTGTGCATAAATAACCCAATGCAAAATTCATGTGAAGATTCGAAGAAGAGAAAGAAAAGCTACCAAATTCCAAAAGACTTGGTATTTCAACAATACTCCGACCAGCCTACAACAAATAACACAACAATTTGAGATCAATCCCACCTCAAAACCCCCATTTCAAAATGTAATTTGGGTCAAACAATTTATCAAACAGGCGGTGTGCATAAAAACCCAACGCTAAATTCATACGAAAAACTGAAAGAAAAGCTACCAAAATCCTAAAAATTGGTACTTTGAAAATAACACAATGATTTAAGATCAATCCCACCTCAAAACCCTCGTTATGTAATTCAATTTGGGTCAGACATTTCATCAAACAGGCGGTGCGCATATATAACACAACAATTTAAGATCAATCCCACCTCAAAAACCCCATTACAGAATTTAATTTGGGTCAGACATTTCATCAAACAGGCGGTGTGCATAAATAACACAACAATAATCTAAGATGAATCCCACCTCAAAAACCCCATTACAGAATTAAATTTGGGTGAGGCATTTCATCGAACAGGTGGTGTGCATTAAAACCCAACACAAAATCTAATCCAATTTCGATTAAAAGGAATGAAATTGGGAGAGAATGAATAATGGTTGATTACCTTCAAGTCGATGCCTGTAAGAGCATTGAGGCTGGAAGGCTGGGAGGGGTTGTGATCACGTGAAACAAAATTTGTCTTGTCGTCGAACAGGTTTTGATTGATTGATCAACAATCCCGTTCTCTCTCTCTGTTTTGGTGCCTCTCTGTATATTATGATTAATTAATAAAACTATGTATCCGCCGGTCGAACAGCTTATTATTATTATTATGATATATAATTGTAAGTAAGTAATTATTTAATTTTTATAAAATATATGACAAAATGGATTTGAGTAATTTGTCAAATTGTAATCATCATGTCACCGCACAATCAATGCATATTTTGTTGCTTTCCTTTTCATTTTCCCACTCAAAATTTTAGAACGTTGGGCTTTTCAACATAAAGACTGACTTTTGTCTTGTACACACCAGCCGATCCAAGCTGAGCTGAGATTTGTATGAAAATATCATTTAGCCTGCTCAAGATTAAAACGGTAAAAAACTTGAAACAAGTTGAGACTTATCGAGCTCCAGCCTTGTATGAAAATATCATTTAGCTTTGCTGAGAATATCATTTATCTTTGCTGAGCAAGTATATATCAAAATTTTAACTATTTTGAGCTTTTAATTGTGGTAAATTCACATTGCACAGCTGTCAGCTGAGCTTTAGCTCGCGCAAGGATTAGCAAACAAGGTCAAGTCGAGCTTAAGCCTGTTTAAGGTTTTTCTCAAAATATACAATAACTAAAATTGTATATTTATTAATTAGTAAATAACAATGTTGTAAAAGTAGGTCTCCAAGGCTGAGTACTCGCTACAAGGTATGACGCCGAGTAGAGTTTCTTTAACTCCGCCTAGTTACTGAGAATCGATCAAATGTGGTTAACTCCAGCCAGAATCACATCTAGTTGGTTAACTTGGGTCGATTTTGACTTAAAAAGGAAAACATAATTCATAGTTCTATAATAATATTATAAAAAATATCACTTTTTAGTTAGTAATTAGCAAATTGTAGAATAATTTAGTATTTAAAAATATATATTCTTCTATTTATATCAGCATTCACTTATTTTGTTATAAACATTAGCATACTTTATGGTATTTGACATATATTTAATATCTAAAAATTAATTTTTTTTATATTCACCATTTCCGAGTACTCCGAGTACATCAAACTCCCAAATCGGCCGCCTAGGATCCGCCTAGCGACTTTTGCAACCTTGGTAAATAATAAAGATTTAGAAATATAGCTCAGGCTCTCATAAGTCAAAATAAATTGAGTTTGGACTCAGCTCGCTTACACTCCTTTAGCAATATTTATAACGAAATTCAAAAACGAAAAAAAATGTAGCATCTAATTAAATAAACATTTACTTTTTTATTTTAATTTGTAAGCGTTTATCAAATAAACGAATTTGAAATTGACACACAACATGAATGGATACAAAGGACACAGTGAGGGAATTGCACAAAAGCAAAAATTTGACAACTTGAAGTCATACGTTGGCGACACAAACAATCGTCAAAATAAAATAAAATAAAATATAAGTAAGAGCATTTTTCATTGTAAGTATATATTTTAATAATAAGCCATATATATTTTGGGTGGTCTTTTGGATTTAGTACCGGTGTCATGGCAAACTTAATTGATGTTGATCAAATTTATGTTTTTGCGTCACCTGAACGTGAAGTATTTAGTTATATTTTTATCAGATTGATTTTCAAATCATTTTACTAAAAAAAATTGAAAAGTTGTATTTTAGAAGCTCACATTTTTCCAATTGTTTTTAATGTTACCTACTTACCCATGATAAAGAAAATAACAGGTTTGAAAATTAAACACGTCTTTATTTAGATTATTAAAAATTAAAAATGTGATTGGTTAGCATGTCCATTTAGAACGTGGAGGACGTAAAGCCGATATATGTTGGCCAAATCCTAACATTCAAATCAAGTGGAACAATTAATTAAATACCTTTTAAGACCAAATCAAAAGATTTTATTTTTCCCAAATGGAGGTTGATATTGAACAACTGTCAACTTTAGTGCAACAAGAGGAATGAACCAACGTTTTAAAAAAAATAAAAATAATACTAAAAAAGAAGGATCTTATGCATAGAACGAGTGAACACTTGAGGTTGTTATGTGAGTTTGCCAAACAAATACGGTCCATTCTAAAAAAAAAGGTTGAGGTAAACTGTCTTTCTAAATATTGTTAAATGTTAAAAACGAGTTTAAAATCCATATATTTGAATTCGGACGTTTCTACACACGTTTTTTATGCGTACGCCACTTGTAAAGGAGTATCGCTGCTTGCACACCCTCACCCGCTTTACATTAGTCGCGTCACCTAAGTGGGCATTTAGTTTTGGCATTTTGGCAAATAATTATGTTATATAAACTAACGTTCATACATGCCAAGGGCAAGTAACCAGTGTGTTTAGCCATGGTTGTTCATTGTAAACAAGTGTTTAGTGTGTTGATTAATGCTGCAGTTAGTGTGTATAATTTCTTTTCTTTTTTTTTTAATTTTTAGCGTACCATTTAATTGGAAACATATATAAAACTTTTTTTTTATCAAAGTTCAAAATCAAATGAACATGTATTTTGATTGTCATTGTGGTCTCCCTTTAGAGCTCCCATCCACCATTCCGCAACTTTAACAGTCTTAACGAGCCAATTCGAAACGTCGATAAAAAACAAAGTAAAAGAATCAAATCCAACAATTTAAACATTGTGTTTACAACATTGGATTTACATAAATTGAATATCAAACCCAATTAACATTTACAACCCAATTCAACAAATCAATATTATGTTTTTAAGCTTTAGACACACCTCTATGTTCTTTTTCAACATGTTCTACCAAAGCCACCGGATCCCGGAACCCTTTGCTGCACTTTGGACACACATCAACTGTCACCTTCATCACACCCTTCTTTTCATGAACCATTTGAACATGATCTATCAAACTCGAAACCTTCGAAAACTTCATATTACAAATCGGACACTCCTCCACTTGACCACCTCCCAAACCACCATGCTGGCTCGAACCGCCATTCTGACCACTCTTATCATCATCACTTATAATAAGAGATGAAACCGCTTTAAGTAAACTTGTGGTCCAACTTGATGATGACGATGAGGGTGCATGAGCCGCACCTGTTCGCGAGTCTTGTTTTGTGAGACTTGAAAACCCCCAAAATGTGGAAGTGGGTTCGGGCTTTTTGGGTCCAGGGCAACCGTGGTCGAGTCCTAGCCGGTGTTTAAGGCAATGGTCGATGGTGCAGTCACGACACTTTATCGTGTTGGAAAATGTCAGGATTTCTCTACACCCGCGAACAGGACATTTTTTTTTCTTGGTGGCTTTTTCGTAATTCGATGGGTCACAATCGGTATTAACATGAGATTCCCATGTTATGTTTGGATCTTGGTTGGGGATCAAGTGAACCCCTTTCGCGCATAGTGGGCATATGACTACGGTTCGGCTGTTTTTGTTGGCTTTTGGACATTTGTGTGTGATGTAACTTCTATGTTCAAGACAGAAAACCTGCAAAAGTTTTGATAATTTGAAGAATTAAATATTTTGACAATGCATACTGTTTGGATTATACTAAATATTTGTTTTTTAAATTGATTTAGGGTCACATAAGCAACTAGAAGCAACATAACTGGTTATCTAGCAGGCAGTTGTTTGTATAACTTTTAAAAATGATACAAACAACTGCCTGCTAGATAACCAGTTATGTTGCTTCTAGTTGCTTATGTGACCCTAAATAATCAATTTAAAAAACAAATATTTAGTATAATCCAAACAGTATGCATTGTATAGTTCGAATCAAGCCAAACTCGAGCTGAAGCTACCGTAAGTTGAACAGGCCGAGCTCAAGCTTTTGGCTTTTTAACACACCTATATTACGTGTGTTCAAGTTCACATGTTTAACCCATTCAATTTAACAGAACGATCCACTAATCGTTAAATAACCGTTTAACCCGATTTATCACAGCCGGTTAGCCAATTTAACAAATCTACAACTTGATTATAACTTTCTAAAACCAATTAATCCATTTGTCGTATTTGGATAAATAGGTTGTCTTCGGTAGGGCTGTAAACGAACCGAACCGGCAAGGCCTTGTTCATGTTCGTCCGTTAAGCTTTTATTGGACAAATGAACAGTTCACAAGCACCTAACCAGATGAAATTTCTTGATTGTGCGTGGTCATTCATTAAGGAAATGAGCTTGTTTGCGAATGGTTCAAGAGCACAAACGAACGGACACAAAGTAACACGAACAATGCTAATTGAGAATGGTCACTATCAACAATTCGGTTCGACTACCAAGTTTTTGTTGGTGTTTTATTTAGCATTCGTATTCATAGGTTAATTTACATATAAATTAATCACTGAAGAGGTAGGTCCCAGCAGAGCCCAGTTGGACTCGTAAGATTCACCTCAAAGAGAGACGTCTGCGCAGTTGGACCCGCAAGACTCACCTCAAAGAGGGACGTCTGCGCAAAGACCAAACTCGCAAGACTCACCTCAAAGAGAGACGTCTGCGCAGAAACCAACTGGATCGGCAGGACCCACCATGCTCAGAAGACGTGACGTCCTTACGCGCAGTACGCA
This sequence comes from Bidens hawaiensis, assembly GCF_021521415.1. NCBI lineage: Eukaryota > Viridiplantae > Streptophyta > Magnoliopsida > Asterales > Asteraceae > Bidens > Bidens hawaiensis. The sequence goes on along the minus strand of NW_027491347.1, from coordinate 1,359,181 downwards.
AGTTGTTCCCGCAGGAAACGCCTCCCAATGGTTTCCAAGTACTCCGCCTGTTCCCGCAGTTACGGATACCAGCCATCAGGGAAGGCTACCCGCGCAGCAAGGCTACACGCACAAGGCTTAACTCTCATAATAATTCAGTAGTCACCTGAAGAAGGAATGAGCAAGCCGGGAATACTCCCGCCCAAATGAGCCAGTCCGTACGATACTGGAAGATCTTTTGTACTGTACCTGACGAGGTATGGGCAAAAGATCTGACCAAAGATACGACAGCTCATTGACAACAGTATGGCGAGCAGCATGCTCTTGTACTGTATGTCACTATTAGCCGCTACCTACTTACCAACTCCTGTCATACCACGTGCATAGCCTGTAGTTGGTGGAAAAGGAATAGTACACAGCAGGCCTGGTCACTGTCAGCCGCTGCCTACCCACCAACTACCAGCATGGCACGTGCGTAGGCCACAGTTGGTAGAACAGGAACACTATTCAGCCGGCTATACCCTCTTGGAAACTTACCTTCGGCTATAAATACCCCAAATGGTATGATCATCTAATCTTATCTTGGATCTTACATCTTATACCTGATATCTGCTCTAGCAATCTCTTAATATACACTTATATTCAAGAGCAATCTAGTCTGATTCTCACGCCGGAGGGTGGTCACAAGGAGGTACCTCCCCCTTCTCAGTGACGAGCTCACGGTGTCTGTTTTGCAGGTTATCAGAAGAACCATCTTTGCCGGGTCTAACCCCTCGTGGGAAACATCTATTTAACCCCCAGATTATCCGTAATCTGCTCGGGGTCGATTAGTGTTTCTTCATTGGCGCCATCCGTGCATAAAAGCTAGAACTAATTTTTCTCCAGTTTTTTCAAAACTTCTGGAAAGATGGTTAACGTTACTCCGGTCCCAAGGCCAACGAGTTACCAGGAAACCCCGGTAACCACAACCCCAGCTACTGGGGGGAACACCGGCGAGCACACAAATTTTACGAACACTACCCCGGTTACCCAAGCCGGGGCAAGTGCAGTAACTTTTACGGACACTACCCCGGTTACCCAAGCCTGGGCAAGTGCAGTAAACAACCGTCCCCTGGGATTCAATAATACCCAGGTGGAAAGACAACAAACGAGACTCCCCCGCCAAACGCTTGAACAAGTTAAAGCGTGGGCGGAGGCACGTCAGAAGGAATTCCAAGCTGAGTTGGACGAACGCTTGCGTTCCGTCCAACAGGCTGACGAATTTGGAAGCACTCGACAACAGCTCAACATGAGCAGTGAGTGCGAGTCCTCGGACGATGATCGGGAGGAATCCGACACCGACGCAAACCCTCGCCTTAGGGCGAAAGGGAAGCGTAAGGAAACGGACTTCCAAACGAGAAGGAATTTCGGAGAAACCTTCAAACAAAGGAACACGGGGGGAAACCCACGTGACTTCTCGAAAACCTTCAGACCAACTGCTGCAAACGCGAAAACATCCAAGTTTGCAAGTGAAATTGCGGAAGCAATCGCCCCGAAAAGTGCCAAGCAGATGCCCAACATCGGCACTTATGATGGTATATCCGACCCAGATGATCACCTGAACAGATTCATAGCGGGGGCAACCGTCAGCAACTGGACGGAACCCACGTGGTGTTATATGTTCCAGATGACACTGGTTGGAGCGGCTAGAGCGTGGTTTGACCGTTTACCGGTCCACCACATCTATGATTGGGCGGACTTCCAACACAAGTTCAGCCAACACTTCAGTCAACAGAGGAAATATATCGAAGAACAGTGGACGATCCTCAACTGCGTTAGAGATAAGGATGAACCTTTACTAGACTTCATCACTCGCTTTAACTCGAAAAAGCTGAGTCTGGGCGTTATAAGCGAAGACCTTGTTCGCGCCGCTTTCATCCAAGGCGCCGAATACCCAGAGCTTATCTGCACGTTGACGGGTAAAGATGGCATGCCATCCACATGGGATGCCATCATGACGGCAGCCAAACGCTTTGCCGAAACAGAGAAGCAATTGGGTGGGGATCTGCCCCAGACTACAAACTTCTACACGCAGAGAACTAGAGAAAACAACGTCCAGACCGCCCGGTAAAACAAAAGGAAGAAGCCAAGCATGTGGTAGTCAAGGGTAAACTTTGACACCTCATCCAGCTCTCGCTCCCTAGTAGGCAGAAGGGGTAATACACACCCATCAAGCCGACACCCCAGGTGGACGCTGCTCACCAAAAGCGTCACGGAGATATTTGCCACTAAGAAACTCCCATGGCCAAAAGCTCCAACGGTCCGGCAACGACCTGACGCGGATCAGAGCAAATACTGTGACTTCCACGGCACAAAGGGTCACACCACTGAGAAGTGTTCATCCTTGAGGGATATTATCGAAACATTCGTCAAGGAGGGCAAACTTACACACCTGGTGGCATCAATCAGGAATGGAGGGAAGAATGACAACCGATACAAAAGCAACGGACGAAAGCCCGTTGACATCAGCATTCACATGGTTCGTGGTAACATCAGAGGAAGAAAAAGACGGACGACAGAACCATGCGCATGGAAAGAAGCTGAGGTGCGCTTCCCGCGAGTGCCAGGAGGACCCAGCAAAGAAGGCCCTATCGTCATCAAAAGCCAGCTGGGGCACTACATCACTTCCCGCAATCTTGTTGACAACGGCGCCTCGTCAACGGTTATGTACAAGCAGTTCTTCGACAAGCTAGATGATGAAGACAAGGAACGCCTGGAAACGGTCTACGCCTCGATGGAAGGGTTCGACGGCAGCACAAACACCCCTCTGGGTATCCTATCATTCCCCGTCACTCTCACAGACGAAAAACACTCCCGCACAGAGGATGTGGACTTTGTCGTAATGAGGAAGCCACACCACACGTACGACATTCTCTTCGGGAGAGACGGGATGGCAAGATTCAATGCCGTGGTATCTTCAGTCCACGGCATGATGGGATGGCCAACAGCTGAGGGCGTGGCGATGGTCACCGGTATTCCCCAGGTATGCATCGCATCTGTCTCATCAACACCCAAACCAAAGATGGCTAAACCCACCATCACCGAACCAGAAGAATGGGCTTTCAATGGCAAATACCCCGACCAGGCGGTTACCATTGGCCCAACAATCACTGATCCTACGCGCACATTACTCAAACGCTTACTACAGAAAAACGCTGACATCTTCGCATGGAAACCAGCAGACATGACTGGTGTACCTCGAAGTAAAGCAGAGCATAAGCTCAAGTGTGACCAGGCTTTTACGCCGGTCATACAAAAGCGTAGAGTAATAGGGGCGGAACAAGCTAACGCGTGTAGAACCCAACTCAAGGAACTCCTTGACGCGGGCATCGTACGCGTTAGCAGATATCAAACTTGGGTTGCAAATCCCGTTATGGTACCGAAATCTAACAAGCAATGGCGCATGTGCATAGATTTCAAAGACTTGAACAAAGCATGCCCCAAAGATTGTTACCCGTTACCCGAAATTGATCTTAAGGTAGATTCGTTATCACCGTTTCGCCTTAAATGCTTCCTGATGCCTATAAAGGGTACCATCAAATCCACATGGCCGTTAACGATCAGGACAAAACCGCATTTCGGACGCCCGATGGCACATTCTGTTATCAAATGATGCCATTCGGACTTAAGAATGCCGGGTCCACATACCAACGCCTAATGGACAAAGAGTTTCATGCCCAAATTGGGTGGAACTTGGAAGTATACATGGATGACCTGGTCATCAAAAGCCTTGACCCAGAAGCGATGTTGAAAGACATCGAAGAAACATTCAACACACTCAGAAGGATAAACATGAAGCTCAACCCGAGCAAGTGTTCCTTTGGGATGGAAGAATGGAAGTTCTTAGGAGTCATTGTTACAAAAGATGGCTTCAGAGCGAACCCTGAAAAGGTCGAAGCCATTATCAAAATGGAATCACCTACTACCATCAAGCAAGCTCAGACACTGAACGGACGCCTAGTTGCACTTAACCGCTTCTTGACAAATCATGCGGATAGGCCGTTCCCATTCGTGTCGACGCTGAGAAACTGTCTAAAGAAAACGCACTTCCGCTGGACACCAGAAGCGGAAGCAGCTTTTCAGGAAATTCGGTCACGCTTGATCGAACTCCCAACGCTCACAGCACCAGAAGCGGGAGAGGAATTAATCCTATACCTCTCCGCCACAGATAGAGCAACCGGGGCCGTCCTGTTAGTCGAGCGAAAAGGCATCCAGATGCCAATCTACTATGTTAGCCGTCTCCTAACAGACGTCGAAACTCGGTACTCTACCCTGGAAAAATTAGTCTTAGCACTTGTACAGGCTTCACGCAGGCTAAGACGATATTTCCAAGGTCACCCAATCACTATTCTCACCAACTTCAAACTTGCAAACGTTTTAGGCAAACCCGAACTTTCGGGACGCCTATCCAAATGGGCGAATTGGGAGAATACGCGATAAAGTACAAGCCAAGGCCAGCCATAAAAGGCCAGGTCTTGGCCGACTTTATTGCCGAAGTCCCCGCATCGCGGGAGAAAGAGTGCCAGGACGAGGCTCAACCCTCTCCAGCACAAGACATCGATGATGTCTGGCGACTTTACACTGATGGAGCGGCCAGCAACGAGGGCTCAGGCGCAGGGTTAAAACTTACCAACCCAGCAGGCCAAGAATACACTTACGCTATTCGACTAGACTTTCCAAGTACGAATAACGAAGCTGAGTATGAAGCATTCTTGGCCGGGTTAAGGATTGCGCGTAAAATGGGAGTAAAGAACTTGGAAGCCCATGTGGATTCCATGTTAGTAGCCAATCAGATAAACGGGACGTACACGGCCGTGAACGACACAATGGCCCTGTACCTCGCTCAAGCAAAAACCCTCATGCGCGATTTTAATGATTGTAAAGTCATACACGTCAAGCGTAGCGAAAACAAATCTGCGGATGCGTTAAGCAAGCTTGCGTCATTGGCTTTCACCCACTTGGGAAAGGACATCCGCATTGAACTCCTTGGAGCACCATCAGTCCCACACAAGGAAGTCTGTGTCATCCAAACCGGCACAGAAACGTGGATGACACCAATAATAAATTACCTTGCGGCGGGTATACTACCAGAGTCAAAAACACAGGCAAGAAAACTACGCTGTAAAGCACTGAACTATCAACTCATCGATGACATCTTTTACAGACGTAACTTTCTTGGCCCCCTCCTCAGATGCGTTGACGACCAAGATGCCAACTACCTCCTAAGGGAAGTACACGAAGGCATCTGTGGGATACATGCAGGTCCACGCGCAGTTGTAGCTAAGCTAAACAACGCGGGATACTTTTGGCCGGGGATGCATACGGATGCGCTGGCGTACATCAGAAAGTGCAAGTCTTGTCAGCTCTACGCACCCAACACGCATCGCCCGAAGAATGAACTTGTTCCAGTCACCTCTGCATGGCCATTTCAGAAGTGGGCCATCGACGTGACAGGCCCATTTCCCACAGCAGCAGGGAACGTCCAGTTTCTAGTGGTCGCCATCGACTACTTCACCAAGTGGATAGAGGCAAAACCCTTAGCCCAAACGACCGCAAAACATATCAAAAAATTCATTTGGGAATTTATTATTTGTCGTTTCGGGCTTCCACAGAATTTGGTGAGCGATAACGGCACCAACTTTGCTGACAAGAAGCTACAACAGTGGCTTAAAGAACTTCAAATCACCCACACCTTTACCTCGGTGGCGCACCCGCAGGGTAATGGTGAGGTGGAAAGAGCAAATAGGAGCATCGTCGACGGCATAAAGAGAAGACTATTGGAACACAGATCCGGCTGGGTGGACGAAGTTCCACACGTACTTTGGGCACACAGAACGATGAAAAAGGCAAGTACGGGAGAAACCCCGTTCAGCCTCACTTATGGCACTGAAGCCATGGTCCCGGTCGAAATTGGTCTACCCTCACCAAGGGTCATGATTCAACCAGAGGACAATGATGCGGAAAGATGGTTAGACCTTATGCTAACCGAGGAACGCAGAGACTTAGCCGCAGCGCGTGAAGAGAACTACAAACGACAAATGCAAAAGTACTACAACACGCGGGTAAAACTCTGCAACTTCAATGTATGAGACTACATATTGCGTAACAACGAGGCTTCGAACCAAGAGCGCCCAGGAAAGCTGACCCCTGTCTGGGAAGGTCCGTACGTTATCAAAGAAGTACTGGGAAAGGGCGCATACCGGCTCGAAAGGCTCGATGGCACTCCCGTCCCACGAACATGGAACGGAGCTCAATTACGCAAATGTTACATGTAGATCAATTCCAAATTTGTAAAGAAAAGGCCCAGAGCCACTTCTAATGGAAATGATTCTCCTTAGAACATCGACGCTGATTTTACATTTATACTTTTAACTTTCCACACGGATATGCCGGTCTTCACCGCATACATAAGTGTGAAAGAAAGCCGTTGCGTGGGGAAGGCGGTAAAACCCGCATAAACCCAAAAAACGGCAAACCTTCACGCAGGTCAGTTAAAGGTAAAGTTCAGTCATCCCACTAAATGAAAGTGCCGGTCCTAACCGCACAAATCATGAGAGGAAACCGAACCTATTGACAACCGCGCGTCGAACGGTTAACTTATCCAAAACACTGGGAAAATTGCTAAAATAAACTAAAATATGCATGCGCAAGTCATGTAACATTTATAACGCAAGTCCCAAAGATTCAAAAGTAAGCGGGAAAATACCCCTTACCTTGGCAACCAAGTAACTATAAGACGGGTGCGGGTACAGTGTCAAGGCAAAACCCTTCACATACTTAGCACCCGCAGGGAATTGAAGCCAAGAATACCTCGGCAACCAACTATAAGACGGGTGCGGGTACAGTGTCAAGGCAAAACCCTTCACATACCTAGCACCTGCAGGGAATTGACGCCAGGAATACCTTGGAAGTAAAGTAACTATAAGACGAGTGCGGGTACAGTGTCAAGGCAAAACCCTTCACATACCTAGCACTCCGCAGGGAAATGAAACCAAGAATGATCTTCTGGGCCATGCTTGCGGAAACGAGAATAACATCCCCGCATAGCAGGAACGTCGAGAACTAGATTGTTTGAAGCTTCAAGATGGAATTGGTGGTTTTAACATAATTGATCACTATGTTCAAATCTACCAAAACCTCATGGAGAATCCACACAACTAGGATTCAACGCTCCTGACTTGCGAGGAGGTTACAGACCTACCCGCATCATACCCAAAGATCAAGCAGGAAAGTCGGGAATTTCTGCAAGTGACATTAGGACTTCCGCGGGAAGAATCCCCATGGAAAACCTTAAAACTAAACCCTTTTCAAAAACCCTTTGCTTAAGTCCAAAAGTTCACCTCACTTTATTAAACATTCATGAGAAGAACATTGGACTGGGGGGACTTGAAGAGGTTGGTCCCAGCAGAGCCCAGTTGGACCTGTAAGACTCACCTCAAAGAGAGACGTCTGCGCAGTTGGACCCGCAAGACTCACCTCAAAGAGGGACGTCTGCGCAAAGACCAAACTCGCAAGACTCACCTCAAAGAGAGACGTCTGCGCAGAAACCAACTGGATCGGCAGGACCCACCATGCTCAGAAGACGTGACGTCCTTACGCGCAGTACGCAAGCTGTTCCCGCAGGAAACGCCTCCCAATGGTTTCCAAGTACTCCGCCTGTTCCCGCAGTTACGGATACCAGCCATCAGGGAAGGCTACCCGCGCAGCAAGGCTACACGCACAAGGCTTAACTCTCATAATAATTCAGTAGTCACCTGAAGAAGGAATGAGCAAGCCGGGAATACTCCCGCCCAAATGAGCCAGTCCGTACGATACTGGAAGATCTTTTGTACTGTACCTGACGAGGTATGGGCAAAAGATCTGACCAAAGATACGACAGCTCATTGACAACAGTATGGCGAGCAGCATGCTCTTGTACTGTATGTCACTATTAGCCGCTACCTACTTACCAACTCCTGTCATACCACGTGCATAGCTTGTAGTTGGTGGAAAAGGAATAGTACACAGCAGGCCTGGTCACTGTCAGCCGCTGCCTACCCACCAACTACCAGCATAGCACGTGCGTAGGCCACAGTTGGTAGAACATGAACACTATTCAGCTGGCTATACCCTCTTGGAAACTTACCTTTGGCTATAAATACCCCAAATGGTATGATCATCTAATCTTATCTTGGATCTTACATCTTATACCTGATATCTGCTCTAGCAATCTCTTAATATACACTTATATTCAAGAGCAATCTAGTCTGATTCTCACGCCGGAGGGTGGTCACAAGGAGGTACCCCCCCTTCTCAGTGACGAGCTCACGGTGTCTGTTTTGCAGGTTATCAGAAGAACCATCTTTGCCGGGTCTAACCCCTCGTGGGAAATATCTATTTAACCCCCAGATTATCCGTAATCTGCTCGGGGTCGATTAGTGTTACTTCAATCACATAATTGATTATACTCGTATATATATTACAAACGAACTTCTCCCCCAAACAGTTCAACTGGCTAAGTGTGTTGATAAATGGGACAGGGAAATTATTATTAGCTGAATAGCAATAAACACACAAAACAAAGGGTTTCGGAATAATAATAATAATAATAATAATAATAATAATAATAATAATAATAATAATAAAAAGAGTTGCATACCTTGTTGCAGCAATCGCAGGTGAAAGGGAGGAAATCAATGAGCTTGCAATCGTCAACGGAGCAATGTTTTCCCAGATCTGGGAACGCAGGAGTACCCATTACTGGAGATTATTATTATTATTATTATTATTATTATTATTATTAATTGTCTTTATAATTCTTCAATTTTCTTTCAATATGTATGAATGAATGAGTTGAGGTTTTGATGAATGGATCTTTCGAATTCCGCGTTTAAAGTCGTTGGCTTCTTTACGCGGAATCCAAAGTCCAATTTGCAGAATGAATGAATGAATTGACAGGGAAGAAGAGCTAGCTTTTACTATTTTATTATTATTGACGCGGAAGCTAAGGTCGTTTCGAACTTTTTATTGATCTCATCTAGCCATTTACGGATGGCTTGAGTCCTTTGCGATGCTAATTATATATATAGTTATCATATGGGATTTGAAACTGACCCTTTGATCAAAATCCAAGATTTCAAGATTGATTCTCAACACTCCGATAAGATTAAAATCATTCTTAGCCCTCCGATAAGATTATAGCAGTTACTTCTTTTGTTCCTTCTCCTTAATCAACAACTGTAGATACAAAACCGCTCCTTCTTCCTCAATTGATTCTACAAAACCGTTGATATGAACGACAACCGTTGTATCTACAAATAATTGAAATTTTGTTTATGTATCTAGCTTAATGGAAGTTTGTTTACCCACATCACCTGGAACCTATCAATTTTGTAAGGCTACCCATTTGAATAAATCTAATTATACTTTCTGGTTGAACTTTTTATTTACTTCCATTCTTTGTAGTTATGTCTCCAAAAAATATATTTGTTGTTAATTCTTACATTCAATTTTATTTATTTATTTACTTTTACCTTTTAAAGTGGCTAATTGTTTCTTTATCAGATATCATATTCAGATGGATGAGGTAAGAAAAGATGCACACAATGAAGAGGGTGAACCACTATAACAAACACATATTTGTTTACCACCACAAGTGGCTCCATCGGGTGAATATTTTTTGTCATTGTTTTGGTATTCAGATTCATTTTAAGGACTTATTATAACATTTTATTTATATCTTATATGTTCTTGAACTTCTTGTGAAAATGTATACAAGTGGAAGAACAAGACCTAGAAGAACTAATGGTTGTTCACATCATTGTAAGTCACCTTCTCACTTACTTCATGTTATCAATTAATTAGGCCTGTAAATGACACGAAAAAACACGAATGGACCATGTTCGTGTTTGTCTGTTTAACTTTAACGGAATAAATGACAGGACATGAACAATTAAACTAACATTTTTGTGTTCGTGTTTGCTTATATATGTTCATCTGTTCGTTAACAATATAAACAAATGGCTCACGAACTTAAACGAGCGAACATAACTAATCATAGATAAACGAATGTAACTAACCAAAAACCGGTTAAAAGTAATGAAGTAAAATGTGTTGGGCATACAAAGTTATTCTTTGCATTTCAACAATCTCTAAATATAATAAATGATACATTAATCATTTGTTTTTATTTTGGATTTGATACAGTGGTATTTAGGAAGTGATTTCTTGGTGTCACTGGCAAGGTTTTAGACATACCACATCATTGTAAGGCACCTTGTCTTTTACTTCATGTTGTTGTGTTATCAATTAATTAGGCCTGTAAGCTACCTGAACAAACATGAATAGAGCACTTTCGTGTTTGTTTGCTTAACTTTAACGGAATAAATGATCGAACACGAACAGTTAAATCAACACTTTCGTTTATGTTCGTGCGTTAACAATATAAACAATCGGTTCACGAAATTAAACGAACAAACATATCTGAGCATAGACAAACGAATATAATTAAGCTAAAACCGGTTAAAAGTAATGTGATGAAAAATGTGTTGAGCCTACAAAGTTATTAAAACTAGACTAAGTTGTAACAGGCCATTTTTTTTATAATGAATATATACATAAATGACCAAACTTAAACAAATAAAGTTAGATTCATTAATGGGTTAAATTTAGCCCGGTTAACGGGTCACTGTTTGGTGTTTTAATTCTATACTATGTATCCAAGATATCTAAATACATATATGATTTTTTGTGTGGCTAAATAAAATTTAAAAAACATTGCTGCTGTTTATGATGGAATCAAGAGTAATAATTAAAGTATTAAACACATAATTAAACAATACCTGAAGAAGCAAAAGTAATGGGAGGTGTCTTGGTTATAATAAAAAATGCAACATGTATTGATGATCAAAACTTGATGAAAGTTGTTGATAGCAATTCAAATGGGCCTTGGTACTAAAATCAAATGTGTGTGTCCAGCTTTCTAGCAAGTCTGGTTTCAGGTATTTTTCTTGATGTTTTGGATTATTACCCGAGACTGACCCATACCCGAATCTTTTTGAATTTCAGAACCGATGACCAATTGGAAAATATACGGTCGGCCTTTTTTCAAGTATTAAACCAAATTATTACTTTATGAGGAATTTAATGTAGAAAGTTGCATAATTGGATGGATATTTTCTTGTCAACTTAGATCTTTTGACTTTGAAAATAACTTTTCCTGCATTTCCTGGTAACTTAGGCAAGATCAAGTCTGAAGATTATTACATGTACGTCTTAATGATCTAGTCAACCATAGGTGGTGGCCGTGCCAGTAGAGATGGAAATGACTAAAATGGTGAAGGGTGCCCGCGCGATGCAGCGGAAAACACAAACTTTGGTAATCATACTTTTGCTCTTTATTCATTCTTCAATTTATTTGATTTCTTCTTTCAAAATATAGTTGAGCAGACATTAATATGTGTTTGAGTGTGTAAGCTTGAAAGAAATCTAGTGCCTCGAATTGTATAGTTGTGATAAATAAAGAATGGATGTGTATTCTAAACCGTGCATAGTTACATATGAACTTATTACAACCATTCATTGCTTTCAGAAAACTAATTAACGCTTCAGATCTTAAGCTGCAAGAACTGCACGGTCCAACATCTTTTGGAGTCTGCATCTGTTCTTCATAAGGTATGCTCTTATATTATAATGATTAAATAAACTATGTTACCCGTTTGACTTGAAAGTTTTTTTCCCACATATTAATACTAAATTTACATTTTTATATAAAAAAAAAGTAAATTCATACTAATCAATTACATTTAAATTGTAAAGTCGCATGTCAATTTTCTTTTTGGTTTCAAATCTTAGCATAAGATAATCAATTTAATTTTTAATAAAACACATTTTAAAAAAATTGGTCAAACTGGTCAACCTGCAAACCTACCAGGTTCAACCCGACCCGGTTAGCTAAACAGGTTCTTGGGACCAATCTGGAATTGACTTGAACACGTTTATACCAAACTCAAAACCCGCAAATTTTGTGTTGAGTTTGTGTTAGTTTTCGGGTCGTTTCAGAAATCGACTCCTCTAGAGTTCATGAGTATTATAAAAAACAATATTTATATATTTGTAATTCTACTAAATCATATCTAATATTATAAATTTTGTACTTACAACTTAGACGGTGAACTTAAATACCAAACATGATGAAACTGAGTATGAGAAAACATCACCTTCTCTTGATATGAGCAAGGTATCTATAACTTAAGTCAATTTCAATCAAATCAATTGTTTATTAGTTTAAAATACACTAATCCTATTACATTTGTTAATATCAGGGAAATAGTGACAGTGTTCAAATTATTGACTTCAGTCCACACTTTAGTCCATACAAATCTCAACCTTAACGTGAATTCAGCCAAGAGGTACGTTCGTATTTTTGTCTTAAATTTAATGTTCTTCACTAGACTAACTTATTTTTTTTAATAGGATCGCGAATTTGAAAAACAAAGCAAAAGGAGAAGAGCACTTATTCAATGGAAATGGGATGAGATAATTGATGTTTTGAGTTCCGAGCGATGATGAGGAGAATGAAGAAGATGATACCGGAGACTTAGATTCAAGTTCCCCTCCAAATTCCAAGATTCCAAGAATTTGGGTCCTCGGCCGCAACAGGGTTGTTCGGGTTTGACTGGTTTTTAGAATAACTAGTAGAACGAATGCATGTTTTGATTAAGTCTATGCTACGCTTTTTAAGTTTTTTATTTCAAGTCTATGTTACGCTTTTTATGTTTGTTATTTCAAGTTTTATCTAAATGTGTGTTACAATTGTTTTGATATATATATATATATATATAAGGGTGGGTTAAAATAAAAAGAGAGAGTTTTTTAGGAAGAGTAGGAATAAATCATAGCCATTGGATCATGTTTATCAATGGTTGAGATTTAAAATTATCAAAAACCGACATAGTTTCCTAGAATTACTCTTTCACCATTATAACCGACATAGTTTCCTAGAATTATTTTTTTACTATAAATTTTAATGTCAAATGTCAAACATCTATTGGTTCTTACCATTCGTATGAAACTTTTTATTTTTATTTGAACCATTTTCTCTCTCTATATATATAGGGGAAGGTTCATGTACATTTTAATCTTAACATGAGAACGTAGGAAATAATACCAATTCATAAAAAAATGAGAACATAAGAAACAATACCAACTACAATACCAATCTACATGGACAATGATTTATAATAACAAAGAAAAAAACCTGAAAATTACAACAAAAGAATCAAAATCAAGAACAAAATAATACCAGCAAATACCAGCAAAAACTTATAACAGCAAAAGAAAAAATATAATAATAACAACAAAATATAAATCAGCAAACACTTATAACGTCTAATAATCTAAAATAAGAAAATACGAACAAAAAATAACAGCAAACACCTATAAAAATAAACCTAATAATAACAACAAATTTGTTTTCACTGTTTTCATGTTAAGAATAAAATGTATTTGATCATGTTTCTATATATATATATTAAGGTTTAAACATGTTACGAGTATTTAAACGAGTGTGTTAATTTCGTGTCATATACTAATGTGAAATATATTTATGCCTATTTACATGAATCTCTTAATCTGAAACACAAGTTGACAAATGTCTAAAATGGTGTATCAAAAAATGTGGACGCTCTTTTGTTCCAACACATAAATATATACATAGGCATGAAGTACACTTCTATTTGCAATTCCTGTGAATCCGTATCTCTCAAAATGTATTGTACCACAACCAAACCGTTGCATATGTTATTGACTTAATGTTAGCATCACATTACTGCGTTTATATTCCCGTCCACCGGACGGGTAAACTGCTAGTTTTATTATGAGCTACGTTAATACTAGTAATACACTATATTTAAATACTATGGATGTATTGTTTTCAAACAACCGTGTGCTCACCACAAATAAATGATCAAATAACGTTATTATAGATGGAAAAAATGATAATGTTATTCGAATGACGAGCAAATCATTCATGTACGCCAACTTTTTGTCATATCATACGACTTATTTGTGATAAGTCATGGCATACATATTTAACATTATAAAATTTGTATAATGTGAAAACTCTCATGCAATTTTCTAGTGATTTGTGATTTTTTTCATTCACATAACCTTTTAACGTTTTGGTGAAAAACATAACTACACATGATAAAGTCACATTCAAGTTTTACAGATTTGATTAATTTTAAGATTGCCTGTTCCTAACGCATTTTGGTCCGTTGTTTTACTGAAGTCATGGTTGTCAAAAACATGCCTAGGCTAACAAGGTATTTAGTTAACTCAAACTGAACTGACCGGGTAATTTGGGTCGATCAAACCTGCTCACTGATTCTAAGACTTATGTTACATCAAAACACAATGATTTGATAAAATAGTTTTAACAAGCAATCAAAACACCAAAATAGTAGATACTTGAAAAATGCCAATATAAAATCATAACTTTAAATAAATCAGTGTTTCTTAAAAATAAACCATGATCCACCAAAATAGATAATTCAACCAGAACCTGATAATCGCATGGCAAAGCCTGCGTATTAAAAGCCGAAGAGACCGAAAATAACTGTGCACCTTTCTACCCTTTCTTTCCTCGTAAGTAAAAAAACAGAACATAAATGAAAACCCCGTTCTCGAACAAAAAAAACCTAAGATTTCTGTCCTTCCTCAGCAGCAGCTTCAAAGGTTTCACCAGCAACAAGATCAGGAACCTCATCATCGTCTTCTTGTATTGTTGCCATACTGCCTTCACCTGCTCCAGCCTGATTTTTCTGCAACTGTTCAGCAATTTTTTTGAAGTTATCGGCACCTGCACAAACAACATTCAAATTTTTTATATATTTGAGTATAGAGCCAGAAATACCGCATAAGGAAAAAATAGCTGTTTTTGGATATATATTTGTGTACAGAAAAATAACAAGTACATTGTTTGAGTAAGACTGCAAAAGAACCAAACGTTTAGTAAACAAGTCGTGAAATGTTTTACGGGAAGCTCGTTCATGTGTATTTAAATGAACAAAAAAGAATTCAGTTCATAAACGTTCATTTCGCTCGTTCATTTAAGTTTGTTTATTATGTTCATTAGCGTACGTTTGCTTAGGTTCCATTCCTTCACGGTCATCAACCGTTCACTTATATTGTTAACGAACAAGCATGAACACAAAATGTTCATTTTCTTAACAAACGAACACAAACAAGAAAACTATCCGCCTTATTGTTTGTTTTCTCAATCACTTGTTTGGTTAAAAATTAAACAAGCTAACACGTACATGCTCCATTCGTGTTCATTCAACTCGTTTACAAGCCTAACTTAGGGTTTTAAACAGCAAGATAATATGCAGTACCAAATCCTGATTCTACCAACATGCTACCAAAATTACAAAAACAGCAACTAGCAATTTTATGCAAAAAAAAAAAGTAAAATATAAAAGTTAGCTGCTATTTCATGTAATTTCAGCTGCTTGCAAAATGCATGAAATGAGAAAAAATATCATGCTATTTTTGACTGTAACAAAAAAAAAAGCAAAAACAACAAATAAGTTTTAAACATACCCAACTGGTTGAGCAGATCATTCACTTCGGAGGCAAAATCTTCCAAAGCTAAATAGCCATTAAAAAAAATTACATGTAAGATAACCACATAACTAAATAAACAAAACAAACAGGTTCAAATAAATTAAATAAACCTACTTTTCATTTGAGGCGTACCACTGACAACTTAAGTGTTAGCAGGGACCAAGGCTTGAACTGAAACACAACAGAAACTATATTAACAAACGCTTTAAACAGATGACATGCAAATTAAATGATTATTTAAAATTTAAAAATGAATACCTTTAGGGTTCAAGAATTGGATAACTTTATTATCATCCTTGAAAAGTCTGACTTCCTCAATTTGTGGGATTGCATTTACTCCAAGCCTTTTCAAAGTGCCTTGTAGTTTTTTGTCATCAGTTGAAGGTGTTTTGTGCACAGCCTTCTTCTTTCTGCAGGTGTATAATATTAACTTATATTAAATAAACTCATATAAATATGTGATATACATTAAAAAAAACACATGTATAAGAATAAAACAAACCTTCTAACGCTACCCTTTCCACCGGTGCGGACAGCACCAGCCATCTTTTGTAGCTTTTCAACATTCATCTGTCAAAAAAAATTCAATAGGCTCGGTTAAAAAATTTGGTAATGAAAAAATAAAAGTGAAAAAAAAACATTGTTCACTCAACATTCACCTAGATAAAAATCAAGTCAAATGGGATGCTACAGAATGTTCCTAATACTAATTAGCAGACCGTTTAGATGGATAAAATCCAGCATTATTGCAAGCACAAAAGTTAATTGATGATGAGTATGCATATAGTACACATTAACTAACTAATATTTAAACACGGTACGCAGAAGACAAGCAAAGCACCTATCAAATGGTTATAATCTAATCAAAAGGATTGCATTTAAGTACACAATTACATACACGATTGATGATAATATGGATATAAAACACATTTATGAACTATAATTAAAACACAAAAGACAAGGAAAGCACATATCAAATGATGATAACCTAACCAAACAAGCAGAGCCGTTCGCAAGCTACTCAAGCTCAAAACAAGCAAAGTTTTTTCAAGCTCAAGCCTAAAAAAAAAGCTTGTTTAGTTATAGTCCCAAGCTCAAGCCTTATATAAGAAGCTTGTTTAGTTATCAGGCCCAAGCTCGAGCCTTGTATAAGAAGCTTGTTGAGGCTTGTTGAGGCTCGTTGAGCCTTAACGAACATTGTGTATTATTAAGTTTTTCCTCTCTGGGACTTCTATGTATTAATGATTACACTCCATGGTCTTAACGAGCCAAGTTTAGACTAGTCTTAAGGCTTTTCTCCAAGTTTAAAACATTAACTAAAAACATATATAAATGAATTATTAAAAAATAAAGCTCGATAAACTATTTATACAAATAGCTCTTAACGAGCCGACCGCGACAAAACAAACTGAGGTCACGCCTACATACAACCCCAAGCTTTAATTAATCTCGGCTCGGCTTGTTTACACTAATACAAAAATATAAAATCAAACACACAATTAATACTAAACATGCATACACTAAAACAAATTAATCAACTAACATTACAACAACAGAAAACTCCAACTAATGCACAACATAACCTAAAACCCTAAACCGAAAATCAAAACAAACATAGCTCGGCTCTTTCACAGCATTTACAAATATATATAACTAAATACACAAATAATGACGAAGATGCATATAAAACACATCAATTAACTATTTTAAAACACAAATATTATTATTATTAACTATTTGTTAACATATATCAAACTACAAATTGAATGCGCACTCAAATTGGAGGATGAAATCGTTTATTACCTTCGGCGGCGACGGTGTAAACGAAAGGTGGCCGGAAAATTATATTATTATTATGGAGGTGGTGGCAGGTGGGGTTTATATAGTGGATGATAAAACCCTAGTTTATTGTTTTCTGATAACTGTATAATTAGTCCTGGAATATTATTAAGTTTTAATTTGAGTCCTTGATGGATTTACTTAGCTTCTAGTATCGTTAGGCCATTTTTTTTTATTTCATGAACTTTGTTTATTACCTTTGATGGAATTCTCCGACGAGTCAAGCCACACTTTTGCCAATACCAACTTCTCCTCGGTTCACCACGTTTCCTTCTCGGGCTAAGGTTCTTTCGGTTCATTGTTTTTTTGTGTGTGCTTTCATTTGGAGGTTGTCGGTTTATTTTGCGTAGGTACAAGTTGGGACTCGGGTTGTTGAGTGGATAACGGTTGAGACTCAGGTGCTTGAATAGAAAATGGTGGGGACTCGGGTAATGGTTTGGGTGGGAGCATTAGCTCGGGCGGTATTATCGGTCGATACACCATCTCTTGCTTGTGTTGGTTCAGGAAATAAGGGTTGCTTAGATCAACTAGTGTCATGCTTCTCCATAGCGGGTTCATTGAGTCCCAAGCGTTGAATACTGGGCGTTGGTTCAGTTGCATTGTGAGATTTTTTTAGGAAGAAAAGAGGTCTTGATGTGGTTTAGAGAGTAAAGGAAGTGTGGTGTGAGGTATAAATTGTGTTAGTTTATACAATAGTTTAAAATATGTATTGACTTTTTTTTTAATGAAGTCGTTACACAACGGCTAGAAAAGAGGAATGGGACCACATTTTGTACAACGTCATAGGAGAAAACGCCATTATCAACATAGCGATGGGAATGGAGGGCACCTGCTGTGTGTTGTTCGGAGTGGTGTAGAAGGCGGCATCCTGCCTACACGACAAGAATGGTGCCGTTTTATTATTCCACAACGGGTGGTTTTGTACTAATATAATAGGAGGTTATTAGTTTAAAATCCAGAAATACCAAAATTTAATGATTTGAAAAAAAAAATTGTGAATGAAAGTCAACTTACGTTAGATGTTAGCTAATGTATTTTTAAAAACCAATTATATATTAATCTTTGCATGTTTTTTAAAAATATATTGAAAAAGAAATCGTTAGCACATGGGTAATGGGTTATTGAACTTATTAGGTTCTAACTTCTAATGCTTTATTATATGTTGGGTTTGAGTAGTCTTGATTGGGCTTGTCATAAGC
Source organism: Bidens hawaiensis (assembly GCF_021521415.1). Taxonomy (NCBI): domain Eukaryota; kingdom Viridiplantae; phylum Streptophyta; class Magnoliopsida; order Asterales; family Asteraceae; genus Bidens; species Bidens hawaiensis. The sequence goes on along the minus strand of NW_027491347.1, from coordinate 1,340,519 downwards.
TCATAATCTTATATGGTTAGCCCATTTTATATTTCTTGTTTTACAAGATGTAAACCAAACCATAATGTAATATCTATATTCATATTACTGCACTTGCAATTCCTTACGAGAGTGAGAAACTTATATGCTAGACATAGGTCAATGTATACTGAACCATGTAAATTCTTGTGTACTTTATTTTTTTCTATTGTTTGTGTGTGTGTTACAAGTTACAAGCTACAACCCAATTATAACAGTTTTATTATACAGAAAAATCATCTAAACTATTAACATTTGAATACACTCATTTGACTACCAGTCGTTTTATTTGAAATGCTTTTGATAAGTAAATAAATATATAGAACTTTAAGTTGAGTCTTGTGTAAATTGGCTAATATGACACCTCTGCTTCAACGTTTTTTTTATTAATTAATATTACAATTATTATTATTTATATATTGTGAATTGTGAACTCATAAGCACATAAGCTACTTCTAAATTTCACAATATTGTCTTGAATTCTCATCATTTGAAGGGACTCATGCATATTTTCAAGTTTCAACACTTTGGTACTATTGGACTACAAAGTACCATCCATTTAGTAAGATGTGTATACTGTATACATAAGTCAGAAAATAATTAATTGCCTGTATATCGTAATATGTGACTCCATAATCAGTATCTATATTAGCTCATGTAATATACTTTAATCCCATCAATATGTAACTTAAATGCATGTGATACACACGAATGACAAAGCCCGTGTCAACTTTACACTCGTGCACCATAGGACAACATTTTTCTATAAAATTCAATGTATACGTTAAACGTGCTCGAGTACATAATGAGTACAAGAAGAAACTATCAAAACCATTGTATTGCATTGGTTTTATCTAAGTTTGCACCAATAAAGAACCACTTTTGATACTTATGGACAAATATTTGAAAAACTATATATTAGTTTGTACGTAAAATCTTATGGTCTGCTCTATCTTCTATCACGTTTTCTGTCCACCGGCCATAGCTCGTTTCTCCCACTGGAGCCAAGGTGAATCAATTTCATCTGTATTATATAATTTTTTTGTCGTTCCCCTTTCGATTATTTTGTTTGTGTCTATGATTCAATAATCAGCTTTTTGTTAGGTTCATATGCGGAAACCTTGTACATATGTCACCACTTGGTAATGGTCTAGATTGCAAAATCTCTCCAGGATTGAAATTTATTCGTGTCAAGTTGGCGGGTTGGATCGTTCAACCCAAACCGGCCCATCCAATATATTTGTGTTAAAAATATCAACCATAAATAGACACAATTAAAACTGTGTAATCTGAATACGACATGTTTAATTAACCCCATTATCTAACCGAGTCAAATGGGTTCGTGAGCTATTAGATGTTTTGTTTGTATCTCTTGTGCCCCCCTTAAAATCAACATATTGATGTTGTTTTAAGTACATAGGTCTTGACATGTTTATTTGTATATCCATGGAAGATGAATGTTGATAAGCTAAAGAAAATGGCCGGTGTTGTTCGCATTGGTGGGAAGGGTAGCGTTAGAAGGTGGTTCTTTTTCCTGTTATCGAGCATACAAATTTAACTTATATAAAACATCTTTTAATACATATATAAAGTTTTACAAATTTTAATAATAGTAACTTTCACCCTTCTTGTTGAATATTCATTCAGATGACTTTATCTTAAATAAATTACTATTTATACACAAACAGAAAGAAGAAGGTTGTGCATAAAATCACAACAGATGACAAAAGGCTACAAAACACTTTGAAAAGAATTGGAGTAAACATAATCCCACAAATTGAAGAAGTCACCATTTTTAAGGATGATACAATATATATCCAGTTCTTGAACCCCAAAGGTACTCACTTAAAATAATGAATATTTGTTTTCCTTTTTATTTGTTTAAAGCATTCATTAATTCTTTTTTTTTTTTTCCGTTTCAGTTGAAGTCCCAGTTCCTGCTAACACTTGGGTTGTTAGTGGTTCTCCCAAAACAAAAGGTAGGTTTATGTAATCCAACTAATTTATCTTGTTTATTCAAATTATGCCACTGTTTTACTTGTGATTTCTTAGGTGGTGATTCAGATTTAGAAGATTTTCTCCCAAACATTCTCAACCAGTGGGGTATGAATATAACTTTTATCTTTTTAAAGTTTTTATGTTCCTGTTTAAAGTAGCCAAGGAGGTATGATATGAACCAACACTTGATCGAACGTATAATTTCACATGTGAATCAACCTAGCTGAATCTAGATAATCGGTTCACATGTGAACCATAATTTTAATCACCCATTGAAAAATTTTAGTAGAAGTGTCTATATCGAGTGAGTGTTTACGATTCGTTTTAATGGTGTAATTTGTTTCATTTAGTTATTAATCATTTTTAAGGTATTTATTCTGAAAGTAAAACTTGTTTCTGAACACTAGACTAGATGGTAAGGTTTGGGATTACTTGACTTATAAATTAGGTATTTTAAACCTTACTTAACTAGAGTCGTTAGATTAAAAGTTAATTGATGATTACGATTAGTTTTTGTATTTCTCTTTTTTCTATGATTCCTTAAATAATAATACACTCCTATATATAAGTTATGTAACGATTTGTGGTTTACAGGGCCCGATAAATTGAGAGAATTAGTTGAAGAGTTACAAAGTGCAGGTCTTACAGCAGAAGAAAAAACTTTTGATAAAGTCCATATTTTTAAGATACGATATATATTGGTGCGAATCAAAGTGTTAGCAGAAACGATTGATTAGAACAACTGAAGTTGGCAATTTTAATCCATTTGTTTATATATCAACTGATTTATGTTGTGTTTTATTCTAAAGAAATCACACTTATAAATAGGTAAAGCAAGAACAAGTCAACTTTTTTTCATTGCATATTACCTCCTATAGTTGTTATAAAAAGGGCACCTGTTTTATAATGTCATTGTTCTAAATGAAATGATGAGACGTATGATACACTTTATTTTGTTAAGGTAACATAATTCTTCATAAGTCTGTTTCTAATCGTTGTCGTATATAGATTTTAAAGGCTAATTATTTATGATTGTGATTTGCAAAATTATTTACTTCAAAGCAAGTTCTAGTGATCCTATTTTAAAGTAGTCTGGTCATTAGTCTATTGATCAGGATGTTATGTGTCAATTGTGTTTGCTCAAAGGGGTCTATCGTAATTCTATTGTTAGGTTGTTATAGGACGGACTATTGCGTCGGTATTGTTCGATTATGCAATTTTAATAGATTTCCCTAGTTCCTCTCTAGCTTCTTTGTTCTTTTCCGTTTTGTATCTATCAGAGACCTCCCCGTCTCCTTGTAAATCGCATTGTTAATCAATTGGAGTTGTCAATTTTGATTCATGTAATTACGTACTTGTTTGATTTATGTTGTATTTTACCATAAGCATTTCAAATAAAAAAAAATAGACAAAAAGAAAATGTATCTTTAGGTTTAAAAAAAATAGAAACAAATATGTATCATAAACCATCTTAGCCCTTACTACCCTTATAACTTTGAATTTGAAAATACCGACGATACAAAATAACCCAGATTTTGGACAAGTGCGTTTGTATTGTATGATACAAGATAACATACACATCACAAATCGTTGTGATGTGTATGTTGTGTACTTCCATTACCCTTTCATAGTTTCATTCATAAAAGAAAATGTACAACGATTAAAATTTCAATTTTCAAGAAAACACACGACAAACGCAAGAAAAAACACCATAATATAACTTACAACTCATCTTTTTGTACTTTGCACAAATTACATAAGCAAGATACATATTTACATCCAAGAAAGCACTATTTTACTCCCCATAATACCCATGCATTTAATACATATTTAAAAATGAAGTGAATAAACCCCGACAACATATTACAAGAACATAAATAACAACAATAATAATAATACTAAAAGTTATGGTCACCAGAAATGTGTAAATTTTCGCTATATATCAGCTTAAGTTCATTGATCCGTCTTTGAATAACTTCAAGCTAAGATTATTGTAACGCTCACGTGAGTATTGTCTAGAGGCTTTCCTCCAATCGGTTCCTGCTTTCATCATTGCGGTGAATTCCTCGAAACTTATTCTTCCATCCTGCAAAAAAGAACGAAAATGTTGGATTGGTTTTTCTTTTTTAGAGAGCGTTTTGAAATAGATTAAGTGACAATAAATAATCAAAATCAGATAATCAACTCATATAAAATACATATGTGGCCATTTGCAAATGGCACGAGCACGTCACGAAATATGAAAATTAAAATATGAAATTTTATGTTCCATCAACTGTAAATATACTCTTTTTTATAAAATAACATGCTTGTAAATATTTGAAAAAAATGAAGATGTATAAAAATGGAGGTTGATATCTATAATGTGTCAAAAACCTCTTTTAACTATCAAAACGTAACGACAAAGTCACAGAATTTTATTTTTTTTTAATAAAAGGTCTTTTTTCCTTGATTAAATCCTTCGAACTTTTATTAAAAAAAATCATTAAAATGAAATTCTTGTAAATATTTGAAAAAAAATGAAAATGGCTTTTTCAGCATTTGAAAACTAAATTTTAAAACCATATTCATCAGAACCACTTCCTTCCAAACAGTGTAAAAACGATTATTACAAACTCAAGTCGAAATAATTAGTTTAATTAAAAAAAATGATGAAATATGTGAAAATGAATGAATCAAACAAACAAACCTTATCAGTGTCAACATCATGAATAATGGCAGCAATGACTTCTTCATTGTTGGGTTCAAGTTCATCAGATAAGGCTTCTCTTAGCTCATCAATCTCAATATATCCGCTTTTATTTTGATCGAAAAATGCAAACGCGTCTTTAAGATGATCATCGTTGCCCATTTTTCTCAAGTGAACGGAAATTGCAACGAATTCTCCATAGTTTAAGTACCCATCTTTGTCAACATCTCCCTGTAGAACATATTTTATTAATAATTAATGTCTTTTATAAGATTAAATGTTATTACAAAATCGATAACACGCTAAAAACATATATAACTTACAGCATCCATAAGTATCTGAAGATCCGCATCCGGGATCTGCTGACCAAGTTTTTGCAAACCGACTTTCAACTCAGTGATGTTTATCTTCCCTTGTTTGCTAGTATCCATCAAATCGAATCCCTGTTTTATTCCCGCAACTTCTTCAGCAGATAAATGTTCAGCAATCACCTGTAATTATAATTGATAATCATCAAAAAGATTTTCTTATAGCATCCATAAAAAAAAAAGAAAAGGATAATGAATTTTTAATGTACCCTTAACGCTCGTTTCTTGAGCTTGTTCATCACCGAGAATTGCTTGAGTCTTGCTTTAACGGTTTCACCTAAGGAAACATTTGGAGCTTTTTTGGCATTTTGTATCCATGGATGATCTGTAATAAAAAATTAAAATTTATAACTTTTTTCTAACACGCAAAGACGGATAAGAATTGGTCAATTGGGTATCTCTTTTTTCTTTTTTTTTTTAACTTTTAACAGGTCTAAAATGCAGGCCCAAAATCTACCGAATAGTCTTTCCAATGCATAAAACATCATAACTTATTCTATCTTAATATGTTATCAGTAAAAGAATGTAATCATATTCGGCACATTGTTTATAAAACAATGAAAAATTTGGTACTAAAAATTGTGAACCAAATAAGGCACATTTTACCCGTAAACCCGTGAACCAAATAGGGCCCGTTATTTTTAACCCGTGAACCAAATAGGACTCATATTAACCCGTAAAGCAAACAGGCCACCTGTACCAAAAGGTAAGGATTTTTTAGCTTACCAAGAACTTCTTGAGCAGTAAGACGCAATTTCGGGTCAGGATTTAGCATCTTTTTAACAAGATCCTTTGCAGAATCAGATACTTTGGGCCAAGGGTCCCTTTTAAAATCTACAACCGATCGAATGATTGCTTGTGCAACTCCTTGCTCAGTTTCTGCAGTAAAAGCAACCCATATTTTAAAACATAGAATTAATTAATTACATATCAGTACATAAACTTTAATGAAAGTGCTTAAATATATATATTAGTTAAAATACCTTCCAATAATGAATAAAATATAAAAATCTAGTGGACCGACAACAATGCTATCAATATTCTTAACGGTTACATAATAAATGTTGCTAAGAAAAAAATGTTGAATTTTGGGATGAATTTGGTACTTTTTTTTCAACTGAATAATTAATGCATAGATGACAATTATAGCCCATTTATCTAGAAAAAGGCTGACTTTGATTTATGCTTTATCAATAATTGGTCAAGTGGATAAATTTTAAAAACTTTGTGAAAAACCGGAATGTGTAGAAAATGACTTCAAATTGTATTTTAAACAACAAAAGTTGAGTAGAATTTTAATAATATAATACATGTGATCACATTTAATATATGAACAATTTAAAGAAGAAAAAAATATGGTCAATCCAACCCACACCGATTTGATCTGTATTTATAGTTACTCGTTCTGACCCAAACCCATTTCAACCATTTACCCAGCCCGTTAACCTAAAAAAGGGTTGACTTGGGTTCTATTTATACAAAACGGGTCAAGCAAGGAAGCTATAAGAATACGGTTAAAATTGGAATGTGTCAAAAATAAATACAGAATCTTTTATTAAAATAAGGTTGATTTGGGTTTTATTTATCCCTAACGGGCCAAACGAGTCAGCCCAGCCCAACCCAACTGGACCCGTTTTCACCTGTATTTATAGTTACACGTTCCAACACGATCCCATTTCCACCTGTTACCCTACCCGCCCGACCCACCCATTTTGCTACATGTAACTTCATGTAAAAAACTAAAAAACCGACCTGCCCAAAATGGTGGGACCCCACAAAGCAATATGTATAGGATTACACCAGCACTCCAAACATCGACTTCCGGGCCGTAATTTCTTTTTAGGACCTCGGGAGCCATGTAGTATGGACTACCTACAATCTCATTGAATCTTTCGCCTGCAAAAATGATAAAGAAACATAGATAAATTAGTTTAATGTAAATGTGTTACTAAAAAGATAAATGATCATATAAATGTCATTAGCTACAATCGTGTTTACCTGGTTTGAAGAAAACAGATAACCCAAAATCAATAGCCTTTAAGGCTGCGGTTTCTTTCTTGTTTTCAAACAAAAAATTTTCTGGTTTAAGATCACGGTGCATAACACCGTGCTTGTGGCACATCTGAAATAAAATTAAAAAACAAATTAGAAGCATTAAAATGGAATCAAAGAGAATACGCATTGAAAAACAACGAGATCTTTTCTCATTGAAAAAAAAAACAATCTTAACATGATCAAGAAGGCGACTTCTAAAAAGAGGTAACGTAAACTTTTGCTTATTTTCAAAACATTAAGTGAATTTACAATATTTCAGCCAAAAACTTATAAAGGGTGCCTGTTATAAAACAAGATTTTCTTTTGCTCTCTTGACATAATCAAAAACACAATGCCCACAAACAGGTAACATAAAGTTTCAAGTTTGTAAAACAATTTAAGTAAATAAATCATATTTTAGACAAAACACTCAAAAAGAACGATTTCAAAGAAACAACAAGAGATTCTTTATTAGTGGAAAACAAAGAATTGATTCTTAGCGTAAACAAGAACACGATGCCCATAAACGGGTACCATAAATTTTCTATTTTGCAAAACAATTAAATAAATTATCATATTTCAGACCAAAAAACGTGTAAAAGATGATCTCATTGGAAAACAATGAAACGAATCTTAAAAGTTTAAACTATTAAGAACACAATAGCATTTTTAACTTGTAGAGCAATTCAGTATATGTATCATAGATCAGATTCAACCATTAGCCCTGCTATGAGTAATATTGTAGTTAAAAAGTTCATAAAAAAGCAACTAATCATATTGATGGCATATATGACAAGAATCTTAGCAACCACCATAATATCATTTTAGTAACATCAACCAAACCACATATTAATCAAAATTCCCAAAAAAAGGTAAACTTTTCACCTGAATAACCTCCACAATGGTTCGTGTGACACCCGCAGCTGCCCGTTCGGTATAATGACCTCTCGCAACAATCCGATCAAACAACTCTCCCCCCTCACACAACTCCATAACCAAATGAACAGCACTATCATCTTCATAAGTATCCTTCAAACTCACAATATTAGTATGTGGAGGCATATGTTTCATAATCTCAACTTCTCTCCTAACATCTTCCACATCAACCCGAGTCCTCAACTTCTTTTTCGATATTGATTTACACGCAAACACCTCACCAGTTGACTTATCAGTACACAAATAAGTCACCCCAAATTCACCCCTACCCAATTCTCTACCAAGCACATATGTTTGTTCTATTTGATTCCCAGTTGGGTTCTCTAAAACATAAGGCTTATACCCATTCCCAGACGGGATCGAACCACCGTTGTCTAGAGCAAATGAGTTTGGCTTATTTTTCCCCTTATTGGTTTTGAAATCGGTATCGGTGGTAGATGGTACAGCACAGCAATTACCCATGTTTATGATCAAGAAACAAGATAATTGAAGTGAGTTAAATTCTGATCTTGAAATTAGGATTTTGATGAGTAAAAATGGGAGCTAGGTGATCAAGAAACAGATAATTGAAGTGGGTCAAAAGGGTTTTCAATTAAAAATCAGATCTTGAAATTGTGGTTTTGAAAATCAAGATTTTTGATGAAGAATTGGGTGTAAAAATGGGAGCTTGATGATCAAGAAACAGATAATTGAAGTGGGTTATTGTGAATTTGAAGAAAATAGAACTCAAATTGAAGTGGGTCAAAAGGGTTTTCAATTGAAAATTAAATCTTGAAATCAAGATTTTTGATCAAGAAATTAGGAGTAAAAATGGGAGCTTTGTGATCAAGAAACAGAAAATCAAAGTGGGTTATTGTGAATTTGAAGTGGGTGAAATGGGTTTTTTATGAATTGATTGAATCTTGAAATTAGGGTTTTGAAAGCAAGAATCTTGGTAAAGAATTGTGAGTAAAAATGGGAGCTTGGTGGGATGATTAAAGAGGGGGTTGAAGAAGAAGATGAAATGAGGAATTTTTCAACAGCTCAGCCACCATTGGGTCAATGCTGTTTCGTTGACTGTTCCTGCCCATACCATTGTTTTAATGTTATTATAACTATTATTTTATTATTATTTTTGTCTATTATGCTATCTTCTTGTAACGACACAACGACTCTTAACTGACAGTCGACAATACGACTTTTCCAATAAACGTCTAAACCAAACTCTGGAGCCAACGTAGGCCCGGTTAAGACAACGTAGTCTGGCTAGAATGAGAGGGGGCCCTCCAAATATAGAGAATGCAAAATTATTGGATATTTTGGTTTTAACATAATTAGCTTTGAGAAATAGCCTTTTTCCATTGGGGACCTTCTACTTCTAAGCATTTAGAGTTAGCCATTATACATTAGGCTAAGCATATTCGATTTGGTTTTCAAGCTTAAACTTTTAGGTGACTTGATCATGTTATTGGCACAATCTTAAATATAACTAGAGGTGTGAGTTGTATTAGACTCTATGAATTTTTTAGGCTAAAAGTTTCACGTCTCATTTTCGATTCAAACAAAACCCAAATTCACTCAAAACCCAAGACCGAGCCATATATACTTAGTCCTAGGTATAATAGAGTTTGTATATATGACATTTCACCAATATAGAAAGATACATGAGAATCTTGTATGTAACGAAAGTTCGAAAATTAGAAACAGTCAAGATGTGTGTTTATACATAACTTAAAGGGCATGCTTGCAATTTTCAACCACATGTCCACATTATAGTTATATAAAAATGATGCCCAACTTTGTTACCTAAAAACTAAAATGCAATTATATAAAGTACGAATTAGAATGCAAACAATCAAGTTTGGATAGAAATTTTCACATATATAGATGCGTGTTTATTATATAAGTCATTGTTAAGTTCAGATATAATTTTCATATAGATACTTGCCAACCACTTTATTAACTTTTAAGGTGTATAACAAAATGAAAGATGCTCGATAACTCTCAATATTTTTAACCACACATATGGTTCGAGATAGTAGTTAAGAAAGTACTATCAAATACAATATAAAACATTTTAAATATGTCAAACAACGAATATTGTTTACGAATGATTGAGTGGAATACGTGATAGTTTATATGAAGTGTAAAGTGTTTTGATGTCTTAATAAAAGTGATCGTTAAGGATTCAAGCAAAACTGATTAATATATGAAACTTAAAGTGTTCTAGTGTGAATTAACTGGTGTTCACATTAGAAAATAAGTGGGGATCTAAATGTCATTAATGAAATTTGTGTGTCAACTTTAGAATTTTGTTTATTCTAGTGCCACAATTGAATTTTATAGTAGTAAGACTAATATAATGTAATGATATGAAAATGTGCCATCTTTTGTAGCAAGTGAGATGATCAATATTTTAAGCCTTTGGCACCCAACAAAGTCCAAAAGGACCTGTTATTCCATCAATCATTATAAAATTCCAAACCATTCAAACAACTACTATTATTAAGCAATGATTAATTAATTATTCATAATATAAAGCATGCGGTATTATGCATGGTATCATACTATAAATAAAATAAAAAATTGGAAATCACCAAAATATATATGAAACATGTTAATGACATGAATTCAACCCTTAAATCAACCGATATTGTCTATTTTGTTCACTAGAAGCTTACACATCTTTTTCCTTTTATTACGTTTAACTACGAACCTTTTTTTCATCCACAACCAACCTGTCTAAAATGAGCCAGTAATATTTGAGATAAATTATTCCTCATGAACCCAATACCTATTAACATCCACAAAAGTTGATATTAGATTTGTCTAGAGTGTCACAAGTTACGAGTTCACTTGATAAGAAAAATATTTGTTTATAAACGAAAGCACATCTTCTTGAGACCAATATATGTCCTAAATCTAAAATTGCAATATTTCTTTTATATATTATGAATTCGCTTTTATGACTGTGTATTTGAGAGAACATCCTAGTGATTAAGTGGTGTTTTTCACAATTAATAGGTTGGAGACCATGCATAATACCGCATGCTTTATATTATAGTAGGTATGATGTACTATAATATAAAGCATGCGGTATTATAGTAGGTATGATGTACTTGTCCTTAAAATATATAAGAATTGTTGTTTAACAAAAACCATCTTATACATTTTTCTTAAAGAACTAGTAGATTGGGAAAGAATGCAACTAAACGAAATTAGAATATATATACTTGTCCTCTAAAATTGCAAAATTACATTATAGTAGGTATGATGTACTTGTCCTTAAAATATATAAGAATTGTTGTTTAACAAAAACCATCTTATACATTTTTCTTAAAGAACTAGTAGATTGGGAAAGAATGCAACTAAACGAAATTAGAAGTGCTATAATGTAATTTAAATGGGCTGTGATGTGTACACGTGAGAATACTTTACATTTAATAAAATGAATAGATGCCGGCTAGTTGCAGCCAAGGTGGCAGCATAAGGTTTATTTTTTGGTCAACACGGTATGGCGCCAATTTTTCTCATGTAACCATCTACACTACCTGAATGAGTTTTTTAAAACAAGATGTCAATCATCGATATTGATTTTGACACTTTAAGTATGACTTACTAGCACAACCAAAAAGAAAATCAACTGTGAAAAAACCTCATTCGAGATAGGTTTGCTCGATACATACATGCTTCTGTTTGCAAATCTATAGATTCAATAAAGTGAAAAGTATTGACTGAAATTTGAAAGTATGTTAGTTAATTATATTAAATTGTTAATGAAACATCTTCACTATGTATAGAGGTTTAACGGAAAGAATGAAAAAAGTGACTATCACATTGCTATCATATATACATAGGCACATACGTATGGGGGCTGTTAGGTGTTGTGAGAAAAATGGAGGCTTTTGAGAGATATTTGAAATCTGACGTGACATGATGAGGTAGAGGTTTGTGAGTGTTGCGTTGCGGATGCTTTTACTAATTTTTCCCTAAAAAAACCGTAATGATTTAACTAAATCGTAATTTTATGTTAATCCTTTTCTTTTCTGTAAAAATGTAAGTTGATAAATTTGATTGGTTGAAAAAATTATAGTCCCACATCCTCAACACCCATGACGCTTAACAGAGTAGCGCCCCAAGGTCCCCTAACCCAAAACGTAGTGGTTTTGCCGAGGTTTGGCGAACAACTTAAGAGGGAGTTGGCTAGAGGCGTCACCCAATAGAAAAGCATCATTGTAACGATATATTTGAATTTTTCAATCGTAAAATAAAATAGAAAATTAGGTTTCATAAAATATGGCTGCTAAGTTGCATTTATAGTTTTCGACTAATAACCAATCAATCCTTTTACTTATCCAGTTATCTGAAACCAATGTATGATTGCTAAAAAACTATGATTTATTGGATTTTAATAATCCCTATTTAATGGTATTGGCTGATAATAATTCCTACTTATTTTATCACCACCGGCGGTCCTAAATTTAAAAAAGTTGACCCCCAATGGTCCCCCGTTAAAAAGGACTTAGCGTCGTTATACTTCTTTTTCGGATTTCAATCTAATGTTTTAGGGCTTTTGATCGGAACAAGAATACGAGTCGACTAATGTAAAACTTAGTTCGAAACGACGCTCCAAAACGACGAAACAATGCTTCAATTCGGGCCTTTGAACTTACAATTAACAAAAAATCAAGTTGTTTGAATCGCCGTTTCGAGCTAACTTTTACACCAATCGACTCGCATCCTCATTCCGATCAAAAACCCTAAAACATTATATTGAAATTCGGAAAAAAATATAACGCCGTTAAGTCCTTTTTAACGGGGGTACCATTAAGGGCCAACTTTTTTAATTTGGGATCGCTGGTAGTGATAAAATGAATATGGATTATTATCAGCCAATACCATTCAATAAGGATTATCCAATAAAAACTAAAAGTCAATGGTTCGTTCATCTACTTTACTTTTTTAAAATATTTTCTTCTATAGATTTTATTATGGTTGTATGATATTTTCAGTACGTAACAGGGTTTGACCCAATAGGGTCAATATTGACATGCAACTTTAAAATTGCATCATCCATACTTCTTAAAAAATAAAGTAATTTACGTATAAATCAAGATATTTTTTTAAAGACCAAATATATTAAAACGGTAAACAGGAGCTCCAATAACATCCAACAAGTCTGAAAACTAGCAAACAGAGCCCAAACAACTTGAATAAAAACAATTACAGTGGAAAGTTAACAAAACTAAATTAAAATCCAGACTATTTAAAACCCTACTTCAACAATGTTAAACTACATTTCTTTTAGAAATGCGGTATTTTATTAAGAAAGCACCAATGTTTTAATAACAGGACTGGATGTCGAACCGGTGCTCCTACTAGTCCACTGGTTGGACCGGCCAAATTGGTTGAACCCGAAAAATAAAAGTTTATAAAAAAGTATGACAAAGTAAATGATATATTAAATAGAAGCAACACTATAACTATAACTTTCGTATAAATAGGATATTTGTAGAGGATTACTTGACATAGCCCTAGATGCATCTCGAATTCTATCGTTGGACTTCCGTTTGCTAGAATTATTGACTTGGTGAATATATATTTTATTTTATATTAAATGTTAAAATTATCAAAATTAAAAACCTAACAAGTTGATGAAAGAAATGGTCTACATGATGTAACTTAGTCATTGACCTAAGTTACTGATAAACGTATGTAATTCTTCTGGAACGTCAATTTTGACCAAAAGTCAAAGGCACAACCACGCATGCATAATGTACAACAACATCTCACGTCCATGTTGTGCATTGAACGCGACAATTTATAATAACAAAAAATACATACCCGATCGTGTAATTTTCATTTTTATTATTTGTATCATTCAATTAAATCAGGATTCGTGGTCCCAGTATAAGTTTTTTTAATATACATAGAAAATAAATGAGTTATTGCAATTGCAATGATATCATGGCTTGTTTAATTTATTAATTAAATATTATAAATGTAACTTACAACTTACAACTCATTTTTCGACTTGGTAGTTGGATAATATGTTTTAAAGGCAACTTCTTATAATAGAATAGTAATCAAGTTTGAAAAATATTTTAACTAGGTCACTCAAATTTAAAAAGTATTTCAATTAAGTTACTGAACTTTTATATTTTATTAAATTAAATGTTTTAACATGTTTTTATAGTCTTTTTCTTTTTTGTTTCACATAGAAAATCTTTTTATCTTTTTTTTGAAGTTGACGCCAAGTGGCGGCGTGAATTTTATTTTTTATTTTAAATTTTAATATAATTAACGTTGTTTTTAAAAAAATTTAAATTTAACAACATATATTGCAAATTCCGACTCTCATATCTTATCCTCTATTTCTTTCTTGACGCACAAAAAAATCGGTGCGACTCGATTTGAGATTTAATGACCCGATTTGAAAAACATATGCTGACCTAATTGGAACACTTTTGAAAATTTGTTCCTATTCTATAAAGATATTCCCTATATTATTTTAAGCCCACCAACGTAACTTTTAATTCAAGGAAATAAGTTGCAAGATGACTTCAAAGACACATGAATGCATTTAGGATATTTGTATACTTTAAAACACAAAATCTTGAATTTTGGTCCAAAAGAGCTCAGACTAGCAAATTTGAAAAACTTATACTCTCATTCACCTGAAGACTTGACTTTAACAAGCATCAATTACCTTTAGTATAGTATTAGTAAAAATTTATGTAAGACATATAAAGGCAGGCGGGGCACCCGGCTCGTGCCGAATGAGCTCAGAAAATTTTTATTTAATGTTTAAACAGGTAATTGTGGGTTTTTAGCCGTTTCTCTACCTATAACATAATATTCTTAGATTAGATTATTCAGAAATTTAATAAATATTTACTAACCAAGCCAATCATAATTCATGTCCCGAACCCTTACCAATAGTTCTCTTATAAGTAAAATTTTAGTGGGTATGGTGGCTGTTGTAATATTTACCAGGTATCACATTCATTCTGTGATATATATATCCTAAACCCTTGTCTCTTCTTTTATCTCAACCTCAAATTCTGTTTTACAAAACTTACAACATAACATTACACTTATTCCTTATCAATGTTTTCAAAGACATCTCACAACATGTTTTTCTTCCTTTTCTAACATGAATTACCTCCAAAAATGTCATTTATTTGCCTCACTTAAATTTTAACATAATCGCGTATTATCTCAACAAAATAATAATAATAATCTATACCGACACGTAAAACCTCTGAACAATCACCTGCCTTTTTTGTTCATTTTTTGATTCTTGCACATTCTTATACTCTTGGGAGTTACTTCCACCAATTCATCTTCTTGAATATATTCAATACAATCATCAAGACTGTAATCCAATGGTGTGTCAAGAACAACTGCATATATCAAATAATTTTTTTTTTAAAAAGGTTTGCATTAAACTGAAATGAAATTTGGTTTTTTACTAATAAAACTGAGTCAATACCGGAAACTTCTTTATTTGACCGAACATTTGTAGCGGCTTTCTTTTTGCAAACATTGAGTGCCAAGTCACCGGGTCGTTGATGGATCCCGACAATCTGACCTTTATAAACTTCTGCTCCCGGTTTTATAAATAACTGCCCTCTTTCTTGAGAACTAGCTAAAGCATAAGAAGTTGATGTTCCATCTTCAAAAGCAACCTATATGACAAAGGGGGAATAAGTAATTTTAGCATTCTTAAAAAATGAAACATTGCAATTTGCAAGGTAATGGAGATGTGAGGTGGCAAATTTGATACTTTTGCCTACAAACGGGTCGATCTGATGACAGAGGGCAAAAAGATAATTATAACCCGAAAAGATTCTTGAAAACTAAGCATTATGATTCTCAAGGATTGGAGGAAGTGATGTGGCAATTTTGACCCATTTTGCCTACAAACGGGTCAATCTAATGACAAAGGGCAAAAAAGTAATTTGAGTTGAAAAGGTTCTAATGAATAAACATTGGACCCATTTACATAAAATGGACCAGTCTGATGATAAAGTGCAAAAAGGTACATACAACTCGAAAGAAATGAAGTGTTTTAAGAGTCAGCCCAATCCCGCCTGTTTTGACCCAAACAAAAAACTGCTCGTTTCAATATTTTGTTACTAACCCACCCGAACCGCCCAACCTTCCACCTCCACTTTTTTCTGAATTGCAAAACCAATTATTTGTAGAACTCAAGAAAATGGGATAAAGAAGCGTTTAGTAGTCAGCCCATTTTGACCGGAACTAAAAACTGCCGATTTTGATATTGTTACCTAACTCACCCGAACCGCCCCATTTTTACACCTATAGTTTTAAGAATTGTAATTACCAAGGATCCAAGATCACGGGTTGACATTTCACCAGCCCATGGCCCGTAACTATCAAATATGGTGTTGAGAATTGCTGTTCCTCGAGAAGCGGTCAAAATTGCATTTCTCAGCCCAAGAAGCCCGCGAGTTGGTATATTGTATTTGAGTAGTGTTGTTCCTTCAGAGCTAAAAAAATAGATGCTTGCAATCAATACATTTTTTAAAAATTTTTTTATGTATAAAAAGTCAAACAGAATTCTAAATGCACATACCCAAGTCCTTGCATATCAAACATTTGACCACGCCTTTTACCAAGAAGTTCAATAACCGGTCCCATATGTTCTTCCGGCACTTCCACCGTGGCAATCTAAATATATATTATTAAACGAGATTATACCTTATTACATAATACACACATGCTTCAAATTAATAAACAATTTAATACCTCATAAGGTTCAAGCAACTTGTCATCGACTCTCTTGTTAATCACTTTCGGGGGGGCCACCATGAACTCGTAATTTTCCCTTCGCCTAAAATGCATGTCATTTGTAAATAACACAGTTTTTCGCGAGCACACACAAAACAAAATACATAATTCATTCTTCAATCTTGAAAAATTTTAAATATAAAAAAAATGTTGAAGTGCAATGTTATACATATATCCTAAAATTCAAAAAAAAAAAATACGAGCACATTTCGTTTATACATATAGAACCTACACATTTGCAAGTCATGTGTATGTTATATTACCTAAAATTTAGTTTGACGGTTTCTTATAGTTTCAAAGTTTTTCACATATATAGCATGCACAAATGTATTTAGGAAGTACAAAATTTAAACAAATGACCTATGTTTGTTCCTTTTGTTCCCGCAATAATTTAATGTTTTGTGACGAACCTCACTCTATGGACATGTATTATCAAAAAAAGAAAATAACATAAACTGTAATAAAAACTCACATGTTCTCAATTAATATTGTAATGTGTAAAGTACCGCGTCCGCTAACAAGAAACGTATCTGCGGTTTCACCGTCTTCAACTTTCATGGCTAAATTTCTTTCAATTTCACGGTACAATCTCTCTCTTAAATTTCTACTGGTCACATACTTTCCCTGTTAAAAGTTGGAAAAGTTACGTTTTAGGCAGATGTTGAAGGGTATTTTAGACATTTCACTAATGGGTAAAGAGCATACCTCACGACCCACAAATGGTGAAGTGTTGATGGAGAAAGCCACTTTAACTGTCGGTTCTTCCACTCTAATGGCAGGCAACGCTTTACCATCGTTTTTATCAGCTATTGTTTCCCCAATCTAAGTAAAAGAAAGCACATTAATCATTTTGAAATAATAATCCAATCTTTTATTAAAAAGACAACTAAAAGGCCTTGGTGTGCTTTTATATATTATCATTTTATTTGTAAAACTATTGTTACCTGAATATCACCAATACCACAGACAGCACAAATATCACCAGCCTCAACACTTTCAGCAGGAGCCCTAAAAAATTTATCAAACACAAATAACTCGCTGACTTTTCCAAATCTGCAGGCGTCATCCGATGTGCATATCTGAAATATTAACAAAACACAAAAAATAAATAAACCAACTGATTTGCTGCAGACCAAAATATTGTTAGGAAAACATCTAGGCTTGCAAATACTTGCAAATGAACACGAACAGAGCATGCTCGTGTTCATTCATCGAACTTTAACTGAACAAAATATCGAACACGGGCAATTAAACAAACGGGTTTTCACGTTCATATTCGTTCGGTAAGAAAATAAAAATGCTCGTGTTCGTTTGTTAGCTGTATAAACAAACAGTTCACGGACGTAACCGACCGAACATAACTGAACATAGATTAATGAACATAACTTTGCTAAAATCAGTTAAAAGTAATGTGAAGACTGAAGAACAGTGTGTTGGGTCTATAAAATTATTAAAACTAGACTAAGTTGTAATGGGCTAAAAAAAGTTAAATGAATATATTAATGAATTTAACCAAACGTAAACTAACAAACATAAATGAATGTAAACAAACGAATTTAAATGAACGGCTGTTCATGTTCGCTCGTTTTTTACTAAATGAACGAAACTTTTTATTCATGTTCGTTTATTAGATAAACAAACTTCCCGCCAAACGGTGTTCGTTATTAGGCCTAAAAATATCTACATGTAATTCGTAAGACTTGATTGTATAGAAATCAATAGATAGAATGATCAAAAATGACATTTTTTTGTGTGCGTGAGAGGGGGATTGTTAAATAAGTAATTTTATTTTAACCTTAGAGGATCAGTTTTTTTTGCAGCTAGTATGAAAGTCATTATAATTATTAAAAAAAATGATAGAATCATAAGATAATCAAAAGCATAATCTGTTTAACAAGCCATTATGCGGGTGTAAAAATAATATTATCAGACTTACACGAACATCCATGCCTCTATTTAAAACACCAGCATGTAAGCGTCCAATAGCTATTTTTCCTTTGTGTTCATCATATTCGGTGCTCGTGACCTGCATAAACTCCAAAAAACAAAAACGTTATAAACTATAATGATGTATGGACACAAAAAAATATCAAAAGTAGATAAGTGTGAGAAATAAAACTAACAAGCATTTGAAGTGATCCATCTTTCTTGATTTTTGGCCCGGGAATGCACCTAATTATCGTCTCGAAAAGCGGTCCAAGATCGTTGGCTAAATTATCAGGAGAAAGTCCAGCTTTTCCACTTAAACCAATTGCATATACTGCTTGGAAATCACACTGCAAATGAAATCACAATTTTTATATGTTATATAGATATATAGATATAAACGGCTTCAAATACTGATGTCATTAAATAATAAACGAGTGTGTTTGGAATTTTTGCGTTTTGACTTTGTAGTCGACTAGTCATGGTAATGAATTTGTGATTCAAATTAGGTTAAAAGTGGATTTGAAAATGTGATTATATTTTACTTTTTTTATTCAAATTTAGTCATATTTCATAATTAGTTTATTACCGTGTATCTTTACTCTAACTGATTAACTATTACTCTTAAACGAGTTTTTAGTAACTTCAAGTTGGAAAAACCTTTTTTACAACAACAACAACAACGAGTTAATTTTGTTTTCTTTACTAATATTAGGAAATACCTGTTCATCAGATGCATTTAGTTCAATGAAGAGTTCAAATGTGGAGTTGATGACAAATTCGGGACGAGCAGACGGTCTATCAACCTTATTCACAACAACAACCGCATGCCCAAATTCAAGAGCCTTTTTTAAAACAAATCTTGTTTGTGGCATCGGGCCTTCAACTGAATCTACCTGAAAACAAACAACTTTTAGATATTACTATTATAAGCTTGTGCATGAAAAATTATTAAAGATAATAAATCAAATGAGAAACTAGGTTGGTGAAAAATATTACCACTTAAAGAATTCCTTCAACCATATTAAGAACACGCTCTACTTCACCTCCAAAGTCAGAATGGCCCGGAGTGTCAATAATATTCATTTTTGTATCTTTATAAGTAATAGATGTGTTTTTGCTAAGAATAGTAATTCCCCTCTCGCGCTCTAAGTCATTTGAGTCCATTATTCTTTCTTCTACAACTTGGTTATCACGAAACACCTAAAAAGTAGCAAACTTTTACTTCATTAACAAATATGTTTTAACAAAATATAAAGTTGAAAATGATAAATCATCTCAGTGTATGCTTACTTTTGCTTGCTTCAACATTGCATCCACTAATGTTGTTTTCCCATGATCAACATGAGCAACAATTGCAATGTTCCGTATGTCATTTCTCCTCACTAATCTGCTCTTCTGCTCTATAAAATGCACAAATAAAAACTCAAAGTTATGAGCTATAACCCACATCAAAAGTTTTATATTTCAACAATTTAACCACTTAACACAACGTAACATAAGAACAAAAGGTGGAAATAGAAGCACCTTAGATAGTACAAAAGGGTGCCAATATTTGAGCCTTTGAGGCACATGTTCATCTTCAAGATAGTTTCACATAATAAAACACACACCAAAACTAGGGGTGCGAACGAGTCAAGCCGCTTGAGAGCTACTCGAGATCAGCTTGCTAAAAGCTCGAATCAAGCTGAGCTTAAACGAAATGAAGCCTAAAAATAAGCTTTCTCAATAAAAGAGCTCAAGCCCAAGCTCTAGTTGTCGAGCTTGAGCTCGCTCATGAGCCTAAACAAGTCTATTATTTATATAATTTTTAATTTAGCATATTAAATATTTTTTCATAATAACTATTAGTGTATGAAAAATTACAATAATTATTAATATATGTAAAAATATGATAAAAATAAGTAAATAAATATTATGTTATATAAAAAAATAAAAAATAAAAATTAAGTATTAATATAAGTAACATAATTAATGAATAAAGCTCAGAAAACTACCCACCAGCCAAGCTTGAGCTTTTGAAATAAAGCTCGAAACCTGCTGAGCTAGAGCTTAAAACTAACAAGCTGAGCTTGGGCACCCCTACCAAAAACTAAGACATTGTGTTAAGACATTTGATCGAACATCTAGAGTTCACTAAATACTAAAGGTTATATAACCCCCAAAATATACAAAAATTAAAACCGGCTTTAAGCACCCTGCGCCCATGAACTGATGAAAGACTGTTACTGAAACTAAAAGGGGCCGACTGAAGACTAGTTTCAAGTTTCAACACTTGTGTTTTTTGTGTCAAACATTTGATCGAACACCTACAGTGCACTAAATACTAAACCTTATAAACAACCCTGAAATATACAAAATTACACCCGGATTTAAGCGCCCATGATATATAATTACAACAATTAAAACCAACTAAGAAAAAAAACCACATATATCTATTTATTATATTAATAATTATCATAAAAGTATATGTTTATAATAGATACAAGTTATGTAAACAATAGGCTTGCGAGCAGACTTGAGCTCGACAAGTGGAGCTCGGGCTTGGGTTCTTTTATTAAACAAACTTATATTTAGGCCCGAGCTCGCTTAACAAAGCACACCCCAAAACTAAGGCATTTGTGTTAAAGACATTTGATCGAACACTTGGCGTGCACTAAATACTAAACCCGAAAATATACAAAATTGCAACCGGGTTTAAACGCCCATGAAAGACAGGTAATGAAATTACAACATACTGAAACAATGAAGTCATACCAGTAGCAATTTCAGTGGCAGAAACAGAGCACTTAATAGCATTTGGGTTTCTTCTTGAATTCAAAAAAGATGGAGACTTGATGATGGGAAACGAATAAGAAGATAAGGTTCGATTAACAGCGAATTGGGTTTTGATAAAAGGTGAAGAAAACGAGAAGGTGGTTTGATTATTATTAGGGTTTAGTGTTGGAGTGAGTGAATTGGGGATTCCAGTAGCCATTGATTGCATCCCTCAGTTCACAGAAGAAGACTCCATGAACACAGAGGGAGCAAAATGGAGTATGGAATGGAATAATAATAATATTATTGGATGACTGATATAAGAGGTAATGAGGATAGTAGAGATAAGTTGGAAAGGAAATGTATGGTTTGAATCAACATGGGAAGATGGGTTTTTCACTTTTTCGGGTTATTAATCGTGTCGGATCAAATTGTTTAACGTGAGCCGGACCTGTATTTTTATCTGTGTTAAAAACATTGGTTGTAATTCGGAGACACTAAAGGCGTGTAGCATGAGCGCGGCTCGTTAGCTTATTTACCTGGGTGATAGTGCTGATCAAAGTGTAAATCTGGTATATTAAACAGTTTGGTGGGTTGGAATTTATTGGGCTACCATTATATGATATGGGGTGGAAACTTTTTGCCTTTTCTTTATATTATTGTTACTTTTCGGATCATGTCGGGTTGGGTTGGAATGTTTAGCCTAAACATGACGTGCATTTTATTTGTTTCAAGTAAAGTTAGTTGTAACATGAAAATACTTAAAAACGTCTAGTCTGAAAACAACCTGCTAAACTCAAATGTCTAAGCGTGTCAAACATGTTGTTGGATAGTAATCAAGTGTTAATATGGTGTTATGGAATTGGAGTAATAATATTAATTAGTAATGTATATGGAGTGATGGATATAAGAGGTAAGGAAGAAAGTTGAGATAAGTTGGAATGAAAATGAAAGGCTTGAAGATGGGTCATGGGCTGGGCTCTAAGGAACCACTATATGATATGGGCTGGAAAATTCTTTAGTTTCTTTTTTAGGTTTTCTCATAAGTAATAAGTGTAAGGTTGAGTTGTTGGGGATCGACTCGTTCAACCCGAACAACCCTTGTCTTATTTGTCAAATGCACCAACTATTATCAGGAGACACTTAAAAGTGTCACCCGAACACAACTCGTTTAACTCGTTTATCTAGACAGGCTGACAAGTGATAATCGAGGTATAAGCATGGCGTGTTAAATTGATAGAATGGTTGTAATAAATGGATTAGACGGATTCGAGGGTCGACATGATTAATTAAACATGTACCAAAGGGTTTTTTGCCTAGCGGTATCAAGGTATTGAGTTATGTTTTGTCTTTCCATGTGGTGAATGTTCACATCATGTGAGTGATGAAATAAATTGTGGAATTTAAGTTGTTTAAAAAAGATAAATAGGTCGTAGGTCGACATGTTTAACTAAACGTGTTAGCAGGTAAACACGACCCAATTATCAAGCGGGTTAATTACAAAAACCCAAAACCTTGTTTTTCTTATCGTATAGGAAATTTTCATCCCTATACCAAACTAACTAAAATGAAGCAAATCAATTAGTTTAATTGCTTTAAGATTTATACAATTTAGACGTCGGATTTAACGATTAGGCCGACAATTTAGACGTTGAAGGCAGACATGTAAACAAAAACAACAAAATCCAATTATCCATGAACCACGTTTGTCGAATTAAAATTTTTATTGTAAACTTACATTCAGATCACAGTCAACCCAATCAGTGTCTTGTAAAGATATTACCTGAGAGTATAACAAGAAGAACCAGTGGTCTAGTAGTAGAATAGTACCCTGCCACGATATAGATCCGGGTTCGATTCCCGGCTAGTGCAATTACCTTTTTCTCTTTATCTACACTCGTGAGTCTGCCAACTCAATATATGATGCCCTATCTCATTTATCAAATGCTCTTTAATCTATTGTTGAGTTTGGGCTCTAATTCGTTTAAACACAACTCAGTTCAAACTTCTAGCGAACCCATCTTATTAGCTATGAGCATATATTACATCCCCTAAATGAGATGAAAGTCTCGCGTACTATTTATAAATATGGTTCCTTCACGTCTAAAAGTACATTTTAAGATTGTCAAGAGTAAAATTTCATCGATGTTTGGATCATATGTAATATAGTTTTAAGAATAACCGGTTAACATGCTCGTTTTCATCTAAGAAGCATATTGAATAATTTTAAAGCATTTTTATTTACTTTAAAATAACATAGTGGCCAACATAACACCACTAAGTGAAACATATAAGTTGGTAAGATGTCCCTCAACACTAGGATGTTATATAATTTAAATATGATGTTAAAGGGTCTACAACTAAATAAACTTGAGCATATAGGACAAGTATCTTGACACTTGAAACTTATTTGGAGAAAGCAAAAGTAATTTATTAAGAACTTATAAGAAGGGTCACTTTTGCTTAAGTATATATATTAAACAAAAGGATAAGCTAATTTATACAAATAAACAAGTAAATGAACCTTATCATTTGTGTTACATTATGGTGTTTAGGGGTCCTACATTATTTTCAAATGGAATGTAGAATCAACAAGTAAATGAAACTTATCATTTGTGATATTTTCCTGTTATTTATTTATTATTTCTTTTCACCAATATTACCTTCTTTTACACATATATTTTTTGTTATTATATTACAATCAAAGACGTGGCCTTAGTTTATATAAAATGATCTCTTGTGATATTATATGTGCTTGTGTAGATAAATCATAATTTTCGATACAATGAAACCGAAAGTTAACATGTGTCTCTAACAAGCTCTTTACAATTTTTAGTAGCATTTTCATCCGTCCCATAATAGTTTGTTACATAACTATGACAGACAACCGTCCAGATATATAAACAAGAGCAATGATTTATAGTATAGTGCAAAAGTGCTATAAAAATGTTATATCAGTTCATGTTAGTATCCTTTAATTATTACCATTTTTTTATTAGTGAAAATAAGGACAATGGCATATGAAATTGCAAAAATAAACTAATGTCACAATCAATAGAACTGTTAAAATAGGGGAAACACATCATTATTCCACCTTAATAAACAATTAAAGCACTCCCATCTAATTCCAATCCTTTCTCTAAGCTTTTTCATTAATTCAATAAATATTTATTTTAAATTTTGATTATTAAATGTCATTTTAACTTTTTGTTTAAACGACAAATGTTACACCTATTCTATTCTACGCAAATAATATTAAACTACGTCTTTGTTTAGATTTAAACTAAACCTGGGACCTTCTATCTGAGAGGCAAGTGTCTCTAACAAGTGGATTAGCCCCACATTATTGAAACAATTATTTGAATATTAATCATTAGTTCGTAATTTAAAGAAATCTTATTCATAGATTGAAGATACATATGCAAATGAAATTTCATGATTTTTATTTATTTATTTATTTATTGAAGAAAAACATCCAAAGTTGAGATGGTAATTAAGTGTCATGTTGTGTCCTTTTCGGTATTTTGTTTGTAAAATATCTTTTCGTATGAATCTTGACAAGTTCAATTTGTAGTTTATAAATTTTATTTAAAATCTTTTCAAAATATATGAAATTACAAGAAAACAAACTTTTATGGACGAAAAAGTTCATTAATTTGTAATACTACATAAGACTGGCCCATATGAAATATGATACAAAAGCATATATCACATACAACAAATGTGTATATGAAGACGACATCTTTACACAATAGACTGTCGTGGAGGCTCTATAGTGTCCGGCACCATCCGAATAATAGCTCTAAAAGGTGAAAGTTGTGGGGGGTACTCTTTCATTTAGCCGTTGCCGACAGTTATTATTTTAAAAAAAAAGGTAATTAGTTTTTAAAACATCATGTATACGGTATACCATACACTTTATATTCTACACTACACCAATTTCACTGTCAATATTTTATACTTCTCCAAACATTCTTTTATTTTCTAAACAAATTTCACATTGCAACCGAACAACCTCCCAAATGGTTGATCCAAATAACCCTTATAATTTCAACCATGCACGCAGGAGTTGGTGTACCGGTGGATATTACTGTCCCAGTTAATGTAGAACCACCTCGTCCGACCAGCAAACATAAAAGCAGAGAAGCTAAGGAGGATCCTCGAGTAAAAGTACAATTGCAATGGATCTTGAAGTGACTATAAACTTTAATAACTACTCTCGGAGTCTTGGTTAAAAAAAATTACGAGCGAAAAGAAAAAAATGCATGATGAGAGACAAGCACTACCATTGGCACGAGAAAAGGAACGTTAAACGAAGAGATATTTGAAATTCCTCGCGAAAGACTTCTCACATCTACCGCAAAAACACTGGCTTTTATCTTTTTTTTATTTATTTAATTCGTAGGGTTTATTTATTTGAACTTTGATTTGTATTTTTATTTATTTATTCATTTTAATTTAGTTTGTAGGATTTTTTGTATTTGAATGACATTTCTTTTTATATAATTTTAGTTTAAATACTTTAATAATCATAGTGGAGTGTTGTTGAATTATATTAGAAAAAAAAAACATAAAACAATGATTAGAGCTAGTTAAACCGTAACGTTTAAATTGAAGGGTGGACCAGTTATTATTTCATTGCCCATAAGACAGTGATGTGGCGCGATAACAAGCAAGATTTAGTCAAACCACAACACACGGTCTTATAACTCTAACAAATTATTGAGAAGTGGTGATGTTTATTGGTTGGTGCCCGTCCGGTATAGTACTCGGTTAAAAAATATACTTCCCTCTATCGAAATACTAATCAGTAACCAATACTTTTCACTGTACCTATTCGCAATTTAAAAGCAATTACGTATTATTAATGTGTAATCGAAGTACGTTAATGCATTTCGTTAAAGTTACTGATTCATACACGCGTTTACAATACCAGTAAAGTACTTTCTTTTTTTTGTTTTGAATGCAGTTTTGTTTTCAAAAAAATTATATTAGAATGATGCAGAAAACACAAAATAATGTATTTATAATTTTAAAATGCGGTACGCGTAAAAATAACTCAAAACAATAATACAGCAATATGTCATATTGTCATTTAACTAATAATTTATCATTTTGTTTTTCCTAAATAAAATTTATTTGAAAATTTAAATATTATTTGTTTGGTCCACGTTGTCAACTTCGACGTGTTAACTGTTACGACGTTAACGTCAACGTTGGAAGCTGTTGGACCCGCAACAAATCTCTCCCTGCCACGTTGGTATGTCTTGTGTTTGCTCAGTTAGTGTGCTCCACGTGTCCGCGGTTATATCATTGTGGACCCAATAGACTAACTAGTTATTTTGCCGACAATACAAAAGAGTTTTAAGAACAAGGAATTATCAATTTATCATATTTACAACACATGTTTTAATTTATTTAATTATCTATAAAATTAAAAAAAAATTAGTAAGTTCTGTATGGAGTGACATCCATAAGATCATGTGTAGTACAGCCAAAGCGCTGTACGACCCCCGCCGGGGGGGGGGGGGGGGGAGGATTCGTTTAATAACTATGGTTAAATTAAATTGTAAATTAGCTATGTTTAAATTAAAACCGATAAAATTGTATAATTATTCTACTTATGGATTTAAACTGATTAATACGATAGTTAAGTAATCGTATCACTTTATCTATCTTTTATACAATACAAGAAAGCGTATTTTATAATTTTTTAAGTTTTTACAGTTTTGTCAACTTTGCCCTTATATATTTGTACATACTAGCTGGGTGCCCAGGTGATGCAGCTGTGTATGCATGCAAACATGACACCGAGTGCGTAACCGGTGTTACCATTTCAGTACGTATGCTCGTAATGCGGTATTGGAAGTTTAATCGGTGTTAGTAAGCATATCACACAACGATTGTACGCTCGCAATCAGGTGTCGGTGTGCACATAGCGCTACACGTTAAGCGTCTTAACCTTTTAGACCCATGACCCGAACGGCCAAGCCCGCCCGACCCGTTTGCCGGTCCTTAATGGTAATCACGTAACACGTTTGGTTTTAAAATGAAAAAGCATAGCAATAACATACTCAAATTAAAGATAAAAAAATAGTCATTTTTATGGTATAATGTTTTTTTTTTAAAATACTAACGCATGAAAAAGTTACAAATGTTTAAATGTTATGAGAGTAGTTGGTTTAAAATAAACGGTATGTACGTAACTATTCTATAAATTATCAAAATGTGATTAAAGTTAAATGACCAAACTTGTAATTATTTTTGAACAATTTAAAATCAAACGTACATGATTTTACTAAAAGGCAAAATTGCCATTAAAATGTTTTATCTTATGCATTACGGTTTATACTTAAAACAAAACGTTTCATATCTTTTAAAAGTTAAGAGATCTTTCACTCATACTTTTTATATAGTAAGTATTGATTAAAATGCTAACATAGATATAAGTTTTAATATAATACGTCTCTCATTTATTTTATTTAAAATTTAAACAAATCTTTGATTGGTAGAAAAAAGTCATTGGCTTCTTGTGGATCCAAATAGATAAAAAAAATTAAAAAGCTTAACTCGGTAAACCGGAGATTGGACTCGGGATATCTTCGAAAATCATTCCGCCTCCTGGTAGTTGGAGGCGTGAAGGCTGGGAAGTGCTTGCCCATTCTTGAATTTCATGGCAAGGGGGATGGCGCGAGCGGAAATGTAGAAGAACTCCCGCTTCCACGAGCGAAGACTGCGCTCGGTTGCGCAAATCTTCAAACTCTTAATCCGGGTTATCAGGGTATACCACCCCTGGATGCACCTCCAAGTGTAGAAGGTCATCAGGCGGTCGACATAGGGCTCAATGCCCAGAATCCGGCACACCCACTCGAAGTGGCGAATCTTCGCAATCGCCATCGGGTGCACCTCGGTCAGGTGCACACCGTGCCTCTCCAGGACACGGTAAACAAACTTTGTCAATGGGAACCTAAGATTCCCATAGACAAAGAATGCAGCATAAACCCCGATCTTGCCTCTGGGGGCATCATACACCGTCTGGTGGGGTTCAGGAAACTCAGGCTCGAGAGACTCGAGCATGAACTTCCTGACGATGTACTGATACAGATCGACAGGCAGAGCACACTGGCACTCGCCAGCAGTACTCTTGTCATCGGCTGTAGATTCGAGATCACGTGAAGACATCTTGCAGATGAAAGAAGAAAACGATTTCAAGGGAATGCTCGACTGAAAAGATGAGTATTCGCCGGAAATCGTTTTGAAGATGAAGAGAAGAGTGAAAGTGTGGATTACAAATAACCCTCTCCCCCTTTATATACTAATCGCAATTAATGCGATGAATTTAATGCGGAAGAGAGAGAAATCGAAGGTGCAATGAAACTATGACACGTGGCAAAAAGCAAGCTGGCAACAGCTGTTGAAAGGACGCGTACCATTAATTTCGCGGCCACGCGCCCGAAAAATCGCGCCCACGCGCCTGAAAAAGCGTCTGGAATGACCATGTACTGTCACGTCACCATAACTTCCTGCACGTTCTGACACAGTCAGAAGAAACCGTCGCACAACGTTTCAGAGGTTCGGACTGTTCTTATCCTTTCACCAACCTTTCGAATTTCAAAAAATTCAAAAAGATTCAAAAGTAAGCGGGAAAATACCCCTTAACTTGGCAACCAAGTAACCGTAAGACGGGTGCGGGTACAGTGTAAAGGCAAAACCCTTCACATACCTAGCACCCGCAGGGAATTGAAGCCAAGAATACCTCGGCAAACAAGTAACTATAAGACGGGTGCGGGTACAGTGTTAAGGCAAAACCCTTCGCATACCTAGCACCCGCAGGGAATTGACGCCAGGAATACCTTGGAAGTAAAGTAACCGTAAGACGAGCGCGGGTACAGTGTTAAGGCAAAACCCTTCACATACCTGGCGCTCCGCAGGGAATTGAAACCAAGGATCTTCTGGGCAATGCTTGCGGAAACGGAAATAACATCCCCACATAGCGGGAACGTCGAGAACTACATTGTTTGAAGCTCCAGGATGGAATTGGTGGTTTTAACATAATTGATCACTATGTTCAAAACTACCAAAACCTCATGGAGAATCCACACAAGTGGGACTCAACGCTCCTGACTTGCGAGGAGGTTACAGACCTACCCGCATCATACCCAAAGATCAAGCAGGAAAGTCGGGAATTTCTGCAAGTGACAAGGACTTCCGCGGGAAGAATCCCCATGGAAAACCTTAAAACTAAACCCTTTTCAAAACCCTTTGCTTAAGTCCAAAAGTTCACCTCACTTTATTAAACATTCATGAGAAGAACATTGGACTGGGGGGACTTGAAGAGGTAGGTCCCAGCAGAGCCCAGTTGGACCCGCAAGACTCACCTTAAAGAGAGACGTCTGCGCAGAAACCAACTGGATCCGCAGGACCCACCATGCTCAGAGACGTGACGTCCTTACGCGCAGTACGCAAGCTGTTCCCGCAGGAAATGCCTCCCAATGGTGAAGGACTCTGCCTGTTCCCTCAGTTGCGGATACAAGCCATCAGGGAAGGCCACCCGCGCAGCAAGGCTACACGCACAAGGCACTTAGCTCTCATTCAGTGTCACCTGAAGGAATGAGCAAAGCCGGGAACAATCCCGCACAAGGGCGGGAGGGGGAATACTCCCGCCCAAAAGCCAGTCCGTACGATACGGGAAGATCTTCTGTACTGTACCTGACGAGGTATGGGCAAGAGATCTGACTAAAGATACGACAGCTTATTGACAACAGTATGGCGAGCAGCATGCTCCTGTACTGTATGTCACTATTAGCCGCTGCCTACTCACCAACTCCTGTCATACCACGTGCATAGCCGGCAGTTGGTGGAAAAGGAATAGTACACAGCAGGCCTGGTCACTGTCAGCCGCTGCCTACCCACCAACTACCAGCAGGGCACGTGCGTAGGCCACAGTTGGTGGAACAGGAATACTATTCAGCCGGCCACACCTCCTTGAAAACCTACCTTCGGCTATAAATACCCCAAATGGTATGATCATCTCATCTCATCATATCTTAACATATCTTATCATATTATACCTGATATCTGCTCTAGCAATCTCTTAATATACATTTATATTTAAAGAGCAATTTAGTATGATTCTCACGCCGGAGGGTGGTCACAAGGAGGAACCCCCCCCCCTTCTCAGTGACAAGCTCACGGTGTCTGTTTTGCAGGTTATCAGAAGAACCATCTTTACCGGGTCCAACCCCTCGTGGGAAACATCTATCTAACCCCCAGGTTACCTGTAATCTGCCCGGGGTCCGGTTAGTGTTTCTTCAACTTGGGAAAGATGAAACGCGTTTTGTTAGTGTTTGGTATGGAATAATAGAAGTGAAAATGAAACAACTCATTTAATATAAACAAAATAAAAGTTGTTTGGTTAACAAATGTAAAGAAATCATTCATTCCAAATGAAATGAGTTTCCCTCTTAAGACCCTCATTTCATTCCTCTCCTATCCCGTATTCCCATGTTTTCTTTTCTTATTTATTTATTTATTTTTGCCTTTATTCTCATTAAATTCTCTAATTTGCCTTTTCCTACTTTATTTATTACTCCATAATTGAGGATACCAAAAACATATTCGTGGTATATTTACAGGGATTTGCAACCAAAATTGATAGAAAAGCATGGAAGCATCTAAATGATAATTTACGTGACATGATTCTTTGATTTCTAAGTAAGGATTCAATAGGAACTCATATTATAGCGCCCTTATTTCACTGTGTGGATTATGGTTTCCATGAAGATGACTCCAAAATGGGTCTGAGACCATAGCTTTACAATCATATTAGCTCCCAACTCCTGTTCTTGGTTCCACAACCCATAACTCATCCTAACACACAACACTGTTTTGTAGGTATTTCATTCATATAATTTCGTCGTCGTCGTCGTCATTATCATCATCATTTCACTTGATTACATATGATTTTCATAGGTTCTTTTATGTTGGTTTTATCCAAATTGATACTTTAGAAAACCGACCCGCTTGACTTGAACCAATGATAAATTTTCTTTATTTTGAGACGGGGTATATATGTCATTTTTAACAAATTGTATTTCATTCCTTCATCATTCCTATAGAATAACCAAACAGGACTTGGAATGATAATAATGCATTTCATTTCGTTCCATTCTCTCTTTTATTTCATTATCCTATACTAAACAGACCCTTAATTTTCTTTTGGGTGGCATTGTATTTTGGTGATGTAGCATCTTGCTAGATCCGATTTATAAGTACATATTTTTTATCCCGCTAATAAGTAAAACCTTTTTTTTTGTTGGTCCTTAAAACAAATAACGCGATTTACCTTGATTTTCCGGGAAAATCAAGCAAACCAGAATGCAAACGTCATCTTGTTATCATCCTTTGACTTTGTAATATTAGTAGAACAATAAAGTAATCTTCAAAGTTAATACAGTTAAAAGCTTCATTCGAAATAGATTAAACACGATTTTGGGCTCATTTGAACACTTTTAATTAATAAAATATGCCTCTCTAGTTATATATATTTTTTTTATCTTACATGCTTAATAGTTATATATAACAAAAATTAACCTTGCCTTACTTTCAAAATCCATACGTGTTACAGGTAGCAGTGTAAGAAAATGACTTCCTTGGCTCAAATCCGCCTCTTAAAAACATCAGGTATTTTTTTCTTTTATCGATCATAATATAAGCAACAACCACAAGAAACTGTTGATCGAAGAGTCCACGGGCTTGAAGCCATATCGTGACACTCTGGCATTCAAGACATACATGCCACATCGTAAATCATATACATGCATGTTGGTATAAGAGAGAGCTAAAGAAGGATTAAAATAGCCTACCTATCTTGAATTCTTGATTTGAGCCATTATGATATATATTAATTAACAAAATATACTAAATCTTGTACTATATGATATGAAGTCCTAAATGAAATAATTCCTTTTTTTTTATAATAAAATTCAATTATAGATAATTTATGGTTACCAAATACATGTTGTGTCAATCTACACTCCATGCAACCCATCTCTATATTAACTTAACTAACCCAAACACTAATTATATAATCAACTTCACACTTTATGCTTTAAACCCTTCTCTCTCTCTCTCTTTCCAAACTCATATTTTATATCTTCCAAAAAGACAAAACATGTTTCATAATCAAACACCTTCTTCCACACATCAAGATCAAGATGATGATAGTGATGAAGATCATGAAAGCATTAGAGAAATCCATGTTCTAAACTCACCACATCCACCAACACCACCACCTGAACGCCACCGCCGCCTGTCTTCATCTATTTCGGTAGCTAGCACCGATAGCGAAAACTTTACGACCATGAGTCGAGAGTTTAGCGCGCTAGTGCTAGCCGGAACCCGAATAATAGGAAGGGAAACAAGTGATGAGGTGACAAATACTATGAACCCTAGTACTAATAATAATAATAATCATAGTTCAAGTGGTAACTTAGAAAGAATTGGGGAGGAAGTTGGCACGATGGAAAGTAATCCGTTAGCGATAGTGCCCGATAATAATCCTATCGTGTCAACGCCTAGATTTGTCACTACCGATGGAACTATTGAATCGGTGAAGAAAGAGGAGACCGAATCAAAGATATCCGCTTGGCAAAACGCGAAGATTTCAAAGATTAATAACCGGTTCAAGCGGGACGATGCAATCATCAATGGGTGGGAGAATGAACAAGTTCAGAAATCGAGTTCGTGGATGAAGAAAATTGAGGTACGTTTATGAAACATTTTACTAAGATACGAAACCTTGTCGTTTTCTTTTCTTGTAGTTTAAACTCTAAATTATAGACTTGTAGTAGTGAAACTAGTTAAAATAAATAAAAATATTATATTTATTGTGACTCGAGTTATACAATTGCGGAACTAGAGACGGCCATGATAATTGATTGAACTTTTATATAAAATTTGAGACTTTTATAGAAAAAGGTATGATTCGGACCCAATATTTAGCTAGTAATAAAGAAAACCTTATTACTGACCCGTTGATAAAAAAGTTCTAGTTCTGTCACTAGCAGATGCGTCACACGGCCAACGGTCGTTTTTAGCATCATACCGTATAATAGAGCGAAAAAGAGCGTAAGGTCATATGAGTCATGACTCATGACTTGTTTGATTTTTGATGACTAACAAATAAATGACTAATGCGATAATTGATAAATGTCGTATTAATTGCATGAAGTTTTCCATCATGTCATATGGTCCATGTGACATAATACGACATGTATGATAGTACAAAAAAGATCACGCAATCCGTATGGTACGACTCTTGTATTCAATAGACATGTTAAAACAAGCTACCAAATTTTGTATGGAAGAACCAAAGAAGTTATATATATATAATGGGATAAAATGAAAGGGCAATAAACAAAATTTTAATGCCATTTGAAACGGATATGATCTTTTTAAGATTACGCACCAATTAATATAAGGACTTTAATAGTACTTATAAATACTAAGATGTGACATCAACTTGAATCATGTAGAGGAAACTAGAGGCTGAACACGCACATGCAATGGAGAAAATGCAAAATGATATTGCGAAAGCTCGTAGAAAGGCAGAAGAAAGACGAGCCACATGTGAGGCCAAGAGAGGGACCAAAGTGGCTAGGGTCATGGAAGTGGCAAACTTGATGAGGGCCATGGGTCGAGCTCCTTGCAAGCGATCCTTCTTTTAAGCTTGTTGCATTGTTATTAAAATTCTGAATTTTCGTGTTACAATTGGTGCTTGAATAATAAACACCGTGGTGATGCAGAGGTCCCTTTGTTTATAAGTTCTAGGCTTTAGAGGCGTAATGTATGCTTTGATACACAATGGCATGAGTGGTGAGTAGTTAAGGCGATATACAAATTAAAGAGGTTTGTAAGAGTACTTTGTACTATATATTTTAAAGGACGATATTGCATTACAAGACACCGACTAGCAAGTTACTAGCCAGACAAAAAACAAAGAAATTACATGACTAGAAGTGGGTTTCAACTACTCTATCCGAGAAATTTTACATGTTTTCTTCCCACTTGAGTACCGCAAAAACGAAACTAAAAATAAACATCATCATCAAAAGGAGTTGACTTAAGCCGGTTCTTCAAGAAAACCCTATTATTTCGAAATTTCCAAATAGTCACAACAAAAATAATTGTGCCCGCAATTTCTTTCTTAGCCAAAACTAATGTCAGGTTATCAAATCAACTCACAAGATTTAAAGGAAATCTCGACGCCTAGAAATTTAGTTCTAAACACTGTTCTACCAAGTCCCAAACTACTAAATAACTTAAAACATGTTTGAATGGGTGCATTTAACTTTCCTTTCTGTTTTTTTTAAATGCTTTAACAAATACTTTTAAGTCAAGTCTATTAAACATAATACTTTGTCACAAATGGCACATATAGTCATTTAATATGAGGATGTATAGTCTACGGTGAGTTTAAATAAAAACCACTTAAATATTTAAAAACTTGTGAAACCATTGGTAACATTAAACTTTTTTTTAAATGTATGTTATTAATCTTTGCTAAAAATAATGAAAAAAATATAAATAGTTTGCAAAAATACATATATCATAATCTATATATTTATCTAGTATGAGATACATATATTCAACTTTGGAAGATATATACTAGTACTTTCGAAATCTACATACTTTTTTAATTTATTTTTGTTTCTGAAAAAGGTTAATAAAATATATAAAGAATGAAACACAAAATTAGAAAAAAAATGTTTAAAAGTGGTTTTGAAGAACGAATTGATAACGGAAACACAAACGAGCACACAATATTTAAGGTAAACCTCACGTATTATTATACTCAATAAACTAGCACAAAACTTGAATACAATAATCCCTCTCATAATCCCATAACCCTAACATGGCTATGTATTTATAGGGAGACCCTAAATTGGCCAACAAGTAAAGCCCAAATATAAAAGCCCAATTGTAACCCCATAAACCCTTACATCATTAATAAATTTCATAGGCCCAATAGGTCTAACCCGGTCACCTACACGTGACGGGCCTAATACGATGGAAATTACCAACAATCACCCCCTAATTTCCTACTCGAAACTAGGAGATCTTCAACACCGAGCAATCTTCTCATCTCGTCAAACTTGATTCTCGCAAGTGCTTTCGTAAGAATGTCAGCTCGTTGTTCCTTACCACTAATATGCTCCACCTCTAACTCATTCCGCTCCACACACTCCCGTATATAGTGAAATCGGGACTTTATGTGCTTGCTCCGACTATGAAAAACGGGATTTTTAACCAAGGCAATCGCCGATGTGTTATCAATCATTAACACCACTTTTTGCAATTTCCTTCCGGTCAATTCTGCCAACAGTTCACCTAACTATTCAGCTTGTCCCGCAGCTGAACTCACCGCCATGTACTCTACCTCGCATGATGAAAGCGCTATGGTGCATTGCTTTTGTGAGCACCAAGAAATCGGGGCTCCCCCATAATAAAACACATGACCGGTAGTGCTTCTTCCATCATCTTCATCAATGTTATGGCTACTATCACTGTACCCGATCAACTCCTTTGATCTGCCTCGTTTATACCTGATCCCCCATCCAACAGTTCCTTGAATAAACTGAAGAATTTGTTTAATTACTGTCAAGTGAGACTTCTTTGGAGTTTGCATATATCTACTAACCATGCCAACCGAAAACGCCAAATCAGGTCGAGTGTTTAACAAGTAATGAAGACACCCAACCAACTTTCGGTACTTCGTTGCATCTGCATCAACATCATCCTCGGCTTTAGATAATTTAACATTAGGATCAATGGGTACACTTTTTGGATGGCAATCCTCCATCCCGGCTTCTTTCAATAACCGTTGAGCATAAGCACTTTGATGGATTTGAATCTCATTCTCCAACTATGAGACTTCGATTCCGAGATAGTAAGTGAGCATTCCCAAATCAGACATTTCAAACTTCCTGGACATTGCAAGTTTGAACCGATTAATGTGATCGTTGTTCGAGCCCGTGACGACCAAATCATCGACATACACGCCGACAATAATAATATCGGTTCCAATCAATCTCCGATACACCGCTTGTTCTTTCGAGCACCTCACAAACTTCAAACCCGTTAGAATACCGTCAAGCTTGGTATTCCACGCCCTCTGTGCTTGTCTCAAACCGTATAAAGCCTTGGTTAGCTTGTAGACCTTACTTTCCTCCCCGGGTTTAACAAACCCATCTGGTTGAGAAACAAATACCTCTTCTTGTAGCTCCCCATGTAAAAATGCCGACTTTACATCCAAATGGTGTAATTACCATCCTTCAGTAGTTGCAATGGCAATGAGCATACGTACGGTTTCAAGTCTCGCCACCGGAGCAAAGACCTCGTCAAAATCGACTCCGGGTTGTTGCACATAACCCTTTGCCACAAGTCTTGCTTTATATTTATTAATCGAACCATCTGCATTTCTTTTTACCTTGAAAACCCTCTTCAATCCGATAGATTTAGCCCCTCTCGGTAACTTTGTCAACTTCCATGTGTCGTTTCTTCTAATGGATTCGAGTTCCGTTTGCATAGCCTTTATCCACTCCGGTTTGGATTTTGCTTCACCAAAATTCCTTGGTTTACCTTCTTCTAACAAAGAAGTTCAATTGCCTCCACTTCCGAACATAGGACATAATCATTGAACTTAACCGATGCGATCAGAATGCGTGTAGATCTTCGTAGGTTAATTTCTGGTTTGTCAAGTGCTGCTGTCGCTAAACCCGTTGCTGCTGGTGTTGTTAAAGAGGTTGCTGAGTTGCTGGAATTAGCGACCAGAGCATCAGAATCTGTCGCTAAAGGTGCTGATGGGCTGTCTAAATTAGCGACAGAAGCTGTCGCTGATTCTGTAGCTAAATTTGGCGACAAAGCTGAATTTTCGTCGCTAATGCTGTTGCTTCTCATAGGTTCGGTTACAACTTACCCAACACCGGTATCAATAACCCATTCCAATCAACCCAAAAGAAACTCGGTGCTAGCTCCCTTTCTTCATTGGCTTGTGTGACATTCGTCAATTTCGGGTCTTGTTTGTATTCGTTTTTGTATTTGTTTATTATGTAAACCGACCCGATTTGTAAACCGAAGCTTATGTAATAATAAAAATGATGGATTTATGTTACAATATTGTTTCACACTTGTTGGGTCTTGAAAACATCCTATTTTTATTTTTATTTATTTATTATTTATTTATTTATTTATTTTTTTGTTGTTTTGTGTTTTTGTCTTGATCCATTTTGCATGAAAACTCTTGTGTCTCACACCCATATTTGACCACCAACATTACCCTATATATACACCACCTTTCCTCTTCATTTTCCCTTGCTACAACTCCAAAAAAAAAAAAAATTCTCTCAAACATCAAAGATTCAAGGTTATCTTTTTAAGTGTTCTTGAAGGATTTTGGTCTTTCATCTTAATTAGTTTATGTAGCCTTATTAACACTTGTTTATAGTTGTGCAACATATATATAATATACACCCCTTGTTTACCTTTGGTAGTTACTTCTCCGATTCCGGTCGGTGAGGTTTCGGACTGTAACACCCCGACCAAAGGCGGATTATACATCGGGGCGCCACATATTGTTTCATTACTCGTGACACTATTGGGTGCCAATATTTAATAAATACATTCATTCGCGCACGCGCAGGGTAAACACAGATAACATAAATCATCATATTATAAGGCAAAATATTAGAACAACAAATAACTTGTCTTGATACATTTTAATCTAGGTCCAAAATAAAGAAAACTTCCTATGTGTCCACAAGCTCCAAAACAGCTACTGCAAACCTGAACATGTGTTAAAATAAACGTCAAACACTTGCGTGTTGGTGAGAAATCAAGTTTAATACAATACGTAGATAACCATAAATCTGCGCGCAACATGTGTATGTCTGGTTTTCAACAAGGGTGTAATCTGATCGGGACCAACTCTAAGATTCGTAAGACTGCCAGTGCTCACAATTGAGCTCACAAACAAGACAAACTGTGCATGTGCAAACAAAAGAGAAAATCATAAACGATAGTTCTCCCGTGTTCATCTAATGGTACCATGAAAACTGCGGAATAGACCGACAAGACGGTTAATGATCCACACATACAAATAAACAGCCAAGTCTACGTCCTCAACACATGGGATACTGCGCGACTAAAGTTCATAAACAGTTTAAGACTCTAAGTTTGTATGAACACATGAACATCCCAAAACATTAAAAGCAAAAAGGGATTAGGTACGAGATTACTCACTTGATAAACGATGCGGTGTAAGATAAAGCAAGAACCAACTTTAAACAAGCACAAGTTAACCTATAAATAAGATTATTGTTTTAATGATTTGTTTTAAGTCTTGATTATAAGTTAGCATAATTAATAAGTAAATTATTATATATAATATATATATATATATTACCGGAAAAGCAGGGCAGAACAGGGAGGAAGACGGAGGCAGAGAGGAAGACGGCAGAGAGAGCAAGGAGCAAGAGAACATGAGAGATTAAGTGTTTTGTGTGTGTAGTGTTATGAAAAAATAATACTATTATTATTTATAGGAAAACCCTAGGAGACATAATCCCTAGAAAAGGGGAAAGGATCTTTAACAGGATCAAGCAAAAGATATCAAAAAGCATAAGAATCCAAAAGCAAAAGATATGGAAAGATATGGCAGCTGCAGAGGCAAGATAAAGCTATCAGGGAACAGTAAAAAGCATGGGCGGGTCAGATAAAGGTACTGGTCAAGCATGGAAAAAGCAGATCTCCAAAGATAATGTCAGTCACTTTTTCTGCCAACCAATGGGGTTGGTGCGCATGCTGCGCCAAAAGTGGCTTTTCAGACATAAAGTAGATTAGGTCAACAGCTCAAAAGATAAGACAACACAAAAGCAACGGCTAGATTAAACAGAAGAAAACTCAAAGGGTTCAGCGCGAGAAGGCTAAGGCGCGAAGGCAGACACAGAAGGTCAAGAGAGCGCGAGCGCGAAGGCAGACAGAAACAACCTTAACGCGTCGCGGAAAGAACTACATTTCTAAGCGCGCCGCGGGAAGAATCACATTTCTTAGCGCGCCGCGGGAGGAACTAAAATTCCTAGCGCGCCGCGGGAAGAACTATAATTCTTCGCGCGTCGAGGGATGAACTACGATTCTTAGCGCGCTGCGAGAAGAACTACAAATCCTTAGCGCGTCGCGGGAAGAACTACCGTCCTTCGCGCGCTGCGAGAAGAGTTCGTCTCGCGTATCGCTGAAACAGGTGGTCTTCACGCAGGAT
Source organism: Bidens hawaiensis (assembly GCF_021521415.1). NCBI lineage: Eukaryota > Viridiplantae > Streptophyta > Magnoliopsida > Asterales > Asteraceae > Bidens > Bidens hawaiensis. The sequence goes on along the minus strand of NW_027491347.1, from coordinate 1,300,681 downwards.
TCCTTGTAAGGGGTCTGGCGCGTGGAGCTGCGCAGACAACCTTAGGCGGGAAGGAACAAAGGACAAGCAAAGAGTTAGAAGAAAAAGAGGGAAACAAGGCTTAAGGGCGGGACGGCGACAAGAGGGAAAAGAAGGCGGAAAGAGAGAAGGAGAGGTGTAACACCCCGACCAAAGGCGGATTATACATCGGGGCGCCACATATTGCTTCATTACTCGCGACACTATTGGTGTCAATATTTATTAATACACATTTTATCGCGCACGCGCAGCGGGAGAAATAAAGAACATAAATCAAACATAAATCAATATATTATAAATTATAACATTCAAACAACATGAACTTGTCTTGATACATTTTAATTCTAGGTCCAAAAGTAAAAACGTCCTACGTGTCCACAAGCTCCAAAACAGCTACTGCAAACCTGAACATGTGTTAAAATAAACGTCAAACACTTGCGTGTTGGTGAGAAATCAAGTTTAATAGATAATCATAGATAATCACAGTAAATCTGCGCGCAACACGTGTATGTCTAGAGTTTAACAAGGGTGTAATCAGATTGTGATCAAGCCTAAGATAGTTCATAGATCATAGTTCAATCCATGCTCCCAATTGAGCATAAAAACGAGAAAACATCTGTGCAAGTGTAAACAAAGAAAACCGTAAACGATAGGTCTCCCGTGTTCAACTAATGGTACCAACGGAACTGCGGAATAGGCCGAACAAAGCGGTTAATGATACACACATACAAATAAACAGCCAAGTAAACGTCCTCAACACATGGGATACTGCGCGACTAAAATTTCATAAACAGTTTAAGACTCAGTTTTGTATGAACACATGAACATCCCAAAGCATTTAAAAATAAAAAGGGATTAGATACGAGGTAACTCACATGATAAACGATGCGGTGATAGATAAAGCAAGAACCAACTTTAAACAAGCACAAGTTAACCTATAAATAAGATTATTGTTTTAACGATTGGTTTTAAGTCTTGATTATAAGTTAGCATAATTAATAAGTAAATTATAATATATATTACCGGAAAAGCAGGAAGAACAAGGAGGAAGACGGAGGCAGAGAGGAAGACGGCAGAGAGAGCAAGGAGCAAGAGAACAGGAGAGATTAAGTGTTTTGTGTGTGATGTGTTAGGAAAAAAATAATACTATTATTTATAGAGAAACCCTAGGGAACACAATCCCTAGAAAAAGGGGAAAAGATCTCAAAAAGTAAAAGATTCCAAAAGCAAAAGATATGGAAAGATATGGCAGCTGCAGGGGGCAAAGGAAAAGCTGACAGGGAACAGTAAAAAGCATGGGCGGGTCAGATAAAGGTACTGGTCAAGCATGGAAAAAGCAGATCTCAAAAGATTATGTCAGTCACTTTATCTGCCAACCAATGGGGTTGGCGCGCATGTTGCGCCGAAAGTAACTTTTCAGACATAAAGCAGATTAGGTCAACAGCTCAAAAGATAAGACAACACAAAAGCAAACGGCTAGATTAAACAGAAGAAAACTCAAAGGGTTTAGCGCGAGAAGGCTAAGGCGCGAAGGCAGACACAGAAGGTCAAGAGAGCGCGAGCGCGAAGGCAGACAGAACTAACCTTAACGCGTCGCGGAAAGAACAATATTTCTAAGCGCGCCGCGGGAAGAATCATATTTCTTAGCGCGCCGCGGGAGGAACTAAAATTCCTAGCGCGCCGCGGGAAGAACTATAATTCTTCGCGCGTCGAGGGATGAACTACGATTCGTAGCGCGCTGCGAGAAGAACTACAAATCCTTAGCGCGTCGCGGGAAGAACTACCGTTCTTAGCGCGCTGCGAGAAGAATTACAATTCTTAGCGCGCTGCGAGAAGAGTTCGTCTCGCGTATCGCTGAAACAGGTGGTCTTCACGCAGGATTCCTTGTAAGGGGTCTGGCGCGTGAAGCTGCGCAGACAACCTTAGGCGGGAAGGAACAAAGGACAAGCAAAGAGAAGAAAAAGAGGGAAACAAGGCGGAAAGAGAGAAGGAGAAGGACGGGACGGCGGAAAGAAAGAGAGAGAAAGAGGCGGGAAGGAAAAGTATATATTATTATTAAAAGTAAAATATAAGTATAAATAAATATTAAATCATAAAAGAAAGAGATCGGATAAGGGAAACGGGTACCTGGGTCGGGTCGGATCGGGTCAGATGTTACAGTCTCCCCTACTTTAAGAAATTTCGTCCCGAAATTTATCTCGAAGTAGGTTGCGCAGAGAACAGGTGCGGGTACTTGATCTTCATTTGATCTTCCCTTTCCCATGTAAACTCGGCTCCGCGCTTGGACTCCCAGCGAACTTTCACGATAGGGATGCGACTGCGCTTGGTTTGCTTTACCTCGCGATCCATAATCTCAACAGGCTTCTCAACGAAATGCATAGTTTCATCAACTTGAACTTCATCAAGTGGAATGTGAAGGTTCTCGTCAGCTAAACACTTCTTGAGATTGGATACATGGAACGTTGGATGCACATTACTGAGCGCGGGCGGCAGGTCAAGTCTGTAGGCAACTTTTCCTACACGCGCGAGAATCTTGAATGGACCAACATATCGAGGAGCAAGCTTACCTTTCTTCCCAAAGCGGACAACACCTTTCCAGGGCGACACTTTGAGGAGAACAAGATCACCAACTTGAAATTCGAGAGGCTTCCGCCTACGATCTGCGTAACTCTTCTGTCGGCTTCTGGCAGTCAGCAGATGATCACGGATCTTGGCGATTTTATCGGTTGTCTCTTGAACAAGTTCGGGTCCTGTGATTTGAGTTTCACCCACTTCGCTCCAACAAATCGGGGAGCGGCATTTACGACCGTAAAGTGCTTCAAATGGGGCCATACCGATACTGGAATGATAGCTGTTGTTATAAGAAAACTCGATCAAAGGCAGGTGTGAATCCCAATTACCTCCAAAATCAAGAACACAAGATCGGAGCATGTCCTCAAGAGTTTGAATAGTTCGCTCAGACTGACCGTCAGTCTGAGGATGATATGCCGTACTCATGTCCAAGCGAGTTCCTAGCGCAGATTGGAGAGATTTCCAAAAGCGAGATATAAAACGGCCATCGCGATCGGATATGATGCTCAAAGGAGTACCATGGCGGCAGACAATTTCCTTGACATAAAGCTGCGCGAGTTGCTCAACACGGTAGTTTTCACGAATGGGCAGGAAGTGAGCAGACTTAGTCAATCGATCCACTATTACCCAAATGCTATCATGTTTGCTTGCTGTCAAAGGTAACTTGGTAATAAAGTCCATCGCTACACATTCCCATTTCCACGTAGGAATTTCTGGTTGTTCGAGCAAACCAGATGGGCGTTGGTGTTCAGCTTTCACTTTAGAACAAGTCAGGCATTTAGCTACGAACACAGCAATATCCTTTTTCATACCGGGCCACCAATAAGTTATGCGCAAATCCTTGTACATCTTATCAGCGCCGGGATGAATAGAATACCGAGATTTGTGCGCTTCACTCAGGATATCAGCGCGAAGATTCTCATCACAGGGAATCCAGATGCGATTGAGATAGCAGAGAATTCCACTCAGATTAGGCACAAAATGTGCTTCCGCGCCACACGCTAACTCGGCGCGAAGGTTACCATTACTGATGGATGCGCGCTGCGCGTCACGAATACGCGATTCAAGGTTGCTTTGAATCGGCGCAAAGTGAAGATGCGTGCGCGGCAAGATACAGTTAAGTTGGCAGGGTTTTCGGCTGAGCGCATCGGCTACCACATTAGCCTTACCAGGATGATACCGGATCTCACAATCGTAATCGCTGATGAGTTCGTTCCATCTGCGTTGCCTCATGTTAAGTTCCTTCTGATCAAAGATGTGCTGAAGGCTTTTATGGTCAGTGTAAAGGATACACTTAGTACCATAAAGGTAGTGTCTCCAGATCTTCAAGGCAAAAACAACTGCACCAAGTTCGAGATCGTGAGTTGTATAATTCCTTTCATGAACCTTGAGTTGCCTCGATGCGTAAGCGATAACCTTGCCTCGTTGCATAAGAACACAACCGAGACCTTGGTTGGATGCATCGCAATACACGACAAAATCATCATTACCCTCAGGTAGCGCAAGAACAGGAGCTTCACACAACAATCGCTTAAGCGTCAGAAAGGCTTCTTCTTGCTTCGAGCCCCAAATATACGGTTTACCTTTGTGCGTCAGAGCTGTTAAAGGCAAAGCGATCTTTGAGAAGTTCGAAATGAAACGCCGGTAATAACCAGCTAAGCCCAGAAAGGAACGGATCTCAGAAGGAGAGGATGGCGTAATCCAGTTCTTGATTGCTTCAATCTTGGATGGGTCGACATGAATACCCATCTTGTTTACAACATGACCAAGAAACTGTACTTCATCAGACCAGAATTCACACTTGGAAAGCTTAGCATAGAGCTGCTCGGTTCGAAGCTTCTGCAACACCAACCGAAGATGTTGCTCATGCTCGGCCTTGGTCTTAGAATACACCAGAACATCATCGATAAACACGATCACGAATTTATCCAAGAAAGGCCTACACACCCGATTCATTAGATCCATGAAAACGGCGGGTGCGTTGGTTAGACCGAAGGACATGACCAAGAATTCAAAATGGCCATAACGAGTTCGAAAAGCAGTCTTCGGAACATCTTCATCGCGGATGCGCAACTGGTGATAGCCAGAGCGGAGATCAATCTTCGAGAAACAGGAGGCACCTTGGAGTTGATCAAAGAGGTCGTCAATACGTGGTAAGGGATACCGGTTCTTAATGGTGAGTTTGTTCAACTCGCGGTAATCAATACACATGCGAAACGATCCATCTTTCTTTTTAACGAACAACACCGGAGCACCCCAGGGCGAAGAGCTAGGGCGAATGAATCCTTTAGCAGTCAACTCTTGAAGTTGGCTGGCCAATTCTTGCATCTCAGCGGGTGCAAGACGGTAAGGGGATTTAGCTACGGGTGAAGCACCAGGGACAAGATCAACACGAAACTCGACTTCACGAGCGGGAGGGATACCAGGAAGATCATCAGGAAAAACTTCAGGGAAATCACGCACGACGGGGATATCGCGAAGCTTCTTTCCTTCATCGGGTTTAACCACATGGGCTAGAAATGCAATACACTTCTTCCGCATGAGTCTTTGGGCTTCGGCGCAAGACATAAGTTTAAGACCACTGGAGGGTTTTTCGCCGTAGATATGAAGATCACCATTTTCCCGAGGTATGCGAATCAACTTCTTGGCGCAAATAACTTCGGCGCGATTCTTCGAGAGCCAGTCCATACCAATGATAACATCAAAGCTTCCAAGAGGCATAGGGATGAGGTCGATCAGAAAATCGTTTTCGTTAAGGTTAAGCGTGCAATCTTTAATTACCGAGTTTATTAAAACAGTTTCGCCATTAGCCAATTCAACTGAAAAATCTTCTTTTAAGTTATCGCGCGGTCGCGCAAGCTTCCGCTCAAAGGCGCGAGAGATAAAACTTCTATCGGCGCCAGTATCAAAAAGCATAGATGCATAAAATCCGTTAAGCAAAAATGTACCATTAACTACGTCGTTATTCGCTTGCGCTTGGTGCGCGGTTATGTTAAAAGCTCGGCCACGCGTCACTTGGTTCGAAATTTGGTTCACCGGATTCGCTTGAGTAATCTGAACTTGTAGCCTTGGGCACGCGTTCCGGAAATGACTTGGATCACCGCAGTTAAAGCACGATCTGGGTCGTGGGTTTTGGTAAGTTGGCTGTGGGTTCTGCGGGTAGGCTGGTGGTGTTGGCGCAATCGGATTGGAGGGAGGGGTTCTACAGTACTCAACGGAGTGACCTACGCGGCCACATCGGTTACATTGTCGACACGGGACTTGAGGTGGGTGATGAAGTCTACAGGTTGGGCAAAAGGGTTGGTTTCCTGTGTAAGGTTTCTTAGTTGGCGGGGCAGGAAGTGCTGGATTGGTTAAGGCATAGTTGTGGACTACAGGAGGTGCTGGGTAGGTTGACAGTGGGTTAGGCGCGTAAACTGGTTGATAAATTGGTTGCTGGACAATGGGCGGGTTGGTAAGCGCATAGGCTTGTCTGCGCCTACGTTTCTGGTTATGGTTTGAGGGTTCTGGTTTGGTTTCTGTTGGTTCAGGGACAGTCTTGGTGGGTTTGGTCTTCTCAGTTCCCCGCAGGAACAGGGTTCCTGCTCTGACATGGTTGTCGCTGAGCACAGCGGCCAATTAGATGGCGTCAGAGAGGGTAACTGGGTTTCTGGCCCATACAGAATCTTGAATTTCCATGGGGAGACCCCCAAGGAATTTCTCGATGGCTCGGCGGGTAGGGGTAACAAGGTGAGGGACAAGCAGGCTTAGCTCGTGGAAGCGCGTCGCGTACTCGCGCGCTTCACCGCTGTATTGCTTCAAGTTCCAGAATTCTTCCTCCAGGCGCTTAACTTCGTTGGGAGGGCAGAATTCTCGCGTAAGAATTTCCTTGAATTCCTCCCATGTCATGCTAGAAGCAGCCTCTGCGCCACGCGCATGAGCTACTCCATTCCACCATGTAAGCGCTCTGGATTCCAGGACACTGGAAGCATATAGGGTTCGTCTGTCTGAGGGGCATTGGGTGTGGAGGAAAGTGTTTTCTATTTTCTCAAGCCATTGGAGCATCACGGTGGCTCCTTCAAGACCTGTGAACTTTGGAGGGTTACCCGCGTTAAAGGACTTAATGTTATAACTGGAGGTGTTGGTATTGTTTTGGCTCAAAGCTTGGGCTATTGCGGCGGCCATTTCCTGGGAACGTTGCTGTCTACGCATGCGCGAGGCTTCTCTTCTCTGAAATCGGCGAGATAGCGGAGGCATTCTATAAAAATTTTAATTTTAGTTAATATCTTGGTTTTAGCGCAAAGTTTTAATCTTATAAAGCTTGGTTTCACGGAGTTAGATACTATCAAAAGTTAAAGTAAAATAAATGATCCTAAATGCAGACTTAATAAAGGTAACAAATTCGAATCAAGAACCGACAATTCACGTATCACCATGACTTTCTGAATTCCTGATTTAAAATATACGAGCAAACGAGTATTGGAGATTGACGATTCATGTATCACCATGACTTTTCAATCCTCAATATAAAATATACAAGAAAATGAGTATTGAAGGTTGACAATTCATGTATCACCATGACTTTTCAAGTCTCCAACCTCAGAACATAATCGTAAATGGAAATTGAAAATCAACTATTCATGTATCACCATGACTTTTCGGATTTTCAACCCCAACAAACGAATATGTAAGTAAAATCAATAAAAATCGAAATTCAACCAAAATCGAAATATCGCGAAATAGAACATAAAATCATATACTGCGCAAGTGCGAGCATATTCATAAATAACGAGTAATTAACAATAAGCGCGCAAACATGAGATTTCTCTCATGCGCGAGAAGGGACTCTTAGGTATTCTAGGCCGTTACGTCTAACCACCTATCCTAAAGTCAACGAGCTCTGATACCAATCTGTAACACCCCGACCAAAGGCGGATTATACATCGGGGCGCCACATATTGCTTCATTACTCGCGACACTATTGGTGTCAATATTTATTAATACACATTTTATCGCGCACGCGCAGCGGGAGAAATAAAGAACATAAATCAAACATAAATCAATATATTATAAATTATAACATTCAAACAACATGAACTTGTCTTGATACATTTTAATTCTAGGTCCAAAAGTAAAAACGTCCTACGTGTCCACAAGCTCCAAAACAGCTACTGCAAACCTGAACATGTGTTAAAATAAACGTCAAACACTTGCGTGTTGGTGAGAAATCAAGTTTAATAGATAATCATAGATAATCACAGTAAATCTGCGCGCAACACGTGTATGTCTAGAGTTTAACAAGGGTGTAATCAGATTGTGATCAAGCCTAAGATAGTTCATAGATCATAGTTCAATCCATGCTCCCAATTGAGCATAAAAACGAGAAAACATCTGTGCAAGTGTAAACAAAGAAAACCGTAAACGATAGGTCTCCCGTGTTCAACTAATGGTACCAACGGAACTGCGGAATAGGCCGAACAAAGCGGTTAATGATACACACATACAAATAAACAGCCAAGTAAACGTCCTCAACACATGGGATACTGCGCGACTAAAATTTCATAAACAGTTTAAGACTCAGTTTTGTATGAACACATGAACATCCCAAAGCATTTAAAAATAAAAAGGGATTAGATACGAGGTAACTCACATGATAAACGATGCGGTGATAGATAAAGCAAGAACCAACTTTAAACAAGCACAAGTTAACCTATAAATAAGATTATTGTTTTAACGATTGGTTTTAAGTCTTGATTATAAGTTAGCATAATTAATAAGTAAATTATAATATATATTACCGGAAAAGCAGGAAGAACAAGGAGGAAGACGGAGGCAGAGAGGAAGACGGCAGAGAGAGCAAGGAGCAAGAGAACAGGAGAGATTAAGTGTTTTGTGTGTGATGTGTTAGGAAAAAAATAATACTATTATTTATAGAGAAACCCTAGGGAACACAATCCCTAGAAAAAGGGGAAAAGATCTCAAAAAGTAAAAGATTCCAAAAGCAAAAGATATGGAAAGATATGGCAGCTGCAGGGGGCAAAGGAAAAGCTGACAGGGAACAGTAAAAAGCATGGGCGGGTCAGATAAAGGTACTGGTCAAGCATGGAAAAAGCAGATCTCAAAAGATTATGTCAGTCACTTTATCTGCCAACCAATGGGGTTGGCGCGCATGTTGCGCCGAAAGTAACTTTTCAGACATAAAGCAGATTAGGTCAACAGCTCAAAAGATAAGACAACACAAAAGCAAACGGCTAGATTAAACAGAAGAAAACTCAAAGGGTTTAGCGCGAGAAGGCTAAGGCGCGAAGGCAGACACAGAAGGTCAAGAGAGCGCGAGCGCGAAGGCAGACAGAACTAACCTTAACGCGTCGCGGAAAGAACAATATTTCTAAGCGCGCCGCGGGAAGAATCATATTTCTTAGCGCGCCGCGGGAGGAACTAAAATTCCTAGCGCGCCGCGGGAAGAACTATAATTCTTCGCGCGTCGAGGGATGAACTACGATTCGTAGCGCGCTGCGAGAAGAACTACAAATCCTTAGCGCGTCGCGGGAAGAACTACCGTTCTTAGCGCGCTGCGAGAAGAATTACAATTCTTAGCGCGCTGCGAGAAGAGTTCGTCTCGCGTATCGCTGAAACAGGTGGTCTTCACGCAGGATTCCTTGTAAGGGGTCTGGCGCGTGAAGCTGCGCAGACAACCTTAGGCGGGAAGGAACAAAGGACAAGCAAAGAGAAGAAAAAGAGGGAAACAAGGCGGAAAGAGAGAAGGAGAGGGACGGGACGGCGGAAAGAAAGAGAGAGAAAGAGGCGGGAAGGAAAAGTATATATTATTATTAAAAGTAAAATATAAGTATAAATAAATATTAAATCATAAAAGAAAGAGATCGGATAAGGGAAACGGGTACCTGGGTCGGGTCGGATCGGGTCAGATGTTACAAGAGGGACGGGACGGCGGAAGGAAAAAGAGAGAAAGAGGCGGGAAGGAAAATATATATTATTATTAAAAATAAAATATAAGTATAAATAAATATTAAATCATAAAAGAAAGAGATCGGATAAGAGAAACGGGTACCTGGGTCGGGTCGGATCAGGGCAGATGTTACAGTCTCCCCTACTTTAAGAAATTTCGTCCCGAAATTTATCTCGAAGTAGGTTGTGCAGAGAACAGGTGCGGGTACTTGATCTTCATTTGATCTTCCCTTTCCCATGTAAACTCGGCTCCGCGCTTGGACTCCCAGCGAACTTTCACGATAGGGATACGACTGCGCTTGGTTTGCTTTACCTCGCGATCCATAATCTCAACAGGCTTCTCCACGAAATGCATAGTTTCATCAACTTGAACTTCATCAAGTGGTATGTGAAGGTTCTCGTCGGCTAAACACTTCTTGAGATTGGATACATGGAACGTTGGATGCACATTACTGAGCGCGGGCGGCAGGTCAAGTCTGTAGGCAACTTTTCCTACACGCGCGAGAATCTTGAATGGACCAACATAACGAGGAGCAAGCTTACCTTTCTTCCCAAAGCGGACAACACCCTTCCAGGGCGACACCTTGAGGAGAACAAGATCACCAACTTGAAATTCGAGAAGCTTCCGCCTACGATCTGCGTAACTCTTCTGTCGGCTTCTGGCAGTCAGCAGATGATCACGGATCTTGGCGATTTTATCGGTTGTCTCTTGAACAAGTTCGGGTCCTGTGATTTGAGCTTCTCCCACTTCGCTCCAACAAATCGGGGAGCGGCACTTACGACCGTAAAGTGCTTCAAATGGGGCCATACCAATACTGGAATGATAGCTGTTATTATAAGAGAACTCGATCAAAGGCAGGTGCGAATCCCAATTACCTCCAAAATCAAGAACACAAGATCGGAGCATATCCTCAAGAGTTTGAATAGTTCGCTCAGACTGACCGTCAGTCTGAGGATGATATGCCGTACTCATGTCCAAGCGAGTTCCTAGCGCAGATTGGAGAGATTTCCAAAAGCGAGATATAAAACGGCCATCGCGATCGGATATGATGCTCAAAGGAGTACCATGGCGGCAGACAATTTCCTTGACATAAAGCTGCGCGAGTTGCTCAACACGGTAGTTTTCACGAATGGGCAGAAAGTGAGCAGACTTAGTCAAACGATCCACTATTACCCAAATGCTATCATGTTTGCTTGCTGTCAAAGGTAACTTGGTAATAAAGTCCATCGCTATACCTTCCCATTTCCACGTAGGAATTTCTGGTTGTTCGAGCAAACCAGATGGGCGTTGGTGTTCAGCTTTCACTTTAGAACAAGTCAGACATTTAGCTACGAACACAGCAATATCCTTTTTCATACCGGGCCACCAATAAGTAATGCGCAAATCCTTGTACATCTTATCAGCACCGGGATGAATAGAATACCGAGATTTGTGCGCTTCACTCAGGATATCAGCGCGAAGATTCTCATCAAAGGGAATCCAGATGCGATTAAGATAGCAGAGAATTCCACTCAGATTCGGGACAAAGTGCGATTCCGCGCCACACGCTAACTCGGCGCGAAGGTTACCATTACTGATGGATGCGCGCTGCGCGTCACGAATACGCGATTCAAGGTTGCTTTGAATCGGCGCGAAGTGAAGCTGGGTGCGCGGCAAGATACAGTTAAGTTGGCAGGGTTTTCGGCTGAGCGCATCGGCTACCACATTAGCCTTACCAGGATGATACCGGATCTCACAATCGTAATCGCTGATGAGTTCGTTCCATCGGCGTTGCCTCATGTTAAGTTCCTTTTGATCAAAGATATGCTGAAGGCTTTTATGGTCAGTGTAAAGGATACACTTAGTACCATAAAGGTAGTGTCTCCAGATCTTCAAGGCAAAAACAACTGCACCAAGTTCGAGGTCGTGAGTTGTATAATTCTTTTCATGAACCTTAAGTTGCCTTGATGCGTAAGCGATAACCTTGCCTCGTTGCATAAGAACACAACCGAGACCTTGGTTGGAGGCATCGCAGTACACGACAAAATCATCATTACCCTCAGGTAGCGCAAGAACAGGAGCTTCACTCAACAATCGCTTGAGCGTCAGAAAGGCTTCTTCTTGCTTCGAGCCCCAAATATAAGGTTTACCTTTGTGCGTTAGAGCTGTTAAAGGCAAAGCGATCTTCGAGAAGTTCGAAATGAATCACCGGTAGTAACCAGCTAAGCCCAGAAAGGAACGGATCTCGGAAGGAGTAGATGGCGTAATCCAGTTCTTGATTGCTTCAATCTTGGATGGGTCGACATGAATACCCATCTTGTTTACAACATGACCAAGAAACTGTACTTCATCAGACCAGAATTCACACTTGGAAAGCTTAGCATAGAGCTGCTCGGTTCGAAGCTTTTGCAACACCAACCGAAGATGTTGGCCTTGGTCTTAGAATACACCAGAACATCATCGATAAACACAATCACGAATTTATCCAAGAAAGGCCTACACACCCGATTCATTAGATCCATGAAAACGGCGGGTGCGTTGGTTAAACCGAAGGACATGACCAAGAATTCAAAATGGCCATAACGAGTTCGAAAAGCAGTCTTCGGAACATCTTCATCGCGGATGCGCAACTGGTGATAACCAGAGCGGAGATCAATCTTCGAGAAACAAGAGGCACCTTGGAGTTGATCAAAGAGGTCGTCAATACGCGGTAAGGGATACCGGTTTTTAATGGTGAGTTTGTTCAACTCGCGGTAATCAATACACATGCGAAACGATCCATCTTTCTTTTTAACGAACAACACCGGAGCACCCCAGGGCGAAGAGCTAGGGCGAATGAATCCTTTAGCAGTCAACTCTTGAAGTTGGCTTGCCAATTCTTGCATCTCAGCGGGCGCAAGACGGTAAGGAGATTTAGCTACGGGGGAAGCACCAGGGACAAGATCAATACGGAACTCGACTTCACGAGCGGGAGGGATACCAGGAAGATCATCAGGAAAAACTTCAGGAAAATCACGCACAACAGGGATATCGCGAAGCTTCTTCTCTTCAGCAGGTTTAACCACATGGGCTAAGAATGCAATACACTTCTTCCGCATAAGCCTTTGGGCTTCGGCGCAAGACATAAGTTTAAGACCGCGGGAGGGTTTTTCGCCGTAGATATGAAGATCACCATTTTCTCGAGGTATGCGAATCATCTTCTTGGCGCAAATAACTTCGGCGCGATTATGCGTGAGCCAGTCCATACCAATAATAACATCAAAGCTTCCAAGAGGCATGGGGATGAGGTCGATCAGAAAATTGTTTTCGTTAAGGTTAAGCGTACAATCTTTAATCACCGAGTTAATTAAAACAGTTTCACCGTTAGCCAATTCAACTGAAAAATCTTCTTTTAAATCGCTGCGCGGTCGCGCAAGCTTCTGCTCGAAGGCGCGAGAGATAAAACTTCGATCGGCGCCAGTATCAAAAAGTACAGAAGCATAAAATCCGTTAAGCAAAAATGTACCATTAACTACGTCATTATTCGCTTGCGCTTGGTGCGCGGTTATGTTAAAAGCTCGTCCACCCGTCACTTGGTTCGAAATCTGGTTCACCGGATTCGCTTGTGTGATTTGCACTTGTAGTCTCGGGCACGCGTTCCGGAAATGACTGGGATCACCGCAGTTAAAGCACGATCTGGGTCGTGGGTTTTGGTAGATTGATTGTGGGTTCTGCGGGTAGACTGGTGGTGTTGGCGCAATTGGATTGGCGGGAAGGACTCTACAGTTTTCAGCAGTGTGACCAGTACGGCCACATCGGTTACAAAGTCGACACGGGTTTTGGGTTGGGTGGTGAAATCTACAGGTTGGGCAGAAGGGATGGTTTCCTGTGTAAGGTTTCTTAAGTGGCGGGGCAGGGAGTGCTGGATTGGTTAAGGCATAGTTGTGGACTACAGGAGGTGTTGGGTAAGCTGACAGAGGGTTAGGCGCGTAAACTGGAGGTTGATAGGCGGGTTGCTGGACTATGGGCGGGTTGGTAAGCGCGTAAGCTTGTCTGCGCCTACGTTTCTGGTTATGGTTTGAGGGTTCAGGTTTGGTTTCTGCGGGTTCATGGACAGTTTTGGTGGGTTTGGTCTTCTCAGTTCCCCGCAGGAACAGGGTTCCTGCTCTGACATGGTTGTCGCTGAGCACAGCGGCCAACTCGATGGCGTCAGAGAGGGTAACTGGGTTTCTGGCCCATACAGAATCTTGAATTTCCATGGGGAGACCCCCAAGGAATTTCTCTATGGCTCGGCGGAAAGGGGTAACAAGGTGAGGGACAAGCAGGCTTAGTTCATGGAAGCGCGTCGCGTACTCGCGCGCTTCACCGCTGTATTGCTTCAAGTTCCAGAATTCTTCCTCCAGGCGCTTAACTTCGTTGGGAGGGCAGAATTCTCGCGTCAGAATTTCCTTAAATTCCTCCCAGAGCATGCTGGAAGCAGCTTCTGCGCCACGCGCATGAGCTACTCCATTCCACCATGTAAGCGCTCTAGATTCCAGGACACTGGAAGCATACAGGGTTCGTCTGTCTGAGGGGCATTGGGTGTGGAGGAAAGCGTTTTCTATTTTCTCAAGCCACTGGAGCATCACGGTGGCTCCTTCAAGACCTGTGAACTTTGGAGGGTTACCCGCGTTGAAGGATTTAATGTTGTAACCAGAGGTGTTGGTATTGTTTTGGCTCAAGGCTTGGGCTATCGCGGCGGCCATTTCCTGGGAACGTTGCTGTCTACGCATGCGCGAGGCTTCTCTTCTCTGAAATCGGCGAGATAGCGGAGGCATTCTATAAAAGTTTTAATTTTAGTTAATATCTTGGTTTTATCGCAAAGTATAACTTTATAAAGCTTGGTTTCGCAGAGTTAGATACTATCAAAAGTTAAAGTAGATTAAATGACCCTAAATGCAGACTTAATAAAGGTAACAAATTCGAATCAAGAATCGACAATTCATGTATCACCATGACTTTCCGAATTCCCAATTTAAAATATACGAGCAAACGAGTATTGGAGATTGACGATTCATGTATCACCATGACTTTTCAATCTTCAATATAAAATACACAAGAAAATGAGTATTGGAGGTTGACAATTCATGCATCACCATGACTTTTCAAGTCTCTAACCTCAGAACATAATCGTAAATGGAAATTGAAAATCAACTATTCATGTATCACCATGACTTTTCGGATTTTCAAACCCAACAAACGAATATGTAAGAAAATCAATAAAAATCGAAATTCAACAAAAATCGAAATATCGCGAAATAAAACATAAAATCATATACTGCGCAAGCGCGAGCATATTCATAAATAACGAGTAATTAACAATAAGCGCGCAAACATGAGATTCCTCTCATGCGCGAGAAGGGACTCTTAGGTATTCTAGGCCGTTACGTCTAACCACCTATCCTAAAGTCAACGAGCTCTGATACCAATCTGTAACACCCCGACCAAAGGCGGATTATACATCGGGGCGCCACATATTGTTTCATTACTCATGACACTATTGGGTGCCAATATTTAATAAATACATTCATTCGCGCACGCGCAGGGTAAACACAGATAACATAAATCATCATATTATAAGGCAAAATATTAGAACAACAAATAACTTGTCTTGATACATTTTAATCTAGGTCCAAAATAAAGAAAACTTCCTATGTGTCCACAAGCTCCAAAACAGCTACTGCAAACCTGAACATGTGTTAAAATAAACGTCAAACACTTGCGTGTTGGTGAGAAATCAAGTTTAATACAATACGTAGATAACCATAAATCTGCGCGCAACATGTGTATGTCTGGTTTTCAACAAGGGTGTAATCTGATCGGGACCAACTCTAAGATTCCTAAGACTGCCAGTGCTCACAATTGAGCTCACAAACAAGACAAACTGTGCATGTGCAAACAAAAGAGAAAATCATAAACGATAGTTCTCCCGTGTTCATCTAATGGTACCATGAAAACTGCGGAATAGACCGACAAGACGGTTAATGATCCACACATACAAATAAACAGCCAAGTCTACGTCCTCAACACATGGGATACTGCGCGACTAAAGTTCATAAACAGTTTAAGACTCTAAGTTTGTATGAACACATGAACATCCCAAAACATTAAAAGCAAAAAGGGATTAGGTACGAGATTACTCACTTGATAAACGATGCGGTGTAAGATAAAGCAAGAACCAACTTTAAACAAGCACAAGTTAACCTATAAATAAGATTATTGTTTTAATGATTTGTTTTAAGTCTTGATTATAAGTTAGCATAATTAATAAGTAAATTATTATATATAATATATATATATATTACCGGGAAAGCAGGGCAGAACAGGGAGGAAGACGGAGGCAGAGAGGAAGACGGCAGAGAGAGCAAGGAGCAAGAGAACAGGAGAGATTAAGTGTTTTGTGTGTGTAGTGTTATGAAAAAATAATACTATTATTATTTATAGGAAAACCCTAGGAGACATAATCCCTAGAAAAGGGGAAAGGATCTTTAACAGGATCAAGCAAAAGATATCAAAAAGCATAAGAATCCAAAAGCAAAAGATATGGAAAGATATGGCAGCTGCAGAGGCAAGATAAAGCTGTCAGGGAACAGTAAAAAGCATGGGCGGGTCAGATAAAGGTACTGGTCAAGCATGGAAAAAGCAGATCTCCAAAGATAATGTCAGTCACTTTTTCTGCCAACCAATGGGGTTGGTGCGCATGCTGCGCCAAAAGTGGCTTTTCAGACATAAAGCAGATTAGGTCAACAGCTCAAAAGATAAGACAACACAAAAGCAACGGCTAGATTAAACAGAAGAAAACTCAAAGGGTTCAGCGCGAGAAGGCTAAGGCGCGAAGGCAGACACAGAAGGTCAAGAGAGCGCGAGCGCGAAGGCAGACAGAAACAACCTTAACGCGTCGCGGAAAGAACTACATTTCTAAGCGCGCCGCGGGAAGAATCACATTTCTTAGCGCGCCGCGGGAGGAACTAAAATTCCTAGCGCGCCGCGGGAAGAACTATAATTCTTCGCGCGTCGAGGGATGAACTACGATTCTTAGCGCGCTGCGAGAAGAACTACAAATCCTTAGCGCGTCGCAGGAAGAACTACCGTCCTTCGCGCGCTGCGAGAAGAATTACAATTCTTAGCGCGCTGCGAGAAGAGTTCGTCTCGCGTATCGCTGAAACAGGTGGTCTTCACGCAGGATTCCTTGTAAGGGGTCTGGCGCGTGGAGCTGCGCAGACAACCTTAGGCGGGAAGGAACAAAGGACAAGCAAAGAGTTAGAAGAAAAAGAGGGAAACAAGGCTTAAGGGCGGGACGGCGACAAGAGGGAAAAGAAGGCGGAAAGAGAGAAGGAGAGGGACGGGACGGCGGAAGGAAAAAGAGAGAAAGAGGCGGGAAGGAAAATATATATTATTATTAAAAATAAAATATAAGTATAAATAAATATTAAATCATAAAAGAAAGAGATCGGATAAGAGAAACGGGTACCTGGGTCGGGTCAGATCAGGGCAGATGTTACACGGACCCCATAAGGCAAGGCTTCATGGAGGACTTCGTGTCCTTGATATATATACATCTATATAACTTGTTCATACATATTAATCTTGTTTATTTTAGTTTGTTGGTCATGTTACAAGTTCCATGGTTATGGGTTTTTAAGAGTCTATGCTTCGGTTTAACCGTAAATAGCTCTAAACCGTAAACCGAACTTTGTTACTAGTTTTGTTTATTTAAACATACTTAGTGTTAGATCTAAGTTTCTAAAATCATTTTTACAAATTCTATGGTTATGGGTTTGTAGAATCTTACCTCGGTCTTAACCCGAAACACGATCCGAACCGAAAACCGAACTTTTGTTTAAAGACCTTATTGTTAACTTTTGGTATTTTTTTATTTGTACATTATTATACAAGTTATTTAGTGTTTGGACATGTGGAAACCATCTATGAACTTGTTGTAAGATGGAAACCGAACCAAACCGATTCTTGCTCGCTTAAGACACACAAGTGTGTTTTTTTTTAGCCATCAAGACTTGTATATTTCTTTAAAAATAGTTACAAATTGATTTTTAAATATTTTCTTAAGTACTTGGAAATGTTGGATCCAACTTGATCTTATAACAAAGTTTGGACCGACAAAACCGAACACTCGCTTAACGTGCGTTGTTAGTTCTAAAACAATGGAACTACATGCTTGGTTAAGTCTTATTAAATTTTATTGAGTTATCTCATAACATTCAATATTTTGGAAAGTTGACTTTGGGTTTGACCATTTATCAAGACCCGAACCGACAACCCGAACACTCGATAAAAAAAACCCGTTTTAGTATCTTTATTCCAAAGGGATTTGCATTCTTGCATTTTACCCACCTTATTACTTAACATAGGTTGAGTAAATATTAAGGTTAGATACTTTAACCCGGTTTCGAGCAAACTTACATTTTTAAAGGGTTATTATTATAAATTCTTAAATAGTCACATTTTAAACCTTGAACTTTAATTATTTACATTTCTCAACATTTATTTTGTTTAAAGACTTTCAAGACAACCTTTCTAAATTCAAGACTTCTTTTCTTTTTAGGCATCGTGCGTTAAACTCGTCGTTCCGACAAATCTCCAAATTATCATATTTCAAGTTTACCACTTGAAGTTGAGTACTTCATACCCCATTTTCCATCTTTTATTTTGGGGGTGACATTTCATACTTGTTCAACAAAATGCTTTATATTTGAATCTTAAACCACAAACATAGTTGTATACTTTACCTAAATAATTGCTCGATTTGGTGTTCTATGCTTATATGCCGATGTGTTTATCGCTTTTGGTTGGTGGAACTATAAAATCCTAGACTATTTGGCATCCCCTTATAGCAAGGTGTCGTTAACATAATGCAATTAACGATAACTATAAAATCCTAGACTATTTGGCATCCCCTTATAGCTAGGTGTCGCTAATGTGTTTAGCGATATCTATTTATCCAAATTACCACTTTTATTTATCGTTTCGTATGCAAGTTTTGTGGCTATCTTTATTATATACTAATATGATTAAACTTATGAATTGCTCACCGACCTTTGTGTTGACAAACTTTATTTTATGAAATGTTGCAGGTTTGCATCTTGGTTGATTTATGATTGTGAAGAAAACGACATCAAAGACCTTAGGATATTAGTAAAAATGAACAATATCAATTTGCCATATTTTGTGATATCTTGTTTATGGTTATTTTATGGATAATTGTTTTGTGACATTTTCGATGTTGTGAAATGAAATGAGTTTATTAAATATTGTCACTTTAATTAGTGTCATGTGCTTATGGACAATCGTTACACCACGGCATGTTCCGCCGCCTTTGGTCGGGGTGTGACACTATTTGTTTAGAAATGGTGCACGTTAAAGAGTACCTTCATTTGAATAGCCCATACCGTGTAATTGGTAGAGGTAAGCATGGGACTTTGGAAAGCATTCGGGTTCCCGCTCGTCTTCATTGTTTCTTTATCACTCATCGTTCTTCCTTAAATCGTAACCGCGAAAAGAAATCGATCAACAATTGTTGTACTAGAGTTTATATATTATTTTTAATTCCTCAAAACAAATTAATAATTCAAGACAAGTTAGTTTGTAGCTTCTAAGTCGGCAGCAAAGGGAAAACAAATATAACACCAAATATTTTTTTGACTTTTTCTTCCAACCAACCAATCAGGAGCAAACCACTTTAATTAAACTTCGGTAGAATCGAACAGAAGCTTTTTACCTTTATTATTTTTTTCTTTCGCAAAATCGAACATCGGCAGCGGACGACTTGGACGATATGATCAATCACGATTTTGATTGATTGAAAAACACCAAGAGCACAAGACTCTGATACCAATTCAAGACCGAATTGATAACGGAAACACAAACGAGCACACAATATTTAGGGTAAACCTCACGTATTATTATACACAAGAAACTAGCACAAACTTGAATACAATAATCCCTTTCATAATCCCATAGCCGCTCAGAACCTTCTACAAATTTAACCGTACATACGTAACATACAACGAAATAATAATAAAAATAACAATAATAATCTTATTTCTATGATATGTTTTTTTCTAACCGTGGAAACGTATTAAGAACATTACAGGATGACGTTTGACAGGCAAAAACAAAACAATTACATTGATAAGTTTTGTTTTGTTAATTTTATTATAATTATTATTATTTTAGGAACGACATCTTGTTATTGTTTTTTTTTTTTTTCTAAACAACTAATTTTTTTCCATCTTTCATCTCACATCCCATAACCCACAACTCATTTTGTGTAAGTCATATACACCTTTGTCGCAAGACTATAACTATCATGATTCAATTCTTATTAACAATAATAACAATATTGATAATACCAACAATATTATAATAATAATAATAATAACAACAACAACATGATAAACAAATATGTGGAGTTAGCTTATTACAACCCTGTTTTCAAAATTTGAATTATTATGTCTCTGTCCTTTACTTTTCTCATCACTTTGCGTCACACCATCAAACAATCGTTTCCCTTGATATTAGAGTGTTGGTGCAATTACATTTACCATTGGTTCCATTAAGAATTTAACACACTATGAATTGGAGCCCTAATCTATGCCCTTTTTCATATCGGTGAGCTTTGAACATCAAACATCAATTATTTGGCAGCATGTCGCAATACACATCTTCTTCCTCAGTGAAATAGAGTTCGCGTTTTGATGTATTAGATGTGATGTGCTCGTGTGGTATAACTACATACTATCGAATATCTAAGACCGAGGCAAACTCTGGTCAACGTTTCTTACGTTGTGTAAGTGTTTCAATCGTAATTTTTTTAATTGATGAAGCTTAGAATGTTTGAGTTGTGTCATAGCAAGTTTGTTTGTTTTAGTTATATGTTTCATTTTAAAAGGGTCGTTGTGGGTCGTTGTGGTTGGATTAGGTGGGCAGATACTCCAAATTGTCTTAGATGTGAAAGGGCAATCCCTACTTCGTTACGAACTATCAACAAGAAAGAAGAATTAGCAAAACAAAAGCAATGGAAATAACAAAATGAAAGATGTTATTTGAAATTAGTTGGTTGTTCTTTCTTGTTTATGCATTGAACTTTTTAATAAGTAGTGTAATTTGTATTAACCTTTTGAAAACCTCTAATGCTCAAATTGTGTTGGTACTTTTCCAATTTTGTATCATGATATATGTTGATTTATACCTTACTAGTTATCTGATTTGCATTTTTGTTCATTTTTTTTTGTGTGTATTTTGATAGCCATCTAGTAACCATACTCAATCTGATGAGATTAAGAAACAAGTTGTAGGAAGATAATGACTATGAAGTATTGAAAAAAGCTTCGGATTATGACTGTCTCGAAAGAGAAGTGGAGGACTGGTACAGTGGTACCATAATCCGTATGAAGGTGAGCACGAATCAAATTAAGAATGGTCCGATGATTGTCATTTGAAATAAGTTTGTATAATATTTAATTGATTATGAATTGTGTCATTTGTAACGTCTGAATTATGATATTACTTTAATAAATGTTTACTTTGACAAGAATTCAACATGCAACTAATTGATATACACAATTGACTTAAAAGAAAGAGAGTCATAACAAATATAGCAAACATTTTTTTTTACTCAGTATATCCCACCAATAGCAATGCTATGGTAGGGTCTGAGGAGGGTAAGATGTAGACAGCCTTACCTCTATCCCATAGGGATAGAGAGGCTGCTTCCGGTGAGACCCCCGGCTCGAAAATATAGCAAACATAAAATAGTCATAATAAACACAACCAAACATAAGTAATCTTAACATCTTTAACCAACAATGTCTTAATATAAATAGTCACTCACATTCAAATCACACAAACCACTAGGCATCTTGACTTGGCATTGGTACACCCTATGTTACATCTTGTGTTGCAACTTCTGAATTGCTTTCAATTGTTGGTTCAATCTCCTTGGCTGCAGAGCTCATAGTGTAAAGCCCAACATCTCTGATTTGAAGACATTGATGTTGATGACATATTGACTTCACACGGCGCCATAATAAAAAAAATGTCGTATAAAAACGAATTAATAATAATAATAATAAGATGATGATCAAAATTTATTATTAATGAAAAATCCACATCTTAAACTGATAATCATTACCTTATCTGGTTGATCATGTATAACTTTCTTTGATTTGGGAATTTTGGGTGGTAACAATTCTTTATATCTTGAGTTGAATATTCTAACATGAAAAATAGATTTCCCAAGATGTTTAAAAGATAGCAAATGTCCAAACTTTAAGCAATAATATTCACTAAACTCCGGCCAGCCTTTCTGAAGCCAGAGCTTACCGTCGCCCGAGACCGTCCACCCCACTGGCCAAACCTTGTCGTCTGAAACGATTAGTAAGACGTTGCTCAACAGGATTTGCTTCCGGTGATCTCTAATAAACTCTTTGTGGACTTTCTGTTATGAAAAGATAAGTGTTGATTACATAAAACAAGGGTGTAAAAATGTCACACCATGCCACATACCAACCAATGGACATGCGCGTCAGACGAGATTGGTGTCGGGTATTATTCAGTTTCGATATAATCACTACTTTTTAAATAGATTGATAAACTTATGGTTAAAAAAAGTTACTAGTCGAAGTGGAGATTTTTCAAAAACATTACTTATAACATTTGATCCATAGTTAGTAATAACAACGACATCAACACAAAAGATTTTTCCATTTACAACGAAACGAAGAACTCGTTCTTGTTTTTAAAACCATAAATGGTTGGTCTATAGCGGGTTGTGACAAAAAAAAACATAGTATGTTGAAGAAGGTGATCACTCACGAGGCTTGTTTGGCTAGAGGTGATGAGTCTGACGAAGTTACGTAGCTTCCGGGGTGGCGGCATTGTGACGTCGGTCGGGCGGAGGACTATGATGAATGATGATGATATGCAAGGATGCACCTAATAGTTCTCAGATGAGTATCTGGTATACTCTTGACTTTTGAATTAAGGGTGATAAGATATGTTTGTATTAATCAGTCTATATATTGTAAGTTAAAATAATAAGATTATTTTTAACGGTGAAATTCTTTTTTTTGAAAACTTACAATATGTAATTACTAAATACCCGGACGTTACAGTTGAAGTGTGTTGAATCTGCAGCAGACAGTAAGCGTCTTTTATACGCGTGCTTTATTTTGTTTACACTTACATAGGCATTGCGATTCGAATAGCTTTGCTTGGAGAATCGAAGGAACATATATCACACGCACAAAATCTGAGAAAATCTCACACGAATATTCTACCGTAATGGGTATTCAAGAACCGGTATATGAAATTTTAATGAGTTTGAAAGAAATTGTATTGAGAAGTAATCTCTATGAAACTTGTGTGTAGAGTTAGGGTTCACGTTTACCCACAATGGAGGAGCCGCCCCCACCAGGCAAGCGGGCACGGGTCATAACGCACTCTTCACACATTCTTTTGACGACGGACCACTCCGGTACAACAAGCTAAAGTGACCTTTGTGCTTAGTGATTTGGGTGCCACACGAGCGGAATATAAAAAAACGTCAGTTATAAAATATATGTTTATATACTAGACAAATTGTAAATTATATATTTATATGAACGAATGATTTTACATAAATGTTATGTTTGTGTAATGAAATTGGATCGAAAACACGAAAGTCACAGGCTAACGCGCGATAGTGTTAAACAATTAACATAC
Organism: Bidens hawaiensis; assembly: GCF_021521415.1. NCBI lineage: Eukaryota > Viridiplantae > Streptophyta > Magnoliopsida > Asterales > Asteraceae > Bidens > Bidens hawaiensis. The sequence goes on along the minus strand of NW_027491347.1, from coordinate 1,277,427 downwards.
CGTTTGATATGATAGTAGATTGATTAGTATCTGTATAAATGGATATATTTTGAGGGTTAGGTTATAATAGGAAGTACGGTTTTTGTAAGAATGATAAGAAGTAATCTTGTCCATCGAGTTTTTTACAAATTGTGTTTTACAAAATTGTATTATACAATAGTATTTTTCATTGTGTTTTTTCCATTGTGTTTTTTACATTATGTTTTTCATAGTGTATGTTTTCCATTGTGTTTTTTCGGACTTTTCCGGCGAGGTGGCGGCGGTGGGTGATGGGTGTGGTGGTGGTGGGCGGTGAAGTGGTGGTGGTTGTAGGAGATGAGTGAAGATGTAATTGGGTTTTATGTAAGTGGGTTTTTGAAATTAATGTAAGTGGGTTTTGTAATTAAAGTAAGTGGGTTTTAATATAAAAGTGTTAAGACAAAAATACCCTCCTTCCTTGTCTTCTTAGAAAAATCAAACTTTTTATTTAAACCTAACACTATATTTTGAGTATTTTGATACATTATATTAAAGTCATAATTGAACAAAAATTGAACTTCATGAAGTTCTTCAAGATTGTCGTATAGTGGCTGAGGCACACTATGGTTGTCGGGTTAGGCCGAACCTTACCTTTTTTCGGTTTTATATATAACCTGTAGGCTGTAGTATCGAACCAATGATTGAATCCATTCTTTTTCGGCGAGCGAACCTAGTATCATTCTGAAAAAAGTATTGAACTCATTAATTATGAAAATTCTAGTTACAACTTATTTAGTAATGTTTCATTTAAAAACTTTAAAATTTGATAACAAAAATTATAAATGGGTCAATAATAACCCACATATAGATTATAAAAAAAGATCCAAATTATTCATGGAATTGCCCAGTAAACCCAACCCAATTAACATTCTAAAATATAATACTTAAGTGAAAATTAAATAAAAGAACAAAAACAACGTCTATCGCCTCAGCGACCGATAAATTTTGTTTGTATCGACCAAACGGCTATCGCTTCGTCGCCTTTGCCGGTTCGCCTCAAGGCTTAAACCATCGTCTTATCTGCCGCACTTCAACCAGACGACGACAACGTCGGTCGACCGACTCTTTCTTTCATGAGCCTTCAATCGATCCAGACCTCACGACGAATCTTTCTTTGATTTTGAGTAATTAGATAGGTGACGACTATATATATGATGTTTGCATTCGTTATATTGAAGATGAGTAATTTATTTAAATTTGTGATTTAAGATGTTATGAATCGTTTCCAAAACATGAAAATGCGTAGGAAACAATTATAATACGCAATATCTTTTTAATTAAACGACTTTGGACCGGAAAACTTTGACGCCGAAAAACAACCGAGCATCAAAAAATACCGAACCCATAGAAAAAAAGTTCTGGTTCCGCCACTTGTGTCATACCCACATGCAATCAAATTACATAAGTCAATCATCTTATATTGATTATCTAGTATTTGATATAATAAAAATATTAAACTTTGTTAAAATAAAATGACAGTATCAATCAACAATTCCTACTTCTTCTAATATCAATTCTGCTACCATTAAGCATTAACCCGACCCGTTCATCTAGATGGGCTCGTCAGATTGTTATATGAACAACTTCAATGTTAAGCACTAGAATGAACCACTCGTTGCAAAAGAAAAAAAAATAGCTATGAAGTTGAAGAATCAATTAGGACCAGGACTATGATGATGGTATAGGTTAGGATCTGGTTCTACTCTTGACTTTTGAGGGCTGAAGTACATAAGTGATGTGTTTGTATTAATTAGTCTGTATATAGTAGGGGTTTTCTACAACCACCCCCTTTTGCTAGAAAAAACCAAGTAATACGTCCCGTATAGCTTTATACGAGGCGTATTGGTTGATTTTTCTATAAACAACCACCAATTTTTTCTTATTATGTGTTTTTGTCTGAAGGCCAGAGGCGGCGTATAGCCCTATACGCTGTATCTGATATTTATTTTTTTAATTTATTATTTGTTATTATTATTGTTATTATTATTTATTATTATTGTTGTTATTAACATAACCGGTGTTCTAAACATCCGTTTGAATCGATTCCAGCGGCATTACAATTTAATGTTCTCATTTCCTTCGATGAGTGGTGAATTGATAAATATACCAATAAAGGTAACACTTATTCTGTATTTAGTTTGAGTGCTTAGAACTACTATTGTATGAGAAATCTTATTCCCGAAATTGGTTAATAATATGACAATTAGAATGAAAATATATGACATTAAGAATGAAATTTTCAATGCAAAGAGCGTTCTTGGATACGTTTCTGCACGTGCATTTTTTTATTAATTTCATTTAAAAAAATCATGCTGTGATATAAATAAAATTAATTTATGTACACATAGCTACAAGCATAGATGTACTACATTTTTTCATATACATTATGTAATTATACTTGTTTTACTTGTAATTTTATAATTTGTATCATCTCGTGTGTGACACAGGCTCTAAAGCTAGTTTTTACATAAAGATGATGGATTATAAGATTATTCAATAAATGTTTTCATTTTCTTTTATAATCTATGTTGATATGTATTTGTTTCTTTCATATTATGTTACTAAGATAATAACCCGTGTTACACACGGGTGGAAAACATATCAACAACCAATACAAAATATTAGCAACATATTCAATCAACACAAATATTTGGCATAAGTATTTTAGCTTCAAATGTTACAAAATATGTTATGTCTATAACATAAAAAGAAAATACTTTATAAATAAACAATGCAGTGAATAAGAAATAATACAACATAAATGAACTATTAGACCTGAAAAAAATAAAAAACACATATTAGTAACAAATTTTGTAATATTAATTGAAAACTAAGCTTACAAATACATACCAGGTTTAAACTTTATCACATTAAGTTTCCGGAAATCTTCTTGTAAACAACGTTTGTAGTTTTAGTTGTTAGCTGTGATTCTTTGTCGAGTATGACTAACTTAATACCGGCTTTACTCTTCACTCTTGACAAAGCTACATAAAATCTTGTAGCAACCAATTATATTGTTAATATGCTTAATTATATAATAAAGTCCAAATTAAAAATCTTGTAGCAGCTAATTATATTGTTAATATGCTTTTGGTGAATTTAAAATTTTTAAATATCCAAATACAAGAAACATCCCAATTATAGTTAATTATATAATATTTATAGTCAATATATAACTAATTGAATAACTTATATTGCAGTCAAACAATATGTGCTTTTATAAGTTAAATAGACTAAACGACACGGAACGTCCAATATCATTTGGGATTTAGGGTTTGTGTGCCAAATTTGGGGACTTGATCAGAAGTTTGATACAAGATGGCTTTAAATTATATTTATAGACTAACAATTATAAACAGACGACTGGTTACGAATTATATTAATTTAGAACTTCGTAACTATTTTAAAATATGACGACGCAATAAATAACTAATGATGCTGTTAATTTGTGATTAACGGTTTCAAATAATTTTGACACTTAAAAGTTACACAACAACAATATTAAGTTATATGAACAGAAATCAGCTTATAAACGTTTCACTTAATTTAAACGATGATTATAATAATGAGTTTTTTTTAGACCTAACGAATGGTTTAGAATAAAGAAAAAAAATAAACAAATTTTTGAAGTTTCAAACAAAACTGAATTTGTAAGTTTATCTAACATTTAGTTAGTAATGATAATTGGTTTTATAATAACAATAAAGTGTTAAAATAATAATAATAATGTGTTAAAAGTAAAAAAAAACTAACAAACTGCTTTTTAAGAGACTCGAACCTGAGTCTGGATCAGTTTGGAACTTTGTATGTAACCCGCAAACCAACCTGACTACAATAAGATTTTTTTTTCAAGGACTGATTCTGATTAATTATAAACACAACTTAAGTTTTATCCCCACATCCATATAAACCCTAGAACTAAAAATCACAAATTGATCAAGTAAATACCTCTGCCAATCTAAATTGACAGCGGCTTTGTACCTGCAGATAAAACCGAACATGAATCACAGTTAAATTACCCATGTGTTTATTGGATTGAAGGAGATTAGCTTGGTCGGAGTACCAGAGTTAGAAGAGCTTGAGTCCGTTCGCAGAACGAAAGCTTAGAAGAAATTGAAAGGACATGCGAGTGCGAAAGGATCACGAGATGGTTCTACGATTTTATACAGAGCTAAAAGCCACGTTACAATCAGTTTGGTCAACCCACAATTTCCGCTCCGTTAATTGGAGGCTTAAAACACTGAATTGAATTTCAATCATGGTGGCGAAATGCTCGGTTTGAAGTTACGAGTCAAATGGTCTCATCAATTGGCTTTAAGTCTTAATTCGGTGTTAAATACTTGCCGGAAAAGCGCCAATATGTGGCCGGACTTCTTGGTTGAGATGAAACGTAACAGGAGGTTTACTCCAAGTTTATTAAATTTTGCACAAAAATCCTTCAACTTTATTAACATTTAAAACTATTATTTACAAAATTGGTACTTTAACTTTCATAAAACTAAAATATAATAATAAAATATCAAACCTTTATAACTTTAATAAGTTATATGAACTCGGAAATAAAAATCCAAAATGGGCCGGGTTTCGGTTTCGGAATTGGACGAATGTCACATTAGGGTTGAGAGGATGATAACAAATGGCTTCAACTGGGTATCTGTCACACCCCAACCTAAGGCGGAAATGCCGGGGCGTGAGCATGATTGTTCATAGCTCGAGGTAACTATTATGCAATAATTGTGACAATATCTAATAATTAATTCATTCAAAAAATAACCAAATAATATCCAAAAATAGTAATTTAATTTCCAAACAATAATCCATGACAAAATATAAATAATCCAAATTATAACTTAAATAAAGTGTTTTTGGAAATGGCCTAAGGTCTCAATCTAGCATTCCAATACTCCAAGTCGTCAGTTTAAACGATAACCTGCATATACATAGAAAATACAATAGTTTTGTCAACAAAAAATGTTGAGTGAGCATGCCATTAATTTTGCAATGGTATATATAATATGAAAAGTAGCAAAACGCAAGTAAAGCGGTAAATAAACCAAACCAATAAGCAAATAAGTGTCAAGTGAACCATTGCCAAGCGAATCGGGCGCCAGTTAAAACTAGACGGTTGTATGATCATACCATATTGAGAATATGGTGGACCTCTCCGAATGCGTAAATTAAACAAGTAATCAATTTAGCAACTAGGTATAGCAATTCACACACAATACCACGTTTGCTAATGTTAAGATATGTATAATATGAAATATTATAAGTACGTATACGCCCCCAAAACTTTTGAAAATATGTGAAAACGGGGGGATGACAAAACTCACATATGATGCCTCTAGAACTCGTGACTCTTTTGGGCGAATGTTAGGTCGTTTCCGAATATCAAATGCACTTGGGAATTTAACCAAACTAAACATTAATGAAATCCTTGGAAGTGGGAAAAAGAATCAATGAAATCGGAGTTCGTTTGATACCTTAAACAGGATGACAAAGTAAAAGTATCACTGCAGTATCGGTTCTTGCGCAGTATTGACTTTAAGTGGATTTGAAGGTCGAAAACTTGATAAAATGAAGTGAGGCCGGTGTTAATCTTTCAGTAGGAGATTGAAGGTTAATATAGAAGAAGAATGGAGTCATTTAGTTGAATTTGGAATGAGATACGGGTCTTCAAAGTTGACTTTCAGCTGCTGATAGAATCTAGGACAGAGATAGTGAAAGATTTGTTAAAATTTTGTAGGTGTTGGAGTAGAGTGTAAGGTTGTCCAATATATGGAAGAGTCCAATAAGTTGACTTCTGGATATCTTTGCAAGATTTGAAATATCTTTGCTAAGCCAACTATCATTTAGAAGGTAAATAGATAAAGAAAAAGAAATGTAGGAAGGAAATTGTTTTGTAACTTTAAAATGTTATGACTAGATACTTGGAATTACATATGTTATTTAGTAGAGAATCCAAGGGGTTATATTTTTAGGAGAGTTAGAAGTTGTCTCAAGAATTGAATTTTAAATATTTTTGTAAAAAAAATGTATGACTTATATGTGTGTGCATATCTCGACAGATTAAGGAAAAAGGAAGCATGTTTATTGTGTTTTAATATATCTATAATTATGTCATATAAATATGATTTAATTTTGTTAGCTTTTAAAAATATATGGATTTTACTAGGTTATACATTCACTTTTGTAAAATAAAGTATAAACATTAAATAAATCATGGAGGGCTGAAAGTGAACACAAGGAAACTTGATAACTTATAATTGCAAAATTTTATTGAAGATTAGGATCCGAAAGATGTTAGTACAATGAAAAAATGAAAACAAACGAATATGGTAAAAACCCGAAATGTTACAGTATCGGGTTATCGGGTTATAGAAATAAAACGGGTCGCGTGGTTTAGATTTTGTTTATTTAAATTTTATTGTGAATATGTGGAAATTAGAAATTTATGGAAGGTTAATAACATGGAAGTCTATGTGGACAACTTAGGTGAAGGACATGTGGACAAAATTGTGTTGCTTTAATATATTAGTTAGATTTCACACACATATAAGGGAAAGTCATCCTAAAAACAAGTTTAAATATTTCGTTTATATATATTTAAGATATCAAGTAAACTATAAAAGCTAGAATTCTTTTAACAACATCGTTAAAATGAAATTTTGTTTTAACGCATTCAAAATACAATTATTTTTAAATGGGCTTTAGGGGGGGCCAAAGCCCATAGTGACTCAAAGACTGCCCGACGATATTATTTGTTCTTGATAGAATTCAAAAGATAAGTCTATTATACTATCTCCAATGCTAGGCTCCCCTAGCAGTCCAGTCAGCTGTCACATCATATTATTAAAAATCCTTCAAAACTTTAATTTCACCTCCAATGATAAAGACGCTCTTAGGTGCCCGTAATTGCCTCAGCTGTCATCTCTTTCACCCATTTTTATTTTAAATTTAAATGCTTCTCAAATATAAAATTTATTTAACTAACCTAATAATTTAAAATAATTGATTGATTAAATAAACAACATCTAAATAAAAAGCAAACAAGATTTAAAAGAAAACATTTATACATAGAAATTAATAATATATATATATAACTAAAACTATGATTAAATATATATAAAACTATATTCATTTCTTACTATACTAATAAATAAAAATGTTGAAGCTTAGGTGTCAAGCCTACATTTATCCTAATTCTTAATCCCTCATTTCATTCATTCTAGCTATCAATGGGTTATGGGTCAAAACTATTTTGTCAAGTGAGTTATAACACAGTGTGGATTTTATACATTATTGAATTAAGTGTCACTTTCATACTTGAGGTTTGACAAACTACGCAAGTTTAGTACATTTTTTAAATTTCTTGTAAATCAACACCTGACGTTTCCATTAAAATCATGCTATTTTAGTACCTTTTGTTAACCCCGCTTGTTTTTTCCATTAAATCTACATTAATTAATTTATAAGTATTTTAAGAATCACAATTGAAATAACGAATCTTATTTATTTTTATTATTTGACAAATTCTGTGTAATACACGGGTTCAAAAGTTAGTAAAGTAATATAACTAAATTAAAAACAAAATTACATTCATTTAAAATAATATAACTACAATTAAACAAAAATATAATTAAATACTACACCCACCTACCTGCCCCCAACTATTGTCCATCATCTCCTCTCTTTATTCATCTTCATCAAACACCATCTTCCTCATTAACAATGTTTTCAGAACCGGCTCCGGACGTCGATCCGGACGCTTTACCGGGTTAAAGGTCGGACCGACCCGAGAGATCTGACCGATATTTGACCCGGATGACATCATAAATAATATATTTACATTTTATATATAATAGAGTTGATATCGATGGACTATTTAAGTTTTGTTTGAAACTTTGAAGGGTCACATATATAAAGTAGAGACAAATTCTTAAAATAAATAATTATTATACCAAATGAAGGGTCAAATAAGTATTCTTCGTTCAATCGTACGTTCTCTCTCTCTCTCTCTCTCTCTCTATTGTTTTCTCCCCTAACCCTAAAATGCTTTCTTCTACATCTCAAAGTTTCTAGCCCTAAGAAATAGCAGCTGTCACAAAAACCCGCCGGCCGCCGCTGCTCATAGGACCGCCGCCGCTCACAGCCACCATTGTTCACCATCACTGATGATAACACCAATCTTAGAGCTGCCATTATTATAGCTCGCAACATCTTTTTTTTCTTCTATTTTGTTCTTAATTCACAGATCTGGACATCTTTCCAGTTGATGATTGAGTTCTAAGAGACCGATGATGATATGAAGCCGCGGTTTAGGCTTTGAGTTCTGATTTTTTTTAATTAAAAACTTTCAAAAATAGTTAACAAAAATGCTTTTGCCGGTTCACCCGGCGCTTCGTCGGTTCCGGTCTGACCGCCACCTGTCAAAACCGGCCGGGTTTTTATAAAACGGGTTAACTACTGCAGATCGGACCGGTGTACACCGACAAGACGGAGACAACCCGAGCCCTTCAGACATCGTCGGGCGGCTGGACTTCAGGCGTGGCCGTTCGTCTCTCCATCCGTTAGTAAGTCATCAGATCTCACGGTTCATACATTTTCTCCGGTTGAATCAAAACACTAGAGTAGTAATGGAGCTGATAGGATCAAACAGGGCTACAAATCCTGAGCCGGGCCAGCTCATTTTTGTAACCGAGCCGAGCTCAACCTCGTTGGCCCGCTCTCAGGCTTGTTTAACTCGTAGCTTGAGCTGAGCCGAACTGCCTCGTTTACATTTTGAGGTTGAGCTCAAACCCACGCTGGGTCGACTTGTTTGCAACCCACGAATTAACATATCAATAAAGGATGAACCCTTGTTTGTAATGATTTACTTTTGACTAAGGAGTAAAAAGAATTTAGGGATGAATGACTATCAGCGGTTTGTTTTAACACCAATAAATTAAGAACAGCAAACCCACTAGCATCATAAAATGTAAATAAAACATAAATATTGAGTATAAAGTGTGTTTTAACACCAATAAATTAAGAACAGAAAACCCATTAACATCATAAAATGTAACTAAAAAACATAAATAAAGAGTATAAGAAGAACAACCAATTGCATATATGAATCACTCAAATGAATATCATTTCTGATTTGGACCCAAATCCAAATATTGTGTGTTTATAGTCAATATAATGAATATACAAAACAAATGAAGAAACACAAATTCCAGCAAGGATTTTGATTAGTTTGAACTCAAATAATTCCAACCAACCTTGCTTCCTAGCTAATGTTAGCAGGAACTCAAATTCCTAATGTTTAACTAAACAAATCACAAACCTCTGTGTTAGCAGGAACTCAAAATCATATTGTTGTGCATTATTTCGTGCAAAGCAAATTGTGTGCCGACGCCAAAATCTTCGAAACCCAAAGGCGGTGATAAAGAAACGAAAGGCAAAGAGCCAAAAGTTGATAAAGGCATGCCGACGCCATGTGGGGATTCGTGAGTCGTAAACCACACTTGCCGCAAGCTTGCGATCGTGTGGTGTCCGACTCCACCCCGGCACAAATGGTTGGAGTCTTGGAAATCTATGGGCACTCCAACCATCCATTTCTTAAACCATTTCCAATTTGATTTTTGGTTGGAACGTATTTTCCGGGGTGGTTTCCGAGATACACCAACTGCTCATATTTGATTTGATATTTAGTTGTGTCGATTAAATGCCATGTAGCGCTCATGGTCCGACCAACTCCATTGATTTGATAATTCGTTAATTAGTTGGGTCAGTTAAACGCCATGTACACACTCATGGGCTGACCAACTCAATTGTTTGTTACTCGTTATTTTAGTTGGGACTTTCAAATTGCCATGGAAAGCTCATGGGAGGCCAACTCATTGAATATGTTTTGTTATTTAAATTGGAATCTCGAGCTGCCATAAGAAGCCCATGGAAAGCCCAACCCAATAACATTTTTACTTTTGAATTTTGTAAACATTATTATTAAATTAAATATCTCAAAAAAAATAAAAATAAAGAAAAAAAAATTACAATATCTTTAAGCAAAAAAATTGTAAAAGATAGAAAAGTATATAAGATCAAAGTTTAAAGTGGATAAATATTAGGGTTAGACATGAAAAATAATTTATGACAAATTTTAATGGATGAAAATTAAAGGGGTTTAAAGTAACTAAAAGAATTGTAAAAGGTTGAAAAACAAAGCATTAAGCTTCACAACATACATGAATATTTCTAGCCATTTTTTGGGAACTAAGTTACTATATACTTTTTTTCTTTTCTTTTATTTACATTAAAACTAAAATATACAAGATCATAACTTTCACTAATTAAAAAAATATATATACAAAGACTGCATTAATCATCTGGCTCTCATTTTTTGCATGATCTAGAGACTTTTTTGTTTAAACTGGATCTCGGTTTTTTTAATGCATCCCATGTTGAGCGTATTTAGTAGAAAAATACAAAAACATGATGATCATACTGAAGAAGAGACTGTATCTTTTGTGTAAAAATTTTAAAGAAAAATGTTTTAAAGTTAATTAACTAAATGTGTATTTATTATTATTATTATTATTATTATTATTATTTGTAAAAATGAGTTAAACGGTCGAATGGTCGTTGCCAATGTTCAGCCTCACCATCCATACCCGATTCTGCATCATATAACTGAAGAACCAACCAGAATGACGACTGACACTAGTCTTCACTATGAACCCGACCTAGCTACCCGAACCACTTACCTGAATATGTCCCGGCCTATCACCCAAATATATATTAAATTAGACACAAGTTAAACTTTCAAAAAATTGTTTTTAATTATATTAATCTTTAAATTATTTTGTTGCAATATTAAAATGATAGCAAATTTTATATTTTCGTCCAACAAAGACAAGTGTTTTTTGTTGTTTTATGGGATGGACCATTACTAGTTGGTTAATTATTCATACATGTAATATACTTGGAGACTTGGGCTCCAAGTTTTTATGCTTCACGTATTGTACAACGAATGTATATACATGTAATATACTTGGAGCCTTGGGCTCTAAGTTTCCTCATGGCTGTAGATAGCCTTCATTTGTATCTCTTTCTTCTTCATGGCTTCAACAAAATCTTCAAAATCCACTTCTTCACCAACGGCTTCAACAAAATCCACTGTTGATAATAAAGAAACAAAAAACCAAGAGCTGAAACTTGATGAATCCTATTACCACTTAAAAGAGGAAAAGAAAATTGAGGCTCGAAAAGAAAAAAAGCATTAAGAAGGAAATAGAGGAACATCAACCGAAAAAGAGAAAACCCCGGCTCAAATGGGTTTGAGTTGGACACTACAAGGTCACAGGCTTGTGACAAATGTGGTTTGCAAGTCAAGGATTCGCACGGCGTCGGCACATAATATGCAGTGCAAGAAGTAATTCACAACATATATTGGGAATTTGAGTTCCTAGAGGTTTATGATAGCTAGTAATTTGTTTAGTAACACAGGAATTTGAGTTCCTGCTAACATTAGGCTACAAAGTAAGGTTGGTTAGAATTTGAGTTCCAACTTATCAAAATTTTTTATTGTCATAATTGGTATAAATGAAATCATAGACCTATTTTTTGTTGCTAAAGTCATATTAATACGTAACAATCTTAAATTAGACACAAGTTAAACTTTTAAAAAATTGCTGCTAAAATTTTTTATTGGTTATGACTTAAATTAGATTGTTATGTATTAATATGACTTAAGCAACAAAAAATAGGTCTATGATTTCATTTATACAAATAATGACAATGAAAATTTTTGATCAGTTGGAACTCAAATTCCGACCAACCTTACTTTGTAGCCTAATATTAGCAGGAACTCAAATTCCTGATGTTACTAAACAAATTACTAGCTATCACAAACCTCTAGGAACTCAAATTCCCAATATATGTTGTGAATTACTTCTTCTTGCACTGCATATTATGTGCCGATGCCGAGTGGAGATCCTTGAGTTGTAAACCACTTTTGCCACACGCCTGTGACCTAGTGGCGTCCGACTCAGCCCATTTGGGTCGGGGTTTTCCCTTTTTCGGTTGATGTTCCTCTATTTCCTTCTTAATGTCTTTTTCTTTTCGAGCCTCCATTTTCTTTTCTTCTTTTAAGTGGGTAATAGGATTCATCAAGTTTCAGCTCTTTTGTTTCTTTATTATCGACAGTGGATTTTGTTGAAGCCGTGGGTGAAAAAGTGGATTTTTAAGATTTTGTTGAAGCCATGAAGAAAAAAGAGATACAAATTAAGGCTATATATAGCCATGAGAAAACTTGGAGCCCATGGCTCCAAATATATTACATGTATATACATACGTTGTATAGTATGTGAAGCATAAAAACTTGGAGCCCAAAGCTCCAAGTATATTACATGTATGCGTAATTAACCAACTAGTAATGGTCCATCCCATGAAACAACAAAAGAACATTTGTTTTTGTTGGACGAAAAGGTAAAATCTGCTATCATTTTAATATTGCAACAAAATAATTTAAAGATTAATATAATTAAAAACAATTTTTTTAAAAGTTTAACTTGTGTCTAATTTAATATGTATTTGGGAGGTACGTCGGGGCAAGTTCGGGTTCATAGGGAAGACTGGTGTCAGTCATTCTGGTCGGTTCTTCAGTTATAGGCAGAATCAGGTATGGATGATGAGGCTGAACATCAAACGATCATTCGACCATTTAACTCATTTTCGCAAATAATAAAAAATTACACATTTAGTTAATTAAGTTTGACACATTTTTCTTCCAAAATTTTTACACAAAGGATACATTCTCTTCTTCAATATGATCATCATATTTTTCTACTAAATACGCTCAACATGGATTCAATCAAAAAAACCGAGATCTAGTTTAAGCAAGAAATTCTTTAAATCCTGCAAAAAATGAGAGCCAGTTGATTAATGTAGTTTTTGTATTTTTTTAATTAGTGAAAGTTATGGTTTTGTATATTTTAGTTTTAATTTAGAGAAAAAACAATAGAAACTTAGTCCCCATTGATGTATGCATGTGAAGCTTAAATTATAGTTTTCATAAGATGTTTTTTTTAACCTTTTACAATTCTTTTAGTTACTTTTAACCCCTATAATTTTCATTCTTTAAAATTTGTCATAAATCATTTTTCACGTCTAACCCTAACATTTATCCACTTTGATCTCATATACTTTTCTATCGTTTACAATTTTTTTGCTTAACAGCTTGTCAAAATTTTGCGAGTTAACATCATTGCAATGCGTATGTGTTTATTTTTTTTACTTCTATTTTTTCCCGTCATCTCAAGTCAACTTAGTTATTCATTTGTATTATTCATGTTTTGGTCTAACTTTTTGGTGTTAGCATGCTGCAACGGTTGTACGTGATTCAACATTTTTGCATCTACTTTCGTTTGGTTCTATAAATAATTCACTTCCCGTCATCCCAAGTCAACTTATTCATTTGTATTATTCACTTTTTGGTGTTAGCATGCTGCAACGGTTGTACGTGATTCAACGTTTTTACATCTACTTTCGTTTGGTTCTATAAATGATTCACAGAAGTTACCAGTCGCGGGAGAGAAGATGGTGACTGAAGGCGGTGGTGGTGACTTCATACTTCCACTAGTTTACACAAATGATATGTTATTATTCAAGTGGATATATAATTATTCAAATTTTCACATTAATCAACTAAGGATCTAATGTGTCATGTTTGAGCATCATCTACAACATGCATGTTATAAAAAAATAATTTGAGATAGAGATTATAGCCGAGAAATAATTACAAACAATTATTATTAGGGGTGTATTCAGGTAAGGGGTTTGGGTAGGTTGGGTTCATGGGGAAGACCGGCGCCGGTCATTCGGGTTGGGTTTTCGGTATGCAGAATTGGGTATGGAAAACTAGTGAATGATGAGGTTAAACATTGGCAACGGTCATGTGAATTTAACTTATTTTTTTCAAAAAAATAAATAAAGAAATAAAATATATATGTTTTGATAATTAATTTTAAAACATTATAAATTAACCCATTTTCTTTAAAAATATTTACACCAAACATACATTTTCTCTTCTTCTGTATTACTATTGTATTTTTATATGTTTCTAATAAGTACGCTCAACACGACACTCATTAGGAAATGTGTTACTTTACATTTGTTGCTCTAGTTATATTAATAAAATATGTAACGTATGAACTCCAATCCCGAACAACTTCTATTTGGTTTCATGTACTTGTCATTGTGGTATTGATGGGTTGGTAGCATTCGTGGCTGTGTGATTAGACAGCATTGTATCAATTTATATGTATATCTATGTATTTGGGGAATCGCATAGTTGTATCTTGTGTAAAGTGAAAATCTGTTAATCCTTAAATCAATTACTTTGTTCATAAGTAGAATATTTAGAATATTTATCTAGAGTTTGTTAAATACTTTGTTAATTAACTCGGGTGTTGCGGCGGAGAGTAAACACGAATTCAGTCGGTATTGGTTAGATACTTATATTGAATTAACTTATTACGGTACCGAGTTTGAACCCATTGGTAAATCAAATAAACGGTGGTTAGGTATAGCTGAAAATTCGAACCCCATATGTACCTGCGTTTTGGTTCGTTCATAGTTGTTGCCATCTGCCATACATGATTCATATTTGTGAAGATTTATTTAAGATTTAAGTGGCATTTTATTACCTGATATGTGGGTGAAAGAGCGTGTTTTATATCATGTGTTTTACTTGTTTATATGTATCGAACACGATTACTTTGAGTGGTTTAACGTTTACAGGTGATGGAAGCTTAAAGGAGCTAATTTGGAGCACTTAGGATGGCAAGGGATTGAATTATGGGCAAAAGGGAAGCAACATAAATTTGCATCATGGAGAGGATACTAGAGGCCAAACAGTCACATGTAGTGGAGAAAATGCAAAATGACATAGCAAAAGCTCATAGAAAGGCAGAAGAAAGACGAGCCACATGTGAGGCCAAGAGAGGGACCAAAGTGGCTAGGGTCAAGGGAGTGACTAACTTGATGATGGCCATTGGTCGAGATCCTACCAAGCGATCCTTCTTTTAAGATTGTCATATCATTACTAAAATACCGAGTTCTTGGGATACAATCAATGTTTGAATAATTAGCATCGCAGTAATGTAGAGGTTCCTTTATTAAAAAGCTAGGTGCATTCATCACACATTAGCTCCAATATGGCATCATCTCAGCTATCGCATAAATGATCTAACGATTAATTACTATTGCTCTTCATTATCGTTTGTTTAGTCAAGTTGGGAACACAATGAAAAAAATGCAACCCGTGTGAATATCAACATATGTAACATAATGGAACATTACCTAAAAGTTTATGTAACCTTGTGCAGTATTAAAATAGGCACATGAACTACCTTTAGATAAAAGTTGCATAAAAAGGTTATTTAAATGTGATTTAAAAATCTATGTTTCAAAACAGAACATGTTGCAATAGGACCAGACCAGACCCGTGTAAGTCAGTTGGTAAGCTAACGGTAACTACATAATGGTAAAGCAATGTTGAAAGATACGTGAATTAAGCAGAAGCAAATATTAGTAAAGATTATTTGGTGGGACACTATAGTCAGGTTCCTCATCAAGCATCTCACCGATGAAATTGCAAAAAAAGGCAATACAAAAATGCATTAAAGGTCGTGAAAAATACAAACCATATAAATAAACACAACTCTGAATTTCTTCTTGTCAAATACTTCCAAAATTGCAAAGGTATTAAACGCTACATGAAATGAAACTATTGCACAACCAAAAGACATTCTTACCCATCGATCTTGGAACCTGGTATTGTCTAAGAATCGGCAATGGTGACCTCAACTTCAACACCAGGTTCAATGGTGATCGAGGTAATTTGCTTCACAACATCCGGTGAGATGAAAAGATCAATAACGCGCTTGTGGACCTGAAGCTCAAATCTGTCAAGTGTTTGTTCCTAGAAAAAATAAATTAAAAAAAAAGTTCAAAAAGAGTTAACACTCTAGATGGAAAAAAAATTAAATTAAGGGTTTGAACTTCAAACATTTACAAAAAACCAAACAATTAGTGGGTTTTGGTTAGGACACAGGTTCAAGTGAAACCCGTAAACATGTTTTGGGCTTTTGGCAAAATAAGTCAGACGGTGGTCAATATGTTTTAGAATAAATTACACGAACGGCCCGTGTGAGCTGACACAGGTTTTAATTCTCGTCCCCTAAGTTTAAAAAATACATATTTGGTCCCCGCCAGTCCATCACCCTTTTTCTCTTTCATCCATGGTTCAAAAACTTACTTGGGTTTACGTTTTCTGTTAACCACTATAACCTCACATTTTTACGCCTGTTTACATAAAATCTACAATAAAATGTGGACTTAAAATATACTTTCATGACCGCTTCTTTTTATATTTTTTAAGAGTAAGGGTAAAAAAAAGTAAAAGTACATGGGTTTAACAAATTAAATAAACAAAATTGAGTTTTTTGAATCTTGGCTGAAAAAAAATATTAAAATTGGAAACCCATAATGTTAAAGCCATAGGGACAGTATCAAAAACTTGAATCAAAGCATAGAAGCAATTCACATGATCTAGTCCAAAATATATAAAACTTTTATAAAAGTGTTTCATGTCAAATCTTAAATGATTATGAATTTTATGTCAAAAAATGAAAGCCAAGATCTTTAGTATAAAGACAATGGCTACAAACAATTGTGTTTTCGGTGAAAATTTATAAATTTTAGTGACAAATGTGACAAAAAAAAAGATTGTCAGGTTGAGCGTGTCTGTTATAATGTTCAAAACAATGCCGTGATCGACTTAAACTAGGTGTAGGGTTTAACCCTACTTTAAGACCATTATAGAGCATAGCAAAACCAATGCGTGTGTTGCATTATATCATAGTTTCTAGTCTAGCAAAAAGTTTTAAAAAACAATAAAAAATTAATACCTTCACCACAAGGAGATTTCCTGGTTGTGATATGAAGAACCTTAATTGGCATTCTAACCGGTCCCTTTACCCTCAACTTCTTGTCCTTGGCCCCACGAACCAAATCAGCACACACTATGGTTAATAATAGCAACACAAATTATAATGAAACTGAATCATTGCATAAGCGATTATTATGTGTAGTAATTGAGGTAGAAGCAGATACCTTTCTCAAGATTCTTAACATTCTTGGATGAAAGAGTAATCCTAATCTTGTGAATCTGTTCTTGGGGCTCCTCAAGCCCAGGCTTTGTTGGCTTCATTGCTGCATAAGCCATCTTCTTGGTTCTGATAAACACAATAGTAATCAATGACACAAACCAGCATTAGATCAAAAGAGTATTCAAGCTCTAAACAAATAATAATGTAGTTGCAAAAGTCTACTTGTGTTGTACATGCATATATAATTGAATTATGCTACAAACAAACATCTGAGTAGCTACGAAACTATTTCATGTTCAAATTTATCAAATTTTATTTTACAATTGTTTGTAGAACAAAGTAGTGTAAGTTTAAACGAGCCAAGCCCAAGCTCGAGCTCTTCTTATTTATTCGTTATTAATTAACTTACAATTATTTACATATATAATAGTTATAATAACATTATGCATATTACTTGACTATATTTATCATCATTTTATATATACTAATAACTGGTATGTACATAAATAAAATAAAAACCTCGTTTAAGCTTGAGAGCCAGATCGAGCTTGATATGAAGCTTGGGCTCGCCCTCGTTCATTCAATGAGTCTCAATAAAAACTCGTGCTCGAGCTTATTTAAGCCCGTCTCAAATCGAATTTATAGCGCGCTGATACGTGTGCAAACGAACTGATCCGCTCGTGAGCTACTCGAGCTCGGATCAATTAGATGCTCAAAACTAGCAAAACTTTCTTGAGCCCAAGCCTCAAATGAAGCTCGTTTAGTTATCGAGCATTCGAGCCCAAGCTTGAGCCTTTTTCTGTAAGCTAGTTTAGGCTCTTCGAGCCTTATGTATATTTAAGTTTTTCCTCTTTTGGACATCTTTGTATTATATAGACACTACATAGCCAAGCTCGAGCCAAGCTTAGGCTCTTTTAACGTTTTCTAAAAATATTAAAATAACAATAATAATAACTACAAAAGTATAAATATCAGTTAATAATAACTACAAATGAGCCGAGCTCAAGATTTAATTTAGTAACTCGAAACAAGACGAGCTCAAGCTCTGGTGAGTCAAAATGATCAGAGTTCGAACCTAGTCGAGTTGGGGCTCGGCTCGTTTAAACCCCTATAAGCCAATCTCGAGTAGCTTACAAGCGGCTCGGGCCTCGGCTCATTTACACCCCTAGAACTAAACAGAATTTGGTAAAATCAGTTAAAATGAAACTAAAGTGCCTACAAAATAGACCAATGTCTACAAAAACAACCTAATTTATATAATAATATCACAAATTATGAACAATATACAATCTAATTTAACATAATTAACAGAAGATCACGTTTTGAAACTTACAGGCTGAGATTACAAGATTATTCCGGTGGCGGCGGTGACTTGCAGAAGTTGAGTAATTGAAACCCTAGCTCATTTTATAACAGAAGATCATGTTAAACTAAGCCCAGAGTCATACAACATATATTGAGCCCAGTTATGTTAAGTATTTGGGCCTGGTTGTATTTAGTAGTTTGAATTTCATATTATAGCGTACAGTAAAGTAAAACAACCGGTGTGGGCCCGCCAACCACCCGGCCCAGTTCACCAAAACCACTGCTTTGGTTCCAAGTGGTTTGGACCTGACCCAACCCCCGGTTTGTATACCAGCTCGTAGTTTCGTTCCCCGACCCGATTTAAAAAAGCATATCAAAAACCCGGTTTTTAAGAAAACAACATGCTTAGTTATACATCTCGTATTTGCGTGGCGTGACGAATACAACTCATTTTACCTACAGAGTGTTTTCCACATAGGCGTATTTAAGTTTATTGTCTGGTTTTAATTATTCTTGGCATTTTTACAGGCGTGTGATAAAACCAACATAAAGGGAATTCAAAGCTAATTATTATTCCAAAACTAAATCACTATAAAATAAATTAATTCCTTATATAAGTTGAAATTCCAAAATAATATGAATTTTTAGTAAACTACAGGTTATTAATAAACATCAATATAAGACCAGCTTACTTGATAGAGGTAATTGCTTTTTTGTAGAAGGTCGTGTGTTTTGATGGAGGCAACTAATGTAAGTATAGGAGTATTTGAGGATTTTAACCTATGGAAAAATAATATCACACATAAACTTATAAAAAATAATTAATAAACTCATTATTAAACGTTACACATTACTTTATTCCCACGCTAGAACATCATATTCGCCTACTCTATTGCTAGGCTTGTCTTTTCGCTTTACTAGCATCTATAACTAGCTAAAAATGCTTAGATATTCAACTTTAGACTGAATCAATTACTAAAAACATTATTAATGTATGATTTATGAACTACCAAACTTCTCAAACATAAGTGCAACAAAAGATTATGAACCAACTCACAAATCAATAACAGGTAGTGGTAAAAGAGTATTTGATTCCATAGAATCATATACTAATCTCAAAATGGTATTCTCCACATATAACTTACATTTGTATAAATTATTATTTAGAATATAATAACTTAATTGATCATTTATTCGTACTCGGTACATTAATATAAACTTATCAAAATATAATAAAAAGGACCACTGAAGAGACGTTACATACTTTTGCCATACCTATTGCATGAAAATACACAAATTAATAAATTATATATGTAGGACATGGTAATCGTATATGCATTTGTACGGTTGTTTGTTACTTTGAGAGTGTAAGGTTGTGTTCGGTTAGGTTAATTTCGGTTAATAATCTAAACTAAACTTTGGCTAAAATTTTACTTAAAAATACATGAAATGAAAGTCGGTTAGGTTAATTTCGGTTAATAATCTAAACTAAACTTTGGCTAAAATTTTACTTAAAAATACATGAAATGAAAGTATCGTAAATACTAAAATACGTGAAATACATCAAACGAATGTATAAAAGCTAGAGATATGTGAAAACATGAATTGTTTAGTTTGGTTAATTTCGATTAACTTAAGGCACAAAAAAACACCATAAACGATTTTGGTTATTACGGTTTGGTTTTGTCAACCTTTCTGTTCGATTTCGGTTATTGCTCACCCATGCATGCGATTACTTTATCCATCTTGATTAAAACAAAGATTGTTCGGTTAGCTCATGACATGAAGCTAGCTTGGGTAAAGAGCAAAAAGTCTCGCTCGAAACTACTTCAATTTGTAAAGGAGTGCAAATCAAGCCAATGTTGGCTCGCTCACTAGCTCACTCGTTTGACTCGTTTAAATTAATACCAACTTTTAATATTTCAAAAGCTAAGTAAAATACATTTAATCTTTTAAAGCCTATACTCTTTATTATTATTCGCTTCGATTCACTTCAATATGTTTTCTTTTTTAAAGTTCAAGCAATCTTAAACCAATTTATTTATATGAGCCAAGCCAACCAATTCAAACCAAAATCGAACTAAAAGATCCAGCTTGGTTTAGAATTTGAGCCAATTTCAAGCTTGCCTTGGTTTAGCTCGCTTATTAACAACATTGGTTAAAACAATATGTGCAAATGGTTATGCGGACTTACAATTTTTGTGTTTTATTTTTATCTAAAGTCGTTTTCTTATTTAATGTCTCTCTATTAAGTTAATAATGACAACATACTGACTAGAGATTAAAGTATGTATTAACATTTTTTATATATAATTAAATTCATATCAATAATTTGTAAAGTAAAAAAAATACGGAAATTGTTTTCCGTACTATCAATACGTTGAAAGAATGACTGTCACAAAGTTTGAAACGATTGGCATAAAGGAAGTTTATATTCATTTGTCTTCTACTTTAGAAAAGCATATTACTTAAATAGATAACCACAATATAAAAAATTTTATCTTTAGATAGTGGAGAGCTCGAGTCTTATGGGTTAAATAAATTTTTTATGTTACGTCTCCATTTAAAGCACTATCGTGTATGCAAGTCACCCAAAACATAAATGACATAATACGTAGTTTATCTGAAAATATGAGAAATTAACAGTGACAGATTTTAGCTTAGTTATAAAGATTAAGATAGAGAAATTTGTTAGAGATCCCATGAGTTTATGGTTTCAAGTACGAACATTTGATAATTAAATCAAAACAAGGTATCAAAACTAATTTCTTATGTAAAATGTATTACGTCACATAGATAACAGAATAGAATATAATAGGCGATAAACCGACACATGCGTGGGAGAGTGAAGAAACACTAAGTGACCCCGGGCAGATTACGGATAATCTGGGGGTTAAATAGATGTTTCCCATGAGGGGTTAGACCCGGCAAAGATGGTTCTTCTGATAACCTGCAAAACAGACACCGTGAGCTCGTCACTGAGAAGGGGGGGGTACCTCCTTGTGACCACCCACCGGCGTGAGAATCAGACTAGATTGCTCTTGAATATAAGTGTATATTAAGAGATTGCTAGAGCAAATATCAGGTATAAGATATAAGATACAAGATAAGATGAGATGATCATACCATTTGGGGTATTTATAGCCGAAGGTAGGTTTCCAAGAAGGTGCAGCCGGCTGAATAGTATTCCTGTTCTACCAACTGTGGCCTACGCACGTGCCATGCTGGTAGTTGGTGGGTAGGCAGCGGCTGACAGTGACCAGGCCTGCTGTGTACTATTCCTTTTCCACCAACTGCAGGCTATGCACGTGGTATGACAGGAGTTGGTGAGTAGGCAGCGGCTAATAGTGACATACAGTACAAGAGCATGCTGCTCGCCATACTGTTGTCAATGAGCTGTCGTATCTCTGGTCAGATCTTTTGCCCATATCTCGTCAGGTACAGTACAAAAGATCCTCCAGTATCGTACGGACTGGCTCATTTGGGCGGGAGTATTCCCCCTCCCGCCTTTGTGCGGGATTGTTCCCGGCTTTGCTCATTCCTTCAGGTGACTACTGAATTATTGAGAGCTAAGTGCCTTGTGCGTGTAGCCTTGCTGCGCGGGTGGCCTTCCCTGATGGCTTGTATCCGCAGCTGCGGGAACAGGCGGAGTACACCATTGGGAGGCATTTCCTGCGGGAACAGCTTGCGTACTGCGCATAAGGACGTCACGTCTCTGAGCATGGTGGATCCTGCGGATCCAGTTGGTTTCTGCGCAGACGTCTCTCTTCGAGGTGAGTCCTGCGGGTCCAACTGAGCTCTGCTGGGACCTACCTCTTCAAGTCCCCCCAGTCCAATGTTCTTCTCATGAATGTTTAATAAGTGAGGTGAACTTTTGGACTTAAGCAAAGGGTTTTTGAAAAGGGTTTAGTTTTAAGGTTTTACACGGGGATTCTTCCCGCGAAAGTCCTAATGTCACATGCAGAAATTCCCGACTTTCCTGCTTGATCTTTGGGTATGATGCGGGTAGGTCTGTAACCTCCTCGCAAGTCAGGAGCGTTGAGTCCCACTTGTGTATATTCTCCATGAGGTTTTGGTAGTTTTGAACATAGTGATCAATTATGTTAAAACAACCAATTCCATCTTGGAGCTTCAAACAATATAGTTCTCGACGTTCCCGCTATGCGGGGATGTTATTCCCGTTTCCGCAAGCATGGCCCAGAAGATCCTTCTTTGTTTCAATTCCCTGCGGAGTGTTAGGTATGTGAAGGGTTTTGCCTTGACACTGTACCCGCACTCGTCTTATAGTTACTTTACTTCCAAGGTATTCCTGGCTTCAATTCCCTGCGGGTGCTAAGTATGTGAAGGGTTTTTCCTTGACACTGTACTCGCACCCGTCTTATGGTTACTTGGTTGCCTAGGTATTCTTGGCTTCAATTCTTTGCAGGTGCTAAGTATGTGAAGGGTTTTGCCTTAACACTGTACTCGCACCTGTCTTATAGTTTCTTGGTTGCCAAGGTAAGGGGTATTTTCTCGCTTACTTTTGAATCTTTTTGAAATTTTGAAATTCGAAGAGTTGGTGAAAGGATAAGAACAGTCCAAACTGTTGAAACGTCGTCCGACGGTTTCTTCTGAGTGTCAGGACGTGCAGGAAGTTATGGCGACATGACAGTATATGGTCATTCCATGCGCTTTTTCAGGCGCGTGGCGCGATTTTTAGGACGCGTGGCCGCGAAATTAATGGCACGCGTCATTTCAACAGCTGGTGCCAGCTTGCTCATTGCCACGTGTCATAGTTTCATTGCACCTGTGATTTCTCTCTCTTCCGCATTAAATTCATCGCATTAATTGCGATGAGTATATAAAGGGGGAGAGGGTCCTTTGTAATTTACACTTTCACTCTTCTTCATCTTCTAAACGATTTCCGGCGAATACTCACTATTCCGTCGAGCATTCTTCTGAAATCGTTTTTCTGTACATCCAAACATGTCTTCTTTTGCCGAGGAGTCTGACGTGTTCGTCGAGAATCCGTCGTCCACTTCCGATAAGGACGACAAGAGCATTGCTGGCGAGTGCTAGTGTGCTCTTCCGGCCGACCTCTATCGGTACGTCGTCCGGAAGTTCATGCTCGAGCCGTTCGAGCCTGAGTTTCCGGAGCCACACCAGACGGTGTACGATGCCCCCAAGGGCAAGATAGGGGTGTACGCTGCATTCTTCGTTTATGGGAATCTCAGGTTCCCATTGACGAAGTTTGTATACCGTGTCTTGGAGAGGCACGGCGTGCATCTGACGGAGGTACACCCGATGGAGATCGCCAAGATCCGCCACTTTGAGTGGGTGTGCCTCATTCTGGGCGTGGAGCCCCACGTAGATCGGTTGATGACCTTCTACTCCTGGAGGTGCATCCAGGGGTGGTACACCTTGGTCAATCAGATCAAGGGGTTGAAGATCTGCGCTACCGAGCGCAGTCTTCGGTCGTGGAAGCGTGAGTTTTTTTATATCTCCGCTCGCGTCGTCCCCCTTGCGATGACCTTTAAGAATGGAAGAGCACTCCCCGCCCTTCACGCCCTCAACTACCAGGAGGCGGAGTGGTTCGCCAAGATCTCCCGGGTCCAGACTCCGGTATACCGCTTTGCGGAGTCTGGGATGGTAATGCTTGGGATGAGCCGGGTGTGGAAGGAGACGTCGCAGGTTCCCATCGTCCTCGAATACGGTTTGAACTCTGTCCCTTACGGTATGCTCTGTCTTCTTTGTTGATATAGGTTTTTCTTCTAACTGTTTATTTTTTTATTTCAGAGGGGAATGACCTGCAGTCGCTCCTGCATCCGCGGGAGGCTGATGGTCCCGCTCGGATGGGTACTCGTGCTCTAGATGAGAATGAGTTGCCCATCCTTGAACAGACGGCGGATCGGTTCGTGGAGGTCTACCCGCCAGGCCACAAGATCCTGAGCGCCAGGCGGCCAGGTAAGGAGTTATTCAACCCTCGACCTCTCAATGCTGAAACCTCTGCTGGAATTCCTCTAATCTTGTCTTCTGATGAGGAATCCGCAGATGGTCCTCCTTTGGTGCGGAAAAAGAAGGCTGCCGGCGGGAAGGGGAAGGCGAAGGTTGCCTTCTGCCGATCCGGTGAATCGGTCTGATTCAGAGACCGAAAGCGAGGAGGTGGCGGGGAACCCTGGTGGTGATAAGAGCACTGCTCCGGAGGCTGAGACGACCGTCACCTCCGAGCAGCCCAGGACAACGACGGTGGGCGGCGTGAAGAGGCCGGCTCCATCGGGTTCGTCCCCGCCTGTTCGCAATTTTAGGCTCAAGAAAACCCGTAAGTACAAACTTTACTTTTTAACTTCATATCTTTCCACCATTATACTTATATCTTCTTTGTGCAGGCGTGGATGCTAACGCGTTCCAGGGTGGAGCGGGGAGGAGCACCTCCGGACCCATGACGGTAGGCTTGGTCAACCTACCTGAGGCGATGACCCAGGCGGCTGCGCCTGCTTCAGTTGTTGGTTCAGTTGCTCACCCAGTTGAGCAAACTGTTCCAACTGTGATGACATCTCCGCCGGCTGTCAGTGCCATATTTACTGAATCTTTCACTGAGCCGGCGGTGACTATTTCTGCGGGTACATCCGCAGCGGCGACCACGGTTGTGAGTTCACCTCCGTTGGTTTCAACCGCGGCGGCCTCCATGCCTCCTCCGACGTCGGCAGCTACGGCCGATCCTTCAGGTATGCTTGGGGCTTCTCGCCAACCTCTGCCTCCTTCCCATCTGCCTGACCTCTTGGATGGATTTCCCTTGGGTTCAGGTGATGGGTTTGGCGGCTATCGGCCTGTTGTCGACCCTACAGGTGCGTAGGGTTCTTTTGGCCTTTTTTTTTTTATTTTTTTATCATCTTTTCCTAACTGCTTTTTGTTTTTTGCAGTGTCGGATTCCAATGAAGTGTATGTTCCACGATGGAACATCCGCCGATAAACAACCCTTCGCACGCCTGTGGAGTGCGTGGAGTGGGCTCGTCACGCAGCTCCCAGTGGTGCGTTGGGGGAAGCAATGGCTAGCTACCAGGAGGGTAGGCTAACCAACGAGCTTCGGATTCTCCTGGCCCGGATGCAGCCGCGCGTCGAGCTGCTCTGTCGTGAAAACGACAAGTTAAAAGCAGCTCGTATTCAAGAAGTAGCTCAGGCGCGGGCTGTCCGGGAGGAGAACAAGAGGCTTACCGCAGTGGCTGCGGAAAAGGAGAAGGCCTTCAAGGCCCTCGAGGTTGAAGTTCAGGCCCGGCTCGAGGCCCGTTCCAAGGCTGCCCAAGCTGTTAACGAACAGCTTCGGCTGGCTAAGGAAACTGCACGGAACGCAACCGAGAGGGCCACCAAGGCTGAAGCTGTTGCTGAGCCTCTACGCCTCGAGAATGAGGAACTTAAAGCCAAACTAGAGGCGCTCCAACAGGCTCATGATGCCTTGGCGATGGAAGACGCCAAGAAGCTCCAAGAGATCTTGGACCAGAGGGGGGGTGCTTGACCACACTGAGCGGAAGCTAAAGGGCGTTGAAGAGGCTGCGGCTAAAGAAGTGTTGCTTGCCAACCTCAACAAAAGTGAAGCCGAACGCGCCCGTAACCAAGCTCAAGCTGCCCTCCAGGAAGCTCTAGTTACCAAGGAATGGCTTCTTCGAGATGCGTTGTCGCAGGTAAGCTTAGCTTCATAATGTCTTCACGCTTTTCTTTGTAAATAGAAAAGGTTTTGATACTTGTATTTTTTTCTTGTAGGTTGTGCATCGAGTCTTCACGGACACATCATACGACGATGCCATGAGCGCAGCCCTCAACGCTTCTCACGAGGATGGGGAAAAGGGCGGCTTCCTGCTTGGTCCAGGGTTCGTTGAGAAAGGCATCCCGCCTTCCAACTTCCCTTTATATGATGTTGATACTGAAGCTGTATATGACCAAGCAGTGAATCAGTATGCCGCCTTACCGCATCCGATGGTGGAGAAGGTGAACGAAGTTGTTGCTGCTGATGATGGGCTAGCCATTCTAAAGACCTTCCTTGAACCGCCACAGCCAACTGATGGTGCGGGTACAAGTGGGTTTGGATGGAGTGGTCCTGAAGCTTGAACCCTAAGATCCCTTCCCACTGTTAGGATAGGTTTAGCTTGTATAGATTTATATTCTTGTAGGCGGGTAGTTACCCGGGCATTCTTGTAATGAATATTATGAAATATAAATCTTTGTGCGGGTAAGACCGCTACTTTCACTGGATGACTTGCTTTATAAACGTTATATGACTTGCTCATGCATACTTTAGTTTAAATTAGCAATTTTCCAAGTGTTTAGAATAAGTTAACCTTTGAACGTGGTAGATAATAGGTTGAAGTTTTGCTTCCTCCTTCGTGATTGTGCGGGTAGGACCGTCACTTGCACTTAGTAGGATGGCTAAACTTTACCTATATCTGACCTGCGTGGAGGTTTTCCTCATCCTTCTGTTAGAAATTTTCTAAGTGTTTAGAATAAGTTAACCTTTGAACGTGGTAGATAATAGGTTGAAGTTTTGCTTCCCCCTTCGTGATTGTGCGGGTGAAACCGTCACTTGCACTTGGTAGGATGGCTAAACTTCACCTATATCTGACCTGCGTGGAGGTTTTCCTCATCCTTCTGTTATAAATTTTCTAAGTATTTTGAATAGGGTAACCATTCGACGCGTGGTTGTCAATAGGTTAGTTCGGTTTTTTCTATTGTGATTTGTGCGGTTAAGACCGGCACTTCCATTTAGTGGGATCACCAAACTTTACCTATGACTGACCTGCGTGAAGGTTTGCCGTTTTTTGTGTTCATGCGGGTTTTGCCGCTTTCCACAAGCAACGACTTCCCCACTTATGTATGCGGTGAAGACCGGCATATCAGTGTGGAAAGTTCATAAGTATAAATGTAAGATCATCAGCATCGATGTTCTAAGGAGAATCATTTCCATTAGAAGTGGCTCTGGGCATTTTCTTTACAAATTTGGAATTGATCTACATGCAAACTGTGTAATTGAGCTCCCTTCCATGTTGTTGGGAAGGGAGTGCCATCGAGCCGATATGCACCTGGTTCGGGATCTCGTTGTTTACGCAGTATGTAGTCTCCAACATTGAAGCTGCAATTTTATTCGTGTTTTCCCCAACTGGGGTTCTACACGCATCAGCCTGCTCAGCGTTCGTTACGCCACGAGGTGCGCGAGCGTCCCATCTCTGACGTATGCTTCGACGATGTCCTTCACGTCTGTGCATTCTTCAGTGTTGTGGCCTTTTGTCCTGTGAAAGTCACAGTATTTGCTCCGATCAGCGTTGTGACGATGTCGGATTATTGGAGCCTTTGGCCATGGGAGCTCCTCAGTGGCGAATATCTCGGTGACGCTTTTGGTGAGTGGCGTCCATTTGGAGTTCTGGTTCGACTGTACGTTATCCCTTCCGCCTAACCGATGTTGCAAGCCGGATGAGGTGTCAAAGTTTATCCTTGACTGCCAAATGCCTAGCTTCCGTTTTTTGTTTAGTCGGGCGGTAAGGACGTTGTCTTCTCTTGTTTTCTGGGTGTAGAGGTTTGTGCTCTGGGGGAGATCTCTACCCAGTTGCTTCTCCGTTTCCGCAAAGCGTTTAGCTGCTGTCATGATGGCATCCCATGTGGATGGCATGCCATCTCTACCCGTTAAGGTGCGGATGAGCTCTGGGTCGTTCGCGCCCTGGATGAAAGCAGCGCGAACAAGATCTTCGCTGATATTACCCAGACTTAGCTTCTTTGAGTTGAAGCGAGTGATGAAGTCTGGCAAAGATTCATCTTTTTCTCGAATGCAATTGAGGATTGTCCATTGCTCCTCGGTATACTTTCTTTGTTGGCTGAAGTGTTGGCTAAACTTCTGCTGGAAGTCTTCCCAATCGTAGATGTGGTGGACCGGTAGACGATCGAACCACGCTCTAGCTGCCCCAACAAGCGTCATTTGGAACATGTAACACCACGTAGATTCCGTCCAACTACTGACGGTTGCCCCCGCTATGAACCTGTTCAAATGATTGTCTGGATCAGATATACCATCGTAAGTGCCGATGTTGGACATCTGTTTGGCACTTTTCGGGACGATTGCTTCCGCAATGTCCCTTGCAAATTTGGACGTTCCCGCCTTTGCAGCAGTTGGTGTAAATGTTTTGGAGAAGTCACGTGGGTTTCCACCCGCGTTTTTTGGTTTGAAGGTTTCTCCAAAACGCCTTCTTGGTTGGGAGTCCGTTTCCTTACGCTTCCCTTTCGCCCTATGACGAGGGTTTGCGTCACTATCGGATTCCTCCGAATCACCGTCCAAGTACTCTCCGAATTCCTCAGGCTGTTGGAGTGAACGTAAGCGTTCATCCAACTCAGCTTGGAATTCTTTTTGACGTGCTTCCGCCCACGCTTTAACTTCATCGAGTGTTTGGCGGGGGAGCCTCGTTCGTTGTCTCTCTAACTGGGTATCGGTGAATCCCAGTGAGCGATTGTTTACTGCACTTGCCCCAGCTTGGGTAACTGGGGTAGCGTTCGTAAAATTTACTGCACTTGCGCCGGCTTGGGTAACCGTGGTAGTGTTCGTAAAAACTGTGTAGTCGCCGGTATTCCCCCCAGTAGCTGGGGTTGTGGTTACCGGAGTTTCTTTAACCATCTTTCCAGAAGTTTTGAGAAAACTGAAAAAGATTTAAGTTCTAGCTTTTATGCACGGATGGCGCCAATGAAGAAACACTAAGTGACCCCGGGCAGATTACGGATAATCTGGGGGTTAAATAGATGTTTCCCACGAGGGGTTAGACCCGGCAAAGATGGTTCTTCTGATAACCTGCAAAACAGACACCGTGAGCTCGTCACTGAGAAGGGGGGGGGGGGTACCTCCTTGTGACCACCCTCCGGCGTGAGAATCAGACTAGATTGCTCTTGAATATAAGTGTATATTAAGAGATTGCTAGAGCAGATATCATGTATAAGATATAAGATACAAGATAAGATGAGATGATCATACCATTTGGGGTATTTATAGCCGAAGGTAGGTTTCCAAGAAGGTGCAGCCGGCTAAATAGTATTCCTGTTCTACCAACTGTGGCCTACGCACGTGCCATGCTGGTAGTTGGTGGGTAGGCAGCGGCTGACAGTGACTAGGCCTGCCGTGTACTATTCCTTTTCCACCAACTGCAGGCTATGCACGTGGTATGACAGGAGTTGGTGAGTAGGCAGCGGCTAATAGTGACATACAGTACAAGAGCATGCTGCTCGCCATACTGTTGTCAATGAGCTGTCGTATCTCTGGTCAGATCTTTTGCCCATACCTCGTCAGGTACAGTACAAAAGATCCTCCAGTATCGTACGGACTGGCTCATTTGGGCGGGAGTATTCCCCCTCCCGCCTTTGTGCGGGATTGTTCCCGGCTTTGCTCATTCCTTCAGGTGACTACTGAATTATTGAGAGCTAAGTGTCTTGTGCGTGTAGCCTTGCTGCGCGGGTGGCCTTCCCTGATGGCTTGTATCCGCAGCTGCGGGAACAGGCGGAGTACACCATTGGGAGGCATTTCCTGCGGGAACAGCTTGCGTACTGCGCGTAAGGACGTCACGTCTCTGAGCATGGTGGGTCCTGCGGATCCAGTTGGTTTCTGCGCAGACGTCTCTCTTCAAGGTGAGTCCTGCGGATCCAACTGGGCTCTGCTGGGACCTACCTCTTCAGAGAGGAATATGGAATCCATGAAAATAAGAGGTAGCATTTGGTTGTATAATAAGATGTGGCGGAGCGTGTCAAACCACACGGAATATTTAAAAGTTCCGTCTACACAAGTGATTGAAATATACACAAGTGATTGGAAAATCAAGATAATTCCATAATCTTATTATTTAAGTATAAAATTTATATGAAAAAAAAGTCTTCAAAAATCGTAAATTATAAATAGTGAACTAATTAAAAAAAACAAAAAAAACTAGCTATAAGTTTCAGTTTTATTATTAAAAGAACAAGATATAATCTTATAACAATGAAACAACTTGTAATAAAAATCATAATACATGATATGTTATAATAAACTAATAAAATATAACCCGCGTGATGCGGTGCGATTTTGATTGATATCGGTTTGGTTTGTTAATGGTTCGTCACTATGCTGATACGACACCGATATTTGTATAGCCTACGAAATAAATATACTTTATTTTGAATACAATTTTATGTTCAACGAAATCTATACCAAAGTATCGAGAAAAAGTTATGCACGGATTTGAAACCATAGAAACAAACACTGATACCAAATATGATAATTCCGATCGGAATTGGTTCGTTCGAGAAGGTTCCAGTGCAGTCTCAGCATTATAGCTTACGAGTCACGATACCAGAAAATATTTTAATTTAAAATAGCTTAGTTGTTAACGAAATTTTTGCCAAAATATTTAGAAAAAATAGTTAAATAACACTAGTTATACAACACTTTTTAATAAACTAATGAATGTAAGCTCTTAAAGATATATCAAATTAATTAATGAATAGATGAGTTAAAAACGTAAAAGCATTAAGGTAAAAATACAAAAGTTAAAATAAAAAATAACAAAACACTATTCACAATCCAGAGTTCCACACAATTGAATAGTGTTGTAATAAACTCCAGAAAATCCCTTTTTATATGTGAAAATGTTGATTGTCACTTAATTAATAAATTTTTGACCAGCTTAATAGTTAATAATTTATTTTATATCAATTTTAATATAACAATATTAGCTTTGATAGGTTTCAGTTAATGCTAAAAAACATATTTTTTTATTATAATATAACAAAATCAAGAAATGATTTGATATCAAAATAATCTTATTAATTATTCTTAAAAAAAGTATTAGCTTGATAGGCTTCAATTAATGTTAAACAAGTTAAAAAATTACAATAACAATATTATTTTAAATAATATTCACATAATAATATTATCTTAAAGTTCAATTATATATTTTGTTTATTCGAAAATTAATCAGGTACACGAATAATCCCGAAATTAATTAAAATTAAAAAAATAAAAAAAGAAAGAAAAAGACAAAGAAATACATAATCCCGCTTTTATTGGGTAGGCGTTTCTTTCAACAAAATAAAAGGAGGGCATTATGTATGGATAGAATACCATATCAACCCTTTAATTATGAAAACATAACATAATGATCCCCTATACTTTTAGAAGTAAAACAAATGACCCTTTATTACCAAATGACTCAAAACAATGACATTGCAACTAGGAGAATGGATATGAATAATCGTTCGGTCGGTATCGTGTTGCAGCGAGAACTAAAAGAGAATACCCCAAGAATTAAGTAGTATTATATTGGTATCGTGTTGCAGCAGCCAGCGGGAGTTCGGTAAGTATTATTTTGAGTTTTTTAAAGACATATAAATTATTAAAATCTTGATATGCTATGTTCGCAGCTAAACATTTTAAGGTTTAAGTGTCAGGTGAGAATTATAATTAGAATATGAAACATCTTTAAATAAAATATGAGATTTGAAATAAAAAAAGCCCGCTATAAACCAAACCACTATATGTATATAAATAAGACTCTTTCCAAACAAGATTACACTCAATAAACCAAATTTCACTAATTTTCGTGTTGATTTCAACATGTATTCTAACTAACTTTATATTAAAAATCACGATGATAAACTTTCTTTACAAATAATAAAGGATTGTGCTTACAAGACATAATTTTCCCATAAACTTTTATCACGTGCTTATTTAAATTGTAAACCCACTTTAAAATAAAGTATTAGATCAGAAATATGAAAAAGCAATCCCAAACCTAACCACTACATGCCTACAGATAAGACTCTTTTCAAATAAGTTTTTCAGAATTTTCATGTGGTTTTAGCATGCTTTACAAAAAAAAACTCAATTCTAAAATATTCCATGAAGACAAACTTTCTTTGCAAACAATAAAGGATTGTGCTTGCACGACATATAACTATCCCACAAACTTTTCTCTTCAGACACCGATCTCTTCAGACACCGATAAAAAGTTAACATTCCAGTTCCCGGAAATTCCGTAAACTAAATGAAACACAACTCCAAATACCAAAAGAGGGACTCCAATGTAACACTTTCAACTAAAGTGCCCAAAAGTGTTCACTTAACCAAAATTGTAAACCTTTTATAAAAACTTTAGCTTCCATTGTAACAGTAATAATAATAATTAATAAACAATAATAAGTTATATCAGTTGAAGTAGAGGAGGCATAGGAAATGGAGAAGATGCAAGAACAACAACAAGCTCTTCTCTTCTGATTATATTATTATTACCCCTTCAAAAATCCAACTTCTTAGATCTGAAAACCCATCAGATTATTATTATTGTTATTACAACAACAAGAGCAACAACTCCGGTAAGTTTCAGGTTACTTTTCCGGCGAACTGATTATGTGTGTTTACTGATTTTAAGTTAAACTCACCGATCTTTATATTTTCGGACACCCTTTTGAAATCTGAATCCAAAAGTGTGTGTCCGTACACACACTTATGTGTGTGTTTTGGTGGGTTTTACCCGACCGGTTATAAGTTTCTTGAAACACTTTTTGGGTACAAATTACTGCTTTTTGATCGGTTGAGGAATGTGATTTTTGTGGGTTGATTGACAAGAAACGGCATTAAAGCATGTTTGTTGTTATCAGAGCAGGGAAATAAAGTACAAGTTGTTAAGCGTGTGGTACAACTGTTTTTTGATCATTGATTTTTGGGGGTTATGCTTATCAAGTTGAGATTTTTATGTCTTTATTTTCATGGGGTTTTTGGGTTTGGTTTAAAGAACTGGTGGTTGATGTGTGAATAAAGATTTTGCCTTTTGTTGTATCAATTTTGACTTTTGGTCAACTTTCTTGACTACCCATTTTGTTTTCATGCAATCTTGATGATAATCAACCCAAAACAAGGGTTTTCAAAAAGCAATTTTTATTGGGTTTTTTGAGTTTCTTTATAAGAACTGATTGTTCTTAATTTCTGAATTAAGATTTAGCTTTTCATTTCAATTTTGACTTTTTTGGTAAACTTTCTTGAATAATCATCTCTGTTTTCATGCAATATTGATGATAAATAACCAAAAACATGGATTCAAAAGGTTGCATCTTTCATGGGTTTCTTGGTCTTTGAAAGAACAAATTTGTCTCAGTTTCTGAATAAAGATATGGTTTTTCATTTCAGTTTTGACTTTTTTGTCAACTTTTTCGATTATCCATTGCTGTTTGCATGCAATCTTGATTATGAACAACCAAAAATCAGGGATTCAATCATTCAAATTTTTTTTTTACTTTTTTCAGAGTGAAGAAAATTAGATGCATCAGTGTGGGTTTTCTACATGATAATTTTGTTTTTATGGAAAAATTTGATGGGTGGTTTGGTAATCTATCACAGTATTCTAAATACCAATAAATTTGTCTTCATTCTCTCTCAAGAGTATATTATCATCTACCCATGACTCCAACTTATTTTATCTATTTTTGTACAAGAGTTTAGTCTTTCATCTTGTCTACATCTACAATTTTATACAATATATTAGTTATCACTTTGCAACATCACCCTTTTCATTTGACCTTTTCCCCAAGCTATTTACTTGAGATCTTTAATGTGCTATAGATACATCAACTGTTTGTGTGTGTGTTTATTGTGTAGTTGACTAGTTGTACTATTGAAATTAATAATCTTGGTTACTTATTTTGATTTATTCTATTATGAAGGAGGGGTGTTTGGATGTGCGTTTTCGAATGTTTTCGTGCAACTTAAAGTTTAAAAGATAAGGGGTTTTTGATGGATCCAAGAATCATTAAGATGATTATCTATGGTTTTATCAATCTATATCTATTCCCAAACACCGCTAATCATAAAACTGGATAGGGGATAATTTAACTTCTATGCACAATAATAAGTTTTAACTCACACCCAAAGTCCCAAGCACCCCTAAAGTGACATCTTTTTTGTGAGTTTTTTATAAACTTTTGATCTTTAATCTTGTTTATACTTCTATTGCAACTTAAAGTTTAAAATTAGGGGTTTTTATGGAATCAAGACTCAAGATTACAATTTTATCTTATAATGAAATGAGCTCTTTTCATAAGATGATTATATCTGGTTTAATTAAGCAATCCCAATTCCCAAACACCCAAATCATTTCTGTTCACAATAATAAGTTTTAACTTTTAAGTGATACCCAAAGCTCCAAACACCTCTAAAAGTACTAGTTCTGTGTTGGTTTCTGTTAAAGTTTTGATCTTTAATCTTGTTTTTTGTTTTCTTGTTCTTTTGCAGATTAAAGTCATGGGATAGGTAAATTGAACACAGTTTGACTGTTGA
Source organism: Bidens hawaiensis (assembly GCF_021521415.1). Classification (NCBI taxonomy): domain Eukaryota; kingdom Viridiplantae; phylum Streptophyta; class Magnoliopsida; order Asterales; family Asteraceae; genus Bidens; species Bidens hawaiensis. The sequence continues at coordinate 1,242,648 of NW_027491347.1, read as the reverse complement.
CCGTTGACCATTGATCGTAACGTTCTTTCCCAACAATTTCGCCAACATGAGCCAATTGAGTGTTGAAACTGAAGATACTTTTGCTACTTTACTGGAACTGGCTGCAAATAATGACATTGAAGGGTTCAAAAAGTCAACTGAATCGGACCCGACTGGTATCGATGAAGTTGGACTGTGGTACGGTCGCCAAAAGGGGTCAAAACAAATGGTTCTTGAACACCGAACCCCGTTAATGGTGGCTGCAATGTACGGAAGCATTGATGTTTTGAAGTATATTCTTAATCGGTCAAAAGCCGATGTGAATCAGTTATGTGGTGTTGATAAAACCACTGCACTTCATTGTGCTGCTTCTGGCGGATCTTTAAACGCAGTCGAAATCGTTAAACTGTTGTTACTTGCGGGTGCTGACTGGAACTTGATAGATGTTAATGGGCTTCGACCTGTGGATGTTATAGTTGTTTCACCTAAGTTTCCCGATATGAAAAAGACACTTGAAGAGGTTCTACGCGTCGATGGTGAAACTACCGTTTTGCCCCTGCCTGAGCCGGAACCGGAGTCGGAGCCAGAAACAGAAAATGAAACAGAACAAGACCCGGAATTAGATTTGGAACGCTCTTTAAAGGCGTTGGCTTTTAGTGACCCGAAACGGGAGTACCCAGTCGACCCTTCATTACCCGATATCAAGAATAGTATTTACTCAACTGATGAGTTTCGGATGTACTCGTTTAAGGTCCGGCCATGTTCACGGGCCTACTCTCATGATTGGACCGAATGCCCGTTTGTTCACCCGGGTGAAAACGCTCGTCGGCGAGACCCACGGAAATACCATTATAGCTGTGTCCCATGTCCCGACTTCCGCAAAGGGACGTGTCGAAGAGGCGATATGTGCGAATACGCGCACGGGGTTTTCGAGTGTTGGTTACATCCGGCCCAGTATCGGACCCGTCTTTGTAAAGATGGGTCCGGGTGTAACCGACGCGTCTGTTTCTTTGCACATGCACAAGAAGAGCTTCGCTCGCTGTTTGTGTCAACGGGCTCTGCAGTCCCGTCACCTCGGTCTGGTTCAGGCCCTGGCCCAAGTGCCTTGGATTTTGCTGCAGCCATGAGCTTGATGTCAGCCCAGGGGGCGGGCCCAGGGCCGAGCCTTAGCCCGTCTTTCACACCACCTATGTCTCCAAACGCCAATGGCAACTGGGCCCCACCGAATGTCCCGTCTTTGCATTTACCGGGAAGTAACCTTCAGTCGAGTCGTTTAAGGTCGTCTCTAAACGCCCGAGATATTGATCAAGAACTTAACATGCAGCTTTTGAATGAATTGAACCGACAACAAAGGACGATTTTAACCCCGACAAAACTCGATGATATTTTTGCAGCTGAGAGCTCGTCTCCAAGATTTTCTGATCAGTCAGTTTTTTCCCCGAGACATAATTCATCGGTTTTTAATCAGTTTCAGCAACAACAAAGCATGTTATCACCAATCAACACAAATTTCTCAGCAAAAAATCCGGCCTTTTCGGTTCAGTCGGTTCAGTCTCCTGGTAGAATGTCCCCGAGAAGCATTGACCCGATTTCACCTATGAGTTCTCGGGTTTCGATGTTGGCACGTGAGAATCAGCATCAGTTTAGGAGCTTAAGTTCACGGGAGCTCGGGTCAAGGTCGTCTAATGTCACGGGCCCGGGTGTTGACCTGTGGTCAAAATGGGGTTCGGGTAATGAGAAAGCTGATTGGGGGGTTAATGTTAGTTCTGATGAATTCGATAGGCTTCGAAGATCTTCGTCTTTTGAAAATGGTGGGAATAATAATAATGGGGAGGAACCTGATCTGTCATGGGTTCAATCTTTGGTTAAAGAAACACCTCTGGAAAGGATGTCGGGTGGTGACGGGTCGTTTGATGAAGGTGGTAGCGGTGGCGGTGAGAAGTCAAACTTGCAGGTTGACCAAATCGATCAATCGGCATTGAGCACATGGATTGAGCAAATGCAGCTTGATCAACTTGTTGCTCAACAAAATTGAAATCTTGGAAGGCGGTAAATAACAAAGATCCGAATTTTGTTCGGTTTCGGTTTTGATTTTTGGGATGGAAATTTGCAGCAAAAAGGAGTAAGAATCAAGATTCTCTCCAGTTATTTTTAATTTAATTATGATATGATACACGCAGAAGTTAGAAAAACTAGAAGAACAAGATGATCTTGAAACTAGAAGTTTTCTAAAAAAGAATTACCAATATTAATTATTATTAATGTTTATATGACAGTAAATTTGCCTCCTTTTTCTTGTTCTTGAGAGATGCAAGGTGTTGGCTGATGTAATCATGTCTAGTGCAGATCCCAATAGTGTTTTGGTAAGGATGGTGATGATGATGATGATAACTTATGTAGCAATGATTTGGATTAATATAATTCTGTTCAGTTATTATATAAATCACATTTTCAAGAATTTTATTTTCTTGGTGTGAGATTTTGGATCCAAGTTACATTTTTTATGGTATTTCAAACATTGATGATCATTGTATGGTTAAGTTGGTTTAAGGATGAGTTTAAGATAGGTTTGTAGAAATCTTGACGGTTAAATTTTAACCGTCAAGATCTCAATGGGAATTTTCGGGTCTCACAAAATGACCCATGAACCTGATTACTAATGAGTAATTTACGAGTTTTGAATTTAATCTTTAGAATTAACTACGAGACTGGAAATATCAAAATCCTTCCTAAACACGGCCAATTATAGTTGTCTCAAAAGACTATGGTTTTATAAGGCTTAATCTTAATTTTCTAAGTTAATTTACTTTTAGTATCAATCTTTTAAGAAATTACGTATATGATTATAGCTCTTTGGAAGTTTTTGTGTTGAGAGTAAACATTCGTCCATGTTAAGGACACAAAATGTAACGATTAAGCAGACAATTAACATTTAACTAGGATTTAGGACCCGCGCTTCGCGACGGGACCATTGAATCGAACAAAAACACATACGTAAAAAAGTTAAACTATAAACTTGGTGCCGAAGCGAAGTCATTCTGTATCAAGTTACAACATCGAAACTAAACAAAAGAAACAAAGCCGTTTATACCAAAACACAACAAATTATATCATATGTCGAACCAAAAAAACCGCGTGTTACAGCTGCGAACCAACACAAATTTGGTTACTATCAACGGTACCAACACAAATTCGTAAACATAAATTAATAAGCCAAAAAAAAAGTATTTTAAAGGCGAGGTATCAAACGTTGAAACGCGGATATAAAACCACGTGACGATGTGATATTTTTAAATCATGAAAAAAATTTCGGTCATTGTAAAGACAGACTATAAAAATATGAAAGCAAAGTTTAAGAAAACTATTTAACCGAAAAATAAAACATGTAAAGCCGACACTCGCTCAAGTTTAGTGTTTAAAAATATAGTTTGTTAAGTATTTTATTTAGTTTAACAAAAAATAAAATAAAGAAAATAAAATCCATCATTTTAATTGTGATATTATGGATAATGATTTAGTAGTTATAATTAATAAAATATTAAAATAATGAATAGTAAAAGGAATAGTAATTTTGTGAGTGAAGAAAAATCCTCTATTTAATATATATATATATATATATATATATATATATATAATATGCATGCGGGTAATTTAACATCACTTGAACACCAAATAGTTGTATAATCTTAGTCATTTCATTTCTACGCAATCATTCAAAGCTAATTATTCATAGTATCAAACTATCGATTCATAATAGTCAAATATTTATTTTCATTAAGCAATTCCAAACACCCATCTTTTGTTTTGATTTTATGATTATTTAGGACCAAAATAATCATAACTATTTGTTCTAAAGTGTTTAAAGATATTGGTGTTAGGCTTTTAAATTTTGATTTGATTTAATTCAAGATTGCAATTTTATTTTAGTGACAACTTTTCCTATAACTAATTTCTTGTGGCCATAACTATATTTTATTTGTTTAGATTGGGAATGGGATTATGGTGAAATTAGTGGATTATTGACAAAAAAAAAAATAATATGTGATGTGAGATTTCCAAATCTCTAAAGGTAGATTTGGGATGGTGAGTTGTGGGATTATGTGGATGGGGAACCTGCCATTTGTTATGATTCTATTCTATAACACAAAGTTTTCTCCTTTATATTATTTTTATTTTTATTTTTATTTTTTAAGTATATCTTTTTTAATAAATAATTTAATATATGTGGAGATGAGGATGAGATTCTCAATTGCACAACCTTTTTAATTGTCTAGAAATAATGAATCTTGATACTTTACAAGAGATGAGATTTAGATGAGGCCTTGGGCAAATGCCCAATTTATATTCTTTAAAATGGTACTTACGCTTTTCACATATGTTTCATGTTCATAGATTCCAGAAAGGATATGAAAATCATTCTGGTTTAAGATTGTATTGTGTTCGTGTTGTTTGTTCGAATCTATCTGTTTAGTATTCGCTTACAAATATGAATAACATCTGATCATGTATTAGTAAATTAAACGAATAACGCGAATAACTCTAGCTATGTGAACTTTTCTGATTAGATTGATTTTAAAAAAGTTGAATTTGTTTAATTATTTGAATAATATAAAGAAGAGTTGTATTGAAGATAAAATTGGTATAAATGATTTTGAGTTGAGCCTTTTCTTTAACCCAAAATTTACTATTATCTAACATTTTTTAGTACCTTATTTTAAAACACGGTAAATAAAATCACTTTCAATAATCTCTAATCAGATGGAGAATGAACTATGAGTGTGTTTGGTTACACCACTTAATGGCTTATGAAACCTCTTAATGGTTAAGTTTTAGAGGCATGTTAAATAATTCAGAAGCTGGCTCTTAATCAGTCAAACATCTTATTGATTCAGCACTAGATTGCCAAAAAGTCCATGTGTCCACTAAAATTTTCAATCTTGTCTAGCTCGTTAGTCGGGGGAAAATTGTTAGATCACTAGCCTCCTTAATTCGCCTGACTTCATCCTCTAAATAGCCTTTCTCCAATGGTCTAAATGATATCATCACATCAGCATAAGGCATTAGACACAACTATCTCATCTGATCTCCTAGAGTTTTAGTTTCTACATGATGAGAGTTTTCCTGTTCAGATTCACTTGATCTAGTCTTCCTTCTATCCACTAATGGTTTAGTTTCTAAAGACCACCACCAGTCCACCACGACCGCCAAATCATCCTCCATCGTTACCCCTAATTAAAACAATTTCTTCACACATACAAAGAGAGACACAATGCTAACAACACCATTCCAAGTCTTGATTCAGAACATAGTAAGTAACACAAACCGCCAGTTACATTGGCCAAGTGGAATTAATAGTTTATTTACTTCACATACCCTAAACACTCTTGATCACGAGCCATATTAGTGTTCAATTTGCAAAACATGATAAAACTAAGAGATCCTATAAATGCAAAATCAGTACCAACATTCCTCTAGCCTGGCATATCAAAATCTCTCAAACTATAACTCCAATAACAAACTAGATTAACCAATGACTTTGATTCACGCATGCATCACTGGAGACTAATAACCGAACCGACGAACCGTCCACCCGTGTTTCAAAACCACAAAACAATCATTTAACAGGAGCAATCCAAGCCATCCAGGTGGCAATAATCCAAATAACTAACTAACTAACTAACAACCATTAAACAAACCTACCACCTTCACCATAACCACCAAAAAAATATCAAAACCACCTCTTCCCATTTCCACCGTCAATCTCCTCTTCTTCTTCTTCTTCTTAAATCACCGTGGCCTTCTCCGTTAACGCTCTACATTCCGCCGGTGAGAAGCCTCAGCCTCTTCGTCGGATCGTTTCTTCGGTCACATCACCGTTTATCTCCTCCACATCTGTCCTCGCATTCTCAAGGATCGTTACGCCGACTCTACGCTCTCAATTTCGCCATAGGTAATTAATTAACAAAATGAATGATGTGTTGTTTTTGTTTTTGGAAGGTTTTGTGAATTGATTGTGTGATTATGCAAATGTTAGAATGAATAATTGATCTAGGTTTTGCTAATGTAGTGTGGTTTCCTCTGCGAAAACGTTGTATGGATATGATTTGAGTTTATGGATTATTGTTAGGTTATTGATTGAATTTGGATGAGATTTACATACTGTAAGCTTATGGATTTCTTTTAAATAATATTAGTTTCTGATGATAGATAGCTAAGGTTTTGATTTTAGATGATAATGTAGCACCGAACTTGTGACCTAATTTGGAAACAATAATTTTGTAAACTAAACAAGTGATTGAAATTAGGGCTGTAAACGAACTGAGCATTAGGTGAACTGTTCGGCATGAAGCTCACTTATGTTCGTTCGTTTAAGAAATGGATGAGCATGAACAAGGAATTTCGTTCGATTAACTAAATGAATGAAGAATGAACACAAACGTAGGTGATGTTCGTTCAGTTTTGTTCGTGAACGAACAATAGTGAGTTTGTTTACGTCCGTTTATGTTTGTTTATGTCTGTTAATCCTTGAATTTCAATTTTACCACGGGTAACAAAAGGATAACATACTTTGTGATTTGGTATCAAAACGATAACACACTTCAGAGTGATTTTTGATATTATTTTCATTTGTGTAACATTTTCTGAATTGATCGTGTGATTATGTATGATGGAACGAATACTTGATTGGATTAGGTTTTGCTAATTTAGTATGATTTGAGTGTATATGAGATATTACGTAAAAACTTTATGGATTATTTTTAGGTTTTGACGATCGATATTGTATTTGTTAAGTTATTGATTGAATTCATATGATAATATATGAGAATGAATAAATGATTGGATTAGGTTTTTGCTAATTTAGTTTTATTTGAGTGTATATGTGATTTTAGATAAAGAGCTTATGGCTTATTGTTAGGTTATTGATTGAATTTAGCTTATGGTTTGATTTAGATGATAAAATAGCACTGAACTGTGAATCATATTATAACAGCACCTAGTTTTGGAACAATAACATCTGTAAACTAAAACAAGTGATTAAAATGGTATCTAAACGAATCGAACTGTTCGGCGGGAAGTTCGTTTATGTTCGTTCGTTTAATAAATGAGTGAACATGAACAAGGAATTTGGTTTGATTAACTAAATGAACGAACACGAACAGAGGCGATGTTCGTTCAATTGTGTATGTGAGCGTTCGTTAATGTGTTCGTTTACGCCCATTTATGTTCCTTAACGTTTGTTTGTGTTTGTTCATTAAAGGTTTTTAATATATTTTGTTTAATGACTTTTCAATTTCGATCTCAATTTTGCGACAGGTAACAAAACGAATGATTGGTTTGAGGGATCTCTGATACTAATTTTGTGATTGTAAGTGTGTAATGTTTTGTGAATTGCTTGTATGATTATGTAAATGCTAGAACGAATAATTGATCGGATTAGGCTTGCTAATTTAGTGTGATTTCGTCTGCGTAAGCGTTCTACGAATATGATTTGAGTGTGTGAGATTTTACATAAAAGAGTTTATGGATTATTGTTTGGTTTTTTATTTAATTTAGATGAGAGTGAATGAGTGATTCACCATTTAGTCATAGCTTATAGTTTGATTTTGGATGATAATATTGCACTGAATTGTGAATCATATTACAACAATACCTAATTTTGAAACCACTAATGTCTGTAAATAGTGATTGAAATGATTCATTGGTGATAAAGTTTGTTAGGAAGATGCACCGTTAATTGTCTTGATTCATCGGCGACTAGAACTGCAGAAGTTTCGTTATTTTGTGATATTAAGAAGCAATGAACATGGTGAAATGATCTGTGCATTCTGGATGGGTTAAATTTGTATCAATATCCAATGAACACAAAATGATTGGTTAGCCTAAATCAATTTAGAAGAAACAAGTATATGAACATAGGACAGAGAATCAGCTTCCTAAACATAAGCAGCTTATGACTAAGCCAATCAAACAGTTAACGTCTTCTACGGAAACCAGCCACGAGGAAGAGCATTTTGAACTGGTCTATTTCTTGATTTCCATATGAACCAAAATGAAAAATACATAATTGCGTGACACTTTTTTTTCCTGTTTCTTTGTTGTTGAGGTCATGTTGCTTGCTAATTGCTTCACACTTTCACCTATTGTTCTTTTGAGAAGCCTTGCTGGTTACTATTCTATGAGATTTTCTCTTATTTTTTTTTTTCAATATCTAGTTGAAACTTGAAAGTTCAAACAAGTTATTATCTTATGTTGGTGGGCTCTTTGGCCCATTTCGTTTATGACAAAGCCAATAGAGTTTTTACTAATAAAAGTTATCATAATTTGATCTGGTTTCAGTGTCTTTTTTAAGGTGATTTTAATTTAATTTTAACTTCAGATTTTCTTTTTGGTTGCTCTGGCGACTGTAAAGCTTTGTTCTGAAAGATAGTATTGTCCGTACACGTTTAACTAATATTCGATACCTAGCCAATTGCATCTCATGCCTTTATACCACAAGTCCACTGTGCGGATTTTGTTCTAATAGAAAACCTTTTATTCTTGTTCACAAGTTCAGTTATAAAAGATATAAAAGTATTGAATATATATTAATTAAACTCTGGGTCATTTTGATGAAGGAACAACATGATTAATCACCAATCCAACCGAATGACTTGTGTTACATTTATCACCAATGTATATATGGAGGTTAGCATTTGAAAATCTACTTCTAGTACTATAGGTTACACATAAATGTCCATGCGCAAGTTCCACCCCACTTGGCTCCACATACCCTATCTTTTGGAACGCTCTCTTGGAGCGCATATATATCACATTATTGATGTGTAAACCAAGATAATCATAATGCAAACATAAAACATAAACCAAACATGTTTCACTAGTATATGGTTAAGTAATGACAAAATCTAGCATCCAAGTTGATGATAATTCAAATAAAAGTATTCATAACATCTACTGTTCAGCAATAGAACTTACAGAAAGAGATAGTCAAACTCAAGAGAGCTTGAAATGGAGATTAGAATCTAGGTGTAAGTGGACAACTTTCTATGCACAAAAATTAAACATGCAAGGTACCGATCTAAAAACGACCAAAGAAGACACGGTTAATTAGAGAGTTTAAGGTGGAGGGTTCCGAATGATATGGTGAAGATGAAATCGAGTTGGACAGAAGTCGAAGTCTTCTTTAATGTGGATAACAAACATTAGTCGCAACCTTCTTTGACATAAATAATAAAGGCACAAGAGCGGCAAAATACGACTGAGTCAAGAATACTAACACTGGTATTTTGGGATACAAACTCGTCTCAACCCGTTTCTATTAAACTCAAAAACTCAGCACTAATAAAGCATTACATAACCCTATATTTATAGTAAACCAACACTATTCTAACTTAAACTCACTTAAGTAAACCAAAAAAACATTAATCCTAATCGATAAACCTAAACGAATTCAAATAATAAGTTAAAACAAATTAATCTAATCTCTAATTTATATTCAAATTCACATCTTTACCTTCTTTTCTTGTTCTTTATCTTCTTGAATCGGTTTCATTTTTTCTTCAATTGATCCGATCCAAATTATTCCAACATATAAAACACAACTTTATTTTTATGTCTTAGCAGAGTCTGACACATCCACTCCTTTACTTATTTTCAGATCTATCCTATTATAACCAATACAACTTATTAGAAAAATATTTATCTTAGTAGATCATGATTGTTTGGCTTAGTAAAAAAAAAGTAACATATAAAAGATGTTGGGTAAATATAATAACTAGCATCACCAAAAATATTGAAAATTGTCATGGGTTCAATTATTTTAATTGCCCGTACCTAGGCCGCTAGGCGGTGAGATAACGAAATCATTTATTTGGAAATTAAATATAAGGTAGATGAGTTTGGATGACAATGTAGTTATTAGAAAGGGAAACAAATAAATTCCTGATTTGATTGTGTTGGAACCTCCTAGACTTTTTCAAGTCGTAAGCCGGGGCCTCAACTACATTTATTATTATTTTTTAACACCTTTTTATTTGTTATTTATCCATTATATTTTTTTACTGTAAAAAATATGAAAAACGCCGACTGACTGGTCGAAGGGCACCTATGAGTTGTGCTTTACGGCTTTGCCACATGAAAGGAAATATCTCTGTGGTCATCCTCTAACATGAGAATAAGTATCAATACGATAACTGAAAATAAGTACGTAAGAGAAAGTATAGAGAGGGCGAGCGACGTGATTTGTATGATATCGCTAGTATATATACTAGGTGCTTATAAAAGTCATTATCAAATAGGGATGGTCTCCCGTCAGGTCATAATTGTTTTTCGTGTAGAGTTTTAGAGTTTACCCTTTAATGCGATTGGTGGTTGCTTGAGAGTTGAGCATGCACTCCACGACATTTGCTACATAGGCTAGGGCTGTCGGTTTACCAGCCTCAACCCGAATTATTTTCACTCAAGGGTCATCGGGTTATATCCAAGCCTATCTTCTTGATCGTTTTAGTATCATACTCGTTTAGATACAATTAATATGTTTATGATGAAAATGATGTGGTTTGAAAATAGAGTCCAATAAACAAGTTGAGATAGCAATGTGAATATTGTGATGTTTTATAATGGTTATTATATCTTAATCCATACTAATTAGATATTAAATTTAATAAAAGTTATTTCTTTTTCATTTTTAATATTCTATTAATTAAGTGGGTTAAAAACATGTAGTTTCAAACATCAATCTCAACTCATTTTACATTTCTAGGATCATCCATAGCATAAGGCAATCTTAGATTCTTATCCACCCACCAACCACCCACCCAAAGATCACAAGTGTATAGTACATATCAACAACAATATTCAACCTCAATCATAAATCAAAATCTCTTGTGTACTTTTGAATACGTTTTTTTATCCATAATATTTTCCTTAATGCGTAGTACAACTTTAACATTTGAAGATATTTTTTTAGGGTGTCCGGGGTGTCAATATAACGGGTTTATCAATATCATCAACGCCGATGGCTCAGAATAGAGAATCAAGTATGTGAAGCCGAAGCATTACCAAATACCAATCATGAAACATTTATTTTAGTTCATTTTTATATTTTTTTTTCTCTGCTAAATCTACATACACCCTAATGAATTTTCATAAACTCCTTAACTGTGAAATGCCAATCTCTCATTGATACATTTCATTCTTCATACCTCCATTAATCTCCTATCACATTAGAGCGTGGTGTTTGAGGCGTTAACATGCTTATGTGACATCAATAGCGCCTCTAGTTAGCCCATAGCACCGCTCTTATAATTACACCTAAAGGTTGTTATTTTTGTGACTTTCTGTATATATTTATTTAAAATAATATTTACCACCAATTATCGAAAATAAAGTATCAATATAAATTTATAGGCATGCTTGTTTTATTCAACATGATGACGCATAAACTTTTAAGCTCGTATGATTATATTTTTGTTAGTAGGGGTCAAAGTATCAAACAACGAGTATATCCAGTCAATAAAATACAATTAAAAGAGCATATGAATACACACGATATTAAATGTGATGAATATATGCATCCTCAATTGGGATTTTATCTTTTTAATCAATTATTCTTATAAACACGAGTTTTACATGTATTCGCTTATTCAAATCAATGTTATAATAACAATGTATCATATGCGATAACTATAACATTTTCTTAACAACGTTTGGAACTGCCTCCAGTACCTGAATGAGCTTACTTGGAACAATATGTCAGCCATCATACCTGAATTAACTTTTGCCGCAAGAGTTTTGCATCCTCGCCGCAACGCGCCAGTTTAAAACAACTACAAAGAAAGAGTTTGACTCATTTGACATTAGGATTCCTTCGCGAATCAAGTTCAAACTGCCACAACGCGTGATGTCTCTGACTTGTTTATAACAATATAATGTATAACAAGTATGTCATATGTGATGTTATTATAATGTATAGGAAAATAATATTATGACAAAAGTTGGTTTACAGAACGATATATATATATATAGAGGTTGGATCAAATACAAATAAAAATATTATACAAAACGTGCGAACTGAAGGATTTACAAATTTTTTACGATGGCATTTTTGTAATTAAAAGGTTTCCTCTTTTTCATCTTCCTGCTTCAAACATATCAATCATTTAAAGCTTTCAAAGCAATATATTAAATATAGATTACCTAATCGACCAGTTGTAGATACCATATCAATCATGTAAGTGTAAATACATAATCAATCGATCAATTAAAGAAATCAATTTCATGAACAAAAGTTCACTACAGAGACAAATTGATGCTTACAATTTATACTAATCCATCAATTGAAACTTGTGAATTGAACCAATTAAGCAGCTACTTCTTTTTGCAAATGAAATTGATTGATGATTTGAAGCTTGCAACAGAGATTTTTTAAAACAACAAAAGGTTCAAAAAACAGAGTATAATAGTTGCTAGTTATTATGCTTCAAAGGTTTTCAAATGATACTTAGAGTAATTATTTTCTTAAGTAGAGTAATTATATATTTGAATATTATGACCTAAACATATAACTAGAGTAATTTTTATCATAAGTAGAGTAATTATGTTACTGGTGTTGTGAGTAAACATAAACTAGAGTAATTTTCAATTTTAAGTAGCGTAATTTTATATTATAAGTATATTAGTTTTCAATTTCAAGTAGTGTAATTTTATTACAAATAGAGTAATTTTCAATTTCAAGTAATGTAATTTTATATTATAAGTAGAGTAATTTTCAATTTCAAGTAGTGTAATTTTATATTGCAACTAGCGTAATAAACATTTATAAAGTAAAGTAATTTGTGAAACAAGGAGGATTGGTATGTGACAATCCTCGATTTCGGGCCAAATTGTATTTATTTTGTATTTGTATTTATGTTGTAAACCGACCCGATTTATATCCCGAACATTTCAAATATATAAAATATTGGATTTTATGTTACTAAAACATTCCCGCTTGTCTAATTTGAAAAACCCCTTTTACGGATTCGAAAACGGACTTAAAACGCTCAAGATACATCAAAAACGAACTTCCGGACGCGAACCGACGTGCTGACCAGCAGCAGATCACCAGCAGACCAGCAGCCCATTTTTTATTTTTTATTTTTTTTGTTGTTTTGTGACTTATCTTGACCCCTCTTGCATGCAAACATTGATATCACACCCCATGCTTGACCCTTTCAACCCACTTTATATATACATCATTATCCCCTTCATTAATCCTTGCTCATTCATCTATTTCTCTTCCAATTCTCAAGCATTCAAAGGTGTTCTTCATATTTTTTTTGGCAGTTTGACTTTCCAAAGTCAAACTGACCATAGTCTTACATTATAATCAACTTGTTAACACTTATTTATACTTGAAGATTGTTATACAACATATATATAATAGCACCCTTTGTACCTTCGGTGGGCATTTTTCCGGTCTCGGTCGGTTAAGTGTCCGGCCCATAAGACAAAGTTACATGGAGGACTCGTAGTAGTCCTTGATTATATATATTTTCCACATCTAACTATCAAACTAGTTATACTTGTTTAACTTCTGCTCATCTTAGTTTTATTTTACATTTTGAGTTCCATGGTTATGGGTTTGTAGAGACTAGCCTCGGTTATTCCGTAAATAGCTCCAAACCGTAAGCCGAACTCTTGTTTACTAGTTTGTTTAAATAGTTGTATAAACATGTTTTATGTAAGATTTGAGTTTCTAAAATCATTTTAATTAGTTCCATGGTTATGGGTTTGTAGAATCTAACCTCGGTTTTATCCCGAAACAAGATCCGAACCGGAAACCGAACTTTCGTTTAAAGATTTTGTTGTTGACTTTTTGTATGTAAAACTTTGGTATTATTATTTATAAATTATTTTACAAGTTCTATGATATTTGGACATGTGGTAACCATTCTTGGCCTTATTCCAAGATAAAAAAACCGAACCAAACCGAACTAAACCAAGTTTACTCGCTTAAGACACACAAGTGTGTTTTAACCATTAAAGCTTATATATTTCTTTAAAAATACTTTATAAACTGATTTTAATTATTTTCATAAAGTACTCGGAATGTTGAATCCAACTTGATCCTATAACAAAGTTTGGACCGACTAAACCGAACACTAGATTAACGGACGTTGTTAGTTCTAAAACAATAGAACTACATACTTGGTTAAGTCTCTTTAAGATTTATTGAGTTATCTCATACATTTATTATTTTGGGAAAGTTGACTTTGGGTTTGGTCAAGTCACAAAGACCCGAACCGATCACCCGAACACTCGTTAAAACCTGTTTTAGTATCTATATTATAAAGAGACTTGTTTTCTTGCAATTTTACCCACCTTATTACTTAACATAGGTTGAGTAAAATTAAGGGCTAGATACTTTAACCCGGTTTCGAGCAAACTTACATTTTTAAAGGACTATTATTATAATTTCTTAAATATTTACATTTTAAACCTTAAACTTTAAATTGTTTATATTTCTTATCATTTATTTTCATTTAAAGACTTCCAAGACAACTTTTCTAATACAAGACTTCTTCTCCTTTAGGCTTCGTTCGTTAAACTCATCGTTCCGGTTAATCTCCAAATCATCAAATCTTTCAAGTTTATTACTTGAATGTGAGTACTTTCATCCCCCGTTTTCACTCTTTTATATTCTGGGGGTGACATTGTAAACTTATTCAAATCCAAATGATTTATACTTGAGTCTTAAACCACAAACTTTATTGTATACTTTACTTAAATAAATGCTCGATTTGGTGTTATATGCTTATATGCTTAAGTGCTAATGTGTTTACCGCTTTTGGATGGTTGATTCACAAAATCCGAGTATATCTGGCATCCCCTTATAGAAAGGTGTCGTTAATGTATTCTTATTAATGATTTCATACAAAATCCGAGTATATTTGGCATCCCCTTATAGAAAGGTGTCGTTAATGTATTCTTATTAACGATTTCATTTATCTAAATTGTTGCTATTATTTATTGTTTTGTATACAAGTTGTGGAATTTCATATTATATATCTATTGTTCAAAAACTATGAAATTGTTTACCAACCTTTATGTTGACAAAATCTATTTATGCAATGTTACAGGTTTGACTTTAGGTTGACTCGAGGACTTGAAGAAAAAAAAAACGTTATCGAGACTATTAGGATATTAGCAAAACGAACAATATATTATTTACTATGATTTGAATTCGGTTATTGTATGAACAAGTTATGTGACTCTTTGTATTTTTATGAATTTAAATGAGTTGATTAAATATTGTCACTTAATAGTGTCGTGTGCGATGAACAACCGGTTGCGCCCCGACGTTTCCGTCATGGTCGGGGTGTGACATGGTAATTGGTTCCTTGATGGTTCGTTCGTCAATTCTAAATTAGTTTGTGGTAATTTGTTTGATTTCATTATTACTCTAGTTATATAAAAAAAATTACTCTAGTAGAGTAATTATCCTATCTTCTTCTCCACCTGAACATCCTTTAAAAACCCCAATACTTTTGAATCTATAATCGCTTGGTTAGCGCATTACGTGGGTTCAATTGAACGATCGCAGAACTTAAATTGAGGTGTGCAACTCATGATTTTGATTCTAAAATCAAATTATCTGATGGTTCTAAAATCAAACTAATTTGATGACGATGCAGGGCGATTTTGATGGAATTTGAGAAACAATTTGATGGAAGTGATTAAAATTAATGAAGATGCCGAACGATTGTATTTCTAAAGGGTGAAAAATCAATTTCTTGTTATTAACGATTATGCCATTGCCCAAAATTCAATTTTTGTTCAGTTCTCACGTTTAGTACGAGTTTTCACTTTGTATGATAACCTTCCTCTCTCTCTCTCTATATATATATATATTATCTTGTAAATAAATAGATCGACCCAATTATGATTAACTTTTACAGTTATAAGCGAGTTTAATAAATCCTTCATATTGAATGCATTGACCGGTGGAATACCGCCCCAATTACTAATGAATTCCCACGTAACATGATAATGGAATACGTGTCACCGATTCCAACTAATCCTACCATAACGGGCGCCATCTGGTCTCTTTTATGGCCCTCGTTTGCATAAGGCATCCAATGTTGCAATATTGGCTCATTTCCGCCTTTTATCCGAATAGATTCACCTTTATGGGCACCCATTTGTTCCAATCAAGCGCAAATACCGAATCAGATATATGAATATGTTGTTATTATAAGGTTTCTTAAGCAGTTTATCATATACATTAAATGCTGTTGTTAGAGAAAGCGTAAAGCACTTTCATATAACAGTTTTTTTAATTATAATATTTTTTATATTTAAAATACACATTATTTAAATATTTTTTTTCTAGTCCACTACCTGTGACCTAGTGGCAAAAGGGTTTGGGTCTCTAATAAAAACCCAAGTTTAATCTACACTTGTGTCATTTTTGGCAGACTATGACAATAAAGGGTTTGAATTTGCGTTTGTGAGGTTGTCAGTTCAGCACACCTGGTTACAATAGAAGTTATGCTCTTGTGGGTGTATAACGACTATGAAGTGGCATCCGGCGGTACAGTTACTCGGGCGGAACGCTCAAGCCAAACTTTGAAGCCAACGTGAACCCGGTTAAGACCAGTGTTTTAAAAACCGGTTCAAACCGGCTGGTTGAATCTGTTAATCCGCATTTCGCACAACAGGCCGGTATTTTGAGTCCGGTATTTTTGGCCGGGTTGCTAGAACATCATACCGACGTTTTTTTTTTCTAAAATACCGGTTTTTACTGGCAAACCGATTTTATGTCCAATAAATTTTTGATATTTGTGGCCCATATTTTATCAAAATTACTTTTAACCCAACAACTAATATTCAAACGTGTAAGTTTTAGGACTCTTTTTTTTTTTAAATTGAGTGCTTTCATGTTATTTTTTTAATATGGATTGACTTTTTTGATTATTTTTTGTTATGAAATCATTTATTTTTGGGTTATTTTTATAGTTATAGTTGTATTTATAGTAAATTATAAGGTAAACCATTCAACCGGTTGAACCTTCCGGTATAACCCGGTTCAACCAGTTGTACCATTTTTTAGCCTAATCTGGTTGTAAAAAAACGGTTTTTAAAACATTGGTTAAGACAACATTAGAGGTAGGCAATTAAACCGGTTAACCGAACCTACTCGAACCGGCTTGAAACCGGTTATGTAGAAACCTGTGAACTGATTGAAACCGTAGGTTGGGAACCGGTTTGCAATTTTGTCCATCAAAACCGGTTTCAAACCGGTTAACCAAACTGAAACCAGCCAAAACCTGGCAAAAACTGGTCAAAACCCGAACCAAAAAACCCGAACCGTAACCGGTCGTAGCATGGTAAAAAAGCGGTTTCAACCCGAACCGAAACCGATTATAAACCGGTTTTGGCTTTTGTTGACCAAACCAAATCGGTTTCAACCCAAACCGGTTTTGAGTTGTAAACTGGTTTGTTCACCTAGAGACAACATAACCTAATTAGAGTAGGGTAATACGACTCTTCAATTTCAAAAAATTTTAATTTGAAAAATGCAGTGAAATAAATAAACACAAGAAAGTTGTTTTAAATAAATAAATAAATAAATATAAATAAATAAAAAGTAAAAATTGTTTTTTTCCCTAAAATGCTTTCAATATGTTATTATTTTACTATCATAAAATAGTTTGATATCTACATATATCGGATCAAATATCATCATCATAATTTATAATTTCTTTTGGGTCTCATAAAAAAAATAAACGTTTACTTATTTATTGTATTTCTTCACTTGCCTTCTTCTCTCTCACACAATTACAGAGTTTGGCCAAGCCATGGCTATCGCAGCAGCAGCTGTCATCGTTCCTATCGGCGTCCTCTTCTTCCTCTCTGGTCTCATCGTCAATCTCATTCAGGTACTATTATTATTATTATTATTTGCCCTAACTTCATTTCATACAAATTTACACTACTTCTTTCTTAACCGTCCGATTACTCCGATTCACTCATTCGAGCTTATATTATACAGTTACGTTAATTTCTTCATTTTGCTTTATTATTAATTTGCCCTAACTTCAATTTAACCGTTCAATTGATTGCTAGATTCACATACAAATTTAACCGTTCAATTTAACATACAAATTGATATGTTACTCTGATTCATTTGTTCGAGCTTATACAGTAACGTTTTTATTGAATCAGTACTCCAATTCACTCATTCGAGCTTATACAGTAACGTTAATTTGTTAATTCAGGTTTATTTTTGCCCTAACTTCAGTTCATACAATTTGATGAACCGTCCGATTGCAACTTATGTATAGATTCACAACTTATTATTGATGTGCTACTGTGCTTCACTAATTTGAGCTTATACAGTCATACAGTTCATTAAAATTCGTTAAAATGTTGAATCTCACTTCGTTTTATAGACGATTATATTACTCAATCTGTTTCAGGTTTATTTGACAATTTATCATTAATTTGTTACTCCGATTTACTTATTAGAGCTTATACAGTAATGCTATTTTGTTAAAATTTGTTGAAATGTTGAATTTGGTTGTGTTTTACAGGCGATTATATTCGTGACCATACGGCCGTTCTCGAAGAGTTTGTTTCGAAGGATTAACCGAATCGTAGCCGAGTTGTTGTGGCTGGAGCTTGTGTGGATTGTTGATTGGTGGGCAGGAGTTAAGGTGATGTTGATTTTGTTTAAGTTGATTAAAATTTGAAAGCAATTGTTAGGTTTAGGGTTTTGTTATGTTAGTTGTGTGTTGATTTGGGGATAATTAACCACTGGAGTGAAACATGGATTTTGTGGTTGAGGATGCATGTGTTTGATGGTGGATTTGAAATTACACGTTTAACCCTAGGGTTAAGTTAGATAGGCTCTTTTAATGAAGTTGATTATCTGCTTCTACTTATAAACCTAACATGTTTGAAATAAGCAATCTCCAACTGTTTATTAAAATCAGCTCATTTCACTCTTAAATTAATTGGATAAACAAACACTTTTCTTTATTTAAACTCGATAAAGTGTTATCTTGTTCTAATTAACTGAATTAGCAGATAAATTGTTATATTTAGCAGTTTCTTGGTAATCGAGAACGTTATACTTAAGGCATTAATTACTGAAATTTAATGCTTTAATTGTGATGTTTCCGATTATCGGAAGACTGCTTACCTAAATAGTTCATTTGCGTGTTGCGTTAATTTAAACAAGATAAACAGTTTTGACGAGTTTGTATAAAGAAAAGTTTTTACATCTGTCCATTATTTTAGAGTAAAACATGCTGTTTATAATAAGCTATTGGAGATTGCTTAGTTAAGGGTGATGCTGATTTTGTTTAAGTTAATCGAAATTTGAAATCAATTGTTAGGTTTGTGTTTGTGTTATTGGATAAATGATGAATTAGGGTTTTGTTATGTTTACTGCTTTGCTGATTTGAGGTTTTATTATATATTTGTTGATTTGGGGATAATCAACCACTAGATTCAAATACAGATTCTGTGATTTGAGGCTGTGTGTGTTCGTTAGTGGATTTGAAATTACAAGTTTAAACCCGGGGTTAGATTAAATAAGCTATTTTCTCACTAGGTTGATTTTCTGCAACTGCTTAATTAAGTCAGCTTATTTCACTCTAAAATAGTGGATTGACATAAACATTTTTCTTTATTTAAACTCTCGAATGTGTTTAATTGTTTTAAATAACTCAATAAGAAGATATTATTTAAGCATTTCTTCGGTAATTGGGAACGTTACAGTAAAGTCACTAATTGTTATATATGTACGTAATACTCATTAATCTTTAGTTGGCTACCTCCAAATTGTGCCATATTGTTGACTTGTAATATATGTATAATTGGTTTCTAGAACACTAAGTTAGGTTTAATATCTTATCTTTACCATATTATCCCTGGTTACGTGCTTATTGTAACTTATTTTAAGGTTAAATTTGTAATTTTGAATCTAATAAACCTTCAAGCATGCTTACTTTTATGTAGCATTTACATCATTTTACTAAGTATCTCTGTTTAATCATGAATCATCAAACAGATAAATACTCAATTATGCTTACTTTTATGCAGCGTTTATAATTTTATTCTACTTTCTAATCTCTCTGTTTAATCTTGATTTTCTATGTGCATTCTGTCTGTTTCTGATCATCTTTAATATGCTTTAAATTATTAAAGCTGTTGCTTTCGTTTGTGCGTTGTATTAGGAAGTAAAGAATCGTCTTCCATTTCTGTTAATCAGTAACTAGATATAAATATCTAAATGTATAAAACCAGCACAAGTTAAAACTTGAAAGGACTGTTATTTCTTATATTTTCTTACATGCAAATCTTATTAAGATTTCTGAGGTCATATTGCTGCAGGTTAACTTGTACACAGACCCCGAGACTCTTCGTATGATGAGTAAGTTAGATAATGCTTTTGTAATGTGTGACTTTGGGTTTGTTTGGTTTTGTGAATAAGTATTATTTTTGCACAAATAGTTTTAGCTTACCACAGCTTTTTTCCAGGTAAAGAACATGCTCTTGTGATAGCTAATCACAAAAGTGACATTGATTGGCTTATCGGATGGGTGTTTGCTCAGGTGATTGATCATCCAGCATACCTGTTTATTCATGTTCGTACGTTAAGAAAATGAGTGTTTCAGTTTATGTTCGTTCATTAGCAGTATAAACGAACGGTTCATGAGGGTAAACGGACGAGCATAATTGAATATTGATGAACGAGCATCACTGAGATCAACCCCAATTAAAAGTAGAAGTAAACAACAATCTGTTAGTCTGAAAAAGTTATCAAAACTAGACTAAACTGTAACATGACTAAAAATTTTAAATGAATATATTAATGAACATAAGCGAACGAACGTAAACAGATGTTAACGAACGAGACAAGCATCCATGGACCAAAAAAATTGTTAATGTTCGTTTGTTTGTTAAAAGGAACAATTCATTAACATAAACGAACTTGACACCAAACAGCTCACGAACAGTCCACCGAATGTTTGGTTTGTTTACAGGTCTGATGTCAGTTGTTTTGAGATAATTCACAATTAAAATGTTGTAATCCCATATGTAGTGTTTTGAACAGGTGGATATGAAGTTTTGAAATTTAGACGTATATCTATAAAATTTTGCACTTTATGATATAAAATTAATTCTTAATTATATGTGCGTATTCAATATACCAATATTCTTTAATCTTCTGGATACACAGATCTGGTTGTCTTGGTAGCACATTGGCTGTCATGAAGAAATCATCAAAGTTTCTTTCTGTAAGTATTTAAACACATTGAATAGTAATATATAACACATTAAATTTATTTTTTATATGTGAATACATGCAGGTAATTGGTTGGTCAATGTGGTTTTCTGAGTATCTATTTCTTGAGAGAAGTTGGGCTAAAGATGAAAGTACCTTAAAGGTGTTATTACTGTCACACTTATTTACATACGTAGCTTAGGTAATTTATTTAGTGTGTGTGTATTCACACTTTGACTATTGTATTGCAGTCAGGTCTTCGACGCCTAAAAGATTACCCTCAGCCCTTTTGGTTGGCCCTTTTTGTTTAAGGAACTCGCTTTACTAAAGCAAAACTTTTAGCAGCTCAAGAATATGCATCTTCAATGGGATTACCTGTTCCTAGAAATGTCTTAATTCCAAGAACAAAGGTAACAAAATACCTTTTCAACCTTTATCTTTAAATATTATCAAACAACACAGTGTTGGTAGTTAATGTTACTATTATGTGCAATGTTATCAAATACCAATCGTACATGTTATTTTCCATATGGTTTGATTTACTTATGACATTAATATTAATATTGTTTTTGTCAGGGATTTGTCACTTCAGTGAGTGAAATGAGATCATTTGCTCCTGCAATTATTGATATGACGGTTGCTATCCCTAAAGATTCAACCCCACCAACAATGTTGAGGCTCTTTAAAGGGCAGTCTTCTGCGGTAGGCCTTTCAAAATTATTTTTTTATAGAAAATCAGCATGTTGTTTTTGTAAATAAATCGATTTAGGCGGTTGTATAATATCAAAACTGGTTTCTGTTGTGCAGATTGATGTGAGAGTTAAGCGCCATTTAATGAAGGACCTGCCGAAAACAGATGAAGGTGTTGCACAATGGTGTAAAGATATTTTTGTTGCCAAGGTACATGTCTTTGGTATTTGTTTTTCTTCACTATACTATATATCATTGTGTATCCTATTGAGGCATGACTTATTTTTATTAATTTATTTTGTGATCTACACTCTACAGGATGATTTGTTAGACAAACATAAAGAATTAAACGCCTTTCCTGATTCAGAGCTCGTTGACATCGGCCGACCGGTGAAATCCCTTGTGGTAAGAACACTGTTATAGTTATGGGCGGGTTGGGTAGCACGTCACAAGTTATTCTACATGTTCAAACCGGCCATCTTGACTTTAAAGTTTTAACAGTTTTTTTTTTCTGCTTTTATAGAATAATTTGCGTGTTGTCTGCATTAAGTAATTTAGTATATTGTGTGCATATAGTTCTTTTAACGGGAAAATTATCTAGCAAGCTACTTCTTTTATTAAAAGGTTAAATACGTTAGATATGCTAGTAAAATTAAAATCCATTCTTTTTAGTAACGTGATTTAGTAGGTTTTGATGCATTAAAAACACATTTTTGTTGACCCATCTGATCTGTTTCGCTTTTAGTTTTTTAATTTGTTTCATGTATTTGAACTTTTTAAAAAAAAAAAATTTACCAAAAATCAACCCATGTAAAAGTAGTTATATGGGTGTGCATGGGTGGTCTGATTTTTTTGGTTTTATGTATGGGTTTGGTCTGGTTATGTGGTTTTTCATCTGGGCTTAAAATGTTTGGTTTTTAAAAGTCAATTGAACCGTCGGTTATCGGTTTGTGTCAGTTTTTTTTCGCTTTCGATTCGGTTTGTGGAACGAGGCAAAACTGAAACCGAATTGTAATTTTCGGTTTTCACAAAAAAAGGAAAACTGAATCATTGGTTACTAGTTTCTGTCAGTTATTTGTGTTCGGGTAAGGATCTCGGTTAATAAGTTTTTTGGTCACCCCAACTGGCTATCCATAGTTTGAGGGTAATATAGTAATTATCCATGGGTTGAAGGTAATATCGTAACATTCTGACATATTTTGACTGTGCAATAGGTGGTTGTATCTTGGGCAGGCCTGCTTGTATTCGGGACGTACAAATTTCTACAATGGTCAAATCTTTTATCCTCATGGAAAGGTCTCACATTCGCTGCAATTGGGTTGGGAGTTGTTACCATTTTAATGCAAATCTTGATTCAGTTTTCGCAAGCGGAACGTACACCCGCAAAAGCGGCCCCCCCAAGATCCACCAATGGTGGTGCTGTACAAGAGAAACAACATTGAGTAAACTTCATGTTTTTGTTCCTTTATGAACAAACAAACAGATGTGTGTAGTAAATGGCAGACTAGTTTGAATGTCATGTGGATTTATCTTGTTAATTATTAGTTTCAGTTGAATTATTTGTAATTGCTACCGGTTTAGTCGTTTTGTACTATTCTCGTTCATTTTGATAATCCATAGTAAGACTTTAGAGCATGGTTTTGCGGCTTTCGATTTAGTCTAAATGGGTTGGGGTCAGTTTCATGTCGAGTTATAAATATTTTATATACCTGAAATTTAATTATACTTGAAAGTTGTAAAAATGATTTTTAGCTTTGCTGTTTTAAATTTTTTTAGGTATGAGGTTGTGCAATAACACTATGCCTAAAAATTTATAACAAGACACCTCAAATTTTAAAATTATAAAAAAAAAAAATCTGGTCACGCTAGTTGTGTTTTAACTTTTTTTTTAAACTTATAACAAGACACCAACATTTGTGTTGACAAACTCTATTTTATGCAATGTTAAAGGTTTGATGTTAACTTGATTGGATTACTTGAAGAAACTTATCATCTTGGTTTTAGGATATTAGAAAATGAAAGAACAAGTTATTTGTTTATCTATCTATTTGGCATTTTGTATGAACAATTGTTGTGTTATTTATGATTATATGAATTTAAATGAGTTGTTTAATATTGTCACTTTATAGTGTCGCTGTGCAATGAACAATCATGTCGCGCCTCGACGTTTCCGCTTTCATTGGTCGGGGTGTGACAGATTGGTATCAAAGTCATCGACTATAGGATAGGTGGTTAGACGTAACAGCCTAGTATAGTTTATGCTCTAGGGTCCCTATATGTGTGTTCATACGTGTTTATTCTACTTGGTTGTTTCTTGCATTTATTTAATTATTTATAAACTTGTTTAAAAATCTATCTCATCATAAATGTACACATACACACACTTTCAATAGTATTCTAAGGTATTTTTACCTTAAAACAAAACATTATTTTTTATATTGTGTTTTATAGATCACAAGCTTAACTTGGATCTCGTTGTTTACAATCTCCTTAAAGCTAGGTTCTATAATTTGTTTTGTGATGACCGTAGGGAACGAAACACTTGATTCGATCATTTGACAAAAAGATTCCAAGAATCGAAGGTGATTTACTTACCTGGGATAATTGGGTTTAGTGTTGGTTTCTAGGTCAAGCAACTCGAGTTATATGAGCCAACACTTTAAGTTGTCGAATGCGAGCGTTCCGGTCGCCTCCTTATTTTTGGTGTTGAAAACTTAAAAGCCATGGTGATACGTGGACAAATGTTTTTAACATCTCGTTGTATCTCTGTTTTATTGTATGCTATTATCATGATTTGAGTCAACAATATGAAAGACGCGGTGATACGTGCACATGTTCGACTCCATATATATTACTTTTACATAAGTTTTTATTGCCGGGATATCAAATTATGGTGGTTCATGTACGATTTCCCGACTATATATATGTTTACAAGAAATTTTGTTATTTTTTTCGGAATATCAAATCATGGTGGTTCATGTACGATTTTTCCGACTATATACAAATTTTAACACTTCAAAACGTCCAAATTTTAAATTCTCGAAACTTTGAAACATATACTTATATATACGTTTTTATCATTTGGTTTATGTATAAACTTTATTTCTACTAACATTCTCATCCTCATGACACTAGGATTCACGCAAAAAAATGGTTACATACATTTTCTATTTTAAACTCAATGCCCTCAAACTCACTACAATTCTTTATAATTTCTAGAATACCTCCGCTACGACGCCACTACCGCAAGGACTCTAAACGCAAGATGGCCGCTTTAGTAGTCGAACAAGTCGCCGCTGTGATTCCCGAACTCCTAACTCACTTGCAAGCAAACCAACCTCCACCTGTTGTAGCACCCATTGAACCCAAACCCGCTCCCTACTCGTACAAACAATTTACTGGTGCTAACCCAACCAAATTCTTTGGTACGAACTGTGCGACCACCTTGTTGCAGTGGTTTGAAAAGATGGAAAATGTGTTCCGACAAAGCGAGTGCCCCGAAGCGAAGAAAACTAATTTCGCTTCGAGCATGTTTGAGGAAACCGCTCTTACATGGTGGGGTAGTGTTATGCATCTCCAAGGGGCGGAAGTCGCCATGGCTCTCCCATGGACCGAGCTTAAAGAACTTATGATGAAGAAGTTCTGCCCAAAACACGAGCTCCAAAAGCTTGAAGCCGAGTTTTGGGAACTTAAGCAAGAAAGTGGTGATAATGCCGCCTACTCACTCCGTTTTCACTAGTTGAGCACTCTTGTTTCTCACTTGGTCACCCCGCTCGAACGCAAAATTGACAAATACATCGGGGGTTTGCCCATGCTAATCCGTGACTCGGTAATGAGTAGTAAACCGGCATCCCCTTGAAGATGCTATTACGCTAGCCGGAGTCCTCTCTAAAACCATGTCAAGGCGGGTACACTTTCGATCAAGAAAAAGTGTGACAAGAGTAAACCCGAACCAACCCCTCAAATCAAAGTTGATCCACCTCCTCAAGCCATAAATTACTCCAACTCATCCCACCAAGCCAAGAAGAAATTCAAGACCAATCACCGAAACTATGCCGTCACCCACCCACAACAAACACAACAACAATCTCAAGCTCCTCTAAACCGAAAACCCTACACTGGTCCTCATCCATTATGCAACAAATGTCAATTTCACCATCCCTCAAACATGACTTGTCGCCATTGCACCATTTGCAACCGTTATGGTCACTTCAATACCACATGTCGAAACACACCTCGGGACATCCCGCTCCACCAAGAAACAACCCGCAAATCCCGCAAAACCCACAACAACCCCGAGCTTGCTATAATTGTGGAGACCCTAACCATTTCCGCAACAATTGTCCCCGACTCGTTTACGCAAACCAAGCCCAAGCCGTAACCGTGCCTTATTACCAAACCCAAGCTTACCAAGTCCAAACCTACCAACCTCAAATCCCACAACTAAATGCACCTCTCATCCAACCAATTCAAGCCATCCAAGCACCTCCTCCTCCACCCCAAGCACCACAAGGAAATCCAGGTAACCAAGGGCGTGCTTTCATGATAAACGCCAATCAAGCTCAAGTCGCAAACGACGTTGTGAACGGTATGTTTCTAGTGAACGAACATTTGGCTTCAATTTTATTTGACACTGGTGCCAATAGGAGTTTTATTTCATTAAAATTTGAGTCTATACTTGCCGTACCCTAAACTCTCTAGACCTTTTTCTGTCGAAGTCGCCAACAGAAATTCCATCACAATCAACTCGGTCATTCGTGATTGTATTCTCACTCTTTCTAAGCGAAAATTTTCGATCGATCTTATCCCGATGCAAATGGGAAGTTTCGATGTCATAGTAGGCATGGATTGGTTATCTTTGCACCGTGCCGAAGTCGTTTGTTACGATAAAATCATTCGAATCCCGCTTGTAAACGGTAAAACACTCAAGGTCCACGGAAAGACTACTCCTAAAAGGCTCAACCTTATGTCATACTCTCAATCTCAAAAATACTTGCGCCAAACGTATGTTCCGTTCCTAGCTCAAGTAGTCGTTAAAGACCTTAAGGAAAGAAAAATCCAAGATATCTCCATCATCTGTGACTTCCTCGATGTCTTTCCCGAAGACGTCACCGGTCTTCCACCCATTCGCCCGGTAAAATTCCGAATAGATCTTGTGTCCGGAGCAATGCCCGTAGCCAAAGCTCCTTACCGTTAAGCCCCGTCGGAAATGCAAGAGTTATCAAACCAACTCGAAGAACTTTCCGACAAAGGCTTTATTCGTACAAGCTCTTCTCCTTGGGGAGCTCCCGTCCTCTTCGTAAGAAAGAAAGATGGTTCGTTTCGTATGTGCATTGATTATCGTGAGCTTAATAAACTTACTATTAAAAATCGTTATCCTTAGCCACGAATCGACGACCTCTTCGATCAACTTCAAGGCGCAACGTGTTTCTCAAAAATCGATCTTCGATCGGGATATCACCAATTGCGTATTCGTGAAGAAGACAACCCAAAAACCGCATTCCGTGCTCGATATGAACATTTCGAATTTCTAGTCATGCCTTTCGGTTTAACGAGCGCACCCACGGTATTTATGGATCTCATGAACCGCGTTTGCAAACCGTTTCTAGATAAATTCGTCATTGTCTTTATTGATGACATCCTCATCTTTTCCAAAACCAAGGCTGTCACACCCCGACCAAAGGCGGCGGAACATGCCGAGGTGTAACGATTGTCGATAAGCACATGACACTAATTAAAGTGACAGTATTTAATAAACTCATTTCATTTCACAACATCGAAAATGTCACATAACAATTATCCATAAAATAACCATAAACAAGATATCACAAAATATGGCAAATTGATATTGTTCATTTTTACTAATATCCTAAGGTCTTTGATGTCGTTTTCTTCACAATCATAAATCAACCAAGATGCAAACCTGCAACATTTCATAAAATAAAGTTTGTCAACACAAAGGTCGGTGAGCAATTCATAAGTTTAATCATATTAGTATATAATAAAGATAGCCACAAAACTTGCATACGAAACGATAAATAAAAGTGGTAATTTGGATAAATAGATATCGCTAAACACATTAGCGACACCTAGCTATAAGGGGATGCCAAATAGTCTAGGATTTTATAGTTATCGTTAATTGCATTACGTTAACGACACCTTGCTATAAAGGGATGCCAAATAGTCTAGGATTTTATAGTTCCACCAACCAAAAGCGATAAACACATAGGCATATAAGCATAGAACACCAAATCGAGCAATTATTTAGGTAAAGTATACAACTACGTTTGTGGTTTAAGATTCAAATATAAAGCATTTTGTTGAATAAGTATGAAATGTCACCCCCAAAATAAAAGATGGAAAATGGGGTATGAAGTACTCACCTTCAAGTAGTAAACTTGAAAGATGATAATTTGGAGATTTGTCGGAACGACGAGTTTAACGCACAATGCCTAAAACGAAAAGAAGTCTTGAATTTAGAAAGGTTGTATTGAAGGTCTTTAAACAAAATAAATGTTGAGAAATGTAAATAATTAAAGTTTAAGGTTTAAAATGTGACTATTTAAGAATTTATAATAATAACCCTTTAAAAATGTAAGTTAGCTCGAAACCGGGTTAAAGTATCTAACCTTAATATTTACTCAACATATGTTAAGTAATAAGGTGGGTAAAATGCAAGAATGCAAATCCATTTGGAATAAAGATAATAAAACGGGTTTTTTTTATCGAGTGTTCGGGTTGTCGGTTCGGGTCTTGATAATTGGTCAAACCCAAAGTCAACTTTCCAAAATATTGAATGTTATGAGATAACTTAATAAAATTTAATAAGACATAACCAAGTATGTAATTCCATTGTTTTAGAACTAACAACGCACGTTAAGCGAGTGTTCGGTTTTGTCGGTCCAAACTTTGTTATGAGATCAAGTTGGATCCAACATTTCCAAGTACTTAAGAAAATATTTAAAAATCAATTTGTAACTATTTTTAAAGAAATATACAAGTCTTGATGGCTAAAAAAAACACACTTGTGTGTCTTAAGCGAGCAAGAATCGGTTTGGTTCGGTTTCCATCTTACAACAAGTTCATAGATGGTTTCCACATGTCCAAACACTAAATAACTTGTATAATAATGTACAAATAAAAAAATGTCAAAAGTTAACAATAAAGTCTTTAAACAAAAGTTCGGTTTTTGGTTCGGATCGTGTTTCGGGTTAAGACCGAGGTAAGATTCTACAAACCCATAACCATAGAATTTGTAAAAATGATTTTAGAAACTTAGATCTAACACTAAGTATGTTTAAACAAACCAAACTAGTAACAAAGTTCGGTTTACGGTTTAGAGCTATTTACGGTTAAACCGAAGCATAGACTCTTAAAAACCCATAACCATGGAACTTGTAAACATGACCAACAAACTAAAATAAGCAAGATTAATATGTATGAACAAGTTATATAGATGTATATATATCAAGGACACGAAGTCCTCCATGAAGTTTTGCCTTATGGGGTCCGAAACCTCACCGACCGGAATCGGAGAAGTAACTACCAAAGGTAAACAAGGGGTGTATATTATATATATGTTGCACAACCATAAACAAGTATTAATAAGGCTACATAAACTAATTAAGATGAAAGACCAAAATTCTTCAAGAACACTTAAGAAGATAACCTTGAATCTTTGATGTTTGAGAGAGTTTTTTTTTTTTGAAGTTGTAGCAAGGGAAAATGAAGAGGAAAGGTGGTGTATATATAGGGTAATGTTGGTGGTCAAATATGGGTGTGAGACACAAGAGTTTTCATGCAAAATGGATCAAGACAAAAACACAAAACAACAAAAAAATAAATAAATAAAAATAAAAATAGGATGTTTTCAAGACCCAACAAGTGTGAAACAATATTGTAATATAAATCCATTATTTTGATTATAACATAAGCTTCGGTTTACAAATCGGGTCGGTTTACATAATAAACAAATACAAAAACGAATACAAACAAGACCCGAAATTGACGAATGTCACAAAGGCCGAACATGAGTATCACTTGCGTGCCATTCTCGAAGTCTTAAGAAACGAACGACTTTACGCAAAATTCTCAAAATGTGAATTTTGGTTAGAGGAAGTTCAATTTTTGGGACACATCGTTAACGACAAGGGTATTCATGTTGATCCTGCAAAAATCAAAGCCGTCAAAGATTGGAAGACTCCGACTACACCCACGGAAATTCGATCTTTCCTCAGTTTGGCCGGATATTATCGACGTTTCATCCAAAATTTTTCCAAGATCTCCTTACCCCTCACTTCCCTAACTCACAAAGGAAAGCCTTATGAATGGGTATCCAAACAAGAAGAAGCCTTTAATACTCTTAAACACATACTTTGCAATGCTCCCGTTCTAACCCTTCCCGATGGAAACGGCGACTTTGTAGTATTTTGCGATGCTTCTCATCAAGGTCTCGGTTGCGTTCTCATGCAACGAGGTCAAGTTATCGCGTATGCTTCAAGGCAACTCAAGGTCAACGAGAAGAACTACACGACTCACGATCTTGAACTTGGTGCCGTCATTTTCGCACTCAAAATTTGGAGACATTACCTTTACGGAACGAAATGTGTGGTTTTTACCGATCACAAAAGCCTTCAACACATGAGACAACGACGATGGGCTGAGTTACTTAGTGACTACGATTGCGAGATTCACTACCATCCCGGTAAAACGAATGTCGTGGCCGATGCCCTTAGTCGAAATGTTAACATCAAATCCGTCTTGCTTCTTAGCGTCACTGTTCAAACCGATCTCCAAGCCAAAATCTATCAAGCCCAACGTACCTCCGTTGATGAAGGCAACATGTACGACGAAATGTCATGTGGAGCCGAGCTTCAACTCGAAACAAAACCCGATGGCTTATTTTATTATCTCAATCGTTTATGGGTTCCCGATCGCGATGACCTTCGTACTTGCATACTCGACGAAGCTCACAAGTCACGATATTCTGTTCATCCCAGTGCGGATAAAATGTATTTCGATCTTCGTTCTTGTGACATTCGTCAATTTCGGGTCTTGTTTGTATTCATTTTTGTATTTGTTCATTAGTAAACCGACCCGATTTGTAAACCGAAGCTTATGTTATAATCAAAATGATGGATTTATGTTACAATATTGTTTCACACTTGTTGGGTCTTGAAAACATCCTACCTTTATTTTTATTTTTATTTATTTATTTATTTTATTATTTTTTTTTTGTTGTTTTGTGTTTTTGTCTTGATCCATTTTGCATGAAAACTCTTGTGTCTCACACCCATATTTGACCACCAACATTACCCTATATATACACCACCTTTCCTCTTCATTTTCCCTTGCTACAACTCAAAAAAAAAAAACTCTCTCAAACATCAAAGATTCAAGGTTATATTCTTAAGTGTTCTTGAAGGTTTTTAGTCTTTCATCTTAATTAGTTTATATAGCCTTATTAATACTTGTTTATGGTTGTGCAACATATATATAATATACACCCCTTGTTTATCTTTGGTAGTTACTTCTCCGATTCCGGTCGGTGAGGTTTCGGACCTCATAAGGCAAGGCTTCATGGAGGACTTCGTGTCCTTGATATATATACATCTATATAACTTGTTCATACATATTAATCTTGCTTATTTTAGTTTGTTGGTCTTGTTTACAAGTTCCATGGTTATGGGTTTTAAAGAGACTATGCTTCGGTTTAACCGTAAATAGCTCTAAACCGTAAACCGAACTTTGTTACTAGTTTTGTTAAATAATTGTTTAAACATGCTTATTGTTAGATCTAAGTTTCTAAAATCATTTTTACAAATTCTATGGTTATGGGTTTGTAGAATCTTACCTCGGTCTTAACCCGAAACACGATCCGAACCGAAAACCGAACTTTTGTTTAAAGACTTTATTGTTAACTTTTGGTTGTAAAACTTAAAGTATTTTTTTTATTTATACATTATTATACAAGTTCTTTAGTGGTTGGACATGTGGAAATCAAACCGATTCTTACTCGCTTAAGACACACAAGTGTGTTTTTTTTAGCCATCAAGACTTGTATATTCTTTTAAAAATAGTTACAAATTGATTTTTAAATATTTTCTTAAGTACTTGGAAATGTTGGATCCAACTTGATCTCATAACAAAGTTTGGACCGACAAAACCGAACACTCGCTTAACGTGTGTTGTTAGTTCTAAAACAATGGAACTACATACTTGGTTAAGTCTTATTAAATTTTATTGAGTTATCTCATAACATTCAATATTTTGGAAAGTTGACTTTGGGTTTGACCAATTATCAAGACCCGAACCGACAACCCGAACAGTTGATAAAAAAAAACCGTTTTAGTATCTTTATTCCAAAGGGATTTGCATTCTTGCATTTTACCCACCTTATTACTTAACATAGGTTGAGTAAATATTAAGGTTAGATACTTTAACCCGGTTTCGAGCAAACTTACATTTTTAAAGGGTTATTATTATAAATTCTTAAATAGTTACATTTTAAACCTTGAACTTTAATTATTTACATTTCTCAACATTTATTTTGTTTAAAGACTTTCAAGACAACCTTTTTAAATTCAAGACTTCTTTTCTTTTTAGGCATTGTGCGTTAAACTCGTCGTTCTGACAAATCTCCAAATTATCATCTTTCAAGTTTACTACTTGAAGGTGAGTACTTCATACCCCATTTTCCATCTTTTATTTTGGGGGTGACATTTCATACTTATTCAACAAAATGCTTTATATTTGAATCTTAAACCACAAACATAGTTGTATACTTTACCTAAATAATTGCTCGATTTGGTGTTCTATGCTTATATGCCTATGTGTTTATCGCTTTTGGTTGGTGGAATTATAAAATCCTAGACTATTTGGCATCCCCTTATAGCAAGGTGTCGTTAACATAATGCAATTAACGATAACTATAAAATCCTAGACTATTTGGCATCCCCTTATAGCTAGGTGTCGCTAATGTGTTTATCGATATCTATTTATCCAAATTACCACTTTTATTTATCGTTTCGTATGCAAGTTTTGTGGCTATCTTTATTATATACTAATATGATTAAACTTATGAATTGCTCACCAACCTTTGTGTTGACAAACTTTATTTTATGAAATGTTGCAGGTTTGCATCTTGGTTGATTTATGATTGTGAAGAAAACGACATCAAAGACCTTAGGATATTAGTAAAAATGAACAATATCAAATTTGCCATATTTTGTGATATCTTGTTTATGGTTATTTTATGGATAATTGTTATGTGACATTTTCGATGTTGTGAAATGAAATGAGTTTATTATATACTATCACTTTAATTAGTGTCATGTGCTTATGGACAATCGTTACACCTCGGCATGCTCCGCCGCCTTTGGTCTGGGTGTGACAGTTCTACCTTTTGGTGGCCGGGTATGAAAAAAGACGTAGCAATGTACATTTTGAAATGTCTTACTTGCTCTAAAGTCAAAGCCGAACATCAAAAACCCTTTGGGTTACTCGAGCAACCACCGATTCTCATATGGAAATGGGAGGACATTGCTATGGACTTTATAATGAAACTACCCACTACTCAAAAAGGTAACGATAGCATTTGGGTGATTATTGACCGATTAACCAAATCCGCTCACTTTATTCCAATTCGAGAAAAATACTCCGTTGAGCAACTTGCCCAAATCTATGTTCGCGAAATCGTGTTTCGCCATGGTTTACCTTTGAGTATCATCTCGGATCGCGATGCTCGATTCATGTCTCATTTTTGGCGATCACTTCAAGATACCTTGGGAACTCGTCTTTATCTTAGCACCGCTTATCATCCTCAAACGGATGGACAATCCAAACGTACGATTCAAACACTTGAGGACATGCTTCGAGCGTGTGTACTCGATTTCGGTGGGAATTGGGATTCTCACATTCCTTAAATTGAATTCTCTTACAATAACAGTTTCCATTCCTTCATCGGTATGCCTCTTTTCGAAGCTCTCTACGGTCGCAAATGTCGTTCCCGGATTAGTTGGAACGAAATCGGTGAAGCTCAAATTACCGGACCCGAAATGGTCCAAGAAGCCACCGACCGTATTGACCAAATCCGCAAGAACCTACTTGCCGCTAGAAGTCGACAAAAGAGCTACACTAACAAACGGTGAAAACCGATCGAATTCAATGTCGACGATCTCGTCCTCTCAAGGTATCCCCTTGGAAAGGAGTTGTTCGTTTTGGAAAGAAAGGAAAACTAGCTCCCCGTTTCGTAGGCCCATTCAAGATTCTTGAGCGAGTCGGAAAAGTAGCCTACCGACTCGAACTACCGGAAGAACTCACCGGTGTTCATCCGACCTTTCATGTTTCAAATATCAAGAAGTGCTTAGCCGAAGGTAATCTCCATATACCTCTCGACGAAGTACATGTCAATGAATCAATGATTATGGTTGAACTACCTGTTGAAATCATGGACCGCAACGAAAAGAAAACAAAGCGAAGTCGCATCAAGTTAGTTAAAGTTCGATGGAAATCATGGCGTGGCGCGAAGTTTACATGGGAACGAGAAGACTTGATGAGAAATATCCACATTTGTTTACATTATCTTAATTTTGGGACAAAATTTCCTAAAGTAGGGGATACTGTGACATTTGTCAATTTCGGGTTATTTATACTTGTATTCTTAATGTAAACCCGACCCGTTTTGTATCCCGAACCATTCGATATTATCAAAATGACGAATTTTATGTTACATATTTGTTTTATAGTTGTCGGATCTCAAACAAAAAAACCCTTTTCGGTTCTTAAAATGCCCCGAAAACACTCAAAACGAACTCCAGGGACTAAAACTACCAAAATGGAGACTTGAAAGACCCATTTGTAGTTTGTGCTTTCTTGGGTCTATAACCAACCCATTTTCATGCAACACCCTTTATGAAAAACCCATTTAACTTACCCTATATATACACACCCATCTTCTTCATTTGTGCTTGCTCATTCCCTCATTTCTCTCTCAAATTCTTGAATTCTAAGGTTGTTCCTCATAGTTTGACTCTCAAGGTCAACTAAGCTAATATTTCATTTTAACTAATTTCTCGATACTTAAAGCTTGATGATACAACATATACAACATATATATATATATATATATATATATATATATATATATATATATATATATATATATAATATACACTCCTTGTTTACCTTCGGTCTTTCATTTCTCCGGTCTCAGCGGGTTGAAATGTCGGGCTAGTAAGGCAAGGTTACATGGAGGACTTTGTAGTCCTTGTTTATATATTTAACAAATCTAACCATATAACTTGTTATACTTGCTTAACTTCTGCATATTTTAGTTTATTGTTCATATTTGTCAAGTTCCATGGTATTGGGTATGTGGTGACTAGCCTCGGTTTCATCCTGAGTTGAGAACCGAACCAAAAACCGAACTTTCGTTTAAAAGCTTTATTGTTAACTTTTTGAATGTAAAACTTGAGTACTATTATTTATAAGTTATTTTACAAGTTCCATGGTAATTGGGTATGTGGTAACCATCCTCGGTCTTATTCCGAGTCAAGGACCGAACCAAAAACCGAACTAAATCGAGTTCACTCGCTTAAGACACACAAGTGTGTTTTTAGCCACCAAAACTCATATTTTTCTTCAAGATTATATTTTAAATCAATTTTAGTTAATTTCTAAACATACTTGGCATGTCGGTAACTAATTTGATCTTATAACAAGTTCGGATCGATAAAGTCATATACTCGCTTAACGAACGTTAAGGTTCTTCACAATAGAACTACATACTTGGTTAAGTCTATTTTGATTTTATTGAGTTATCTCATAATATTTATTATTTTGGGAAGTTAACTTTGATCTTGGTCAATTATCAAGTCTCGAACCGACAAACCCGAACACTCGTTTAAACCTCATTTTGGTATTTTTATAACCTAGGGTTTTGCAATATTGCATTTTAACCCACATTATTACGTAACATAGGTTGAGTAAAAAATACTAATGAATAGAATACCGAGACCTGGTTTCGAGTAAACTTATTTTACAAAACTCGTTTATTTAATTTCTCAAATATTTACATTTTAAACCCTAAATTTTATTTATTTACTTTATTTGTCATGTATTTTATTTTAAACCCTTCCAAGACCACCTACTAACAGAAGACCCGTTTAATATAGGTCTTGCTCGTTAAACCGATCTCTCCGATTATTCACGACACTATCTTTCAAGTTACTTGTTAATGTGAATACTTTTTCATCCTACGTTTTCCATCTTTCGTTTTGGGGGTGGCATTGCATACTTATTCAAATTTAAATGATTTATACTTGAGTCTTAAACTACAACACTTATTGTATATGTTTACTTAAATAAATGCTCGATTTGGTGTTATATGCTTTACATGATTATGTGCAAATTCTTGAATGCTAAGGCGAGTAGCCTCTTGAATGCTAAGGCGGGTAGCCTCATCAAAGTATGATCATACGTTAATTCCGAGTATATATGGTATCCCCATATAGAAAGGTGTCGTCAATGTATTCTTATTGACGGTTTTATTATCTAAATTGTTGCTATTATTTATTGTTTTCATATACTAGTTGTGGATTTCATACTATATACTTATTGTCCAAAACTATGAAAATTGCTCACCAACCTTTGTGTTGACAAACTCTATTTTATGCAATGTTACAGGTTTGATGTTAGCTTGATTGGATTACTTGAAGAAACTTATCATCTTGGCTTTAGGATATTAGAAAATGAAAGAACACATTATTTGTTTATCTATCTATTTGGCATTTTGTATGAACAATTATTGTGTTATTTATGATGATATGAATTTAAATGAGTTATTTAAATATTGTCACTTTATAGTGTCGCTGTGTAATGAACAATCATGTCGCACCTCAACGTTTCCGTCTTCATTGGTCGGGTTGTGACGCCAACGCTTTATATTTAGATTCAGTAGAGGAGCGAGAAACTGTATGCTGCTTTCGAGCATTCCATGATATAAGATTGGAGCCTAAATATATGGCAAATCCTCCCGTGGACCGACGGTCGTCGGGACAGCCGGCCCAATTTGCATCAGAAAAGGCTCGCAGAGTGGTGTACAAGTTGACGTCAGTAAAGGCATGCAGGGTGGAACCATAATCATGGCGAATAAAAAGACCAAAATGTGAGGTACCTTTGAGATAGCGTAAGATCCTTTTAACAGCTGACCAGTGATTTTCAGTGGGAGCTGCATGTATTGACACACTTTGTTGACAGCGAAAGTTATGTCAAGTCTGGATAAGGACGCATACTGAAGTGCGCCCTTGATTTGACGATACTTGGTCGGATCAGCAAGAAGCGGGCTATCACCGAGAGGGAGAATCTGAGAGGCACTCATAGGAGAAGGAAAAGGTTTGCAATCAGATAACCCCGTTTTATGAATTAGGTCAGAAATATATTTTCGTTGAGAGAAAATTAAGCTGCTGCCATGACGAACTACTTCAAAACCCAAAAATAATGCAAGTCCCCTAGGTCTTTGACTGCAAACGAGGTGCCCAATTGTGCAATGACATCATTGATGGAGTTTGTGCTGTTGCCTGTAACAATAATATAATCTACATAGACCAATACATAAACTAAGGTTCCATGGTTGTGAAGAATGAAAAGTGATGGATCTGTTTTGGAACCAGTAAAACCTAGATGATGTAAAGTGTTGCTGAGGCGTTCAAACCGTGCGCGCGGTGCCTGTTTGAGACCATATAGAAACTTATGCAACAAGTAAACATGATCAGGCTTGGATGCATCAACAAAACCAAGTGGTTGGCGTATGTAAACTGTTTCCTTCAATTCTCCGTGAAGAAAAGCATTTTGAACATCTAATTGGCGAAGAGAACACTGATTTGTTACAGCAAGAGACAAAAGAACCCGTATTGTTGTTGCTTTGACAACAGGACTAAAAGTTTCCTGACAGTATATTCCAGGTTTTTGGTTAAGGCCCATGGCAACTAGTCTTGCCTTATAGCATGTAACCTTTCCATTTGCATCCTTTTTAATCTTGTATACCCACTTCGAATTAATAACATTAGTAGTTGAAACACGAGGAACAAGAGACCATGTCCCGTTTCTAACAAGAGAATCAAACTCTTTATCCATGGCTTGACGCCATTCTGGGTATTTGTTGGCGATAGTAAAAGAGGAAGGCTCGACAACATCAGAAAAATTAGTAAAAACATGATAAGCGGAAGGATCATAGCGAATAGTGGGTTTGGGATTCTGCCTAAGATTAGATGGACGGGTATGAGGTGGGGGAGATGCGTGAACCGAGGATTGTGGGTCAGTGATAGGGTCATTCGAGGATTGTGGGCCAGGGTTAGGGTCACGGGTTTGGTGTGTAAAAGACAAGGGTTGTGGATTAGAGGTGGGTTCAGGATTTGATGATATATGGTTCATAGGTGAATGGGCCGTGGAGGCTGGTATAGAGGGATTTGGGTAGGAAGAGTAGTAGGGTGGGGATTTATTCGGTAAGGGTGTGATAGGTGGGTTAAAAGGAAAAAGATGCTTGTTAAAACGAACATGACGAGCAATGTAGATGCGATCAGTTTGTAAATCTAGGCAACGATATCCATGGTGGATTAAACTGTAGCCTAGAAAGACACACGTAGTGGACCTAAAATCCATTTTGTGAGCGTTATATGGTCGTAGGTGAGGGAAAGATTCACACCCAAAAAATCGTAAGAATGAGTAATCAGGTTGTCGGTGATATAGACACTCGAAAGGAGATTTATTTGAGTTGGTTCTTGAGGGCATGTGATTTATTAGGTAAACGGCTGTTTCAAAGGCAAAGTCCCAAAAGCGTTGGGGAGTGTGAGAATGGGCAAGAAGAGTCAAACCAGTTTCAACCACATGTCTATGTCGGCGTTCGACAACACCATTTTGTTCACTCGTGTGCGGACACGAGCGTTGGTGAATGATGCCAAGAGAGGATAGATATGGTGCAAGTTTACGAAATTCACCCCCCCCCCCCCCAATCTGATTGAACCCGTTTAAGTTTAGTGTTGAATTGTCATTCGATCATTTTAACAAACAATTGAAAAGTAGAAAAGACATCAGATTTATGCTTCAAAGGATAAAACCACATATATCATGAGTGATGGTCAACACATAGTAAAAAGAATAGACAACCAGTAAATGAAATAGAGGGGGCAGGACCCCAAACATCACAATACACTAAATCCAAAATATTCTTACTACGGAAATTTGAAAGTTTCAAAGACAACTTCGAGGACTTTCCCATTTGACAAGAAGAATATAGTGATGAAGACAATTTATTTGAAATAGGTAAATTACTACTAGACAAGATAGAATGAAAAACTCGAGCATGGACCCAAGTCGTTGATGCCAAATTGTTGAGGGAGCTTTGATTGCTGTGAAGGAGACATGTGGCAATGACTTCAATTTTGGGAGATAAAGCGAGTAGAGACCGTTATCGCTTGGGCCCGTGAGTAGGATGATATGTGTAGACTCGTCCTTCACAACAAAAAAAGAAGAATGAAATTCAAAGAAGACATTATTATCTGAGCAAAATTGTTGAACTGATAAGATATTTTGTTTGAGTTTGGGTACATGAAGAATGTTATTTAGAGTAAAAGTTTTGTTAGGAGAATAGAATTTTGAAGAACCAATATGACATATAGGAAGAGGATTACCATCACCAACGTGAAGAGAATTATTACCAACGTAGGCTTCAGAGTTATCTAAACTTGCAAGATCAGGTGTAGCATGGCCATTTGCACCTATTTCGGGTTTCCAAATGGAGCCTGATGTAGATCCAGTTTCAGCAAAAGCCGCATAGTTTGCTTGAGAAGAGTCACAGGCTGAAGTTGACCGATTAGGACATTGAGCAGGGATGTGTCCTATACCGCATTGTTTGTAATGACCATAGACGGTGTTTTGGGTGGATGCCCAAGAACACTGTGGTGTGCGGGTTTGATTGTTGGATCCACGGTACTCATCACGACCTCTAGTTTTAGCACCACGTGAGTTACCACGATAATTACCACGGGGGTTGTTGCTAGAATTGTTCTAGGAACGGTTGGAATAGTAAGCTTGTGGTTGTTAGCTGGTTTGGTTAATTACAGGGCTGAGTTGGTACCCAAGAAGAGAAGCTTGCTGCTGTAAGGAAGTGAATATAGGGCTAGGTTGAGGGAGAGGCAGCAGGCCTGCCAAGGGAGATGGCAGACCCGCTGGCTGGGCTGTGGCCGTATAAGCCTGCAGTGGGTTGGAAGTTCTCCGTTGGATCATGAACTCAGATCACTAAGAATGCCATGTAATTCGTTAAAGGTGAGTGGTGGGAAGCGAGTAAGGAGGTTAGCGTTCAGGCCATCATATTCTTCACGCAAGCCAGAGAGAACCAGCATGGTCACATCTTTGTCCTTAAATGGCTCCCCGATATTAGCCAAAGTCGTGGCATATTCTTGGGCAAGGGTGAGATAACCATGCGGACATGAGCATCATTTGTGAGCCAGTGAGAGTAGCTCGGATTGTCCATTGCTGTTGTGTCGGTAGTGGCAGCGGTCCTTGGTGGTGGGCAGCAGACGGTCCCGTCAACATAGCCAAAAAGATGGTTGGTGATTAGAAACGGGTGAATCATGTTTTTCCAGAATCCATAGTTTGTAGGGGTGAGTTTGAATGCGAATTTATGGGAGTTATGTGCTGTTTTCTCAGTAGT
Source organism: Bidens hawaiensis (assembly GCF_021521415.1). Taxonomy (NCBI): domain Eukaryota; kingdom Viridiplantae; phylum Streptophyta; class Magnoliopsida; order Asterales; family Asteraceae; genus Bidens; species Bidens hawaiensis. Next base: position 1,201,993 of record NW_027491347.1, on the reverse strand, counting down.
AGTGAAGGCAGATATCATTGCCATAGGACCAAGTATGGGTGCTGTTGCAGGTTAGGGTTTAGAAAGAAAGGAAAAAAAAAAGAATGGCTGTGATACCAAATTGAAACACAGAATTGCTTTGTATTTTGATTTATTGAAACAGAATACATATATAGGACATAAGTTTACAAATAAATAAATCAAAACTAAATCAATTAGAAATAATATGGAAATCTCAATAATTTTATGATTGATCTTGAGATCTCGGTAATTCTATAATTGATCCTGAGATCTTGGTCTATCACTTAGCAACCCGTTCTAAGCAAACTAACAATGACTGACGATTCGTCCACCCATGCCACCATTTACCCCCGATATGTTCTTTCGGTTGCCAATGCCGTATACGTCCTCGCAAGAACCACAAACCCAAATACCCGAAACGCAAGTCCGGTGTCCAAAAAGAAGTTATAAAAAAAGAACCCGAGTGACGTTCGAACAACCGAAAAGGTCGAAAGACAAATGTGGGAAGTGGACGAGGAAATGGCGTTAGCTTTAGCGTGGATCGACTCTTCCGAAGACTCGATTCAAGGTATATTATAAAAATATTTATATGTTTTCCATGTTTTTTTTGTTTACTAATACTAAGCTTTTATATGTATCTAAGGTGACGGCAAACTTTCTCCGGAGTTTTGGGTACAAATACGCACCAAGTTCTTTGCTTTAATGGTTCGAAGAGAGTATCGCAGGAATGATTCCGTCTACAACAAATGGAAGTCATTACGCACAAAAATAACCGACTTCACAGCCGTTCACACCCGTGTTGTGAACAACAGAAAAAGAAGCATGAGTGATGCCGATGTGTTGGAGGTTTGCTTAAAACAATACAAAGCCCTTTATAATAAAGATTTTAGCATGTTGGAAATTTGGAGACAATGCATAAGCTCGCCAAAGTGGCATACGGTCCCGACATCATCACCACCGCGACTATCCAAACGGTCAAAGACAACGACTACTTAATCTAAACGAGTTGGATCCGGAATTAGTTTTTGACGAACCGGATGAGTCGCTACGGCCGGTAGGAAGAGATAAAGCCAAGGCAGCGGCTAGAGGTGGAGGATCTTCGTCCATAACCACATCCTCTAAGAGTTCCGACATGAACTCGCATCTTGAAAACTTAGAGCTGAGGCTAGCCAAGATTGCCAACATTAAAAAACAAAAACAGGAGGGCTTCATGAAAATGCACGAAGAAAGAAAGGCGATACTTGCGGAATACAAAGCGATGCACCAAGAGCGAAAGCAACAAAAGGAATTCGAGCTTATCACAAAAGATCTATCGCATCTAGATTCTGTATCCCGGGCGGTGATGGAAAAAAGAAAAACAAAGATGTTGGCCAAATATGCAAACGAGGAAGACGATTATTAGTTATATTTTCATTTTTTTATTTGTATGTTTTTTATTTTTATTTGTATGGTTTTTATTTTTATTTTGTATTATTTATTATTGTATTGGTTTTTTTGTTTTATGAAAAAAAGAAAAAAGAAAAAAGGTTGGGCTTCGAAGCCCCCTTCACGATAGAGGGCCATTATGCCATGGGCTTCAATGCCCCCAGTGCCCACGTGGCGCTGACATGGCACTATGGAGGGTCTTCGAAGCCCCCCACCATAGCATACAACCTTAAAATCATCAAAAATAATCATTTACAACCTTAAATAACATAATCATGTTCAAACACCATTTACTGCACAAAAAGATTACTTTTTAGGCCTAGATTTTGGTAGTCGGCTTACAGAAAGAATGGGCAATAAATCGAAGTACGACAAAAGAAATGTCTTTATTTAAAAACATGAACGATTTTGGTTCTCTAGTTAAAGAGCTTATCGATTTTAATGGCATATCTCATGTAGTCGGGTTGAAATACCTATAATAGGGTTAATCTGAATAACTCAATGCTCTATGCGTACGTTCATCCAATATTTATAGGATAACCAAACATCTGTTGCATGCATTCATCCAATATTTCAATTCAAAATCGTTAATTCAGCGTGTAATTATTACCTTGTTGAAGCATGCTATCTTCATTTAATTCAAACTTTACCTATTTGGAACCGGTTCAAGCGAAACCGCTTTGGAACCGACCCCAACCGGTTACATTGGTTTTAAGTTTCCACTGCTTCAAACTGGTTCGGGTTCTAACCGGTTTAGGTTAAAAAACCGGTTTGTGCGTTGCATGCTTGTTAAATATGAATGCTTCATAATGAATGCTTTAGATGTTAAAAAGGAATGCTTTAAAGTTAAAATATATACACGTGCAGGTGCATTATAGGTAATGATTTATCATATTAGTAAATAACTTAAAATTGTGATATAATTTAATTGTTGTTATCAGTTTTTTTTATTGTTAATTTTATGTTATTTTTATCAAGTGTTGGAAATATGAAGGTTTTGGATTTTGTTATAGTTGAATGTGATTGTATGTTGAAATTGATTTGATTATAGTTTTGTGAAGGTTTGAATTATGATTTTATTTATTTATGATCTTGTAAAAAAGTGAATACCTTTTTTTTAACTTTTAAAACCCGAAACCCGCCCGAATTTACCCGACTCATACAACCCGATACCCAAATAACCCGACCTTATTGAGTCGGTTATTGGTTTAATTTTCTTTGAACTCAAAGCCGAACAACCCAAACCCGAATAAAATAACCCAAAGAACACCCCTATGTTAATCTCACTAAAGTACATAACGTCACGCAAGGGGGGGGGAGTGCTACATAAATAGCATAGAAATTGCATTCCGCGTATTGCTATTTTACGACCAACTAGGTTCAATCCATGTATGAGCATTACAAGTAGACTTAATTTCGGATAAATCAACACCAAAAATTTCTTGGATATTGTTGTTATGTTTGATACCTGCATGTCTCAAGAGAATAGAACACGATCTTTGTTTGCCATAATTTTGGAAAATAGATCTTGTTCCCCATTTCTGGTGACTTGGATTCAAGGCAGATGCATGATGCAGAGGAAACATAAATCATGTGTTTTCCTAAACCATCTAATTTCTCCCATTCCTTTGTAGAATCATTTAGTTTGAACACCTTTACACATTCTTCAAACTCATACACGATAACAAGAAATAGATGTTGATCACATTTTGAGAGAAAGTACGATGTTGGAGAGCTACAACGGGTACTAGGCATTTCATCTGTAACAAGCTCCCATTGATACTTCTTTTCACCAATATCTCTAAAAGCATCAATACATTCCTTTCCATACAAGGCATAAATATCTCGACCATTGAATGTTGGATTGTTAAAATAATATGGATCATTGTCGCCAAAATTCAAACGATATCTGTACCATGATCGTGGTTTATAATACGCACGGTGGATGTAGACATGCCAGGGCCCTAATATTGTAAATCCAACAACCACGCAATCGGGGGAAGTAGGTGGTGCTGAAAAACAAAAGCCTCCTACACAATAACGCACCTTTGGAAGCTTTTTGATACTACGTGTAAATGGATTAAAGAACACTAGGCTTCCTTTATCAATTGCACGCGTCAAAACCCAACCATACCTCGAACAACATATGTGGCAATCACCTTTAAGTTCTTCAGGTGTTTTTGTAAAATAATTGCCACCTTGTATGGGATCTATTATAGTTATAATGTCTTGATTCCTCTTTAACACCATCAACCATGGTGAAAGGTTTCTCCATTTTATTAGAGGTGATGCTAAACAACATTGTTTGCATGTAGCACGAAACCTTATATATTCTACACCAGCACAGTGCTCCATTATCATTTCCAAAATATGAGACGGAACATTGAGTAGGTGTTCCTCACATGCCGTGTAATCATAGTCAGCGCTAACTGTTTTTATGGCTATCTCGGTGTCCTTTTCCTGTTCCTTTTCTTGCTTAGATTCATAATGATCAACTTCTAACCTACACAGAATATATATGATAATTGAGTAAACATTTACTAGCTAAAATTAAAATGTGCACCTTCAAAATATACAAGAAATACCTGCTTTCAAGCATTGCCCACACTAATACTTGGCTTTCTTGTACAATACAAGACATTGAACTACGAGACATGGTTCTATCTTTGACATGGAATGAGTACGTTACATTGTCCATCTCGTCAAGTATATATATGAAACCCCCGGTGACGGAGGAAACTCCAGACTTGTAGAATATTGAGTATGAGTTCTCAGTATCATATTTGAGAAAAAGCACTGCATCTTTTAGGTCTTTCATTTCCTCCCACTCCGTACTAGTCATGTCAAGTCTAAACAAATATACCTCACCAATTGTTTCAGTGTCTTCTCTGAAACAAACCTTAATGAAGAATAATTCTGTACAAGAGCCTTTAAGAAAATAAAAGATGTTGCCAAAAGTATCACGAAAAGGAACACGTGTCAACAAACTACCTGGGTATGGAATTTCCACAAATGGTAGTAGACTTATCACAGTTTCTTTACCTGTAACCTTAATATCAAATTGTATGATAGAACAATTTGAGGTTCGTGCATATACCTTACCATTGCAACAAGTCAAACAACTTAGGAAACAGTTATCTAGACCACTTAAGTTGTATAGTTGTTTAGCGTATGACATTTCAATCCACTTTAAACCTTTTCTTTTATAGTTGACCCGACAAAAAGTAATGGTTGGAGATTTTCTTGGTAACAACAGAAAAACCGAACTTTGATCCTCGGGAGGAGATGACAAACAGCAATTGTAAGAATCTATCTCTCTCTGAGTCAACGGTGGGAGTCGAATCATCCTTGAGGTGTGTGGGTTCCAAAGAAACCATAACGTTGTTGGGATGGTTGGAGAGAATCATCCAGCCATGCAAACGTGATCGTATTCGCCTCCCATGGAGCTCATTAGTTCCACATTGATTATAAAATTTCATGTTCTCTGTAATAAACGACTGGTAACTCGCAAATGATCTCTTCGGCTCCATCTAAGATGTTCATCATAGTATTAATAATAATCCTAACAAATATTTGAAAGGAAAAAACTCTTGTAGACCCTTTTTTAGCAATCTATGAATCATGAATGATCAACCCTTTTTTTATGATAATATATGGAAACCAACAATATTTTTCATCACATAATAGCAAAATAGTATCAAGTATCAAGATCAAGTATGGTTTTGACCGAGTTACCTAGCTAGATAAGGAATCAAACAGCAAGCTGGTGGGAAATAAGCAAATCCAAGTCTAAAATCTTCAGTCATCTAGTGGTTGTCAATGCCAGTGATACCTGACATTCGGGTTGATTTCATGTGTTTTTATAACCATAGAAACCTAAATCATTCGTATCATAATGGCACACCTAAATCTAGTTACATTAAAGATATTAATAATTATATTTTATTCTATATCCTTATTAAATTCTAAATTTCTTTATTATTACACATCAAATTGTTAATTAAAACATATTAATTTAATTAACTTTTTTGATATTTGTCATTATATTCTCAACTATATCTCACAGAGTTAGAGCAATTTTCAATGGGAAGTTTGTAAGGCCAAGTGTAATGGGATAGCAAATTGGGCAACAAAAGAGAGGAGCACTGCCCCCTTGGCGATAAGATGGACAACTAGGGGTGGGGGTGACGGGTTTTTGTCGCCTTTAAAGATTTAAAAATATTTGACCGTTGAACGGTCAAACTTTAAAAAAGAAAAATTAATTTACAAAACTAATATAAATACCAAACCAATTCAACCATTTCACCATTTCATATACCAACTCAACCTCCAAAAACAAAGGTAACTAAATACCTTTTCAACTTTTATCTTTAAATATTATCAAACAACACATTGTTTTGGTAGTTTATGTTACTATTGTGTTCAATATTATCAAATACCAATCGTACATGTTATTTTGCATTTGGTTTTATGTACTTACGACATTAACATTAATATTGTTTTTGTCAGGGATTTGTCACTTCAGTGAGTGAAATGAGATCATTTGCTCCTGCAATTATTGATATGACGGTTGCTATCCCTAAAGATTCAACCCCACCAACAATATTGAGGCTCTTTAAAGGGCAGTCTTCTGCGGTAGGCCTTTCAAAATTATTTTTTTATAGAAAATCAGCATGTTGTTTTTGTAAATAAATCGATTTAGGCGGTTGTATAATATCAAAACTGGTTTCTGTTGTGCAGATTGATGTGAGAGTTAAGCGCCATTTAATGAAGGACCTGCCGAAAACAGATGAAGGTGTTGCACAATGGTGTAAAGATATTTTTGTTGCCAAGGTACATGTCTTTGGTATTTGTTTTGTCTTCACTATACTATATTACTATACTAGGTTATAAACCCGTGTGATACACGGGGTTGGGTATAAAAATTTTGAAAATAAGAAAACCAATTGAATTTAACATATATTGGCGAGAACAAACCACCAAATTACACGATTAAGTAGCACGTAAGTAAAAAATTAAGTTATATAAATAAAAACCATTTTATAAAATTCTCTCACTAAGGAGAGCTAGAGACAATTCTCTCCATAATTCAAGAATCTTCTTTCATAAATTTATCAAAAGACAAGATTTTTCATGTGTCTAATGCCAGTCAAAAGAACTTTGAAAGTAAGCTAACGTTAAGATTAAGGATTCAATAAATTTTCAGCATTCACAATCTTTATTTCCTAACATCGGTAATAAAAATCTTTTTGAAGATGCTTTAATTAGATCTAGAAAACAACTGCTTGCTTGAAGCTACACGCTGTGTAGAGTCGATTTTCATCTTGTAGTATTTGTTAGTATCAGTTATCCATTAACTTTGAAGTCGCTACACTTGGATCCAAAAACTATAAGCTGTAACCACCATCTTGCATTACTTGTTAATATTATTGATCTAAAAATTAGTAAAAAAAGCAAAAATTAGTAGATTGCAATAAATATTTATGCTTGCTGTATAAAATAGAACTTAATTTACATCCGATCTTTAACATTCAATTTGTAAGACTTAGATTCGTTACAATATCTTCAAAAGATATTTCATATGCACATATGTTCTTCAACATTTCATGTTGATGGATTCTACTTTTATGAAAAAATACATGAGCGCCCAACAAAGGTTTACAAGATCTGGAAAAAGCTTACAAAAGAAATGAAAAAATCAACATTTTATTTACATCTTTCTTGTTTCTTGGCATATCATTTTTGACATGTAGCTCCATCATAAACCTAAATATGCAAACACCAACTGGATTTAACTTAATTATAAAAAAAAGGAATAACCAATAATTATGTAAGAAAATTAGGAAGTACCACATCTAGCAAATTACCCAAAAGTTTTGTATAAGCTATAGGAGCAAACTTATGCACAAATCAGTAAGTGTATAGACTTGGTTTAAATGATTAATGGTATACCTTGCAATGATGATCAAATTGGCCGATGTGGTTGTCACAGACTCTGCATTGTTTGTTGCACTTCAAAACCTGCAATAAAACCAAATCAACATTTTAAAAGATTCAATTATGGTGATTCTGAATTTGCAGGTCAAGTTTATAACTTCTGAATGTCAAAATAGGTTTGAAATGTAGTACAACTTTTTCATCAGCTTGTTTGAAGCATCCAACATTGTGTAACAAACTTCAATTTACTTGTTAATAAATGATATTTTGAGCTCCAAAGTCAAACGCACCTCAAGCCGAAGTAACATGCTTGAGCAGCAGGACAAGAGCTATACTACGTGCTTGCATCATGTCTCATACTATATCAACAACCGTAAGCCCTTTGGTCAGCAAACTGAAAAAAGATCATCATCATCGTACTCAGTATATCCCACCAATAGCAAAGCTATAGTAGGGTCTGAGGAGGGTAAAATGTAGACAGCCTTACCTCTACCCCATAAGGATAGAGAGGCTGCTTCCGGTGAGACCCCCGGCTCGATAGTAGTTTTGCATCAAGCCTTGGACATAAGGCACATAGCACTCAATCATCGGGACACCGGCTCATCGGTGCATGTACCCTTGTCTTTCGGCTATCAACGCCACTACATGATGTCTGATTAACCGTCCGTCACTTTTAACGTTATTTTCACGAGATTAGTAAAATAACGTCAAAATTAGTGCAATTTCACTTTTGCCCACCAGAGGGTTCACACATATATACATCATATGTGCGCACCGCAAGCAGGGCTAAAACTGCAATAAAACCGCAAGCAGGGCTAAAACTGAAAAAAGATAAAGAATAAAAAGTTACTACACAACTAAACCCTTGTAAAAGAAACAAAAGTAATTAAAATTATAAAACCCTTCTTATCTTTTCACCAAAATCTTAACCAACTGTTTCTTTTATACCAAATCCAAAATGTGCTTAACCCTTAAAATTTTGTTAACAGTACCTTATACCAATACTGCAAATTCTAAATTCCTAAAATGCCCCTAGTCTTACAAAACTGTATCAAACACTTAACCCTAAACTAATAACGACTTCAAACTTGCGATCCTGTGCACTATGACATGCAAAATGCTATTTGCTTAATTAAAGCTGTTGAGTATGATCCAATTTATATTCTAAAATTTGAAACTGCTATTGAAAAGTTTCTTTTGCATATTTGTCGAGATTCCGCATCAGGTACACGCCTTACATGAAATTCACAAAGAATATACAAATCCGCATCTATAACTAATTGAACCAATGGAAACACGAACAAATTGAATCTAGTTACTAACATATGCTCGACTACCTAAGGGGTTTGTCGATGCAGGAAGCTTGTTCCTGAACGCAAGAATCCCGTTCATGTTCATGCCGAGTCTATTCTCCAAACGCACCAAAAAAATAGGAGAAAAAAGGTTAAAACCAAATCCCTAAATGAGAAACCCTGAAATCTAATCGCTTCTAAAAAGTATTTTTATACAACTTTAATTAAAAATGAAACCAAACATTGTATGCAATCGACTAATGTTGCCGAGAACCAAATACCCAAATTAACCTCTAATTATTTAAACATGACAACTGTAAACTGGCTTCCAAATTCCTATAAAAATAAGAAAGAAGACAATAAAACCCAATAAATCTTACCTCAATAAATCGTTCCTCTGCCATCTGTAGAATGGAAAATGAAGTATAAGCTTCATATATAGCAAATAGAATGAAATCAAACAATATGTTGATTTGTACAAGTCTTACTCATGAAAGAATCAAGGCTATGACAAAATTAATCCCACTCTAGCAAAACAACCGTCGTTTATGGGCAAACTTCCTATGTTTCTTAGCATATGCAAATGATAATTCAAGTCTTATCTCGGTTTTCTTTTCTTTACATCCTGCAAGAAAAAGGGATGAAACTAAGCTGTGTGATTTGTGGCTTGTTAAAGTAGGCTTCTGTTCAAGCATTTAATCAAACATTTGGTGTGCATGATAAAGATATCAGTATATCACAGTAACATGATCATCGACAAACTATATAAACATAATATGCACAACCTGGAAAAAGATAGAAGCGCCACAGAGGAACAAGATGATCAACATGTATGGCTATATCCAGTAGAAGTGCCTTTAAAAAAATCTAGTTGAAGTAGGTTTATGTTCAAGCATTTCAACAGACAGTTGGTGTGCATAATAATTCAAACACATTAACATGATGAATAATTCAATATCTAACTATACAAACACGATATGGGCAATCTCATCTTAATAAAAGATAACAACAGTAAATCAATATTCAACGAAGTTAAAAGCAGCGTACAGTGCGTAATTTTCAGATTAACTTGAAACCGTGTGGTCCTGATTGACAACTAACAAACTTAGAATTCTTAACAGAGAATGACCAGGAGTAGTGGCCGAAGAATTCAAACCTGATAATACGGAACTACAATCAATCGCAAATGTCATCTCCTGACCATTTTATAAAAACAACCAGTTTTGAGCAGAAGCTGTCATGACCCGATGTGGCCCTTTAAATCCCCGTTTTTCCATGTATAGAATAAGGCATAGCCCAAAATAATACAAAGCTCAATAAAAGTTGCATAATTGAGTTGTAGTATGAGCAACTTTTACTATATATCACAGTTATTTTGGTAGCACAATATGGCTATTAATTAAGTAACGCCAAGCATAACCAGAAATAATAAGAGCACCATTTGTTAGCGTAATTATCTCTAATCAAAATGAAGTGGGAACTTTTTTTCATAAAAAATAGTTGTTGGGTGGTAAGTCGAAAAACCAATTTACATAGATGGAGTTCTTTCTATCACATTAACCTGCAATCACAAGTAGCAGTATTTACAAACAACGACGATTTGTTAGACAAACATAAAGAATTAAACGCCTTTCCTGATTCAGAACTCGTTGACATCGGCCGACCGGTGAAGTCCCTTGTGGTAAGAACACTGTTATAGTTATGGGTGGGTTGGGTAACAGGTCACAAGTTATTCTACATGTTAAAACGACCCATCTTGACTTTAAAGTTTAACAGCTTTTTTTCTGCTTTTATAGAATAATTTGCATGTTGTGTGCATTAAGTAATTTAGTATGTTGTGTGCATATAGTTCTTTTAACGGGAAAATTATCAAGCAAGCTACTTCTTTTATTAAAAGGTTAAATACGTTAGATATGCTAGTAAAATTAAAATCCATTCTTTTTAGTAACGTAATTTAGTAGGTTTCGATGCATTAAAAACACATTTTTGTTGACCTATCCAATCTGTTTTGGTTTTAGTTTTTCAATCTGTTTCTTGTTTCTTGTATTTGAACTTTAAGAAATAAAAAATTTACCAATAATCAACCCATGTAAAAGTAGTTATATGGGTGTGCATGGGCTGTTTAATTTTTTGGTTTTATGTATGGGTTCGGTCTGGTTATGGGGTTTTACATCTGGGCTGAAAATATTTGGTTTTTAAAAGACAACTGAACCATCGGTTATCAGTTTGGGTCAGTCTTTTTTGCTTTCAATTTGGTTTGGTTGCACTCGGTTTGTGGAACGAGGCAAAACTGAAACCGAATTGTAATTTTCGGTTTTCACAAAAAAAGGAAAACTGAATCATTGGTTACTAGTTTCTGTCGGTTATTTGTGTTCGGGTAAGGATCTCGGTTAATAAGTTTTTTGGTCACCCCAACTGGCTATCCATAGTTTGAGGGTAATATAGTAATTATCCATGGGTTGAAGGTAATATCGTAACATTCTGACATATTTTGACTGTGCAATAGGTGGTTGTATCTTGGGCAGGCCTGCTTGTATTCGGGACGTACAAATTTCTACAATGGTCAAATCTTTTATCCTCATGGAAAGGTCTCACATTCGCTGCAATTGGGTTGGGAGTTGTTACCATTTTAATGCAAATCTTGATTCAGTTTTCGCAAGCGGAACGTACACCCGCAAAAGCGGCCCCCCCAAGATCCACCAATGGTGGTGCTGTACAAGAGAAACAACATTGAGTAAACTTCATGTTTTTGTTCCTTTATGAACAAACAAACAGATGTGTGTAGTAAATGGCAGACTAGTTTGAATGTCATGTGGATTTATCTTGTTAATTATTAGTTTCAGTTGAATTATTTGTAATTGCTACCGGTTTAGTCGTTTTGTACTATTCTCGTTCATTTTGATAAGAGTTAAGTGCCATTTTAATCATGTGGTTTGACCAACTATGCAACTTTAGTACTTATATTTTATTTTATGCAAATGACTACCTCAGTTTCAAAAACTTACACTTTTAGTATTTTTTTTAACACCGTCTATTTTATCAGTTAAGTCAATGGTACTTTGGTAATTTTGTAATTTTATTAATTTTTTCTTTTCTTTTAAATGCCTTCCCCCCTTTTAAATGCCGGCGACATTCACCCCCACCGGAAGTCCACTGCCGGAAACTACTTCAGCTCGTCAGCGAACGACCAGGTTTGCCGGAAATGTTCGTGAACTCCATCGTCGTCGTCACTTCGTACTGAACCATCATAAGCCTAATCCGTCGCTGCTCGTTCTTCCAAGGTCACCGGTGATGGCGGTTAGGAAGGCCGATGGCTGCTGCGATATCTCTGGTAGTAGCAGCAGCGGCGGCGACAATCTGGTTCAATTGGTGGTGATGACGATGGCGATGACGATAGCGGCTAAGGTTCCGCCACAGTATCCGACAATGGTGGAGAAGAACGAGCAGCGACGGATTAGGCTTATGATGGTTCAGTACGAAGCGACGACGACGATAGAGTTCACGAACATTTCCGGCAAACCTGGTGCGTTCGCTGACGAGCTGAAGTAGTTTCCGGCAGTGGACTTCCGGTGGGGGTGAATGCCGCCGGCATTTAAAAGGGGGGAAGGCATTTAAAAGAAAAGAAATAAGAAAATTACAAAATTATCAAAGTACCATTGACTTAACTGATAAAATAGACGGAGTTAAAAAAAGTACTAAAAATACAAGTTTTTTGAAACTGGGGTAATCATTTGCATAAATTAAAATATAGGTACTAAAGTTGCATAGTTGGTCATACCACGGGTATCAAAATAGCACTTAACTCTTTTGATAATCCATGGACCATAGTAAGACTTTCGGACATGGTTTTGCGGCTTTGGATTTAGTCTAAATGGTCTGGGGTCAGTTTCATGTCGAGTTATAAATATTTTTATATACTTGAAGTTTAATTTGGTATTTTTACGCTATAGTTTGGGTTTAGTTAAAAATTTAATTATACTTGATTTTAGATTTTGTATTTTAACTTTTTTTTTAAAGATGGTGGAATTTATAAATAACGAAGCCCGAGCGAAGGAGCTAGCCTAGGAACCTAAAAACGATACAAGTTACAAGTCGAGCAAGAAGCACGCCTAGGAACCTAAAAACAATACAAGTTACAAGTCGAAAACAATGTTAATTTACGCCAAGACTCCCAATCTAGATCTTCCAATTATGCTCTATTTTTTATCCATAATTTTGATTTCTTGAGTGCTAGTTTCCTCACGTCCCGGGATGTTGTTGAAGACTAGATTATTTCCCGCCCACCAAATGCTCCAAAGCGTGATGAATGCAACTCCCAGAAGTACTTTCCTTAACTTCGAGAATGAGTTCCTTGACCGAATCACCATAAAACATAGGGGGCTTGCACCAAAGACGAAATCCGTAGTCAAATACCCCTAACAAAAACGCCCCTAACAAATCTTAAGTAAGATAGTCAATTGAGGAGAGCTTTCGATATGAAAACTTTACTTTGATGGGTACCCGATTATTTCAATATTGTAACAAAATGAAATGTAGGAAAATTTGTTTTTGGCAATTAAGAAAAAGTAAAGTTTGTTTGGTGACAGGTTCAAAAAACAATAATCGCCGTTGCCGGGGATCGAACCCGGGTCACCCGCGTGACAGGCGGGAATACTTACCACTATACTACAACGACGTGGTTGGTTAATTGTAACATTATTTTCTCTCATATTTTTTCATCCACCAACACACAACCAATAACCGTTACATATGCCAGTCACCAACTTCATAAAACATTTACTTCAAAATCTGAAACATAAACACACCATTGTAAAACTGCACTAAAGAATACAGATGGATTTGAGATGTTACACTACTTCAAATATTATCTAAATGTATGAATTAGTTAATCATACTAGTGAGTGATCTGGCAGGATGTTAAAATCTCATGTTTATGCTAACCTACCAAAACATCTTAATCCTAAGTACTAAACTCATGAATACAAAAGGATATCAATATGCAATAATAACTTGTTACGGGAGGTCCTAAAAACGCGTAAAACTTTACCGGTAAAGTTAGTTAAGAGTTAGTAGATTGACCCGAGACAAATTTTTTTGTGTTATAAATATGGAAACTTACAAAAATAATTAACGCCCAAACAATGATTAACCAAAATAAATTATTGAAATGAACATGCAGAAATTTATTATTATTATCATTATTATTATTTGAGGGGAGGGGTTATTTTGATCTTTTGAATTAGTTTTTACATTTGGAGCAGCTTTTGATCCCTTTCGTATTCTCCAAAATGACCTGAGTAAATTTACTAGGCATATGAAAAAACATCTATCTAAACAATTTCTAATACGTGAGTAGAAAGTTGTCATAAATGAGCAACTTTATAATACTTTTCAACAATTAAATACATATAAGCACACATTTTTTTCTTTTTATTTCAAGGGGCTTAATAGAGACTGCGCTGCCCAAGCCAAACATATAAGCACGTGTCAATCAATTTATGGTTTCTCACACTACTCATTTTTATTGGTCTTTATAAAATAAATCAATCATATAATATGCTAAAACTAAAAATGTCATACGTAAAAGTGTCATTTTCTAGTTTTCATTGTCATAATTGGTATAAATAAAATCATAATAATATCATACATTACAATCTTTTAGTTCCATGTGACCGTGTCGCATACTCACATTTCATATCATATATATAGACTGGCACCACCAAACAAAGCTAATAATATTGTACTATAAACTTAACATCTGTAAACAAGATGAACCATGCTCCTTAAACAACACCCATAAAAGAAAAAGAAAAATTCACACAAGCAATCAAACACCCTAAAAAACAAAGGTAAATTGAAGGCCTTTGTAAGTGTGGGGGTAGTCATATTTACATCAGGGAAGTCACCTCCCACAAAAGTCAAAGGACTGACTACTCAAAAGTCAAACCATCTTTTAAACACAAAAACTTACCCACTTCTCTTTGTTTCCAACCCAAAACCACTCATAGATACACACAACTAACAAAACTATTCAAAAACTTATAAATTCAAGATATCAAGAACCCTCTGCGAGTTTCTGTGCACCGATGAGGCTTTTCGTTAACCAAATCGCGGTTTCTCGTGAAGAAACCGTTTCTTCACCAAACGGTTTCAAAACCGCAGCAAGCTCTTCAAGCTTCTGTTGTTTTAACAACCGCGCGCATAGCTCAAGTAAAGCTTCTAGAGCGTCTGCTCTTTGTTGGGTCGGGTTTAACCATTCAGTCTTGCAGTTGATTTCATGGTTAATGGATGGTTCGGTCGGTCTAGGCTCGTTAACCGGTGCACCCTTCTCTGTTTCTTGGTTAATGGGTGGTTCGGTTGGTATGGGTTCAATGGTTCTTGGTTGCTCGGTATCAACCTCACAAATGACCATTTGACCCGATATGTTTTTTTCATCAAAAGATTCACTTTTTTCACTAAACCTGTCCGCAAAATTATCTTTTTCATCGTTTCCAGTTATACTCTTTTCGAGTTCCATAGAAAGTTCAAAATTATCTTTTTCATCCTTTCCAGTTATACTCACTTCCTTTTCTACATTAGAAAGATCCAATGAGCTTGACTTTGTGATGACTTTTCGACCCGATATGTTTTCTTCATCAAAAGACTCGCCTTTCTCACTAAACCCATCCACAAGGTTATCTTTTTCATCGTTTCCAATAATACCCTTTTCGAGTTCCACAAAAAGTTCAGCACTTGTCACTTCTTTTTCTTTGTTAGAAAGATCCAACGAGCTTGACTTTGTGTTGACTTTTTGACCTGATATGTTTTCTTCATCAAAAGACCCGCCTTTCTCACTAAGCCCATCCACAAGATTATCTTCTTCATCTTTTGCAATAATATCCTTTTCAAGTTCCACAAAAGGTTCAACACTTGTCACTTCTTTTTCTTCGATGGAAAGATCCAACGAGCTTGACTTTGTGCTGACTTTTTGACCCGATATGCTTTCTTCATCAAAAGACTCACCTTTCTCACTAAACCCGTCCACAAGATTATCCTTTTCGTCGTTTCCAATAATACCCTTTTCGAGTTCCACAAAAAGTTCAAGACTTTTCATTTCCTTTTCTTCGTTAGAAAGATCCAACGAGCTCGATTTTGAGCTGACTTTTTGACCCGATATGTTTTCTCCATCTTTCTCACTAAACCCGTCCACATGATTATCTTTGTCGTTTCCAATTATATCCTTTTCGAGTTTCACAAAAAGTTCAAGACTTGTCACTTCTTTTTCTTCATTGGAAAGATCCAAGGAGCTCGATTTTGTGCTGACTTTTTGACTCGATATGGTTTCTTCATCAAAAGACTCACCTTTCTCGCTAAACCAGTCCACAAGATTATCTTTCTTGTCATTTCCAATAATATCCTTTTCGAGTTTCAGAAAATATTCAAGACTTGTCACTTCTTCTTCTTCGTTAGAAAGATCCAACGAGTTTGACTTTGTGCTGACTTTTTGTGCTAAAGAATCTGAATTTTCAGGCCCGTCTCCATTGCAAACAATTGTTGTCTCGCAACTTGTGCCCTCACTATCGTTAGAATAACTCGTGGGGTCCACCCGCTTGGTCTCAGTTGCTTCTTCCAAAACCGTGAATGTTCGGTTGTTATGTAAACTTCTAACCAGCCTGCCACCGTTACTGTTGTCTTCATGCTTTGTTACTTGTACTTTCTGCTTTACAACATGTGCATCATTTAGTTTCCTGGGTGAATGTTTTTTAGGGGTTTTACTATTTGGGCTACTCGGTGGTTTCACAGGTAGAAAAACCGTAGACGGGTTGAGGCATTTGAGGAGGTACGGTTGTAAATGTTGATGTCTTAAAAGTTCTGCAGCCTGTTAGTTTCAAACATAATAAAATCAGATAAAATTCAAAAAATGATTAAAAAAACTTGTATTATGATGTTTGACTTACAGTCGGTCTATGTTCGGGACTTTTCCTTAACAACGTTTTTATAATCTGTTTACTGAAACATTAACGAGAAAATGTCCGTGTCATGCATAATAATAATCATAATAATAAATAACTAGTCTGGGATGAGAAAATACTTACAAAGTCGAAGAATAAACGATGGGGAGAGGCGAAATGATGGATCTGTTTATCTTGTTGATGAGTCCCGCCATATCCTGCAGGATTAAAGATGTTAAACTCCGTAAATACCCTTCAAAAGGTCAGAGTAAAGGATCTTGGAAGAATATGATTAAGGGCAAATAGGTAACTTCAGAAACTTTCATAAAAAGGAAAAAAATTGCACTTTTCATGGAATCAAAGACGTCAAATACCTAAAACACCCTTCAAAAGGTCTTGATAAAGGATCGTGGAAGCATAATATTAGAGGAAAATATGTAAATTTGACCTGAAAACTTTCTAAAGAAGGAAAGGTTTGCACTTTTCACAGAATCAAAGGCGTTAAATACCAAAATATCATTGAAAAGGTAAAAATAAAGGATCATCGTAGCACAAGGTTAAGGGCAAATAGGTAACTTTTCGATTTAGAAACTGTCTTAAAAAGGATAGTTTTGCACTTGTCACTATAAATCAAGTTTGACACACTAACTTTTTTTTTACAAATTTAAATTATGGCCATATAGTGTTTCAGGTCAACCCAACCCCACCTGTTTTGACCCGTTGCCCAACCATAAGATTCAAAAGGAACTTACAGGAGCTCGAAATGGTTGTTGATGCGCACAAATCTCGAACATGCAACAACCTAAGATGATAGAAAGAGCAAAAAGATATGGTTATTATTTTAAATGTCAAAAATAACAAATCAAACAGAAGTTGAGTCTTTTTAAGGCTATTGGTATTATTGTGTGCTTACCAAGGGACCAAATATCTGATTTATAGCCATAAGGAATATCTGCAAGGAGGAGTTCAGGACACATGTAGTTCGGGGTGCCGACAACCTATAGATTCAATAACCATAGAAAAAAATATTATAATTTGAAAAAATAAAAAAAGTGTTGACTTTTGTCTCAGGTCAAAATGGCCGGGTCGAATTGTATTGGCCCACGCATATTTTTGGGTCCAATTTGGAATATAAAACGGTCTAGGGTTGTGATCAATAAAAAGACAGCCGTGTAGCGACTTTCAACCAGTTTGACCCATAAGTAAATGGGTCCAAAAAAAATAAAGGTTTAAATGAATTAATACAATATATAAATTAAATGTTTGACATGACATGTAGAAAAATAAATTTTACAAGCATTAAAATGATATTAAAATTAATAATATGTTTATTACCGAGGAAGCAAGGTCTTCAGAGTTGAGTAGTTTCGCGAGTCCAAAGTCACCTACTCACACCAAAAGTTTAAAAAAAATAAATACCAAATAAAACCTATTGAATTTTAAATTTTTTAATGAGAATATATAGCATTCATACCGAGACGGATGTCGTTCTCCTTCGTGAGGAATATGTTGGAGCACTGAAATTAAACAAAAAATTTCAAAGTATGAGAATGTGAAAGGATTCAATATCAAATGAAATATTTAAAAAAGAGACATATATAATAGAAGAGTTTAATTGTCAGTTAAACATCAAATTTCTTGATTTTTTTAACTATAATTCATGCAAAGAGCCAAAGAATAATTTGCCATAAAAAGAAATGTTTCATTTATTTTGGTATGAAGTACAATATATATTAACTGAAAAAAAAATTACCTTTAAATCCCTATGAAGGACACGATTAGTATGCAAATAATCCAAAGCCAATAATAGTTGTGTGAGCCATTTGCAGAGTTTCTACAAAGATATATAGAATGATATATAAGTTCTATACCATCAACAATTATACATAAATAAATAAACAAGAAATCTGAAGTTTTTATATAATTACCTCCTCCGGGAAATACGCTCCTCTAGCCTTACGTATAAGCTCAGCCCTAATAAACCAAAAGATTAATATCATTTCAACTATCTTATGCTTCTTTTGCAAGGAGTTTAACCAAAAAAAATTCTAGAGTGCAACAAAAAATAATTAATAATAACCATTAGGCATATTTCCACTAGTTTATTTTTGTTTAAGGGGTTTTTAAATTTTCAAAAATATTTTTCTTAAGTTTTGTATAAAGTCAAAAGTTTTGCAATTTCAAAGTACAAAGAAATACTTACATGTCTCCTCCTTCACAATAAGCTGTCACTATGCATATACCCGCCTATAAAACAAAATAAACATAAGTTATTTTTGTATATTGAATCATTTATGCTATCTTGTTTGACTTCGAGGCATTTGGAATTATAAAAAAAATAATAATAAATTATCTATAGATAATATACTAACTTGTAAATTTTGAACACTACAAAATAAGATATTAAAATAAATACATACATAGAAGGCTCTAAGTAAAACCAAACACTCTTTATGCTCAACCAAAAGAAGAATACAGAAATAAAACCACATTACCTTATCTACCCAAGCATCTTTGTACTCCACAACGTATGGATGATTGAGTCGGGCTATCAAATCCATCTACAATAATAACATATAAAAGTCTTTTTTAGTTCAAAGCATGAAATGAGTTTTAAACATTAAAATTTCCTTCTTGGGGACATTTTAAAATTAATTCAGAACATGTTTCATTTCTTTTCAAGCCTAACATTTATATACCAACATCACCAATCAAATTCCATATCAACATGAATTTCCTTTAATGAAAAAAAAAACAATAGATCTCACATGTGATCATAATTTACTAATTTAGCATCTTGTTCAACTAAATCAAAACAAAGATCCAGCTTTTAGTTTAGTCTGATAATTCCTTGTTTGACTATAAAAAGTCAAATGTATTTCTAGCACGGAATAAAATCATACCACAATGACATCATTTAAATAAGAAAACATGAATTCAGTTCCTATTGTTCAATTTCTTATTTAGAGAACTCTATGATATTATTATTTATTCATCATGATGCCGTCGGTGACATTTATATTTTGCTACAGAATTCATGTATCCACCGTGTCCTCTGATGTCATAAGGGTATTAACTTGAATCACATCATTTTTCAT
This sequence comes from Bidens hawaiensis, assembly GCF_021521415.1. NCBI lineage: Eukaryota > Viridiplantae > Streptophyta > Magnoliopsida > Asterales > Asteraceae > Bidens > Bidens hawaiensis. The sequence goes on along the minus strand of NW_027491347.1, from coordinate 1,182,310 downwards.
TAAAACAAAAAATGTTTGACTTCAATAAAGTCAACCATAGAACAGAGGTAGTCATTAATTCTCAGAACTACAAAAGAAATACCTCTTGATGTGCAGTCTTCTTAAACTTCTCTGTTTGCTTGTTTAATCTAATCTTCTTCAAGACATACCTTCAATAAAACCACACATGTTATACAATTTAAAAAAAATAATAACAATAATCAGCTAATTAACTAAACACCCTTTTCTTATTTTGAATTAAATAAAAAAAAATCACAGCTAAAAATAATCTGATTTTCAAGATTTAACTTCCATTTAGAACCCTAAACCCTAAAAACTGCAAGATTTAACAAATACACAAGAACTGAAGAACACAGAAATAAAAATCAAATTAAATTAAATTAAATTAAATTACATACGTCTTTTTTTCAATTTTATGAAGAACAAGAAAAGAAGCCCCAAAAGCCCCTCTACCAATCTGCTCAATAATTTCATATTCTTCCATCTTTGACTTGCCATCACCATATTCAGCTTCCATTTGAGACATGTTCTTCAAACCCTAAATACAGTACCAAAAAAGACTCAATCTTTAGCCATAAAATGTCAAATAAATCAACAAATTAACTAAAAGGTTACCAGTTTGAACTGGGTTTTACCTCAAATCACCTAAAACCACCAAAATCTTCCCTGATTTGGTCCAAGTTTAAAACTTTATGGCTTCAAGATAATGGGTTTTCAACAGATTCAAATGGGTTGTCTTAAAACATTCAAGAAACCCTAGAAACAAGAATTTGGGATAAAAAAAGGTATGAAATTTTGAACAATGGTGAAATCAAGATTCAAGAAAATGGGTGTGAGGTAGAAAGAAGCACAAACACTCAATAAAAGTTGAATTTTTGAGTAGTTTTATATTTAAAAATAGGTGGAAAACAAGATTCAAGAAAAGCAACTTCAAGACTTCACCATATATTCTTTACACATAAACACACACAGAGATGAGGATATGCAAACTTAAGGAACACAACACTCATAAAATATTAAAATAATGATTAATCAAAAGGGGTGTATTTTTTTTTTTTAATATATTTTTTTGTTCAATATTTTTTGTGGGATCAAAGAAAGAGGTAGTTAACTCACCAAACAAGAGAGAGAGAGAGAGAGAGAGAGAGAGAGAGATGGGTGTGTTTATGGAATAAAAATAAATGGAAAATAAATGAGTTTGCTTGTATTCCATACAGGTTTATTATTAGGCTGAGGGGTGTGGGGGGCGCGAGTGGGGGCGCCAGCCAATAATATTGTGACGTGTGGCAGAGAGAGAAACTTGATAAGATGGGTGTTGGTTGTGGTGCTCGCGCCCCGGGCCCTGGTGTGGAGGGGCGCGAGAGGGGGCGCGAGCGGTTTATTTTTTTATTTTTTTATAAATGTATTAAAAAAACGTATTATTAAAAAAACAAGAAATTATTTAAAAAAACACACATTAATTAAAAAAACACATTAATATTTAAAAAAAAAATTAAAGTACTAAAAAAAACATTATTCTTATTCTTCGGCTTGGTCTTCTTCGATCAAAAAGTTTGAAAGATGGGGACCAATTTCCAGACATGTTTTTAACAAAAAGTTTGAAAGAAATGGGTAATATATAGGAAGTGTTGTATAAAGAAATGGGTAAGTTTGGTTTTTTTTTGAAGTTGTGTTAAGTGTTGTATAAAATGGGTAATATATAGGAATAAAAAAAAAATTTTATTAAATAAAGAGCCAACGGCTCATTTTAAACACTCCAACGTCTCTTTCACCATTCCCCAAGTCCCATTACGCCATACACCTCCCGCGACCCCCCTTGCGCCTGCTTTGTTTTTCGTGCTCGCGCCCCTCTCGCGCCCCTCTCGCGCCCCGGTGGTGTGGTGCTCGCGCCTGGGGACGCAAGCGGAGGGGCTCTCGCGCCCCGGCTAAAGCCCCACACCCCTCAGCCTTAGGGTGTGTAGCATTCATACCAAAGGAATTTTTTATTATTTATTTTATTTATATGAGGAATGGGCTCCGGTTATGATGTCAACATCTACACCTGAAATTCTCTTGTATTTTATTTTAATACACGTATTACGTATACATAGTTACATATCTCATTTATTAATACTTTTGTTTTTGAAAAATTTACAAAAATCAGTTATATTGGAAAAGATTACTATATTAGTAGATTAATACCATTATAAAAGCTATAATAAAAAATTTATTGTAGCCATTGGCATCCATTGTAGCCGTTTATGCACACGTGGGTGGTGATGGGGTGGTCATGGTTCTTGACTTCTTGGATTATAGTATTATGCAATCAATTCATTTGTTAATTAATATAATTTTAGTATTTTTATAAAATAGTATAATATTTGGGAGATTCTTGCTAGATAAGATGAGTTCAAAGTGGAACGGTATCTGGATGGGTGGCAACCGACAATGTTCGGGTTAACGGTGATGGATTCGATGGTGTTGATGATGGGTAGTGACAATATGTATGAGTGGGATGCTTTATTTATATTTTGATTGAATTTTTTTATGGGTTAGAATAAATTATGCATCGATTTTCCTGAAAAAATTGAGTACATACGGTATCTCTGGAAGTCCAAATTCATGATCAACAAATTAAACAAATCAAACATGTTAGATACATAATTTAAATTTTAGTTTAGTCGATCAAATGACCCTTAATATGTTTTCAAATTTTTTCATACATATAAAATTTTTAAAAACTATACGCTTGATCGCAAATAAAATGCATTTATACTAAATTAGATCCACTCAAAACTATATTAAACTAATCTAACATGTTGATTGCAATGGAAACCTCCGTTCATGTCCGACATTTTGGAACCAAGCTCGTCCCTTTTGACCCATGTGTTTAGATCTTATTAACCTACAGCAGAATAGAAGACCTTGCAGCTCCTATCTCACTTTCCATACAACCTCAATCTCTCTTTTCCACTCTAGAGTTCTGACTCATACGCATTATATGCATACACAAACACATGATATTAGCTTGATTGTTTGTTAAGAGGGTATTTCTCAGAACTTTGACTTTCTTTGACTTTTATTGCTTAAATAATCTATGACTCGAAACTCACTCTAAAAAAACTTGTTAGGAGACGATTTGTAAACGAGCCAAGCAAGGACAACTCTTGTGGTAGCTTGTTTGTTGACGCATATGAATTGTAGTTATTTTATTTGTTTGTTTTCTTATACCAATCCCCTCCTAAAGAGTTGACAAAAGCTCTTTGTCAAATGGTTGATAGGTTGTGGACTTGTGGGTTTAAAACATGTAGCAACAAAATTACAATTATTTTTTGTCCATGTATTCAAAGCTTGTAAAACTAATAGTTATATCCTCGACAAATAAAGTACTTAAATCACGTTAATCAAACAATACTTGAAAATGATCCAAGGAGGCTAGACGAGTCAAATTGACTCAAGTAGTGTATTCGAGCCAAGCTCATCCTAGCTCGACTCCTAAACAATCCAACTCGGGATACCTTCAAGTGGGCATCTCAATAATCTTATAGCTTTAATCCAGCCATCCAGGGGCGGCCGTCATGGGCCCAATCACCAAGGCGGGCCCAACATTCTTTAAAAAAATTATATGTATTTAAAAGAATATTTATTATTAATGTTTAAGCTTAATTACCAAATTCATTTAAGCTCATTTTTTAAAAATAAAAAGTATTTTGCACAACCCAAACCATAATTGTATAAATAAAAATATATTTTACTTAAGAACACTTTTTTTTTTCACTCTCTAGCGATTATCGGAAACAGTCTAGATTTAATTTATACTTAGAAAAAACTATTACCAATCTAACCTCGCACTAATATATGTTCCAATGGTCCACTAAAATATTTGATAGCATTGATAATATGGTTGAAAGTTTCATATATAGAAAAAATTTAATGACATCAAAATGAGTAGGTAGAGAAACATTAAAGTGAAGTTGAAAATGTGACAACAAATTTGACCATGGTTGGCAAAAAGTCGTCAATTGAGGCATGATTTGTATATAAACAAGTGATTTTCGTTTTTGCTTTTTGGAAGTTTGAATGTTTTACAACTTTGTTGACATCAACTTTTTGAGTTTTGACCCCACCCCCAAAACCATCATATGGTCCTGGACTCCAGGTGAGTTAGTTTTCATATATTATTAAGGGGTCTAATTGTCATTTAAGTTACAATCTTTCATAAATACATATCACTTTTCATGACCCATTGTCACAATTTAAATTTGAAGCCACACAATATCAATTATTAGGTTCCCAACCACCTTATCAAACCATAAATCTTGATTTGATTATTCTTAACCTATTATGATACTGAGTTATGCACGGACCCGACACGAATGATGGTTGGGCTCGATCATAGACTCACAGTTGAGGCCCGTAATTGAGAAGGGGCTGGAAACTTTGATTCTATTTTACTTGTATGTGTGCATATAAATATATTTACATTTAGAGATGACTAATGAGTCATCTTGTATGTATATAACCATACAACCCTTTTTTTATATAAATGTAAAGTCCACTCTAAACAATATACAATTTTTAGACCTTAGTCCGCGTTCGTTTCACAAAATTTGTGGGATTTCAAAGGAAGTGGAATTAAAATCCTATGACATGACGTGTTTGTTTCGTTGAAATTGGAATCTTAATTCCATTTTTGTGTGTTCGGTTGTCAAAGAATTGGAATTGAAATTCAAATTCTTTTACATAAAGTGATTCCAAATCCTTCCAAAATGTGGAGGAATCAAGTAAATTCATTGGATTATTTTCTCGAGTTTTTTTTAGCGAGTACAACTAATAAAGCATTTGATTTTTTTACTTTTTTTGTTTTTGATTTATATTTTGAGTTTTTAATTTTTATATTATTTTTTAATATGTTTTTAGGGGTTTTTTTATCTTAATAGATAACCCCTAAAATTTTTCAAAAAAAATAAATAAATCATAACGAAAAATATAAATAAAAAACAAAAAAATCTAAAAAAAATAAAATGTTTCCACCGTTATCCTCGTTAAAAAAAGACGATTCCCATTCATTTGTGGTGATATATTACAATTCATTTGTCAAACGAACACATCTAGAATGAAATTGAATTTCAATTCTTTCCAATTCCAATTTCTATTGGAATGCGTTTTAAAAACCGGTTTAAACCAGCCGGTTCAACCGGTTGAACCGGATTTTGGTGAGCAGCCCGGTATTTTGTACCCGGCATATTTGAGCGGTTTTATGGAACACAAAACCGACCGGCTTTCATAAAAAACCGGTTTACAAGCCCACCAGATTTTTTATGTTTCATGCCTCTTTTTTTTGTATATGTTACTTTTTTCATGTAATTTTTGTGTATTATGATTATAGGTAAATAAAACTTCATATTTATTATTGTTGGAAATGAAAGTACTTATCCTCTTGTTGATGAGGAAGACGATAAAAGTGAATTTCATCTTTTAAGCAATCATGAAATTGATTCATGCAACACTCTGATGACAAAAATCTATTGTGCACCTTTATTTTAAAAGAACTTTATTTGAAAATCAAGTGCTTTTGTATTGTTTTTTAAACATAAATTAACCGTTGAGTGATATTTTATTATGGAATCATGCATTTTTTGGTAATTTTAAGTTAAAGTTGCATTTATATGAAATAACAAGGTAAATTATACAACCCGGTTGAACCTGTATCATTTTTTAGTCTAATCCGGTACGGATAAAATACCGGTTTTAAAACATTGATTGGAATGTTCAGATTCCAAATCCAATTCCTTCCAATTTCGAATCATATGCAAATTTTAATTCCAATTTCATTCCATTCCATTCCATTATGTGAAACGAACGCGCCCTAATAGTAATCAAGCCGATAACAAATGGGTAACACATTAATTCAGAATTGAGAATTCAAGTCTGGTTAATTAATAACCCACGATAGACAAGTTACATCACAGTTATTGTCGATTACATACATACATAATACATACATAAGGGTCTTTTTTTAGTACTCGTATGGGACACCCGAAATAACATAACGAACCTGGTCATGCCATATAAAAATATTTTGTTTTCATGTCTTATAATTTATTTGATCTAATGTTTGATTTCTGGCGAACTTTAATTAAGCTTCATAAATCTAAAACCTAAGGAGGGATGATGATTGTAAATCATCAGCTACTTCAAGACAAAATGCCCTAGGCTCATAATATGAGATGCAAATTAAGCTTAGCTATCGGTCCCCTCATATGATTGTCCAACACATAACACATTTTCTAATGAGTTAGGTTTCCTTTGACAAATCTTATACCCGTGCTATATCTCAAATCACTCATATTCGTAATCAACGTCTACACATTGAAAGCCGGAAAACGTTGTAAAACCAATAAGTTGCATAGTTTAATAGAAAAATTAATGAGGATTAATCGTCATTCTTATTATAGGATTTTTTTTTGTACTAATAAGTTATTTAAGGTCATGTATGCTACTTTTAAATGTTTGGCCATTCCATAACTATTGTGAAAAATGAGTCAAACAAGAGATGATCAATAATATGACGATGTAATAGCGTATGAAACATAAATAAACAAAAAAGAACAAATTTCATTCAATAATTAATAAAAAAAATTTTGTTATCCAAATATATATATATTAGATTATTAAAACTAAAATTTAAAAATCATGAAGTTATTATTATTATTATTATTTAACGGCAAATCATGAAATTATAAGTTATTAAATATATAGAATACAATGTAGTTTTCTTAAACCTTTATTAAGTGAAAATACATAATTTTTTCTTAAAAAAAACAAAAAAAGAAAGAAATAAGTTTGTATTTAAAACAACTAACTCTCACACACAATAATCCATTCCTAGATCCATATTATTGTCTATTATTTAACCTGAACCTTAAATCAAATAAAGAACTACACCGCTACATAAACTAAAACTAATATGCTAGAAGGCCTTTAGTAATTAAAGAAGTAAGTCAATAATAAATCTCATTAAAATAATTTCATTTGCAAGCGGTTATGTTCAAATGAAAATACTTCAAACCGGATAATATAATTTAAGAACCAATTCAAACACAAAAAACAAAAATTGAACCGAAAAAATATCAATCATCAACAGTTTATGTTTAATGAAACTACAACAAACTAAAACAATCAATTAAATGTATATAACAGGATAGGCAAATTTTAAAAGGGTTATTGAATGTCACACACCAACTTTGAGTAAAATATTATATTAATAAAAAATGGTATATAAATGCAAAAATATGTGCAAATATATTGGTGTAAAGATAAGGTTTGTAGTTTGTTCCCTTCCTCGTGTGGATAATAAAAGGCATGATATATTTGTCTTACACCTCAAATACGTAACTTATTCCTTTGTTTGGTATAGTATGCCAAAAGGACACAAAATAATGTCTTGCAATATAATACCAATAACCAATCCATAATTGTACTCATATTCTCTAGCAAGTACCACTAATTTGTCACAAAACTTGCAACAAAGTATGTAATATGTCATCAAATTTTGCACCAAATTGGAGTGTTTGAAGAAGTGGTGAACAAGGAATGTGACATGGATAAAGTGGTAAAAGAACAACCAAGTTTTCCCTTGACGGGAAAGAAAGGTGTGTGTATAGGTGGGGTGGGGTAGGGATGGGTTGTTTGAGAATCATAAGACAAACATGATTATGGGTCTAATTATATGGATGGGTGAAAGTAGACAAATATGGTAGTTTGGAGAGATTCTTTTGCTTTTTTCTTGGTAGATATGAATAACTAACTACTCTTGCATTATGGAATAAAGAGGTTCTGTGTTTATTTGATACTAGATAAAGTATGTGGTTTTTTTTTTTACAATTCTAAATAATAGTAATAGTAATAATAAAATATAAAATAATAACCAAAAGTTGCATGGTTAAGATTGATTTCATATGACTTGGTCAACTATTTATCATACTAGTAATAAAAAAAGGAAAGCGAATACGATAAACCTAAAAACTAATCCCAATCTTACGTGATAAACCTATCAAAACTACGTAGTTTTGATAAAAACTTAAAAAATTCCTAAAAACTAATCCCAAAACACAGCAAGCCTGCTCTTCTTCTCTCTGATGTTCCTGCAAACCCTAGGCGCTACAGTTCACCGCCGATCGACAAGTAAGAAGGACAAAGATTGATGTAGTAGGACACAAAGCTATTAACCATGCTCATTAAACCCTAGGTCGTTCTATCTAACAAGGAAGATGACGAAGATTAACAGCGAAGATGACGAAGATTAGGTCGTTCCCTAGTCTACCCTGCAATTCGAATCCGCAACCTCTGCAGGTAATATTTTGTGGTTCCAATTGAAATCAATCATCTAAGTATGTTTGATTATAATATTTTAATTGGTTTCAATTGAATATAATATTTAGCAGTTGGCCACAATTCTCATAAATGGCAAATGCACTTCTCGCTGGCAATTAGCCCGTCTGTTTATATTCAGTTTTACTTAAAACCTTTTGCATTTACAGATGATAGTTGCACCAATCACAAACATGAATAATTTAAGCAACGACTTCTTTTATGATATATTGAGACGACTAGATGGCGCAACACTAGCGAGTGCAGCATGTGTTTGTGCAGCATTTAAAGCCATCTCAAAAGAAATATTTGATATTTTGAAAAGAATTGATCTTTTCAGTTATGCTTCTAGAGATGATAATCATGCAGGTACCATACTACCATAATCATATTATCCTCTGCTTACATTTATAATTTGGTCAAAATAATTGGTTTGACTTTTACTAATTATTGTGTAGATGAAGTTACTCTTTCAAAATAACAAGGTGCGATTTTTTGTTAGTTTTTGTACATGCTGATATTTTATGGTATATTTGATATTTTGAAAAGAATTCAAGCTTTGTTTCAATTGGCCAATTAGATGTGCAAAAAGATTACATGTGGTGGGGTGTACAAGAGGTTTTTTATCGGGTTAGCAGGGTAAATGCAGGTCGATGGAGATGGATTTTTTATCGGGTTAGCAGGTCAAATGCAGGTGGTGGTACTTACCGAGGACTAGGGATACTTTGTTGAAAACAAGTGAAGATGATGCGAGACAAATGAGGAGATACTTGATTTATAGTTGGATATGTTTTCTAATTTATGTTGTTAGTTTTATGTCTATGTAAACGGTTGTCATTGTATTTTAGAGGAAATGGAAAATTTTATATTTTTTATGTACTTTGTTAGCGCAGACAACGCTTGAAGAAATGAAAAAAAAAATCTTTGTTATATACTTTGTTATGTACTTTGGCTTCCACCATTTGCAGTTTTGGACAGTTTGCACCACATTTTGCACAGTATGCTTTTTTTATTTTATGCTATATTATATGCATGTGGGAGAATGTAGGTATGTGGGAATGTTCATACACAGGTTACTGGTTTTTTGGAAAACAGTAGTAAGGCCGCTGATATGCTGCCTGCTTTAAGATAAATGGTAAAATACTTCCTAGTGGCATTTTTACTTTCTTACTTTGCAGGCCATCTTAGCCCAGAGGTGAGGTTACTGATGCTGTGTCAATGCTTGATGGAAGAAATGTGATTACTATATTTTGACCCGTTTAAGTTTATATTTCTATAAGTTGGCCGGTTTCATTTTATATTACTACATTTTGACCCAGTTTCAATTTATATTGCAACGTTTTGACCCATTTATATTTCAATATTTTGGCCCGTTTCGTTTTATATTACTATATTTTAACCTGGTTTCAATTTGCAACGTTTTGACCCGTTTAAGTTTATATTTCAATATTTTGGCCCATTTCGTTTTATATTACTATATTTTAACCCGGTTTTAGTTTATATTGCAACGTTTTGACCCGTTTAAGTTTATATTTCAATATTTTGGCCCGTTTCGTTTTATGTTCAAACTGGTTAAATGCCCTGCGCGTTGCGCAGAACAGTTTTCTGTTTCATGTGTTGGGCCGGCGTAATATGGACATGTACATGAGGTTCATTCATTTTGGCCCGTTTCGTTTTATGTTCAAACTAGTTAAATGCCCTGCGCGTTGCGCAGAACAGTTTTCTGTTTCATGTGTTGGGCGTAATATGGACATGTACATGAGGTTCATTTACGGTTATAAAATTAAATGCATAGTTAATTAAAGAGTTGTCCGTCACACAAAATAAACACTCATGAATTAACTGAGCTAAAGGTTGTAGCAGCCCTTTGACTGTAAGCTGCAGTAGCTGAAGCTACTTGTGACCAAAAGATCCATGATGTCAACTATTTAGAACCAGAAGCATATGCATTTCATAATCGGAAAAACGGCTTGTCACCCTTTCTATTGACAGCAACATCCAGTTTAGGAACATTATACCTCTACGACCTATTAAAAACTATTAGTATTTGTAAACTTAATAAATATAAATATCTTAAAACCATACCCGACTTCTGATATAACTAAAAAATAAATGAATAGCATGATCATGATTTAAGGTGACGGTTTTCGATTTAACCCAAAACTCATACGAACCCGTTAAATAAACGGGTGTGTCCCAGTTGGCCCATCATCCGTTTACATGTTGAATTTCCCAAAATACCCTTTCTCCATTTTAAACCTTTTAATATGATTATAAAAACTATACCATATGATCACCACAGTAACAATCCAGCTTCATGAAAAGATCTAAAAAACTACTACAGTAACAATCCAGCTTCATGAAAAGATCTAAACATAAACATACTACCATAAAATATCAAAACTACTGAAAAGATCTAAAAAACTATCAGGTCTGCGCAAAGAAGTGCCACCGTAGTAAATCTACAAAACTATCAGGTCTGCAAGTCGATTCAGATATCATCCTTCTCTGTCTACTAAGGACTCGTCGTCCTGCAAAAAAAAAAAAAAAAAAAAGCCTAATGTAAGTATAAAGCTAATAACCATTATTTATTAAGAAATACAGATTTACCTTCTTTTTTTTCGAACACCCAGTGATGTTATGACCCGGTTGCTTGCAGTAAGAACAAGTATTTTGTTTTGGTGCTTCCAAGGAAGACTTGATTCTAGTTGCACTTTTGGGACGACCTTTATTATTTGTTTTAACTTGTGGATCACGAATAGAAATTTGAGGCATCAAGTTTACTTGTGAGCTTCCCACATTTGAATTTTGTGTAGTACTTTCCAATTGTCTGGAATTTGTTCGAACGCTTTGTTCTTCTAAGAAGTTAACCAAGATGGAATTTAGTTTCTTTATCTCACATGGGGAATCTCTTGCATTTTCGATTGCTTTTCTAAAGTTTGATTGAACACACCATAAAGTTAACGCGCTGACTTCATTTCCACTATGTGTGTCTTCGAGCTCAATCGTGTGATTATCAGACTTATACCTAACATCAAGTGTCCACCTTGGTAAAATATAATGATCAGGAAGGGTTTCAACATTCCTCTTCTTCAACACATATAATATATGCTTGCATAATATACCATATGTTTCAAACTTTGCACACGAATATGTTACATCTATCTTATCCGAGAGTCAAAAGTTAACAGTTCTCCAATGTATTTTATCAATATCGAGTTGTCCAACCTTATATTTGATTTCTTTTAAAGTTTTGGTTATCGTCTCATGGGTTAAATTAAGGGTAGCTTCCGCCCATTCTTTCTTGAATATATCAAAGAGCTTTCTAGTGAAACGTTGACTTGCTTTTTTCTCTATCATATTTACAAAAGAAAGATTTGGCTTGGAGTCCATGGTCCTAAAGTCTTCATCGTTTTCAGAACCCCTTCGGCACGCAACAGCTTTATCATACTAGATTACAAACTCATTCAACATGGTATTTGAATTCACAAATCCATCAAAAAAAGAATGAATGCTCTCACTTCTTCCACTTGATGTCATGCCAGCAAAAAAACAATCTTTCAAATACTCGCGTTGCTTATACATCTCTGTTATCCAACTACCACTTTCAAATTGGTATTTACCACATAAAATTTCCCAATGATTTTCAAATTCTTCAACGGTATTACTCTTTATCCACTGCTTGTATGCCTCTTTAATGTCACTATAACGAACTGTAAGTGATCGAATATGTTCAATTTGATGTTTCTTTATATGACATGAACAGAAGCGATGTCCGGTTTTTGGAAAAATTCTTTTAATTGCATTTCCAATAGCCTTGTCTTGATCAGTAATTATTGCCAATGGATGCTTATCAAACATGCACTTTAAGAAATTTTGAAATAACCATTCAAAAGTCTCTTGTTTCTCGTTCTCCAACAATGCACCGGCAAAAAGTATGGACTGGCGGTGATGATTCACCCCGACAAATGGAGCAAATGACATCATAAACTTGTTGGTCATATATGTGACATCAAAAACAACAACGTCTGCAAATTTTATATATGAGTCTCTTGATCTCCCATCTGCCCAAAAAATATTTCTAGGAGACCCATCTTCAAATAAGTCCACAACAAAATAAAGGTCGGGGTCTTCTATTAATTTATCTTGGAAATGTTTAATAAGGCCATAAAATTCCTTACCCTTGTATTGTTTTCGTTGTTCACCTAAGATATCGGCACATTGTTTTGATGTAACATCATTTTCACTTGGATTTTTCATGGTATTTACGACCTTCTTGATTTGACAAGGTCTCAACCCAGATTGACCAAGTTCCAACATTAGAGATTTGCAAGCCATTGAGCGGTGAAACTTCCCATGAGATCTATGTTTCATGACTTTGGTCGGAGTAACGGTTAGCTCATGGTTGTGTGCGTTGCTAAATTCATCGACTGACCATTTCCCATCATTACCTATTGAAGTCCGAAGAAATGCTTCACATCCCGTCCTTAAAGCCCTACGACGTTTCTTAGCGTTTCCCTCAGATCCATCACGCTTCAAATCTTTAAACCTCTCTTTGTTGCATACATATTTCTTTCGATAAGCCTCATTTGTTGTCTTATTTTTAAAAGTCGAACGTTTACGTATTCTAAATCCATGTAAAAATGCAAAATTATTATAGAATTCATATGCGTCATCAGAAGTATCAAACACTTGTCCAATTACTTCATTTGTCACTTCTTTTTCAACCGTAAACTCCAGGTCCATATCTTTTGTTTTCTCTATTTCAACATCGTAACCGTTATTTGTGATCAAATGCCGTTTGCATCAATATATTCAATCAGACTTGTTTCAAAAACCTCCTTCTCTGATTGAACTTCTAAATCCATTATGGTGTGGATGTCCTGCATCAACAACAACAGAATATTAGAAGACGAAAACTGATAATCAACAAGCGAAAGAAAGTGTTAGAACGTGAATTAGTACAAGAACTTCTTAAGATTGACTTATTAACAACTTTGCTGATGTTATCTGTCATCACCTTTTGATTTAGTAAATGGAGAGAAAAAGCTCTTGAATGATTAATCTTCGTCTTGCTATATGAACTTGATCGGAAACCTAGGGTTTAATGATCACGGTTAATAGCTTTCTGTCATACTGCATCAATCTTCGTCCTTACTTCGAACGGCGGTGAACTGTAGCGCCTAGGGTTTGCAGGAACATCAGAGAGAAGAAGAGCAGGCTTGCTGTGTTTTGGGATTAGCTTTTAGGAATTTTTTTAAGTTTTTATTAAAACTACATGGTTTTGATAGGTTTACCGTGTAAGGTCGCGCGTCTCACAGCATCGTATTCATTTTCCCCGATAAATAATTGATTGAAGATGGTTTCACACAAACAAACAAAAAAGTATTAAAATATGATATTTTTTTACGATTTTTTTATTTATAGTTTCTATGGTTTCATACCTTCATATTTTAAAGATCACCTCAACCATATGTTTACATTAACATATATAAAAATGTCCATATACTTATGTAAATTAAGTGACTGATTTGCACTTGAGTGGGATTATGATATTTGGGTGATATATGTCAAAAGGTTACATTTTATGAATAAACTAGGTTTTATCCCCCATACTATGGAGGTTGTTTTATATTTTTCGCTTTTTAATATTTATTTTTTGGATTTTAAATTTCTTTATTTTAAGAAAGTTAATAATATACTTAGGTCATGTTTGGGATTCCTTATTTGCAGCTTCTTATGACTTATATAAGTTGTTTTTGATAAGTTACTCCCTCCAAACTTATCAAAACCTTCTTTTTCCTTCTTTAAAAACTTAAAAAAAGTCACATTATCCAACACTTTTTTAACTTATAAAACTTAATTAAGTTACAAGAAGGAAAAAATAATGAATCCCAAACACCTCATTAGGATTTTATGATGAAAGGGTTTCACAAATAAATGATATGTTATAACCCGTTTAAAAAATATCTGAATTTGGTGACCCATGACTCGCTTATTTTTTTTACTATAAAATTATTTCTTAATTATAAATAATATCTTTTTTTAAAATTGGATATTAATTTTTAGTATATCCCTATTTTATAGGATTTTCATATCAAATATTTGGTAAGATTAATTTTTAATTTAATGTGATGTTATAGCTCGTTTAAAAGCTATATATCTGGGTTTGGTAAGACCCATTGTAACACCTCAACCCGGAACAGGCTGATGTGTCACTTTTACAGATATCAAAACATAACTCATAAAAGCCTAAGTCAAATTAAATTTCATCAAATAACCAAAAATGAATAGTCTTCTAAAATCTTGAACTTTATTACTCTCTCTCATCACTAATTCCCATGATTTCCCGAATTACCTGTGAACAAATAAGAAAAACACAGACAAAGGAAACACGGCTGAGCCAAAAATTGTCCAGTAACGGAAAAACAATAGCAATGACGATAAGGCGAATGAACGGAAACAAGATAATAACGAGATCTACCATAACCGAAATAAGTATGATACTAAAATTTGATGCGTTTAGAACATATGACAATATAATACCAGAACAAAAACCGATACTAAACGTATTACTAAACATATAACGGTGACTGACTTACACGACACGTGATGCTACAAAAATAAGTCACGTAATTAAAGGAGTACCCAGAGCCGAAACATATAACATATAACTTGTAACATATAACATGTGACATATAACGTATAACATATAACTGAACTAGGATCGATCCATACGCCCCTAAACGGCCAAAGTACTACCAAAGTACTAGTTAGAGGCGCCATGAACTTTTAAAACACACTGTCACGAAAAGTGTTGTGCTCGGGTAACAGAGTACTAAACATGAAAGGCAACATAACTGCCTAGCATATAACATATTAACAGAATCTCATATTATTATCCATAGGAACATGCAATAATTAGTACGAGTTTATAAATCTATTGCATGCTACAAATATCTCTAATCAAAACTAGTAACCAAAATAAATAGTTGAACAAAACTAAATAAAAAGTTGACGACGTACGTATAAAATATCCAAAGATCAAATGGGATAGAGACAACTTGGTGATACTAAAATATAAAATACCGAAAGTCCGTACTACAAAGTAACGGATTAGAATTTATACTGTGAGTAAACGAAAACAGAATCCGTACTACGAAGTAACGAAATATAGTTAATACTATAAGTGAAAGAACCAGAAACCATACACAAAGTCACGGAATATTAATAATACTAAGAGGAAACCAAGACGAAAACTGTACCACAAAGTAATGGAATATAAATAATACTAAGAGGAAACAAAACAGAAACCGTACCTTAATTTTAGCCCAAAAAAACAAAAACAAATGCAAGGCAAGAATTGAACAAGTCGCCCCACAATTAGATCAAAGACCCTACACATTAATTATCTCTAATAAATCAGATTTATGGAACTACAAATGTGTTGCCTTATTCGTTGGTAACTAATGCTCCGACGACGGAGAAATTTAGAGACCTTTACTATTTCGTTCGCTAATATTGCTTTCAAAATAAATTGAGATTTCAAATTATCAAATAAAACCGAAATCATATTAACTTTTTAACCACTTATTAAGATTCATAATTTATTACTTTACATTATGGATTTATTTAAAGGTTATATACACCAAGCTAAAAATATTCGTATCATCTAAATTATGAGTATAAGATTATTTTCAAACAACCACATAAGTCAACAAACAAACAGAACAATTATTCGAGTGTCCATTTAAATTTAAAATGAAATCTTATGTGCAGAAACAAATAAAACAAGAAAGCTTTTAAACTTTTATTAATATTCTTAACTAACTTCCATGTTGAAAACATATTGTCGCCGATTAAAAAGACTTGAACTTGAATTATTCATGCATATAATTCTAAGCAGAGGCAGATGTGAGGAATGTTACCTCAAAACTAGGACAATAAGGAGCGAGACAAAAGCATTAGTTCACCTTCATGGTCGTGCAAGGAACCAAAACGGAGCGAGTGATAGGACACGGCGCATGACACCGGAACCAAATGCGAGCATGTGGGTTTAAGAATGGTGCCGGTGGCGTAAGATTGCAGAGGTGGTCGGTAGCTGCAGCAGGCGGCGATGCTCGCTGGATGGTGGCGGGCATAGGGAACGCGATTATATAGTAAACGGAATCGTACAACCCAAGTTTCGCTACCATCTTTAGAAATAGGATTAGATTTTAAATTTCAATTTCCGGAAGTTGACGGCTCTTTCGCGGAGGGACGTGATTAGAAGATGCCTTATCCAAATCAGTTTAACCCTTTTTCAGTTTAGAAATAATTAAAACACCCTTGAACTTATTATTTTTATATCTTTATTTAACAAGTTCGGTTATTTGTTATTAACGTTTTATCGGTTTAACAACACGCTAACACTTTTAGTAACCGATCAAAATTTGCCCGTTATTATTTTATTGTTTTAGAAATTTCCCGTGAATTCGAGTCAAATACATGAGAAGCCTCCATTTACAAATAAAGCAATCTGGTGACTTGAGAGAATTTATAAAACAACCAGAGAGCTTTTAAAGGCTTTCGTTTATATATAATATATTATAGATATAAAATTGGAAAAAAAAAGCCAAAAATAAAATGGAATCAAGTAATTATGAATACCAATAAATAATGTCACAAGAAATATGTACATGAAGCAGCACGACCGACGTAATCGGCCCTACAATATAAAGAGGTGTTTTGTGTAGAACCAAATTGATTGGCATTTGCTCACTCTGGACCTATGGGCCGCTACCATGTGGGCTTTTCTCATGCTTCAACTTTCAAGAGCCCAGTCCAGCTGTTTGGCCCGGTTCTTTTAAGCATTCGTCTAACTTTCTATTGGTTTTTAAATATTTGATACATCATTCAACAGTTTATTTTGTAACTGTTAAAGCGACGATTATACCGGTCAGATTATTGAATATGAAGCAGAGTTGCACCATGCAACAAATCTGTTAGAAGTAAGGGTGTTCTTCGGGTCGGGTTCTTGTTTCAAAGTTTTAAACCTTGACCCAAAACCCAACTCATGTCTGCATGGATTTTTCTTGTTTGTGTAATTCGGGTTTGGGTTTTTTTGGGTTCGGTTAATCGGGTTTCGAGTATCCTAGAAATAAAAAACACAAAAACAAAAAAAATTAAAAACTACAATGCTAAAATTAAAACATATTAATCTTTTCATATAACGCAAATAATCAAATAATAAACCAACATAACTTAAGAAAACAATTCAAAAGAAGAGTAAAACTAACTCGAACCATAATCGTATTTAACTGTGCGTGATTTGGTTGTTCGATTACGACTGCTCTTAGTAATAAACGGAAAATATAAATTAATAATAAACAATCGATTCATAATAGTTAGAATGACAACAGTCGATTAGAACCAAATTTTGATAACTTTAGCAGCTAAGACTTATCCTATTACACCTAAAAATATATTTAATTTCAAAAAAAAAAAGTTTATTCGGATTTTTCGAGTTAACCCAAAACTTATAAATCAAATCCAAGAAGCTACCCCTAGAAATGGGGATGGTGTGGTGCTTGTGTATATAGTTGAAATTTAATTGTTTACCCAAAACTTGATTACTGAACCCGGCTAGAAGCAATCCAAAACTTGACTTTGCCCGAACCTAATTATACATAAAAAGCTACTGGACCCGACCTGACGCGGCCCAAAACCTAATTAAACAACAATCCGAAACGAAAACCCTGTTGAACCCAAGAGTCGCCAAACGACCATCGGCAACGGAAAATCCGCGCCACCATAAGCGACGTCGAACATGTAACATTCGTTCAATTTTCAAACCTAAAAACCCAACCCGTTATAACATTTTGCATCCTTGATTCGTTTGTACATGTCACTTGTTGTCACACCCCGACCAAAGGCGGCGGAACATGCCGAGGTGTAACGATTGTCCATAAGCACATGACACTAATTAAAGTGACAGTATTTAATAAACTCATTTCATTTCACAACATCGAAAATGTCACAAAACAATTATCCATAAAATAACCATAAACAAGATATCACAAAATATGGCAAATTGATATTGTTCATTTTTACTAATATCCTAAGGTCTTTAATGTCGTTTTCTTCACAATCATAAATCAACCAAGATGCAAACCTGCAACATTTCATAAAATAAAGTTTGTCAACACAAAGGTCGGTGAGCAATTCATAAGTTTAATCATATTAGTATATAATAAAGATAGCTACAAAACTTGCATACGAAACGATAAATAAAAGTGATAATTTGGATAAATAGATATCGCTAAACACATTAGCGACACCTAGCTATAAGGGGATGCCAAATAGTCTAAGACTTTATAGTTATCGTTAATTGCATTACGTTAACGACACCTTGCTATAAAGGGATGCCAAATAGTCTAGGATTTTATAGTTCCACCAACCAAAAGCGATAAACACATAGGCATATAAGCATAGAACACCAAATCGAGCAATTATTTAGGTAAAGTATACAACTACGTTTGTGGTTTAAGATTCAAATATAAAGCATTTTGTTGAATAAGTATGAAATGTCACCCCAAAATAAAATATGGAAAATGGGGTATGAAGTACTCACCTTCAAGTAGTAAACTTGAAAGATGATAATTTGTAGATTTGTCAGAACGACGAGTTTAACGCACAATGCCTAAAAAGAAAAGAAGTCTTGAATTTAAAAAGGTTGTCTTGAAGGTCTTTAAACAAAATAAATTTTGAGAAATGTAAATAATTAAAGTTCAAGGTTTAAAATGTAACTATTTAAGAATTTATAATAATAACCCTTTAAAAATGTAAGTTTGCTCGAAACCGGGTTAAAGTATCTAACCTTAATATTTACTCAACCTATGTTAAGTAATAAGGTGGGTAAAATGCAAGAATGCAAATCCCTTTGGAATAAAGATACTAAAACGGTTTTTTTTTTATCGACTGTTCGGGTTGTCGGTTCGGGTCTTGATAATTGGTCAAACCCAAAGTCAACTTTCCAAAATATTGAACGTTATGAGATAACTCAATAAAATTTAATAAGACTTAACCAAGTATGTAGTTCCATTGTTTTAGAACTAACAACGCACGTTAAGCGAGTGTTCGGTTTTGTCGGTCCAAACTTTGTTATGAGATCAAGTTGGATCCAACATTTCCAAGTCTTAAGAAAATATTTAAAAATCAATTTGTAACTATTTTTAAAGAAATATACAAGACTTGATGGCTAAAAAAAAACACACTTGTGTGTCTTAAGCGAGCAAGAATCGGTTTGGTTCGGTTTCCATCTCACAACAAGTTCATAGATGGTTTCCACACACTAAAGAACTTGTATAATAATGTACAAATAAAAAAATACCAAAAGTTAACAATAAAGTCTTTACACAAAAGTTCGGTTTTCGGTTCGGATCGTGTTTCGGGTTAAGACCGAGGTAAGATTCTACAAACCCATAACCATAGAATTTGTAAAAATGATTTTAGAAACTTAGATCTAACACTAAGTATGTTTAAACAAACAAAACTAGCAACAAAGTTCGGTTTACGGTTTAGAGCTATTTACGGTTAAACCGAAGTATAGACTCTTAAAAACCCATGACCAACAAACTAATATAAGCAAGATTAATATGTATGAACAAGTTATATAGATGTATATATATCAATGACACGAAGTCCTCCATGAAGCCTTGCCTTATGGGGACCGAAACCTCACCGACCGGAATCGGAGAAGTAACTACCAAAGGTAAACAAGGGGTGTATATTATATATATGTTGCACAACCATAAACAAGTATTAATAAGGATACATAAACTAATTAAGATGAAAGACCAAAATCCTTCAAGAACACTTAAGAAGATAACCTTGAATCTTTGATGTTTGAGAGAGTTTTTTTTTTTGGAGTTGTAGCAAGAGAAAATGAAGAGGAAAGGTGGTGTATATATAGGGTAATGTTGGTGGTCAAATATAAAACATAACGAAAGTAGATGTAAAAACGTTGAATCACGTACAACCGTTGCAGCGTGTTAACACCAAAAAGTTATGACCAAAACATAAATAATACGAATGAATAACTAAGTTAACTTGGGATGACGGGAAAAATAGAATTAAAAAAATTGAACAACACATACACATTGCAATGTTGTTAAGTCACAAAATTTTGACGAGCTGTTAAGCAAAAAAATTATAAAAGATAGAAAAGTATATGAGACCAAAGTTTAAAATGAATAAATGTTAGGGTTAGACATGAAAAACGATTTATGACAAATTTTAATGGATGAAAAATTAGTAAGGTTTAAAGTAACTAAAAGAATTGTAAAAGGTTGAAAAACAAAGCATCACATGAAAGTTACAATTTAAGCTTCACAACATACATGAATATTTCTAGCCATTTTTTGGAAGCTAAGTTACTATATATTTTTTTTCTTTTCTTTTATTTAAACTAAAACTTTCACTAATTAAAAAAATATATATACAAAGACTGCATTGATCATCTGGCTCTCATTTTTCACATGATCTAGAGACTTTCTTACTTAAACTGGATCTCGGTTTTTTATCGTATCCATGTTAAGCGTATTTAGTAGAAAAATATAAAAACATGATAATCATACTGAAGAAGAGATTGTATGCTTTGTGTAAAAATTTTAAAGAAAAATGTTTTAAAGTTAATTAACTAAATGTGTATTTATTTATTATTATTATTATTATTATTATTATTATTATTTGTAAAAATGAGTAAAACGGTCGAATGGTTGTTGCCAATGTTCAGCCTCACCATTCATACCCGATTCTGCATCATTAAACTGAAGAACCAACCGCCTTCCGTCACCATCCACTCTCCGCGACTGATAACTTCCATGAATCATTTATAAAACCAAACGAAAGTAGATGAAAAAACGTTGAATCACGTACAACCGTGGCAGCTTGTTAACACAAAAAAGTTATGACAAAAACATGAATAATACAAATGAATAGCTAAGTTGACTTGCGATGACGGGAAAAATAGAAGTAAAAAAAATTGAACACATACGCATTACAATGTGGTTAAGTCGCAAAATTTTGACGAGCTGTTAAGCAAAAAAATTGTAAAAGATAGAAAAGTAAATGAGACCAAAGTTTAAAGTAGATAAATGTTATTGTTAGACATGAAAAAAGATTTATGACAAATTTTAACGGATGAAAGTTACAGGGGTTTAAAGTAACTAAAAGAATTGTAAAAGGTTGAAAAACAAAGCATCACATGAAAGTTACAATTTAAGCTTCACAACATAGATGAATATTTCTAGCCATTTTTTGGGGTTAAGTGACTATATATATTTTTTTTCTTTTCTTTTATTTAAATTAAAACTAAAATATACAAGATCATAACTTTCAGTAACTAAAAATATATATATATATATATACAAAAAAAAACTGCATTAATCCTCATGAATATTTCTAGCCATTTCTTGGGGTCTAAGTTAATATATTTTTTTTCTTTTCTTTTAAATTAAATTAAAACTAAAATATACAAGATCATAAATTTCACTAATTAAAAAAATATATATACAAAAACTGCATTAATCATCATGAATATTTCAAGCCATTTCTTTGGGGCTAATCTACTATATTTTCTTTTCTTTTATTTAAATTAAAACTAAAATATGCAAGATCATAACTTTCACTAATTAAAAAAATATATATACAAAAACTGCATTAACCATCTGGCTCTCATTTTTTTGCATTATCTAGAGACTTTCTTGCTTAGCTACCCGAACCATTTACCTGAATATGTCCCGGCCTATCACCCAAATATATATTAAATTAGACACAAGTTAAACTTTTAAAACATTGTTTTTAATTATATTAATCTTTAAATTATTTTGTTGCAATATTAAAACGATAGCAGATTTTGCATTTTCGTCCAACAAAAACAAGTGTTCTTTTGTTGTCTCATGGGATGGACCATTACTCGTTGGTTAACACCATAACACAATGCAACCTGGTTTTAAATTGCAAATGTCATGGTGTTAACACCATAATTACCAATGCTTATGCTATATTCCATTATGCAATTAGATCATGTTCCCTAATTCAAATTTGTTTTAAACTTGGGAGCCTTGGGCTCCAAGTTTCCTCATGGCCTATATGGCTATATATAGCCTTCATTTGCAATGGATTGAGAGGGCGATGCCCTGATGATGGACCAGAATGGATTTGTGGCAGCGTGACTGGGGATGAATTGAGGCGGCTCGTATTATGAAATTTAGGGTTTGTGTGTTGTACCCTGCATTATTATCTTCTATTTATTTGATATTTTATATATATACTAAATATAATCAATCTATTTATTATTCTAATAAAGTAAAATAAATCAACATCAAATCATGTTTCTCACGTGAAAATTGTTTCGAGATTTTTTTGTGAAACTTAAATTTGATTTTATAGGTCAAATGTTGGTAAATAAATTGTTTGGTACAAGTTATCTACATTTTGGTCAAAATTTGTTAAGATCAAAAATGAAAATTTTGAGTATTTTTAAAAGTTTGAGAAAACAAAATAGATTTATCATCAAATTTGTTATGGGTTCAAAGTGTTGACTTTAAAATGTTAAAAGTATGAGTTAAAATTTTAAACATGATTCGGGTTTCAAATTTATTTTTAAGGTCATTATGACAAAGTCGAGAAGTCCTCTAAAACTTATCAAAATATTTTTCTTGGTGTAGCTCAGAAAAACATAGTTTTTGAAGAATATTCATTGTTACAATTTAATGTTCTACTTTTCTTTGATGTGTGGTAAATTAATAAATATATCAATAAAGGTAACGCTCCTTTTGTATTTAGGCTGAATGGTTAAAACTACCATCGTATGAGAAGTCTTATTTCCGAAATTAGTTCATAACCAAAATTCTTTCATACATATATGACACCGAGAATGAATTTTTCAATAGAAAGAAGCATTCTCTGGTACGTTTTAGCACGAGTATTTTTTTATTAAATTCATTTAAAAAATCATTTTGTGATATAAATAAAATCAATTTATATACACATTGAATAGATACAAGCATATATGAATAATTTTTTTTTTCATATACGCTATGTAATTATTTATTTATTTTTCTTATAATTTTATAGTTTGAATTATCCCGTGTGTGACACGGGCTCTAAAACTAGTTAAATTGAATATTATTCAATATTCAAGATACTTATAAAAAAATTACATCTTTGTATATAAATATAACTATATTTTATCCCCCGTATTACGGGGGTTGTATTACATTATTTGTTTTTAATATTTATATATATATATTTATATATATATATTTGGATTTTAATTTTATTTGTTGTAAGAAAATTAATAATTAATATACTTGAGGTTTTATAATAAAATGGTTTCACAAATTAATGATATGTTATAATCTGGTTTAAAATATATCTGGGTTTGGTGATACCCATTACCCGTTTATTTTTTTATTATAAAATTGTTTCTTAATTATAAATAATATTTTTTTTAAATAAAATAGGATATTAATTTTTAGTATATCCCTATTTTATAGGATTGTCATATTAAATATTTGATGAGATTAATTTTAATGTAATGAGATGTTATAACCCGTTTAAGAGCTATCTGAGTTTGGTGAGAACTTAACCCGTGAATTCGGGTCAAATGCGTAAGAAGTCTTCATTTACAATTAAAGCAATTTGATGGCTTAAGAGAATGGTTGTTTTACATTTTTTTGTTTTTTAATATTTATTTTTTTGATTTTGCGAAAAAGCTTATGCGAAAAGGTCTATGCGAAAGGACTAGAGGTTGCCGTTCCAAGCTTTCTGTGTACACCACGGTGGGTGGTGTATGGTGTCGCCGGAAGGAGTGAATGGAGGCGGCGGTGTGTGGCCAGAAAGCTTATAGGGCAGTGGCGGTGAGGAGGGGGTCGCCGGAATCCGGTAACGCTGGCGGTGGTGATGGATTTGATTATAAAGAAAGAAGAAGAAAGAAAACTAAGAGAAAGAAAAGGGGGGGGGGGTACGGTTCTTGGGTTTAGGGTTGGGTGAGAGTTGGTAGGTGTGTGTATATAATAATAATAATAATAATAATAATAATAATAATAATAATAAAAGTAATAATAATAATAAAACTATAGTATTAATCATAAAATGCAAAAGGATAATAAGGAAAGTGTGAATTGGTTAACGAAACCCGAACTCAAGACCCGCCCTAAATAAAGAAATAGGAGTAAAAGGAGAACCAAGCAACTAACTCGCTAAGAAAGAAATTCATTGACAAGTGTTAATCTATAAATATATACATATACATATAAATATACATATGACAATGGTAGAAATGAATATGAGAACTTAAAATAAACAAGAGCCAAATATGAACCCGACACGAACCCAAACTCGTTTAAGAAAACGTTAACTCTTAGACGCATTGAGAACGTAAACTAATAATAATGAAAAGAGTATATATATATATCTATATATATATATATAAAGATCCTTAAGAAGGCAAATTAATGAAGTCGATTCGTTAATAAAATAAGGATAAGTATATTAGATTAATAAGAACTGTTAAAGACGAATACATGTCGGTTCGGTTAATTTAACGGTTAACCCCGTTAACTCAAGAAAATAAATAATAAACAAATATAGAGGATTAATACGTGTACATTATTAACAGTTAGTCGAGCTCAATTGAATAAAGGAATTACTATTAACGGTGAACGCAACAGGATCCATGTGAGTTCTAGCCCCTTTCTTTGTGACTTTTTCGGGGCTGTGTGCATACTCCTATGTGATAGTTGAAACGCTTATCCTAAGTGATAAGTGTAGGATACGTGTATGATTGTGCATTGACTGCTATTATTACATAATGTTTACATGATAGAATGTGTATATGTATATATGTATATTATATATACATGAGACAGGTAAAGTATGCATGTACAATAATGAAAGTATAAAATGAGCGTACGGAAATATATATGTGTATATTGTGTATATACATGAAGCAGGTAAAGTATGCACGTACGATAATAAAAGTATGGAATGAACGTATGGATAGTTGACGGGACATGTATGGTCGTATGGTTAAACGAGACAAAGGGACCAGACCCTGATTATATACGAGATAGCAGGGACCAGACCCTAATAATATCTGAGATTGTGAAAGAAGGGACCAGACTCTAATAATATATGAGATAGTAGGGACCAGACCCTCATAATATCTGAGATTAGAGGGACCGGACCCTATGAATATCTGGAATAGAAGGGACCAGACCCTTGCAAATATCTGAGATTGAGGGACCAGACCCTAATAATATCCGAGATAGTAGAAGTATGATAGTATACGGTATACCTTAGGAAAGTAGTAAGGAAGGTGTGTAAATACGTACGTATGTACGTAAAGTATATATACGAATGAGTAATAGTAAGTAAAGTACAAAATATGTATATTCGGACGCGTATAAGTATGGACGTGAATGTATTGTGTGTTAAATTGATTAATTAGAACTCACTCAGCGTAACTGACTTTTAGTATGCACGCAGGTGAGTAGGATGAGACAGGTGGCTTGAGGGAGACACGTGGCGAATAAAGGAAGACTGGCATCGAAAGAAAGAAGAGACATGTGTTATTATATTCTATGTTTAAGACTTATGTTTTGTTATTTTAAGATAAGTACTTATGTTATGTAAGAATGCTTGACGTTTATATTATGCGAAATGCTTTAATTAACTTTGATTTTACGAATTATGTGAATGAGTAAATTCAACGAGCGAGAAAGTAGGGCACCCGGGTCGGGGGCCTTACATGAACCGAGCAGAGCGACTCGTTTACAATCGAGCGAAAAACGAGCGAGCAATTTTTGAACGAGCGGCGAGCGAGTTCGAGCGACGAGCAGTTTGAACGGCCCAATCACCATATAGTCTTTACACATAAACACACACAGATGAGGATATGCAAACTTAAGTAAAGGAACACAACACTTATAAAATAATAATGTTTAATCAAAAGGGGTGTATTTTTTTTTAATATATTTTTTGTTTCAATATTTTTTTTGTGTGATCAAAGAAAGAGGTAGTTAACTCAATAAGAGAGAGAGAGAGAGAGAGAGAGGTGTTTATGGAAGAAAAATAAATGAAAAATAAACGAGTTTGCTAGCATTCCATATCAGGTTTATTAATAGGGTGTGTAGCATTCATACCAAATGAATTTTAATTAAAGAAAATTTATAAAATAGCATTTTTTAGAGAGAGAGTCTCCAAAATGCTCATTTTTTCTCAAAATTTTTTTAGAATTTGAACTGTCAAGACGCATTGGGAAAATATAAAAATAAAGATGGCGAATGCCAAATTTCAAAAGAAAGTCAGGCAGGAGACGAGATTTGGGGAAATAATGAAGGTAAAGTCCAAATATTTTGTAATATTTGAGCAAAAGTTCAGATTTTTTCAATTTTTTTTCAAAAAACCATCTTGATAGACTGTTTTTTTATGTTTCCTACCTTTTCCGTCCATATTTTCAAATTATTGAAAAAATATATTTTTTATAATTATACCCCTGAACCACCACCACCACCACCACCTTGAACCACCACCATCACCGACGCCGTCGGCCCCACCCCACCACCACCACCGTCAACCGCCATCACCATTTCATGGATCTAAGCCGTCGCCTCCCTCCTAAACCTCCTTCAATAACCCACCACCACCATCACCATCACCATCACCATCAACCCTAGAAGGTGACGAGATCCATGAAATGGTGGACTTATTTTTTCCTTCGTTGTGTTTTGAAATAGCAAAGAAAGGGTTGATGAGGCCTTGATTTACTAGTACAATAAACAATTTAATGGCTTTGCTGCGATTCTCGATGAACAAGATGCATCTAAAGTTGCAGGTTTATTAATATCTTATAATTTGGTCATCCGATGAATAACAACTAACAAACTTAGAAATCAAAAGATAATTTACTTTTATGGTGGTGCCGGGTTATTGAAGGAGATTTAGGAGGGAGGCGACGGCTGAGATCCATGAAATGGTGGTGGCGCTTGACGATGGTGGTGATGGGGTGGGGCCAACGGCATCGGTGATGGTGGTGGTTCAAGGAGGTGGTGGTGGTTCAGGGGTATAATTGTAAAAAATATACTTTTTCAAGAATCTGAAAATATGGACAGGAAATGTTGGAAACATAAAAAAAACAGTCTTTCAAGACGGTTTTTTGAAAAAAAAAAAAAGTTTTGGAAAAATCTGAACTTTTCTTCAAAGATTACAAAAAATTTGGACTTCACCTTTATTATTTCCCCAAATCTCGTCTCCTACCTGACTTTCTTTCGAAATTTGGCATGCTCCCTCTTTATTTTTATCTTTTCCCAATGCGTTTTAACAGTTCAAATTTTAAAAAATTTT
The DNA here is from genome assembly GCF_021521415.1 of Bidens hawaiensis. NCBI lineage: Eukaryota > Viridiplantae > Streptophyta > Magnoliopsida > Asterales > Asteraceae > Bidens > Bidens hawaiensis. Next base: position 1,154,566 of record NW_027491347.1, on the reverse strand, counting down.
AAGGAAAAAATGGCTATTTTAGGGACTCTTTCTAAAAGAGGTTATTTTGAGAATTTTCCCTTTTAATTATTTTATTTTATTTTTGTGGGGAATGGGCTACGGTTATGATGTCAACATCTACACCTGAAATTCTCTTGTATTTTATTTTAATACGGGAAAATCCTCAAAATAGCCCTTTTTAGAGAGAGAAAGCCCAAAATAGCCCTTTTTTTTCTAAGAATTATTTATAATTTAAACTTTAAATACGCATTGAGAAAAGATAATAAATATGAGAGACCAGGCCAAATTTTTAAAGAAAGTTAGGAAGCAGACCAAATTTGGGGAAATATTCAAGATAAAGTCCAAATTATTTTGAAATGTTGGAGCAAAAATTCAAATTTTTCCTAAACTTTTTTTCTCAAAATACAGTCTCCCAAGACTGTTTTTTTATGTTTGATAACATTTTCCGTCCATATTTTCAAATTCTAAAAAAATGAGATTTGTAAAACTCGTCTTGAAAGACGCATCTAGGATGAATTTGCTCTTAAGAGACGAGATTTTACCACCACCACCCACCGTTCGCCTTTTACCACCACCACTACCGCCACCATCCATCACCACCACCACCACCACCCACCGTTCGCCGCCACCACCATCCACCCCCACCACCCACCCACCGTCTACCACTACCATTGATCACCACCCACCACCATCGTCTGTCACCACCATCCATCACACCACCCACCGTCCTCCACCGACACCGGTCTACCACCACCCACTGTTTTATCTCTTGGATTATTTAGTATAAACAGAGGGCTGGGATTTAATGTTTGTTGTTGAGCCATTGGATTTTGCATCAGGTTGAAAGTGTACTAGCCTAGCCTATGGCGTCAACACTACAGTTGAATTCAAATTCACCCCAAAGCTATAGATCCAGATCCTTCAATGAAATGTTATAGAATAGTTAAATTTAGGTGCATAAAACAGAAGGTAATTTAGAAGCAAGTGATACGAATGCATTAAAATATGTGTATCTTTGGATGGGCACCTAGTAACAACCCAAATCTGGTATGGTATGATTAAACCAAGATCCGAAAAGCTGTCTGGGTGGATCGTTAATTGCATCGGCAGCAGGTGATCGTGATCATGATCGGAATCAGAGACTGTCGCTGTTGACTTGTACTTTAGGTTTATTGTTCAAATTAAGCCTCAAAAATAACTTCTTGCAACTTTAAACACTTCTTAAAACACCGGTCGGTGGTAAACGGTGGTGGTGGAGGACGGTGGGTGGTGGTGATGGATGGTGGTGGCAGACGATGGTGGTGGATGGTGATCGATGGTAGTGGCGGACGGTGGGTGGTGGCGAACGGTGGGTGGTGGTGGTGGTGGTGTTGGTGGATGGTGGCGGTAGTGGTGGTGGTGGTGGTAGAAGGTGAACGGTGGGTGGTGGTGGTAGAATCTCGTCTCTTAAGTACAAATTCATTGTAAATGCGTTTTTCAAGACGAGTTTTAAAATTTTTTTTTTCTAGAATTTGAAAATATGGACGGAAAATGTCTGAAACATAAAAAAAACTGTCTTGAGAGACTGTATTTAGAGAAAAAAAGTTTAGGAAAAATTTGAACTTTTGCTCAAACATTTCAAAATAATTTGGACTTTACCTTTAATATTTCCTCAAATTTGGTCTGCTCCCTAACTTTCTTTAAAGATTTGGCCCGGTCCTTCATATTTATTATCTTTTCCCAATGCGCCTTTGTAGTTCAAATTATAAATAATTCTCAGCAAAAAAGAGCTATTTTGAGTTTTCTCTCTTTAAAAAGGGCTATTTTGAGAATTTTCCCTTTTAATACACGTATACATGGTTACATATCTCATTTATTAATACCTTTTTGTTTTAAAAAAATTTACAAAAATCAGTTATATTGGGAAAGAATACTATATTAGTAGATTAACACCATTATAAAAGCTATAATAAAAATTTATTGTAGCCATTGGCATCCATTGTAGCCGTTTATGCACACGTGGGTGGTGATGGGGTGGTCATGGTTCTTGACTTCTTGGATTATAGTATTATGCAATCAATTTATTTGTTAATTAATATAATTTTAGTATTTTTATAAAGTAGTATAATATTTGGGAGATTCTTGCTAGAAAAGAACTTTATACAAGAAAAAAAAACACAGGTTTCAGATAGAAGATGTTCGGATTAACGATGATGGATTTGGTGGTGATGTCTTGATGATGGGGTAGTGACAATATGTATGAGTGGCCGAGTGAGAGACTTTATTTATATTTTGATTGAGTGTTTTCATAGGTTAGAATAAATTATGCATTGATTTTCTTGAAAAGGTTGAGTAAATAGTGTATATTTGGAAGTTCAATTTCATGATCAACAGATTAAACGAACCAAACATGATAGAAACAAAATTTAAATTTTAGTTTAGTCAATCAAATGACCCTTAATATATTTTCAAACTTTTTCCTACATATAGAATTTTTAAAAACTAAACGTTTGATCGCAATTAAAATGCATTTATACTAAATTAGATCCACTCAAAAGTATATTAAACTAATCTAACATGTTGATTGTAAAGGTAACCTCCATTCATGTCTGACATTTTGGAACCTAGCTCGTCCCATTTAACCCATGTGTTTAGACCTTATTAACCTACAGCATAATAAAAAACCTTGTGCTCTGAAGAAACACTAAGTGACCCCGGGCAGATTATAGGTAATCTGGGGGCTAAGTAATGTTTCCCACGAAGGTTAGACCCTGAGAAGATGGTTCTTCTGATAACCTGCAAAACAGACACCGTGAGCTCGTCACTGAGAAGGGGGGGGGGGGGGGTTCCTCCTTGTGACCACCCTCCGGCGTGAGAATCAGACTAGATTGCTCTTTTAATATAAAAGTATATTAAGAGATTGCTAGAGCAGATATCAGGTATATTATGATAATACGAGATGATGTAAGATGATCATACCATTGGGGTATTTATAGCCGAAGGTAGGTTTCCAAGGGGTTTAGCCGGTCCAACACGCTACCACCTGTAACCTATGCACGTGCCCTGCCTGTGAGTGGTGGATAGGTAGCGGCTGACACAGAGCAGGCGTGTCGTGCACTCTTCCTCTTCTGCCAACTACAGGCTAGGCACGTGGTATGGCAGGAGTTGGTGGGTAGGCGGCGGCTATTGGTCACAGTGCTGTGGCGTGCTGTCTGCCATGCTGCTGTCAGTGAGCTGTCGCATTCTTGGTCAGATCTTTTGTCTGTACCTCGTCAGGTATCACACAAAAGATCCTCCATCATACGGACTGGCTCATTTAGGCGGGAGTTTTCCCCCTCCCGCCTTTGCTCATTCTTTCAGGTGACACTGATGGGAGAGTTAAGTGCCTTGTGCGTGTAGCCATGCTGCGCGGGTGGCCAGTCCCTAATGGCTTGTATCCGAGGCTGCGGGGACAGGCGGAGTCCTTCACCATTGGGAGGCATTTCCTGCGGGACCAGCTTGCATACTGCGCGTAAGGACGTCATGTCTCCGAGCATGGTTGGTCCTGCGGATCCAGTTGGTCTTTGCGCAGACGTCCCTTGTTTAAGGTGAGTCTTGCGGGTCCAACTGGGCTCTGCTGGGACCTACCTCTTCAAGTCCCCCCAGTCCAATGTTCGTCTCATGCATGTTTAATAAAGTGAGGTGAACTTTTGGACTTAAGCAGAGGGTTTTGAAAAGGGTTTTTGTAAGGTTTTCCATGGGGATTCTTCCCGCGGAAGTCCTTGTCACTTGCAGAAATGCCCGAGTTTCCTGCTTGGTCTTTGGGTATGATGCGGGTAGGTCTATAACCTCCTCGCAAGTCGGGAGCGTTGAGTCCTACTTGTTTAGATTCTCCATGAGGTTTTGGTGGTTTTGAACATAGTGATCAATTATGTTAAAACCACTAATTCCATCCTGAAGCTTCAGACAACGTAGTTCTCGATGTTCCCGCTATGCGGGGATGTTATTTCCGCTTCCGCAAGCATTGCCCAGAAGATCCTTCTTGGTTTCAATTCTCAGCGGGTGCTAGGTATGTGAAGGGTTTTGCCTTTACACTGTACCCGCATCCGTCTTACGGTTACTCTACTTCCAAGGTATTCCTGGCGTCAATTCCCTGCGGGTGCTAGGTATGTGAAGGGTTTTGCCATTACACTGTACCCGCACCCGTCTTATAGTTACTTGGTTGCCGAGGAATACTTGGCTTCAATTCCCTGCGGGTGCTAGGTATGTGAAGGGTTTTGCCTTTACACTGTACCCGCATCCGTCTTACGGTTACTTGTTCGCCAAGGTGTTACTTGGCTTCAATTCCCTGCGGGTGTTAGGTATGTGAAGGGTTTTGTCCTTACACTGTACCCGCACCCGGCTTATGGTTACTTGTTTGCCAAGGGGTAAGGGGTATTTTCCCGCTACTTTTTAAATTTTTGATTATTCAAATTTTGAATTTTGAAATTTGAAGAGTTGGTGAATGGATAAGAGCAATCCAATACCTCAAACGTCGTGCGACGGTTTCTTCTGACTGTCAGGACGTGCCAGAAGTTATGGCGACATGACTATGTGGTCATTCCAGTCGTTTTTTCAGGCGCGTGGGCACGGGATTTCGGGCGCGTGGCCGCGAAGTTACTGGCACACGTCCTTTCAACAGCTGTTGCCAGCTTGCTTTTTGCCACGTGTCATAGTTTCATTGCACCTTCGATTTCTCTCTCCTCCGCATTAAATTCACCGCATTAATTACGATTACTATATAAAGGGGGAGAGGGTTATTTGCAATTCACACTTTTCACTTTCATCTCTTCTCAAGTAATTTCCGGCGAATTTTTCTGTTCAGTAAAGCATTACCCTGAAATCTCTTTTCATCTTTCTTCCACCATGTCTTCTCATGATGCTGATGACCAGAAGACTGCTGGCGAATGCCAGTGCTCTCTTCCTGTCGATCTGTACCAGTATATCGTCAGGAAGTTCATGCTCGAGTCTCTCGAGCCTGAGTTTCCTGAACCCCACCATACTGTGTACGATGCCCCTAGTGGCAAGATCGGGGTTTATGCTGCATTCTTCGTCTACGGATACCTTAGGTTTCCGTTGACAAAGTTTGTGTACCGTGTCCTGGAGAGGCACGGTGTGCACCTGACAGAGGTGCATCCTATGGCCATTGCCAAGGTCCGGCACTTTGAGTGGGTGTGCCGGATTCTGGGCATCGAGCCCCATGTGGACCGCCTGATGACCTTCTACACTTGGAGGTGCATCCAGGGGTGGTACAGTCTTACAACCCGGATTAAGGGTTTAAAGATTTGTACCACCGAGCGGAGTCTTCGCTCGTGGAGAAGAGAGTTCTTCTTCATATCCGCTCGAGCCATCCCCATTGCCATGAAGTTCAAGAATGGCCAGACGCTTCCGAACCTTCCCGCCATCAACTACGAGGAGGCGGAATGGTTCGCGAAGATATCCCGGGTCCAGTCCCCGGTTTTCCGTTTTCCGGAGTCGGCGATGGTGATGCTGGGGATGAGCCGAGTGTGGAAGGCGGCGAATGCGGATAAGGTTCCGATCGTCCTCGAATATGGTTCGAACTCTGTCCCTTATGGTATGTCTTGTTTCTTTTTGTTGACTTCGATTTTTTCTAACTTTCTTGTTGATTTCAGAGGGTAACGATCTTCAATCGCTCCTGAATCCGCGGGAGGAAGATGGTCCCGCACGGATGGGTACTCGTGCCCTGGACGAGAACGAGTTGCCCATCCTAGAGCAAACTGCGAGTCGGTTCGTGGAGGTTTACCCGCCGGGTCAAGAGATCCTGAGCCATCGACGGCCAGGTAAGCCTATCTTCTACCCTGAACCCCTCAATGCTGTGCCTGCTGCTGGAGTTGTTGACATTTCTTCTTCTGAGGAATCCGCAGAAGGTCCTCCGTTGGTGCGGAAGAAAAAGGCTGCCGCCGGGAAGGGCAAGGAGAAGGTGTCCACTGCCGGCCCGGTAGTCCTATCTGACTCCGAGTCAGATAGTGTAGAGGTGGCGGGGAAGCCCGGTGGTGAGGAAACCACCGCTCCGGAGGCTGTAGCTGTTACCTCCGGGGAGGCAGCGACAACGACGGCTACCGGTGTCAAGAGGATGGCTCCATCGGGTTCGCCCCCGCTCGTCCGTGCGTTCAAGCTCAAGAAACCCCGTAAGTACCCCCATAATTCTTGTCTAGATTTGTTGTTTCAAATAAATTTTCTAACACTTTTGCTTGTGCAGGTGTGGATGTTGACGCATTCCAGGGTGTAGTTGGAGCAAGTATTCCCCCGCCAATGACGGTAGGCTCGGTCAGCCTTCCCGAGGCGTCGACCCAGGCGTCTACGCCTGCTTCCGCTGGTTCCAGCCTTCCTGAGGCTGTTCCAGCTGAGAAGGTGTCTCCGCCGGCCGTGAGTGCAATTTTTACAGCATCTTTCACGGAGCCGGCGGTTACCGTTGCTGAGGAGGCGGTGCCAACAATGGCTTCCACAGCGGCTGCCACTATACCTGCGCCACCGGCACCGACGGCCGGACCATCAGGTACGCGCCGGGCTTTCCGCCGATCTATGCCACCTTCCCGTCTGCCTGACCTGTTGGATGGATTTCCTTTAGGTTCAGGTGATGGGTTTGGCGGCTATCGGCCTGTTATTGACCCTACAGGTACGTAGGGTTCTTTTTCCCTTATATATTTTTATCATCTTTTCCTAACTGCCTTTGTTTCTTTTGCAGTGTCGGATTCCAATGAAGTGTATGTTCCAAGATGGAACATACGCCGAGGAACAACCCTTCGCACCCCTGTGGAGTGCGTGGACTGGGCTCGCCACACTGCTCCTCATGGTGCGTTGGGGGAAGCCATGGCTAGCTACCAAGAGGGTAGGCTAACCAATGAGCTTCGGGTTCTCCAGGCCCGGACGCAGCCCCGCGTCGAGCTGCTTTGTCGTGAGAACGACAAGTTGAAAGCAGCTCGCGCCAAAGATGTATCTGAAGCGCGGGCTCTTCGGGAGGAGAACCGGCAGTTGGCCGCTACCGCAGCCGAGAAGGAGAAGGCATTCAAGGCCCTCGAGGTTGAAGTCCAGGCGCGACTCGAGGCCCGCTCCAAGGCTGCCCAAGCTGTGAATGAACAGCTTCGGCTGGCTAAGGAGACTGCGCGAAACTCAACTGAGAGGGCTGCCAAGGCTGAAGCTGTTGCTGAGCCGCTTCGCGAAGAGAATGAGCAGCTTAAATGCAAATTAAAGGCTCTTCAGCATGCTCATGACGCCTTGGCAATGGAAGATGCCAAGAAGCTGCAGGAGATCCTTGACCAGAGGGGGGTGCTTGACCGCACTGAAAGGAAACTCAAAAGCGTCGAAGAGGCTGCCGCCAAGGAAGTTCAACTTGCCAACCTTGATAAGAGCGGAGCTGAACGTGCTTACAAAGAAAGTCAAGCTACCCTCCAATGGCTGTTTCGAGAAGCGTTGCCTCAGGTATCTTTAACTTTTTCTTTACGCTTTCTGCTCGTAATTAGAAAATGTTCTAACTTGTATTCTCTTGTAGGTTGTGCGTCGGGTCCTTTCGGAGACCTCTTATGACGATGCGATGAGCACAGCCCTCAACGCTTCTCATGAGGATGGGGAGAAGACTGGCTTCCTGCTTGGTCTAGGGTTTGCTGAGAGAGGCTTTCCGCCCTCCAACTTCCCTTTATTCAATGTTAATACTGAAGCTGCTTATGACCAAGCTGTGAACCAGTACGCTGCCTTCCCGCATCCAGTGGTGGAGAAGGTGAACGAAGCTGCTGCTGCTGATGATGGGCTAAACATCCTTAAGGCTTTCCTTGGGCAGCCGCGCTCTGACGGTGCTGGTCCAAGCGGAGGTGGCCCTGAAGCCTGATCCTGAAGATCCCTTCCCACTGCTAGGATAGACTTAGCTTTGTATAGATTTCTTTTAGGCGGGTAGTTACCCGGCTACTGTTGTAATATATCATTGAAATATACGATTGTTATTCCTTTCATTGGATTCTTTGCTTTATAAACTTATGACTTGCATACTTAGTTTAAAATAGCAATTTTCCAAGTGTTTAGAATAAGAACCTTCGAACGTGGTTGATAGTGGGTTAAAGTTTCGCTTCCTCCTTCGTGATTGTGCGGGTAGAACCGTCACTTGCACTTGGTAGGATGGCTAAACTTTAACTTTTATCTAACCTGCGTGTAGGTTTTTCTTACTTTTTGAAAATAAGTTAACCTTTGAACGTGGTTGATAATAGGTGTGAAGTTTTGCTTCCTCTTTCGTGATAGCGCGGGTAGAACCGTCACTTGCACTTGGTAGGATGGCAAAACTTTTACCCATACCTGACCTGCGTGTAGGTTTTTCTTACCTTTTTAAGAATTTTGTTTTGAACCGTTCGACGCGCGGCTGTCGATAGGTTAGTGTTCATCTTCCTTTCATGATTCGTGCGGATAGACCGGCACTTTCATTTAATGGAATAATTGAACTCCTTCAACTGACCTGCGTGAAGGTTTGCCACGTTATTGGGTTCGTGCGGGTAAGACCGCCTTCCCATGCAACGACTTCACATAATGTGAATGCCGTCACCAGTGTTGGATAGTTTTAACCGTTCGACGCGCGGTTGTTGATAGGTTAGTGTTCATCTTCCTTTCATGATTCGTGCGGATAGACCGGCACTTTCATTTAATGGAATAATTGAACTCCTTCAACTGACCTACGTGAAGGTTTGCCTGTTGAGGACAAGTTAACCTTTGAACGTGGCTGATAATAGGTGTGAAGTTTTGCTTCCTCTTTCGTGATTGTGCGGGTAGACCCGTCACTTGCACTTAGTAGGATGGCATAACTTTACCCATATCTGACCTGCGTATAGGTTTACCTTTTCCTCTAAAGAACTTTGAACTGTCCCACGCGCGGTTGTTGATAGGTTGGTGCAGTTCCCTCGAATGATTCATGCGGATAGGCCAGCACTTTCATATGGTAACTTTTTTTCTCCTTCAACTGACCTGCGTGAAGGTTTATCATGCTTTTTGGGTTCGTGCGGGTAGGACCGCCTTCCCATGCAATGACGTTTTTTGTAATTATGCGGTGAAAACCGGCATATTAGTGTGTACAAAAGTATAAATGTAAATCATCAGCTTCGACGTTTGAAAGAGAATCATTTCCATTAGAAGTGGCTCTTGGCCTTTTCTGTACAAATTGGAATTGATTACATGCAAACTGTGTAATTGAACTCCCTTCCATGTTGGGACAGGAGTGCCATCGAGCCGACACGCACCTGTTTCGGGATCTCGTTCTTTATGCAGCATGTAGTCTCCATATTGAAGCTGATTTTTTATTCATGTTTACCCCAGCCATGGTTCCACACGCACCTGCCTGCTTAGCTTTTATTTCGCCACGAGGTGTGCGAGCGTCCCATCTCTGACGAATGTTTCGACCATGTCTTTTACGTCTATGCATTCTTCAGTGTTGTGGCCTTTTGTTCTGTGATAGTCACAGTACTTGCTCCGATCAGCATCGTGACGATGTCGGATTACTGGAGGCTTTGGCCATGGGAGCTCTTCAGTAGCAAATATGTCAGTGACGCTTTTGGTAAGTGGCGTCCATCTGGAGTTCCGGTGCAGCTTTACATTATCCCTTTCACCCAATCGATGCTGTAAGCCGGATGAGGTGTCAAAGTTTACCCTTGACTGCCAAATGCCTTGCTTCCGTTTTTTGTTCAATCGGGCGGTGAGGATGTTGTCCTCTCTCGTCCTCTGGGTGTACAGGTTTGTGCTCTGCGGAAGGTCTCTACCCAGTTGCTTCTCCGTTTCCGCATAGCGTTTAGCTGCTGTCATGATGCCATCCCATGTGGATGGCATTCCATCTTTACCCGTTAGGGTGCGGATAAGCTCTGGGTCCTGCGCGCCCTGGATGAAGGCTGCGCGAACAAGATCCTCGCTGATATTGCCCAAACTTAACTTCTTTGAGTTGAAGCGAGTGATGAAGTTTGGTAGAGATTCATCTTCTTCCCGTATGCATTTGAGGATTGTCCATTGCTCCTCGGTATACTTTCGCTGCTGGCTGAAGTGTTGGCTAAACTTCTGCTGGAAGTCTGCCCAGTCGTAAATGTGGTTAACCGGTAAACGATCAAACCAAACCCTAGCAGCCCCCACCAGCGTCATTTGAAACATGTAACACCACGTGGGTTCCGTCCAGTTGCTGACGGTTGCCCCTGCTATGAACCTGTTCAAATGGTCGTCTGGGTCGGACATACCATCATAAGTGCCTATGTTGGGCATTTGTTTGGCACTTTTTGGGGCAATTGCTTCCGCAATGTCCCTTGCAAATTTGGACGTTCCCGCATTTGCAACGTTCGGTCTGTACGTTTTGGAGAAGTCTCGTGGACTTCCACCTGTGCTTTTTGGTTTGAAGGCTTGTCCAAAATGCCTTCTCGGTTGGGAATCCGTTTCCTTACGCTTCCCTTTTGCCCTATGGCGAGGGTTCGCGTCGGAGTCGGATTCCTCCGAGTCATTGTCCAAGTATTCTTCGAATTCGTCGGCCTGTTGGACGGAACGCAAGCGTTCGTCCAACTCAGCTTGGAATTCCTTTTGTCGTGCCTCCGCCCATGCCTTAACTTCCTCGAGAGTTTGGCGGGGGAGTCTTGTTCGTTTTTTAAACTGGGTATCGGTGAATCCCAGTGGGCGATTATTTACTGCACTTGCTCCAGCTTGGGTAACTGGGGTAGTGTTCGTAAAATTTACTTCACTTGCCCCGGCTTGGGTAACCGGGGTAGTGTTTGTAAAAACTGTGTTGCCGGTATTCCCTCCAGTAGCTGGGGTTGTGGTTACCGGAGTCTCTTTAACCATCTTTCTAGAAGTTTGAAAAAACTGGAGAAAAATGAAGTTCTAGCTTTATGCACGGATGGCGCCAATGAAGAAACACTAAGTGACCCCGGGCAGATTATAGGTAATCTGGGGGCTAAGTAATGTTTCCCACGAAGGTTAGACCCTGAGAAGATGGTTCTTCTGATAACCTGCAAAACAGACACCGTGAGCTCGTCACTGAGAAGGGGGGGGGTTCCTCCTTGTGACCACCCTCCGGCGTGAGAATCAGACTAGATTGCTCTTTTAATATAAAAGTATATTAAGAGATTGCTAGAGCAGATATCAGGTATATTATGATAATACGAGATGATGTAAGATGATCATACCATTGGGGTATTTATAGCCGAAGGTAGGTTTCCAAGGGGTTTAGCCGGTCCAACACGCTACCACCTGTAACCTATGCACGTGCCCTGCCTGTGAGTGGTGGATAGGTAGCGGCTGACACAGAGCAGGCGTGTCGTGCACTCTTCCTCTTCTGCCAACTACAGGCTAGGCACGTGGTATGGCAGGAGTTGGTGGGTAGGCGGCGGCTATTGGTCACAGTGCTGTGGCGTGCTGTCTGCCATGCTGCTGTCAGTGAGCTGTCGCATTCTTGGTCAGATCTTTTGTCTGTACCTCGTCAGGTATCACACAAAAGATCCTCCATCATACGGACTGGCTCATTTAGGCGGGAGTTTTCCCCCTCCCGCCTTTGCTCATTCTTTCAGGTGACACTGATGGGAGAGTTAAGTGCCTTGTGCGTGTAGCCATGCTGCGCGGGTGGCCAATCCCTAATGGCTTGTATCCGAGGCTGCGGGGACAGGCGGAGTCCTTCACCATTGGGAGGCATTTCCTGCGGGACCAGCTTGCATACTGCGCGTAAGGACGTCATGTCTCCGAGCATGGTTGGTCCTGCGGATCCAGTTGGTCTTTGCGCAGACGTCCCTTGTTTAAGGTGAGTCTTGCGGGTCCAACTGGGCTCTGCTGGGACCTACCTCTTCATGCTCCTATCTCACTTTCCATACAACCTCAATCTCTCTTTTCAACTACTCATATGCATTATATGCATACACACAAACACATGATATTAGCTTGATTGTTAAAGGGTATTTCTCAAAACTTTGACTTTTGAAACTATGGTTGCTTAAATAATCCATGACTCGAAACTCGCTCTAAAAAAACTTGTTAGAAGACTTGATTTGTAAACGAGCCGAGTAAGGACAACTTGCGTGGTACCTTATTTGTTGGCTCGTATGAATTGTAGTAAATTTTATTTGTTTGTTTTCTTATACCAATCCCCTCTTTGAAGAGTTCACAAAAGCTCTTTGTCTAGTGGTTGATAGGTTGTGGGCTTGTGGGTTTAAACAACAAAATTACTGTTATTTCTTGTCCATGTATTCAAAGCTTGTAAAACTAATAGTTATCCTCTTGACAAATAAAGTACTTAAATCACGTTAATCAAGCAATAATTGAAAACGATCCAAAGAGGCTAGACGAGTCAAATCGACTCATATAGTGTAATCGAGCCAAGCTTATCCTAGCTCGACTCCTAAACATCCAACTCATGATACCTTCAAGTGGGCATCTCAATAATTTTATAGCTTTAATATAGGGGCGGCCGTCATGGGCTCAATCACCCAGGAAGGCACAACATTTTTTTTTTAAAAACTGTACATATTAAAAAGAATATGTATTATTAATGTTTAAGCTTATTACCTAGTTCATTTAAGCTTATTTAAAAAAAAAGTATTTTCCACAACCCAAACCATAATTGTATAGATAAAAATATATTTTACTTAAGATCACTTCTTTTTCACCCTCGAACGATTCTCGGAAACAGCCCAAAACTATTACCAGTCTAACCTCGCACTAATATATGGTCCAATGGTCCACTAAAATATTTGATATCATTGAAAATACGGTTGAAAGTTTCATATATAGAAAAATTTTAATGACACCAAAATGAGTAGGTAGAGAAACATTGAAGTGAAGTTGAAAATGTGACAACAAATTTGACCATGCTTGGCAAAAAGTCGTTAATTGAGGCATGATTTGTACAAGTGATATTCGTTTTTGCCTTTTGGAAGTTTGAATGTTTTACAACTTTGTTGACATCAACTTTTTGAGTTTTGACCCCACCCCCAAAACCATCATATGGTCCAGGCCTCCAGGTGAGTTCGTTTTCATATATTATTAAGGGGTCTAATTGTCATTTAAGTTACAGTCTTTCATAAATACATATCGCTTTTCATGACCCATTTTGACAATTTAAATTTAAAGCCACACAATATCAATCATTAGGTTCCCAACGACCTTATCAAACTATAAATCTTGATTTGATTATTCTTAACTTATTATGATAGAGAGTTATGCACGGGTCTAACACGAATAATGGTTGGGCTAGATCATAGACTCATAGTTGAGGCCCCTAATCTAAAGGGGCTAGAAACTTTGATTCTATTTTACTTGTATGTGTGTATATAAATATATTTACATTTAGGTATGTGTGCATATAAATATATTTACATTTAGAGATGACTAATGAGTCATTTTGTATGTATATAGCCATACAAACCTTTTTTTTTTTTCATAAATGTAAAGTCCACTCTACACAATATATAATTTTTAGACCCTAGGGCGTGTTTGTTTCACAGAATTTATGAGAATTTAAAGAAAGTGAAATTAAAATTCTATGACATGGCTTAATTCTATTTTTGTGTGTTCGGTTGTCAAATAATTGGAATTGAAATTCAAATTCCTTTACATAAATTGTAAGGCCCCGTTACCGGTAACCCTACTTTAGTGTTGGATTTACTCATAAACACAGTTCTAAATATCAGAGTTAATTAAAACATTTACGCGGAATATAAAACTTTCATAAAACATTATAATATTTCATAACTTGTCTCAAAACATCCTTTGTCTTTCACATTAAAACATTAAAATTAAAACATCATAAGTCTTCAGATGCCAGATTCTTGTTCAGTGCCATGTGTCTCCTCAAGCGAGCTGTCTCATCCTACTCACCTGCGTGCATACTAAAAGTCAGCTACGCTGAGTGAGTTCTAGATAATCACATAATCATACCATTCACATAACATTATATTCTTTCATTCATACTTTTATACTTTCATACTTTCATACCTTCTTACATTCATACTTACTTTCATACTTTCTTACTTTCATACTTTCTTACTTTCTTTTGTATTAACTTACTTTCACATCTTATGTTATAAAGAGCATTACGCCCTACATTCCTCGAGTATTATTAGGGCTCGGTACCCTCTTTCCTCGAGTATTATTAGGGCTCGGTACCCTCTTTCCTCGAGTATTATTAGGGCTCGGTACCCTCTTTCCTCGAGTATTATTAGGGCTCGGTACCCTTCTTCCTCGAATATTAGTAGGGTTCGGTTCCCTAGTTCTCGAATATTAGTAGGGTTCGATTCCCTCTTCGTTACCATACAACCATATATCATACCTCGAGTATTATTAGGGCTCGGTACCCTTTTCGTAACCATACAACCATACATTATCATTTCTTTCTTCTATTATCTCTATCATGTTCATACACATAAACATACATAACATACTTACCTTATACATAGCGTTACAACCTGACAGTACGTGCAATATCCGAAGATCGTTCACGTACCATCAAGCAATCATTCATACATTTCACATTATCCACATAAGGCATACACTTATCTCTTAGGATAAGTGTATTAACAAACATGTTGAGTATGCACACAGCCCCGAAAACATAACACATAAATGGGGCTAGAAACTCACCTGAACACGGTTACGTTCTCCGTTGATCGTAATCCCTTTCTTCAGTTGTGCACGGCTGACTGTATAACAAGTATACATATCAATTTAACTATCACTACTTATAACATCTTTATAGTCTTAATTACTACCCACAACGAACGGGGGTCCGGGGGCAGCGCCCCTGGCAGTGGGGTCTAGGGGCGGCAGCCCCTAGCAGGGTCCAAGGGGCAGAGCCCCTGGCTGGGGTCGAGCTGCCAGGTCAGCTTGGAAAAATTTTATTTCCATTAACTGTCTTAACACATTTTTCATTAGATTTTTAATTTATTTTCTAAGCGAACTTAACTTTAGGCGAAGTTAGACCTGAGGCGAACTTAGCTTTAGGCGAAGTTAAATCCTCAGGCGAACTTAGCTTTAGGCGAAGTTAAACCTCAGGCGAACTTAGCTTTAGGCGAAGTTAAACCTCAGGCGAACTTATCATCAGGCGAACTTAAACCTCAGGCGAACTTGTCATCAGGCGAACTTAGCTTGCAGGCGAAGTTCATCAGGCGAACTTAGCTTGCAGGCGAAGTTCATCGCTTGAAGGCGAAGTTGCCCAGATGAAGGCGAAGTTGCCCAGATGTCCGCTGTTTCGGTTTCTGATCAACATTTCGGGCGATTTTAACACCCTTGTTAAGGTTCAATACCACCCACTACACTTCCCGACCATTTTCGGTCGTTTATACACTAAAAGCTCGGATCTTTAAACTTCCAAGATCAAGAATCATACCTTTTGAGCGTGTTTGGATCTCGTTTATCTTGGTATCACCACTAATCTTTCTCTCTTACCCGGACCTCGCTCGATCCTTCCTTCTTTCTCGGCCCGGCCGGCGGCGGTTTTGGGTGTGCTTGGTGTGTGTGTGTGTGTGTGTTAGGAGAGTGGGGGAAAATGAAGATATTTTGGGATTTTGGGGGTATTTATATCCCTGAAATCCCATTCTCATTTAACCCATCTCAATTAATCCAAGTCCCTGATCCGCTCCTACCCGATATTAATAATTAAAAACGCGAAATCACTAACATAACTTTCTTTATTCAACATTATAAATTTTAGGATGTTACATAAATGGATTCAAAATTCTTCCAAATATGGAGGATTTCAATTAAATTCATTAGATTTTTTTTAACGAGTACAACGAATAAAGCATTTTAATTTTGTTACTTTTTTTTATTTATATTTTGAGTTATTAATTTATTATTATTATTTTTGAATATGATTTTGAGGGTTTTTTTTATCTTAATAGAAAACCCCTAATAATTTTCAAAATAAATAAATAAATAAATCATAACGAAAAAATATAAATAAAAAACAAAAAAAAACTAAAATGTTTTATCCGTTATCCTCGTTAAAAAAAAGTGATTCCAATTCATTTGTGATGATATATTACAATTCCTTTGTCAAACGAATGCATCTAGAATGGAATGGAATTGAATTTCAATTCATTCCAATTCCAATTTATATTGGAAATTTTGAATGCCCAGATTCGAAATCCAATTGTTTCCAATTCCAAATTATATGCAAATTCCAATTCCAATTTCATTCCATTTAATTCTGTGAAACGAACGCGCCCTAATAGTAATCAAGCCAATAACAAATGGGTAACACATTAACTCATAATTGAGAATTCAAGTCTGGTTAATTAATAACCTACGATAGACAAATTAGATCACAGTTATTGTCTCATACATACATACATAATCCCCCACTTATGGCTTAGTGGTAAGAGGCTTGGGTTTTTCAGTGGAGACTCAAGTTTGAATCCCACTTGTGTCATATTTTGGTGGATATTGGCAATGACTGGTTTGAGTTAGGCCTTGTGCAAATTATGTCAGTTCAAATTCTGAGCCCACCCGGGTTTTCATCCCACCGTGTGTTACGCTAGAGAGTTTTACTCTTGCTCTTGTAGTGACAACGGCTGTCAAGTGGCAGTCGGCGGTATGGTTTCCCGGGGGAATGCCCGAGTCAAACTCTGAAGCTAGCGTGGGCCTGGTTAAGACAAAATAGTCTGGCCAGAGTGGGGCATCGGGGCTCTCCAAATTTGAAGAGTGCGGTAGCCTAAATATAAGAAAGTCGCCGTTCTAAAAAAAGCCATACATACATACAACATACATACATACATACATACATACATAAGAGTCTTTTTTTAGTACTCGTATGGGACACCCGAAATATCATAATGACCCTGGTCATGCCATATAAAAATATTTTGTTTTCATATCTTATAATTTATTTGACCTAATGTTTGATTTCGTGACGAACTCTAATTAAGCTTCATAATCTAAAACCTAAAGGAGGGATGATGATTGTAAATCCTCAGCTACTTCAAGACAAAATGCCTTAGGCTCATAATATGAGATGCAAATTAAGCTAAGCTATCAGTCCCCTCATGATTGTCCAATACATAACACATTTTATAATGAGTTAGGTTTCCTTTGACAAATCTTATACCCGTGCTATATCTCAAATCACTCATATTCGTAATTAACATCTACACATTGAAAGCTGGAAAACGATGTTAAACCAATTAGTTGCATAGTTTAATAGAAAAATTAATGAGGATTAATCGTCATTCTTATTATAGGAATATTTTTTTTGTACTAATAAGTTATTTAGGGTCATGTATGTCACTTTTAAATGTTTGGCCATTCCATAACTATTGTGAAAAATAAGTCAAACAAGAGATGATCAATAATATGACGATGTAATAGTGTATGAAACATAAATAAATAGAAAAGAACAAATTTCATTCAATAATTGTCAACAATAAAAAATTTTCGTTATCCAAATATATATATATATTAGATTATTATTATTAAAACTAAAATTTAAAAATCATGAAGTTATTATTATTATTATTTAACGGCAAATCATGAAATTATAAGTTATTAAATAGAATTCAATGTAGTTTTCTTAAAACTTTATTAAGTGAAAATACATGTTTATTTCTTAAAAAAAACACACAAAGAAAGAAAGAAAGAAATAAGGTGGTATTTAAAACGACTAGCTGTCACACACAATAATCCATTCCTAGATCCATATTATTGTCTATTATGTAACCTGAACTTAAATCAAATAAAAAACTACACCGCTATATACGTTGAAACTAATAGGCTAGAAGGCCTTTAGTAATAAGAAATAAGTCAATAATAAATCTCATCAAAATAATTTCATTTGCAAGTGGTTATGCTCAAATGAAAATACTTCAAACCGGACAACATAATTTAAGACTATCAATCATCAACAGTTTTATGTTTATTTTAATGAAACTACAGCAAACTAAAACAATCAATTAAATTAATGTATATACCAAGAATGGCAAATTTTAATAGGGTTATTGAATGTTACACACCATTCACCAACTTTTGAGTAAAATATTAATAAAAAATGGTATATAAATGCAAAAATATGTGCAAATATATTGGTGTAAAGATAAGGTTTGTAGTTTGTTCCCTTCCTCGTGTGGATAATAAAAGGCATGATATATTTGTCTTACACCTCAAATACGTAACTTATTCCTTTGTTTGGTATAGTATGCCAAAAGGACACAAAATAATGTCTTGCAATATAATACCAATAACCAATCCATAATTGTACTCATATTCTCTAGCAAGTACCACTAATTTGTCACAAAACTTGCAACAAAGTATGTAATATGTCATCAAATTTTGCACCAAATTGGAGTGTTTGAAGAAGTGGTGAACAAGGAATGTGACATGGATAAAGTGGTAAAAGAACAACCAAGTTTTCCCTTGACGGGAAAGAAAGGTGTGTGTATAGGTGGGGTGGGGTAGGGATGGGTTGTTTGAGAATCATAAGACAAACATGATTATGGGTCTAATTATATGGATTGGTGAAAGTAAACAATTATGGTAGTTTGGAGAGATTCTTTTAGCTTTTTTCTTGGTAGATACGAATAACTAACTGCTCTTGCTGTCTTGCATTATAGAATAAAGAGGTTTTGTGTTTATTTGATGGGAAAATTCTCAAAATAAGCATTTATGAAAATAAATGTCTAATTTTAGGTATTGTTTGCAAAAAATTATAGAAATTGGTATTATAAACTAGCCGTGACAAGTAGTTTGTAGAACTAATTAGAACTTGCCACGTGTCCTTAAACTAACCGTAACGAGCACGTTCACTAATATATACTCATCACGACTAAATAAGTTTCATGTCTCGTAATCAACGTCAATGAGTAATTCATAAGTCCTTTAGTCGCGACAAGTAAATTATTAGGTTAAACTAGTCGCGACGAGTTAACTACTAATAAACTACTCGTGTAAGGAATGTAAACCGGGCAAACTAGTCGTCGCGACTAAAGAACTTATGAGTTACTTGTGGGCGTTGATTACGAGGCATAAAACTTATTTAGTCGTGACGATTAAATGATTAATGAACGCGCTCGTTACGGTTAGTTTAAGGACACACGGTAAGTTTTAATTGGTTCTACAAACTACTCGTCACAACTAGTTTATAACACCTATTTCTAGAATTTTTTTAAAAATAGTGCCTAAAGCTAAAAATTTGTTTTCATAAATAGTTATTTTGAGAATTCTATCTTATTTGATACTAGAAAAAGTATGTGTTTTTTTCCCAATTCTAAATAATAGTAATAATAAAATTATAACCAAAAGTTACATGGTTAAGATTGATTTCATATGACTTTGGTCAACTATTTATCATACTAGTAATAAATAATTGATTTGAAGATAATTTCACACAAACAAAATAGTATAAAAATATGACTGTTTATGCCATTGACCTTCTGGTTCAGTGGTACAAAAATGATGGTTAAGACTTAGAATTGTTGAGTTATGAGGTTTGAAACCTGATTGAATGGAATTTTTCCACAACGATGGATTTCCTTGATGGTGCTCTTGGGCAAGTCAGACCCGAAGCGTCATAGTTAGTATAGTTAGTTGGCATCCTGTCATGTGAAGACTCATACGGATATCAGGGGCAGTTCCAAATGCTGTTAAAGAAATTGATTTGTTATTGTTTCCATGGTTTCATATGTTTATGATCACCATTCACCACAGCCAGATTTTTGCATTAACATATATAAAATGTCCATATACTTATCTAAATTAGGTGACTGATATAGTGGGATTTTGCTACTTGTGTGTGAAAAAGATATACATTGTAAATAAATGTTAAACCTTGAAAATAAAAGAAATATAAATAAAGCAACTAAAATTAAATTGAATCGAGTAATTATGAATACCAATAAATAATGTCACAAGATATATGTATATGAAGTAGCACGACCGACTTAATCGGCCCTACAATATAAAGAGGTGGTTTGTGTAGGACCAAGTTGATCGGCATTTGCTCACTCTGGACCAATGGGCCGCTACCATGTGGGCTTTTCTCATGCTTCAACTTTCAAGAGCCCAGTCCAGCTGTTTCTTACACAGCCTATTCGAAGTGCATGGGCTAATAATGATGGGCTTAGTCCGGCTCAACTTTCTATTTGGTTTTTTAAATATTTGATACACTAGTTTTAGAGTCCGTGTTATACACGTGATAATTCAAATCATAAAATAACAAGTAAAACAAATAATTACATAGCGTATATGAAAAAAAATGCATTACATCTATGCTTGTATCTATACTATGTGTACATAAATTGATTTTATTTATATTACAAAAGGATTTTTTTAAATGAACTTAATAAAAAAAATGTCCGTACAAAAATGTACCCGAGAATGCATCTTTCTATTGAAAAATTCATTATCGGTGTCATATGTGTATAATTGAAAGAATTTTGGTTATGAACCAATTTCGGAAATAAGACCTCTCATACGATAGTAGTTCTAACCACTCAGTTTAAATACAAAAGGAGCGTTATCTTTATTGATATATTTCTCAATTTACTACCAATCAAAGGAAAGTAGAACATTAAATTGTAACGATAAATGTTCTTCAAGAACTATGTTTTTTTGAGCTACACAATGAAAAAGATTTTGATAAGTTTCAAAGAGCTTCTTGACTTTGTTATAACGGCAACATAAAAAATAACATGCTAACTCATTCAATTTTGTGAATATTTTGTTTTATTAGAGCATAGTTTTGCATGACATGTTTCCCATACAACGTTTTGATCACCATTGAAGGAAAAATTAATGTTGACATAAATATTTCAAATTTGATAAAAGTTAAAAAGCATTGATAGATAATCTTTTCTTAAATTTTAATAGTTGAAGGAAAAATAGTCAATTTGTCAAATCCATAACCTTTTGATTATTTCAAAAATGCCTTAAAAATAATTTTAAAACCCGAATCATATATAAAATTATAACTTTCATACTTTTAACATTTTCAAGTCAACATTTTGAACCCATAACAAATTTGACAATAAATCTAGTTTGCATTCTCAAACTTTTAAAAATACTCAAAATTTTCATTTTTGACCCGTAACAAATTTTGGCCTAAATACTTATACCAAACAATCTATTTACCAACTTTTGACCTATAAAATCAAATTTAGGTTTCACAACAAACCCGAAACAATTTTCATTCGAGAAACATGATTTGTTGTTGATTTTTGGAATTCACAAAGTATTTTGAAATATAAAGTAAAATAATATTTTAATATTTATATTTATAAATATATATAGATATTATTTAAATATAGTGTAAAAGAAAAGTGAATAATAATTGATCTATTACATATATATTAGTTTTGGAGGGAAAAATTGTAAGAATTAACCAAAAAATGACAAGTGTCTACATTTATTTTACTTTATTAGAATAGGTAGATTATTCAACAGTTTATTTTGTAACAGTTAAAAGTGACGATTATACTGGTCGGATTATAGAATGATGTGGACTAAATCTAACATTTTGAAAATGAAGTAGAGTTGCACCATGCAACAAATCCGTTTGAAGGACCCCGATATGTTGTAGCCTCGAGATCACCTTCTAATGATCATGTCTGCTAGGTATACATGACTTATATACGCCTCTCATCTATGTATAAGTGTATATAAGTAGAGACGGAATGCAAACAAACACACATAGAGAGAGAATCGGATAGGACAAAGAGAGTGGGAAAGGAAATAGATAGATGGTATAACACAAACACAGAGAGAGATTATCGGCTAGGACAAAGAGTGAGGAAAAAGAGAAGCATCTTGGAAGTATGAAGTCTCGTGGCTTGAACCTTGCTCAATAAAAGCTCGCTTCAAATCGGTCTAGTTTAAAAGGGAGCCAAGCTCGAGCCAGGTTGGCTTGCTTGTTGGCTCGTTTAAATAAACGCTAATCTTTAACATGCTATAACCAAGGTAATAGACATTTAATCTTTTAAGCCCAACTCACCATCATTATTCGGTCCAATTCACATCAAGAAACCGAGCTGAACTTTGCTAACAGAAGTGGTATAGCAGCTGATTTGCGATTGCTGTTAGCTTAAATGATGCGTAAATTTGCTAAACAGTGAATTAAATGGTTAATCGTGTAAACATATACACCGATTAAGCGGAAACGCCTGTTCATTTTACTCGTAACAGAGTAATTAGAACAAAATGCAAACAATAAACATAATCAAGTCTGTAAATAATTTAGTTTATAAAATATCCAAACAAACTTTCTCTTAATTCATGAAAGTATGAAACTTTACAAACAATGCATATAAATGTTCATGAAATTAATACCATTATTTTACCATGTTTGTTGTCCGTATGAATTGGAGTGGAAATTAGCCAAAGAAATATTATCAACAGTTGAGGGCCTAAAATCCAAAGGATTATTCCATTTTCTCACGCGGTCCCCGAACCATCTCATATTTACATTTTCAACCTCTAACCCGTCAATGTGTTCCATCATGAACCCGGCCAAGCTATGGTTAACCAAACCTTGACACCCTGGTCTGTAATCAACCAACCCATCATCGTAACCGGTCCATCGATTGTAGTTAAAGTCCACATTCAAGAACTTCAGATTACTAAGTCTGCCATGTTTTGACCCGGACAGAAACACCCCGTTTTCTGAAGTGGCAGTGATGTTAACGAAAAGTAGATTTGAGATGGAACCCGTTTTCGAAGTGTTGTCTCGCGGGCATGTTGTCACATAGATCGGCTCGGCCCGGCCCCACCATGATGGATCATAGTATCTGGTAGTTATGTTTATGTTCGAAAATGTTATATCGCTCACATTTCCTGAAAAACAAGAACATATAACGAATTTAGAAAATAATTAAACGGGGCGTGTGCGATCAACACCATCAAGAAATAATAAAAAACAGTTGAAACTAACCAAACCGTTCAAACCCCGGTTGAGGTCCAAAGTATACGGTTTGACGTACGGTAACTTTTGCTATTTATACATATTTTTATTTAGAATATGTAGATATGCATATGTATTATAATCATGAATCACATTTACCGTTTTAAAAAGTTTACATAAATTAATGATTTTGAAAAGGAAAAAAAAAAATTGGTTCAAACCATCAAAAAAACTGAACCGCTAAACCTACTTAAATCTCATTATCACTCATGTCGACAGTATAGAATATTAAAACAAAGATGGATCTACAGAACTCTTAAAAGGCTATTTTTTTATTACTTTTTGACTCTTACAACAAAGATGGATCTACAATACTCTTGAAAAGCTATGTTTATGATATATTTATTTTTTTATTACTTTTTTGAATTTCTTTTTATATTCTTTTTTTCATAATTAGCTAGCATATT
This sequence comes from Bidens hawaiensis, assembly GCF_021521415.1. NCBI lineage: Eukaryota > Viridiplantae > Streptophyta > Magnoliopsida > Asterales > Asteraceae > Bidens > Bidens hawaiensis. The sequence goes on along the minus strand of NW_027491347.1, from coordinate 1,131,271 downwards.
TAGGTAACCAATAAACCTAAAACTAAAAACTAATAATTGTCGTACGAAACACAATAATCAGATAACATAGTGGTAATAGTCATACCTCCATCACGTATTTGGAATCCAAGTCCACGATGAGAGTCTACAATTGTGATGTTATCAAAACGAAGCCCTTTGAAATCGAACCAACTTGCACTACCGAATTTGATAGCAGAGGATTTAGTTCTGATCCAAGAATCTGTTGCAGTGAGATTGTAGAGAGGACCATCGTATGTTTTGGGGCAGATTGCATCATCTCCGGTGTTGATGTTGCATCTTGTTATTACAGTATTGTTTGAATCGTCTATGTCGATTCCATCGTTGTTTGGAGTGTTGAAATCTCCATAGATTGACATATCATGAATGTAGGTGTTATCACATTGCACCAAATGCAAGCTGCAATTAATCAATTATAATATCATGAATTAGAACTTCTGAGATTTGTAGGCTTGATTCGAAATCAATAGCAGATTAGCAGTACCAATTCCAATTCTACAAGGTAACATATAGAAACACCAACCGAATAGTGTACACCAATGCGTCTATCATAACATACATGCAGTATGATGTCCCATCAACTTTGCGCACATACGGGTACTATGAAGTCAAATCAACTATGCACACATACGTGCCGTATGATAGGGTGAAAAACGGTCATATGGCCTGTAGAATGTCAAAATGACTTTGAACACCAACGTCAACCACATCATATGGGGTCGTATGATAGAGCAAAAAATAGTCACATGGACTATATGACAAAAGGAAAAATTGTCATACAGGCCGCATGATGTCAAATTGACTTTGTACACAGAGCTTGCCACATCATAAGAACCATATGATAGGGAGAAAAATAGGCACACAAGCTGTATAGTAGAGCAAAAAATGGTCATACGAGCTGTAAGATTTCAAATTGACTATGCATACCTGAGCTTGTAAGATATGGCGGAAAATAGGCATATGAACTGTATGATAGAGCGAAAATAGTCATATGGGTTGTATGACATGGAAAAAAAATGGAAATGCGAGCGATTTGACTTTGTAGAAAGTGGTCATACGGGTCGTATAAAGGGAAAATTTTACAACTAGTATGAGATTTTTGACTTACAACTTACAAGGAAACCGTATGACCATTTTTGTCATACGGCCCATATAACCATTTCTTCCAACCCGTATGGCCATTTTCTCGTCATATGGACCGTATAACACTTCAATGATAGATAGTGTGTTACTTGTGCTTGTTTAGCAGCATTAATGCCAGAGTCAATTTGCATATTTCTAAACTCTAAACTCATCCATCAAATTTCAGTATCCAAATATGTGTATGCATATAAAGCAAGTAATTAAGCATTATTTAATATCTAAAACATATAGAAAGAAGACTAACCACCAATAAGCCGGCTCAATCAAACGAATATCCCAAACCCTAACATTCCTACACCTCACAAACCCAACCAATCTCGGCCGACACTCGTCGCCCTCACACGCACCCGTCTGATTCCAACTCACCATCACATTCTTCCTCTCATCAAACCTCACCACAAACTCCAACCCTTGCCCATTAATCTCACCACCGCCAGTTATCCCCACATCCTCCGCATCCTCCGCCACCACCACGTACCATCGCTCACTCTCCGCCGGGTAATCCTCCAGCCTCGTCCCGCCGTAAACCGTCGCCTCCTTCTGCACCTCCAACACCACGCCGGACTTCAACCATATTGTTGCTGTTAAGTACTTCCCCGGCGGGAACACCACGCGCCCGCCGCCGGCGGATGAGCACGCGTCGATGGCGGACTGGATTGGTACGGTGTCGTAGTGGATGCCGTCGCCGATGGCGCCGAAGGCGGTGACGGAGATGGTGATGTTATTATTGTTAGGGTTAGGGTTTGAGACTGAAGGAAGCTGGAGAAATGATGACGTTGATTGTGTGGAGATGATGAGGATTAAAGTGGATGATAAAATGAACAAGGAATGGAGGTTAAGAGTTATCGGCATTTTTTCCGGTGCCGGTGTACGGTGGTTGCCGGCGGAGTTGAGGATTTTGAAAGAGATTGACGATGATAACTGATAACAGAATCTTTTTAAATTATATAAAAAGTGATGAGTCATTGGTTGTTATAATAATAATAATAACAACGGATAATGACTAAATGACCTTTTCTTTACTAACATCATTAGCTGACTAACTCCTCAAACTAAAAATATTAAGAATGGTCATTTTTTACACGGTCGGATCCATCAAATTAGAATGACATTCGATGAATCTAATCGACGCCTTTATGTTTTTGAACCAATAATAAACAATTGGCCATTGATCTATTCTATCGGGCCTCAAATATATTTTGTCGGGCTTCACATCTATTATGTCGGTTCTGACGGAATAATGTTACATATGAAAATGGTGACGGAATAGATAGAGGACTGACAAAATAAATATGAAGCCCGACGGAATAGATAGAGGACTGACAAAATAAATATGAAGCCCGACGGAATAGATCTATGGCCAACGTTTTAATTAAGTGTATATGTGTCTAGATATGGTTGGTTTAAAAACGAAAGGGTGTCAGATAGATCCGTCGGATGTCAATTCCAATTTATTGGACCCGACAGCTTAGAAAGTGCCCATTTTGCGTATTTTTGGTTTAGAGGGGTTAGTCAAGGAATGCTATTGATAAAAATGATCATTCTGATCATTATCCTAATAATAATAATAATAATAATAATAATTTGTTAGCAACAAGTTTGCAAAGTGCAAACATATAAAATTGCTCTAAACAAACTATAATCAACAACAATATTCTTGTTAAAAGAGTATATTTCAAGCAAGTAATCCATGTTATTTTCAATCTCATTCTCAAAGTTATATTGATGGTAACGTGGTGTAGAAGTCATCCCACGGTTTCTTTTTATATGATATCCACGGCTCGAGTCTTACCTGTAAAAATTTGATTCGGATTGAACCAGAGGGTTTTTCTTTTTGCCAAGGTCTTCTTGGGTGGCTAGGTCGCCATGTTCTGTTCTTTGAATATAAGGGTAATCAGTTTTGATCCAGAGTGTCCGACACTGTTGTTTAAAAAGATGAGTTGATGGTCACGATATGGTAAGCTAAAATATTATATTTTGTTTTACCTATTTAAAATTGGACATATGTTTTATTGTAGGCGTATTATCATCATCTTTTGAAAACTACTCATATGATAAGGGCGTATTAGTCTTCTCACCCGATCGCTATGGATTTGGTTTCGTATTCCGTATTGATTGAGACTTGTGGATTTTTGTTTATCTTTGAAAATGTTTGGGAAGTTGATCAAAACAAACAAAAGAAGTCTACACTAGCAAAGAAGTCCAATGATAAAATGTGGTAAGTAGGTTTGAGAAGTCGGTTGGATACTGCATTGCTAATATCATACCCATTTCAAACCTGATTCAAAAAAAAAAATATCATACACTATCAAGTACCCGTCCCGTCATATGAAAGTATTGAGATATCATGACGCCGAGTTCATGCACATGAGTTCATAACAAGTATACAAACATATATAACTACCCTAACAAAAATAAATCAACAACAAAATTGTGTAAATTTAAAAATGTTTGAACAAAATAAATACTTTTTGAAGTTTCAAATAAATTTCTTTTTAAAAAGAACAATCAATTAATGTATTTACTTTTTTATTAGTTTTCCAGATTAGATATATCCGCTTTTTAAGAATCTGATTCTTTACTAAGGGGGTGTTTGGGATTCCTTATTTTACCTCTTTATAACTTTTCATTAAGTTAATAAGTTACAAAAAGGTAACTTATGGAACTTTTCCTCTCACATAATAAGCAATCCCAAACACCTTATTACTTTTTAAAAAGTTTATAAATTATAAGTCGGTGAAAATTAGCAATCCCAAACACCCCTAAACTTACAAAATAGATGAAGTTTCTAGGCTATAAAACCTTTCTAAATATAGGTATAAACTATAAAGTGTACACCTGGAATTTGTTTGTGTATTTCATGATGATTTTTGCCAAATAAAAACATAGCCGAAAATATGTATACGCTAAAAAAAATAACATATTTGAGACTTCCTCTTAATTTGATCAGTTAGAGTAAGTTACGAGGTTTGTGTTCAAATTATAAGTGAACGTCTGGTTTTTGCACATAACTTTGTTTGCCATTTTGTTGCTTTAAATAGTTAAACTTTTATCTTTGGACTTTCAATTAAACTAACTTTATCTTATGTCGTTATAACCTTTTAATTATTTCGTAAAATCTGATTATTTTATTGTTGTGAAAGTGTTTGAAAACATTAATTAATGTTCTGATAATCCAATGAGATTGTGACATCTTGTTTTGAGAAATAATTATAAGCTACTGAACTTTCAAAGTGACTTTATCTTATGTCGTTATTAACTTTTAATTATTTATTAAATTTGATTATTTTATTATTGTGAAAGTATTTGAAAACGTTAGTTAAAGCTCTTGTAATCCAGTGAGGTTGTGAAAAATAAATTATGTTGTGTATATTCTAGTATTTAACCCAAAATCAAAAATAATTAAAAAAATATGAAACTTTTATGCAACTATAGATGAAGAATTAAAAGCTGACGTGTAATCATTATAAATATATTTACAAGTTACATACAATGATCTATCGGATTAATGAAAGTATTTGAAAACATTAGTTAAAGCTCTTGTAATACAGTGAGGTTGTGAAAAATAAATTATGTTGTGTATATTCTAGTATTTGACCCAAAATCAAATAATTAAAAAAATATGAAACTTTTATGCAACTATAGATGAAGAATTAAAAGCTGACGTGTAATCATTATAAATATATTTACAAGTTACATACAATGATCTATCGGATTAAACAGAGAATTTATATTAGAATTTTTGGATCTGAAGAATCTATGATAGTATATAAAATCGATGGATCTTGTGACTTGTAACCGTCTCTTTTGTATGCGTGTGTATATCCCTTATTAACAAAACATTCGATGGAGTGATTTTTCAGAGATTATATGATGCAATTTTGGAAACGATCAATGGCTCAAGAGACTCATGATAATCAAAGACGATAAAACCGAACCAAAGGTTCTAAGAACAAAGTTCTCTTCAATTAAAATTCAATCAAAAACCGAAAACTAATAAATCTTTAAACCTAACTTATACTAAACAAGTATCTTACTAAACAAGAAAGATGAAATTGGGAAACTTGAATTTTAAACAAATAATAAAAGATAATAAGTCTTAATTCAAATAAGGAGATAATCCTGCATCATTACAACTAGAGGTGTACAAAACCGGTTTTAAACCCAAACCGAACCGGTTTATAAACCAAACCGGTTTGGTCAACAGCTGGTCAAAACCGGTTTGACTCAAACCGGTTCGGTTTATAAACCGGTTTAGACACAAGATAGGCCGACTTGGTCACGTCGGTTCGGTTCGGTTTATAAACCGGTTTAACCGGTTTTAAACCGGTTTTTCTCAAACCGATTCGGTAGATCTTAAGGGGAACCGGTCCTGAAACTGGCGGTTGGGAACCGGTTTGGGGGAAACCGGCTTTAAACCCAAACCGGTTCGGTTCGGTTTGCCTAAAACCGGTCCCAAACCGATTTTTTTTAACACCTCTAATTATAACAAAAAACCAACCCAAATCAATAATAAGAAGCTCACTTTTTAAACCCAAGAACCTTACAACTTAAACCCAAATAGTATAAGTGTTGAACAAGCCTGGACTCCCGCATCACCTAACTCGATTAATCACCGACACTATTATCTCGATCGACAAGTCAATCCAGTTTACTAAATTGCATAACACTAAAATTACCAACAAATTATTAACTGTCTGACCAGTAGCTTTGTATTTATTTGTCGTGACTATCTTAAAATTCACAATTATATTAGATACAAGACTTTCTTAGATAAACAATATTATTATTATTATTATTTAACAACAATTTTACATTTTGGTTTTTTAACCAACAATACAATCTTTACAACAATGATTATTTAAGTACAAATTACTAGGACTACAAAACTAACAAGACGATAATTTGTTGCTACATAGATTTTAGTATCGATAGGAAGTCTCAGTGTGACCAAACCCAATATGAAAGTATCAGGATAGTATAAGAGAAAGCAACATTTTTTAATATTTCTAAATGTGTGACACGTTGTCTCAAGAACCCTGTCACTTGTATGGAGGACATACGGTTACCAGTTTTACCTCATGTTAGGTGTTGCTTTGTCGGGCTCACTATTGGTCTAAGGCGTTAACCGTTGGTAGTGGCATTCGCACTGTTGCTGTTTGAAATCTACAGGTATCAAGTCAAGTCTTGCCTAACCTTTGCTTGGTTGTGGTGGCAAGTGTTGCTGATTATATCAAGTCATTTTGTTAATCAGGATTTTCTTCAAATCAAAGTTTATGTAATACAAGATTGTAGATGTGAGAAGTATACATTGTTCAAGACTGTTATAATTTCAAAAGCCAATGAACCTGAGGGTTCTAAGGGATGGTATAAGTTGATACGTTACTTTCATAACATGATGTATATCCACTGACCATTCTTGTATTTCTCTTTACACTATCCGTTCTTGTACTTGTCTTACGTGGTTTGTAAATATATACATTTTAATATTGCATCTCACATAGCCCATTTCGTCACCACCGGGATAACTAACAACATATATTTTAAAATATACGCTCACATTAAACGCAATAAATAAGGGGTGAGCTAAATATACCATTTAAATTTCATTTTACACCGCTAATTATTAAATAATGATTGTGTTTAATTTTTTCTTTTTTTTAATGATTATGTAATGATTTTGTGTGACACCCATTGTAATGATTACGTTTTATTTTTCTTTGTTTAATTTTTTCTTTTTCTTTTTTTTTCTTTATATTATTACTAATTACTAATTACTATTTCTTTATTAAACTAATTAAAATTTTATTTTTATTTTATATTTTATTATACTATTATTACTTATATATAAACAAGATATATAATTAAATAAATAAAAGACAAATAAATAAGATATACAATTAATCTATAACTTTATATACAGGAGGTTTCCATATCCAATCTTTATATAGTTGTTGACGTGATTGATATATTTGTTCCCACTCAGATGCGGCAGTTTGTCTGTTTAGTGTCCATAACTTTTGTGTGACACCCATTGGAAACTCGCCTTGCATTTTCACCGCTACATAATGATTTGAATGCACCAGTGCCATTGTAATGATTCTTTTTTCTGGGAACTGGTCAGGTCCTCTCCAAAGCGGAAATATTGTCGAGCTACTATTATTATCTTTACTAATGAAATGAAAAATGACGTTAAACCTGTTTGCAATCAAATACCCCGTCTCTGGCATAATCATCCAGTATTGTGTTGGTGCAAAACCTTTACCAAACCAGTTCAAGGATGAGAACACAGCATTGTATTCGTCCACCGTATTGTTTTTGTCGTTGAAAGCGAGTCTGTAAAGTTGTTCATACTGCACCATCTCCTCAATTAGGGACCTTCGGATTGATGCCCAATCATTTTGGTGGTACCCGAGAGCAACAGCTGTAGCCCGAAACCCACAATTTCCATCACCGTCGACGTTTTCTATATCCTCCACATACGGTTGAAATATTTCTGGAATTTCACCAATATAAGTGCGATAGTCTATTGATTTTTGACATGTAACACTATGCTGGCTCAACCCCATGAAATCATATTCTGTTACCCTTGCAGTGTTGGTGAAATACGTCTGTTCAGCAGTATTCTGGTTAAACCCGAATAAATCATCTATTACACTTGAAGTGCTTCCAAATCTATTACACTTGTAGTTCATTATCACAATCAACATCATCATCTTGCATAGAAGTTAAAGGTGAAACATCTAGCTTCCTCCAAAAAACATCAATCCTATATAAAGGAATATATTGACCTGCATTTAAAGTAAATAAGTATTAATTTTAAAATGAACAACTTTAAAAAATCAATCCGATGTAGATGAAGATACTTACCTGAACTTATAAACATTGAAAGTTCACAAGCACATGGCAACCCTTTACAGGTGCGAAGTCGACAATCACAATCTACCCGATCCTCGTTCAACCGTTTACACTCTTTTTTAAGTAATTCGAGAGCTTCAATTGAAACAAAGCCATGCAATAGCTTGAAACATTGTAGGTCATGCTGGTGAATCTTCTGAATTCTGCTAGTTCCTAAGCTTGCTTTGATTATTGTATGTTGTGACTTCACAATTTGGTCAACACAAGTTACAAATTTATCGAAGCCAGAATTTGAAGTTTCCAAGAATTTCTTTAGCTTCGCATGCGCACTTTCGACTCGATTGGTTGTGTTTTCTCCAAAGTTTAGATGTTGATCAATCCAGAGAGACACAAACATTTTCTTGTATTCCTTCAACCAATTTTTATTTACATAATCTGAAACACCTGAAATGAAATAAACTTGTATGAGAAATATAAAATAACATCGCAACATACATATACATATATATATATATATATATTAAATGTGGAAATATAGAAAACATACGTGGAAATTTTATCAGAAATGACTCAAGTATCTGGTAATTTTCCGTGTAAGATTCCAATGTTGCAGAATCTACCAGTGACTTCCACAACGAACTAAATTTATCCCAATCACCTCTTGACCTAACAAAGTTCCTACATCTTCTGAATATATTCTGCTCAATGTGCCATCTACAAAGCAATTGAGCAGCATCTGGAAAAACTTCTTTGCATGCATTTACCAGAGCCAATTCCCTATCTGTAACTATAACACGTGGGAGCATACACTTGTCTAGAGTCAACTTTAGACAATTTAAGACCCATGTATAGTTAACTGTCTTTTCATTATGCATGAAGGCAAAAGCTATGGAAAACGTGTTGTTGGTTGAAGTTACACCAACAATCTGAACAAAAGGCATGTTATACTTGTTCGTTTTGTAAGTTGCATCGATAATCAATATATGTGGAAATGCACGCCAAATGTTGAATGATGTTGGTTGAACGAAGAATATATTTTCCAACTCATTCAAACCGGTTGTAGTAAATTCATAGACGTAATTATTATCATGCAAAAAGGATAGGAGAACCTGCATTGGAGATTTGCCTTCTTGCTCGATCAAGCGAATCTTATTTCTTTCGTTGTAAATAGTCTTGATTGTGGATACATTACTTAAATTCCGCTCCTTAAGTAATGATAAAATGTCATGTGGCGCAACATTCATCTTTGTCAAATATGCAACCCAACTACGTTCATCATCGGTAAGTCTCCTTGCATATGCATGACCCTCCATATACTGTGAACGTTGATGGTTATGTCCATCGCAAATCACCGTTAAGGTCCACGCATCATACTCATCCGAATATCTTCCTTCTAATTCGAATGGGCAATTAATCTTTTTTGTGCCGGACGCCTTGCTTGATTCCTGAACTCTGTATTTTCCGCCACGATCACATATGAGTACAACCTTGAAGACGAAACCACAAGGTCTTTTATTCGACCTTTTTGTGACGACGACAACACCAAGTGAGTATCCCAACTTTTGTACCCATTCCACCAAATCTTCACGAGACCGGAACACCTACAAATTAATAATAATAATAATAATAATAATACTAGTATTAAAATATTAAAATAATAATAATACTAGTAATAAAAGATAAAAGTTAATAATATAACAACAATAAAAATAAAAGTTAATAATATAACAACAATAGATGGTGTCATAAACTATGTTTTTTAATGGATATTGTACCTGATTAGTAGCAAATTGTGGTGTAGTCATAATAATTTCATCATATCCCATTGAATCATTTTCATAAAAAGTCGACATCTATTCAAATAAAAAAACATAATTATTAGAAACTCAAATATAAAAGAAATAAATGTGTGATGTTTATAAAAGAAATGAATAACTTTTTTTACTTGTATTTTTAGATCTGTGGTGGATGGTGGTGGATGGCGGTGGTGGATGGTGGTGGATGGCGACGGACGGTAGGGGATGGTGGTGGATGGCACTGGCAGGGGATGGTGGTGTGTGGTGGTGGATGGTGGCTTTGAATTAAATATTATTACCTTATTAACTTATTAACTTGTATTTGTTTACTGATTTGGAATATCAAGTTTTGATTAAGTTTTTGATTGAAGTATTCTTATTTATAATACGTAGATGATCAAGTTTTAGTGATATAGAATTAATGTTAACTTTCTAACTGTATTTTTCTTTTCAATACAAATGGTGTTTTCTAAGGTTTGTATCTGATCAAGAGAGAAAGTGATTTGGAAAGTTAAATTGAAGTTTTCAAAGATAAAAAAGCTGATCATATCTTGTTTGACCAAAAAAATAAAATAAAAGTTAAGACTGACATAAAATTATGAAAAAGAGGAAAGCTGACAATCTTATTTCTCTTTCTCTCCCCATTAAACTTTTCAAAATTGACCAATTATGGTGCATATAGCAGGACCCATAAATAATTCACAATCACAAGGTCCACAATACCTAAAAGCCTAAATAGTACACTTTTAACAACTTTTTTTTGAAGTTACTTTATCTGTTGTTATAGATGGTACTTAGTTTAATATTATGTTACATGCAGAAGTTGAAAAGAGAAGAAAGATGAGTCGTCGTTATTATTATTATTATTATTATTATTATTATTATATTCAATCTTAGTTAACAGTGAAGTATCGTAATATAAACAATAAACCAGGTTATTCGTAAACTATTCGCGATATGAGCCGACTCTAACAAGGTCAGTCTTAACTCGAAGCTTATACAATAAACGTAACCTTAGTTATGATTTAACTAGTAGATATACCAGCCTAAACAAGCATCCTAGTTCTACAATGTTATATCGTATACGTGTAATTAAGTCCTATATATTCTTATGTACAATCATATAAAATGAAACATCAAATATGCTTATATATTCAGCTATAATCACAAAAATATAATTAAAATATAAACTAATTAGATAGTAAATGAAGCGGCCCAAGTCTCGAGCTTGTAAAACCTGCATTTACACTAGGCTCGAAACACGTTAAACTCGAATTCTTTTTAGCGATGAGTTGAAAGCGATCCAACTAAGGGTGTAACAAGTCGAGCCGATCCTGACTTTGACTAGCCTCGAGCTCAGCTTGCTTTCTAGCAATTTTTCTACATCTCAAGTTCGTCTCTTGAGTGGTTTTTTCAAGCTCGAGCTCAAATCAGACTCAACTCGTTTATTATTTATTAATTAAATAATATGCATTTCTATATATATATATTTTTATAATTTGACAAAAACCTTAAACGAACCTATTCTAGGCTCTAGCTCGTGTGTCGTACCTTAAACGAGCCAGGGCTTGGCTCAACAATGTGAAATTAATATATAGAATTCCAAAATAGTTCAAATTCAAAAATACACTACGCTTGTTACGGCTCAACAAGCTTAAGGTCTTGAAATGATCTTCCCATTCAATTCTCGGGCTTGGTAACAAAACAAGCTTTATTTGAGGCTTAGACCCGGCCCGGGCTCGAGCTTTTTAACAGTCGGATCTCAAATAGCTCGCAAGCGACTCAACTCGTTTGCACCAGAGTGAACGTGTCCCACTGGTTTACTCTTGAATGATGTGATTGTGACCAATAATTTCTACTCAAAAAGGTGTATAGGTTCATAAATTAACTTGTACAGAAGATACCAGAAATTAATAATACTATCATGTAGGGAACAATACTGGCTGCTTCTCAGAAATGATTGCTAGAGTCCAACTATATATATATAATAAATATATATATATAAAATAACTGATACTAAATTACTAATTTTGACCACTCAAACTTGATTTCTAAAAACCTAATATCAATGATTTGATTCTAATAGCATAAACTACTATTTTCTATCAAGTACTATCTTCCAATATATATACAAAATGCTGACTACCTAAACTCCAGTTCTTCATAATTCCATTTTCAGCTGGTTTGTATACAATGAAACTGCAAGTTAAATAAAACACAATTTCATAGTTGTTAAAACAAGGGTAAAAAGGTAACTTTGGGATCTATTTATTCTTTAAAAGAAAATGGTTTTGGGTCGACCCGACACGTTTATTTTGCCAACTCTAAATCAAATTTGGCCAGTCCCAACTTCCAAACCATACAATCCAAAGATCCAATTGCGTGTTTATAGTCCTATAAACGAACCGAATGTTTGGTGAACCATTTGGCGGAAAGTTCGTGTCACATTCGTTAATTTGATAACCTAATGAATATGAGCACATGTCTCGTTTGTTAATTTATGTTTGTGAAAGTTCGCTTATATTCGTTCATTAAAATGTTCTATGTCTGTTCGTTAATATATCCATTAAAAAGGTTTAGGCTCATAACAATTTAGTATAGTGTTAATAACTTTTTAGACCCAACACATTGTTGTTCACAATTACTTAGTGGTTTTCGCTCAGTTACGTTCGTTCATCTATGTTCAGTAACGTTCACTCGTGAGCCGTTCATTTATATTGTTAATGAACAAACATAAACCAGCATGAACAAGTTCACTCTTTAATAAACGAACACGAACAAGAAAACTCCATTCTTTAATGTTCGTAACTTCGTATTTGATCGTTTGATCGATCAAAGTTAAACGAATGAACACGAGCAAGTTCCTTAACGAAAACGAACAGGTTCATTTTCTTAAGAAAATTAAGGTCGTTTAAGGTACGTGTTCAATCTTTGTTTGGTTGAAGTTAAACGAACCAACACGGATATGCTCCGTTCGTGTTCGCTCGGTTCATTACAAGCCTACATGTTTATAGGTTGACCCGACCATGCCACCCATTCCCCCTCCCTCAAAACAAATAATTTTAATAATGAAGATTTACCTGAATTGCCAGAAGAATCATAACTCAGAAGCGAGTTTTCGGGTGTGATAAAATTTGGGTTCATCTCTTCAACTCCCCACAGTGGCTGTTGGGCTAACCCATCAGGTTGCCATAACGGGTGGCTCAACGGTTGGGGTGAAACCATACCCGCAAAACTACAGTCCATTAGTGGCCCACTCTGCATCATTCCAGTAAACGGGTCAGACAAGCTGACCAAAAGAGAAGTAGACCCTTCAGTGTGTCACCCTTATCACATACAACAACCGGGCCCAACGACCCTAACTCGCCACATTAATTGCTTCTTTATATGACTAATGTATGCAACTAATGCAAGTACCATTAATTCTTTACACAGTGGGTTGAATGTGCAGTCCCACAAGAGTAAATACAATTTCTCCAATCAAAGTGAAAATAATTGACTTTTGTGGTCCAATTTCCAAAATGAAGGCAGATGTTCATTGATTTCATGTTGTATGCATTTGCTTATATTGTGTACCGGTAAAAGTATACCAAACCGAAAGGAATTAATGACTTATAGCATAGCATGTGAAATTACATAAAAGTAGATAAAAAGGACTGTAAATTTAATTAATTGTTACCTCAGCAGCAAATATGTTGTCTAGGTTGATATCAATGTTAGGGTGCACTGCAGCTAGTCTCATTGATAAAAACTGCAAATGATGCACGGTCGGTCAAAGTTTGTTGAGTACTCGGGACCCACCAATACCCTGTTAATAAGTAGTTTGTGGTCTTCTAGAAGTTTGATAATCATGCAAAACTAATATAAGGTTAAACCAGGCCTCTAATTGAACTGAACCAACTTGAAGTTTAATTAATTTTGTCTCGGTCCTTCCGCTTGGTGATAATAAATAATAATAGTAATGAAAATAATAAAAGGAGCAGCGGTGGTGGAAATAAGAAGATAATTGCGAAACGGTACTTTAAACTTTCCGCTGGAAGAAAAAGAAAACAGAGAGAAATAGTTCAGCTTTAGGGGATGGGATTATAGTAATGGGAAATGGAGTGGAATGGAAGGCAACTAGTTAGAAAATGGGATGGAATGGAATTACGGTGAGTGCATGATTTAGATAAGAAGATGGTATTGAAGAGAAGAGAAGAGAAGAGAAGAGAGGAATGATAGATGATGGTAGGGCGAATCCGACACTGGTGCCTTAACTATTAAGGGTGATCCGTCCTTGTCCTTCCCTCTATTATTATTTACGCCCACCAAAATACACCATTTATATTTATATACCTTCATTCATTGCCTCACTTTTTATTTAGGGGCGGTAACTCCGGACACGACTCAAATCCAACATAGAAAAATATAGATTTTGGGTTGGTTGACTTCACCTGTTTGATAAAACAAGTTAACCCAAATAAGTTTCGCTAAAAAATGGGCTGACTTGTTGACCAGTTTAAAAATTTTAGAGGAGTTAGTATTTTGATTTTAAAGATAAAAAATGTTACTTAGATTTTAATTTTTCATATATCTATAGCTTTTAAAAGTAAAGCTATTTTTTATTTAAACTATGTGTTCTTATATCATTTTCATTTGTATGTTCTTATCTTGAGTTAAATATTTTATATGAAGTTTGTTAATTGGGAATGAGAGATAAATACATAAAAATAATTAGATCTATCACAAAGTACTAGAATTGTATTATATTGATAAAAGTAATTAATTGTTTAAGTTGTTACTAACTTCTAAGTCACCTGGTATTTACTTATATTCGCAAATGAACACAAAATGGGTTTACTCGAAACACGACACGAATCTAAATGGGTCGACAAGACATGACACGAATAGATATATGGGTTGGGTTAGGGTTGAAGATCTCAACACGCCAACCCGAAACCCATTAACCCGTGAACCCGTCAGCCCAACACGAGCGGAGCTTAACTTATGACAGCTAGAGCTCAAGCTCGGCTAGTTTTGAGTTATTTTTCTAAGCTCGATCTTGATTCGTGAGTTGTTTATACAAGCTTAGGTCAGGCTCAATTATGATTTATTTATTTATTTATATATGTTTTTAATTATTTTTATATGTTTTGAATAAACAAAACCTTAAACGAGGCTAAGTTTGGCTCGAGTTTGTGTAATACCATAAACAAGTCAAAGCTCAATTCGAGCTCCGCTATGTAGTGTGAATTTATAACATAGATGTCTAAAAGAGGTAAAACTTAACTATAAACAAGGCTCAGGAGCCTAAATGAGTGTCTCATGCAAGACTCGAGCTCAACCTCAATAACTAAAAGAGTGTCATTTGCATTTTAGGCTCGACTCATTTACACCCCCGGTTGTAACAGGATGGTCTAAAAAACTCATGGCTTGATACTCATTCGGAAAAAGCTTGCTCGATTTGGTTTGAAACCAAGTCGAGCCAAGCTTGCTTTGTTTGTAAATGAGTCGAGCCCAAGCCAAGGGTAGCTCACTCGACTCAGTTTGGTTCAAATTATATTACCTTCATTTTATGTTCTATATATGTATGTATGCATGTATGTGGCCAAGTATGAATGTTAAACAAGTAGTTTATGATATTTTGTTCAATGGATTCAAATAGTTTTGTTGATTCAAAATGAGTTTATGTTACTTTGTTGATTAAAATTTGTTTAAAGACCTTTATCTTAGTTAACATATTGCAATTTAAGTTACAAATCAAGTGTCTAAATACTTTATTTTCGTTTCGTTATGTTTAAAAGTGTTTATTAAGTTTCATTTCAAGTCGAGCAAGCCCGAGTTTGCCTTTGCTTAGGTTGGCTCGTGAGCAGCCTTACGTTGTATAAATAATAAAAGTTATAAACATGTTATTAGGATGTGAATCCTTAGACGAAGAAAATAATTCTTGTGAGGTTGTTGTAAGAAAATAGAATAAAAAGCTGTATTGTATATTTTATTTTTATGTATGAACATTTGAAGTTGGGATTTTTTTTACTCATGCCTTAAGCCGATGGCCCATCACTCTTCTCATTTGTCGACATCGGCTCACGCCTAACTGTTGCTTTGCATGCCCACTCGTTGTTGTTGATCACCTCTTATGTCATTGTCGATCCTCTTTGCATTGCAATTTCCTATCAAATATGTATTTTCATGTTTCTTTGTTTCCATCAACAACAACATCATAGATTTTTAGTCATGTTAGTTATATTCGAATTAACGAATTGCTTTTGTGGTCTACTTAGGATATATAAATATTTAAACGTGTTAAATTATGAGGCGATATTTATTTATTTATAAAATGATGTTGAAATGTGACAAGGAACCGAGTACCTAAACGGTCAATTGGTTTATGGATCGATCAAATGTAGAAAAAGAGAAAAAAAATGGTTAAAATAATAAAATCATTAAAATAATTAGATTTAAATAATCTCGACTACGAACAATTGACATATAACAGTCTTAACTAACGGGCTGGCTGCTAACGGTCCTATTATTTAACATATTTGTTTCCAACGAGCCGCGACTAACGAAAGCTTAACTCTGTTAGCCTCCAGTCACCGGAAAAACGTTTTTGCCAAAAAAAAACTCAATCTTTTTCGTCGGAAAACTAAACTTGAAGACTATCGCGACTATTTGAACAGCACAACTGACCACCATCACCATAATCACCACCACCACCACCACCTAAACACCATCACCGCCGAAAACCTTCCGCGTGTTAGGGATTTGCCCAATTCTCACCAATCAAACCGACGAACAGTTGTTCGTCCCCGTTGTTGGAGTCATAATTCGCCGTCTAAGTGGTTGGGTGCTCGCCAGGTTTGCCTCAAACCGCCACCTGTCACCATCACAGAGCTGGTGCAACTCTCTTCTTACCGTTGCTGACTCCGATGATGGTTCTGGGGTTCCGACAACCTCAATAATTGAGACTTTTACTAGAAAAAGGCTCTTAAAGATCCGATCTAAGGTTACAAAGAGGTTTAGGACAAAAATGTTAAGCTTTCTGACAAAAAAAGAGTTTTCGGCCAAAAACGTTGCGACCTAAGATAGAGTTAAGCTTCTGTTAGTCACAACTAGTTGAGAACTAATATGTTAAAAGACGAGACTATTAGCAGCCAGGCCATTAGTTGGAACTATTATTTGTCAATAGTCCATAATTGAAATTATTTAAATTCAATTTTCCTTTATTTTATTTAATGCTATTTTTTTCAAAATTCTTGGTTATATTGATCAAAATTAGTGTTTTAGTTACGAGTGTAGCCTATAAATATATATTTTCATATAATGTTTCAAAAAAACAACTTATGACATTGCAATAAGTTTTTTTCTAGTTAAATTTTATGTGAATATTTTACAGAATGTATCTAGTTTTATAGCTCTGTTTGGTGTTTATATGGTTCGAGTGGGTGTGTGTGTTTAATGTTTATGAAGAGATATGGACCTTGTTCATGTAACGAAGCTAACGATGTTTCCGTATTATAAGACAACTTATCCTTTCAAAGAAAACTGTTGATCGTCTTAGTACGCTCAATCGTTGAAACCTGTCCAAACCCGTTTTAAATCGGTGTTTCTCCTGTTTACGTATGTGTTTGTTGACCTAGTTCATCCATCTCAATTTGAGGTCTAATTCATGTGTTTATGCTCTTGGGTTTCAATGTAGCCGTTTGTATAGAAAAAAAAACATATATCGAATTAATTAGCTAAAATATTGACATAAAGTATATATATATTTTTAAATACATATATAAATTTTGAATAATCAGGAACTAATTATACTTATAATATGAGAATTAAAAATTACAATTATAATATATAAAGTTTATAATTCTGAGTTTAGACTTGTCTTTTTATAACTTTTTTCCACCATTGAGTTGATTAGCGAGTATATAACATTTATAATGCATATAGGCGTTAATCTTTAACCAATGAAATCCGACTTATACTCCCTTAGATGTCCAAATGTCATAAGTACGTATCCAGGTGCATAAGTTGGAGCGCATATGTTTCCGGGCGCATAAGTTATGCTCCATAAAAATAGAAATCTGTTTTGCGTATAACTTTTGCGTTATAGCTCCGTTTTACGTGTCGTTTTCGCCCAAGTTTTCGTATTCAAATTCTCTATCACTCCATATAATAATATCTTCGTTTCTACTCCATCTAACATACACTCCAGTTTAGCTTCTTTAAGCTCCGTTCACCTTCATTTGACAAAGACGAAAGCGATAAACGTATGCACTAAAATATCATGACTAGATGAAGATGATCCAGGTGAGGTAACTAGAGCTGGCTAGACATATGTGTTAATGGGTTGCATGAATGGACGTTGAACAAGCTGCATCTACTACATCGGTTAAGTCATGGGAAAATATTGATACTGATACTGAGATCCAGTGTTAGGCATTGTTGAGATTTGAGCAAAATGAGTTGTGGAGTGTTTATTGAAGGATTCTTGTTGTGAATTATGATGAAGAGGTGAACTTGGATAGGTTATTAAATTATAATATGAGAATTAAAAATTACAATTATAATATATAAAGTTTATAATTCTGAGTTTAGACTTGTCTTTTTATAACTTTTTTCCACCATTGAGTTGATTAGCGAGTATACAACATTTATAATGCATATAGGCGTTAATCTTCAACCAAATCAAGGACTAATTGCATGTGTCGTTAATTGTAATAAGATTAAGCTTAGGTTTATCTTAAACCGTAGATGTAGTTATGCTTTTTAGATACCGATATGATCATTCTTACGTACTATTTGATAATAAAAAATACTTGAATCAGTCAAAACAGCGTGGCTCTTTTATGTAACACTCAACTAGTTGAAGTAGCGGATTACAACTTAAGGAGCTAATCGGTACTATAAAGTAAAAGTGAGTTATACCTCATTGAAGTTAACTTAAAATTATCATTAGACAAAAGTACAATGAACATAATAGTGTTTTATCTTCGTCGTGAAAAGTTTATTGCTTATCAAAGATCGTAGGATAGGCATACTCGAAGTGTTGATATCATTATCTTTTAGGTACTTTATCTAGGTTCATCTAGGCTTACATATATTGCTCTAAAAGTAAAGATAAGTCATAAGCGCACATAGAACGTTGGCTAGACTAGCCTTTGGTTGGTCCAACACTCCAATGTGTGTGGTTTGCAATTTCGTCCAATTGTCCCTTACGATGGTAGCCGGTTTGGATATTTCTAGTCAAAAAAGCTTTAAATCGTATGCAACATTGATTGTCTTGTGTTCCTGGTTACCATCTATGGCTGTATGATGATCAACGGTACAAATGTCTTTATAACGTATTTTGTTACAATATAACGAAGTTATCACATGATTACCTATTGAAACAACCTTACAATCAACTTAAGTCTTTCAAAGTGATGGTGACTTAACATTTTTCGAATGTCCTTGATCGAAGTACACGATCGATCAACCGTTGTTTGTGGGATCCACTTTTCGCATCATGGTTTATATTTTTATTTTAATTTTTAAGACGTTCTCATAATTGTCTATAAATCACATCAAGATTTTTGTCACGTCTATGATTGATAATAAATATGAGTGGCTTATGAGAACAAATATAATCGTAGAGTGAATTTTTTTATGAAAATTCATCGGTCACAGACAAGTTTTCTTTTTTTTTTCTTTTTTCTTTTTTCTTTTTAACCAATAACATCAAATGGTGTAATTTATTTTATAAGTTTCGACAAATCCTACTTTAGACAATTTAATTGTTAACACTAATATAATCAATATATATCAAACGCAACAAATAGTGACGAAACTAGAAAAAAAGTTCAGTAGTATCCCCAAAAAAATAATATTTTTACTTAAGGATATCTTAATATTTGCTCTGGAATATACGAAAAGAAATCAACATCAAATTGCAAATTTTAATAAGATGGAGGGAGTAGAGTGTAACAATGATATTATTAAATGTTATTTTTTTAATTGTTTTTTACGAGGCTTGAACTATGGGTGTTCTTCGGGTTATTTATTCGGGTTTCGAGTTGTTTGGGTCGGGTTGTTCGGGTTTGAGCTCAAAACAAATTGATCCAAGAATCGACCCAAATAAGTTCGGTTTGTTCGGGTTTTGGGTTATACGGTTCGGGTAAATTCGGGTTGGGTTTTGGGTTTAACAAATTAAAAAAAAATTCCACCTTTAACAATATCATAAATTAAAAATCCATATTCCAAATCATTATAAAACCATAATATAAAGCCATATTCAACAATAGCATATATTATTTAGCAAAACATGAAATTTATCATACAAGAATGCATTAGACGATATGAATGAGTGTTGTAGCCTGTGGATTAATACTTGTATAGATTGAAGAAACATGCTCAATAAATATTAGTTTAAATAGAGCTCAATATATATTAGTTTAAATACTATACTATTTAAAATTTTGAATTGAAGATACATTCTCCGCATGCTTTATGGTCATTAATACATTAGGATGTGATAATCCAATATTAAGTGGAGTTTTGAGAACAAACGAACAAGAATACATAAGGCAATGTGCTACTTCACCGCTAAACTACCCTATAAAATTAGGGATACATGCATCGATGTATTATACTTCGGGTTATTCGGGTCAACCCGAATATGGGTATTTCAACCCAAATATTTTATCTCGGGTTCGGGTTAGGAGTTTAATCGGTTCGGGTGAATTCGGGTTAGGGTATTTGAGTGTCGGGTCGCTTCGGTTCGGGTTTGTTATTCGGATACGGTTAAAAAACACACCCCTAGCTTGAACCCTTAACCTCAACGGGAATAAAACAACATAACACCGAACTCAAATTCCTTTGACAATTGGACCAAATCCCATGTAATTAAATATTTTTCCTTTTCAACGGATGATATTAGATATATAAATGGGAAATGATTATGTACAGAAGAGTCGTTGTAGAGTAGAATACGTAAAAGAAGTTAAGGACCACACTTGTAAATGATTATTGACATACTGTAAAATATTGATTTTGTTTATGTATATAGAAGGAAATCGTTACACACACAATAAATGCTCACAATATTAGATGATGTATACACACAAATAACACAACATATCTATAATATATATAAACGAAAACCTTAAAATCCTATGTGTCGCGATGTGGTCGCTTCCCCTTTTTATGAAAGTCACCAGATTTCTTGATTTTTAAATGGAGGTCTCTCATTGATTTACCCAAATTCATGGGTATGGGTCTTACCAAAACCAGATAGCTCTTAAACGGGTTATAACATTTCATTAAATTACAAATTAATCTAACCAATTATTTAATATGAAAATTCTATAAAATAGGGATATACTAAAATTTAATATTCAATTTAAAAAAAAAGATATTATTTGTAATTAATAAACAATTTTATAGTAAATAAACATAAGCGGGTCATGGGTCATCAAATCCAAATAACTTTTAAACGGGTTATAACATATCATTTATTTATGAAACCCTTTCATCATCAAACCCTAAGTATATTATTAACTTTCTTACAATAAAGAAAATTAAACTCCACAAAATAAATATTAAAAAACGAAAAATATAAAACAACAATTCTCTCAAGCCATCAGATTGCTTTATTTGTAAATGAAGGCTTCTCACGCATTTGACCCGAATTCACAGGTAAACGTCTCACCAAACCAGATAGCTCTTAAACGGGTTATAACATCTCATTATATTAAAAAATAATCTAATCAAGTATTTGATATGAAAATCCTATAAAATAGGAATATACTAAAAGTTAATATCTTATTTTATTAAAAAAATATTATTTATAATTAAGAAACAATTTTATAATAAATAAAATAAACGGGTAATTGGTATCACCAAACCCAGATAGCTTTTACATCGGATTATAACATATAATTTATTTGTGAAACCATTTTATCTTCAAACCTCAAATATATTAATTGTTAACTTTCTTACAATAAATAAAATTAAAATCCAAATATACATATATAAATATTAAAAACGAATAACGTAAAACAACCCCCGTAATACGGGAAATAAAATCTAGTAATCATATATAACTAGTTAAACACTATACGGCGTGTACAAATAGATACGCACAATTTCGTTATGTATATGTATAATTATGCATCATATATGGATATGAATAAAAGTCAAATAATGTATCTATATAATTAACCAATGTTTATATAATCACATGCAGTAGTTATGCATATAAATTGTGTACGCTATCCATAGTAAATCAGCATTTCAAATAATTATCTTTTTAGTTTTATAAATCAAAACTATACCCAAATCAAATTTATATGCTTTTAAAGGAAAAACTTCGCGTAGCAAAAATAAAATAATCAAACTTCTCGTCTAGCTCGCTAAAATTACTCATACTTTTATTTATTATTATTTTTTCTCTTTACGGTCACTCAACTTTAATTTGTTGTTTTAATCTTACGTATTTAGCATGTTAACATGTTACCATTTTCTTATTAAGTTATTAATAATTATATGGATTATAACATAGCTTTTTTAATTAAAAAGGTTAATAAAATAATATGAATTATGGTATTCTAAGACTAAAAAACAACTGATTCACCCCCCACTTGTGGTGTAGTGGCAAAAGGCCTAAGTTTTTCCGTGAAGACTCAAGTTTGAATCACACATGTGTCACTTTTGGGTAGATGTTGTCAATGAAGGATTTGAGCTTTGCCTTGTGCAAAGGTTGTTAGTTCGAACTCTTAATCCACCTGGGTTTTCGTCCCACCTTGTGTACGCTAGAGAGTTCTGCTCTTGTGGTAACACAACGATTGTCAAGTGACAGTCGGCGATATGGTTTCCGAGGGAACGCACAAGCTAAACTCTGAAGCCAGCGTGGACCCGGTTAAGACAACATAGTTTGGCCCGAGTGGGTATCGAGGCTCTCCAAATTTAAAGAGTATGGTAGCCTAAATACAAGAAAGTCGTCGTTCTAAAAATTAAAAAAAAAACAACTAATCCATACACACTTAAGGAATAATTTCTGTATATCTATGCAAATTTAATATTTATAATTTTAGAGAGAAACATATATGATATTTTAAAATTTACATAGATATATTGCAGGAGTATATATATGAAATTACTCTTTTTTTTAATCAAAAGTTTTCTTCATCGAATTTCTGCATTTCATATTTGTATTGATACTTGAATACTTGATAGTGCCATGTGAAGCTTCCATTGATCATTGGAAGATTTTATTATTTTTGTGGAAAAGAATTCATAAAAGTGGTCAGCAGACAGACGATTGCGACTTCATTTCCCTTCAAATATGCTCACAATTTTCTTAATTTCTATAATAATATGTTCACCATTTCCTTAACTTCTATAATAAAAAAAACATCATTTTTTTAAATTAGTATTTTGATTAAAAAGTCACATCAGTATTTTTATAATCCACGTGAGCATTAAGAATTTAAAGGGAAAAAATACCTGACACGTCATATGCGTTAACTTGTTAACGAATTATGAAGATTGAAATAACAAATAAGAATCTAGTGATTTTATAGAGAAAAAGAAAGTTAGTGACCATATCATAAATAATAATAAAAGATTAAAAGTAGATGAAAGTGTAAAGATAAAAAAAAAAAAAAAAAGCATATGGTGATTTTTTTAAAAAAAGAACTTAGTTACCCTATTTTCAAAACACTCAAATTTTTAGATACTTCACTATTATTTTTATTTATTTTTCTTTTAAAAACACTAATAATTGTTGATATATTCCCTGATTATTCGTATGTTATTTATAACGTTGCATAATTATACGCACATATTACGTAGCCATACAAAGTCTACACCCTCTACTAAAGTACACGTGACCCATCCCGAGTGACTTGGTATGTTTTGCATGGAAAGCAATAGCGGAACTTGAATGCACAAACCGGACACCTGGGGGCAATGTTTTAAAAACCGGTTTTTTACTCGTATCGGATTGAGTTAAAAAATGGTACAACCGGTTGAACCGGGTTATACCAGGAGGTTCAACCGGTTGAATAGTTTACCTTATAATTCTTATAAATACAACCTTAACTCTAAAAATAACCCAAAAGTAAATGATTTCATAATAAAAAATAATCCAAAAGTTAATCCATATTAAAAAATTAATACAAAAGCACTTTTTATTAAAACAATCCTAAAGTTTACACCTTTGAATATTAATTATTGGGTTAAAAGTAATTTTGATAAAATATGTGCCGCAAATGTCAAAAATTTCTTGGACATAAAACCGGTTTGCCGGTAAAAACACGTATTTTAGAAAAAACCGCCGGTACGATGTTCTAGCAAACCGGTCAAAAATACCGGACTCAAAATACCGACCTGCTGTGCGAAATCCGGTTTAACCGGTTCAACCGACCGGTTTGAACCGGTTTTTAAAACACTGCCTGGGGGAGCAAGGGAGGTGGGGGAGGGGGATTGAAACTTGAAGTTGAACATTTAAATTAGGAAGTCGAAACTTTAACATTTAAAGTATCATATAAATGTTCTTAAACATAAATTTATTTAAGTAAATGGGCTATATTTATACTTATAATCAAAACAAGCAGAGAGGCCAGAGCCTCTTCCCGCCCCTTAAAAGATCCTCCAATAACAAAAAGTCGACTGGCATAAAAACATCATGTACGCACACACATTATATATGTATATATGTATATATATATAATAAAAATAATAAAAATTAGAAAGAATATAATAAAATGACCACAAAATTGTGGTGATTATTTAGGGTCACCCTACCGGGCCTAACCCCCGCGTGCTAAGCACGTGATAGATGATGGTCCATTTTTTGCTATACTGAATAACTTCATCCCCCGACCACTAAACCTAAATAGAACATGTATTTCATACATATACATATTAATCATTTCTTGTATACATATTATCTTTTCATCATTTATTTCTTTCACTTTCTCTTTCAACATTAAACAATATGAGTTTTTCATTTCATAAAAAACACATGTTTTTTAAATTTAGTTTCTAATTCTGTCTAAAGCATCTTACACCATTTTGTCATATAATCGACTGATCGGGGGGATGAATCTAAGCCCAAGCCAAGGTGTATATGATGTGTAAAAGTAGTACAGCTTTCTTTCTTTTTTGTCTTATGTATCGAATAGTTTGAGTAAACATTATGATAATCTTAGGATGGATTTTTTATTCTTATTTTTTCGTAAATTGGAAATAAATAATCTCATTTTTTGTGTATTGGGCAATAATATTCTCATCTTTAAAAATCACTATCAATGGTCAAACTTTTCAATTATTTCTGTCTCAATTGCCCTCCGTTAAAAAACATTTAACACCGTTAAGTTTTTTTCCGAGTTTCAAACCGATGTTTTAGGGCTTTTGATCGGAGAAAGGATACAAGCCGACTGATGTACAAGTTATCTCAAAACAGTGATTCAAATGACTTGATTTTTATTAATTGGAAATTCAAACACCCGAATTGAAACACTGTTTCGTCGTTTGGATCACCGTTTCAAGATACGTATTACATCAGTCGACTCGTATTTTCTTCCGATCAAAAACCCTAAACAGCGGTTTGAAATTCTCAAAAAAACATAAAGATGTTAAGTTTTTCTACCGGAGGTCCATTGAGAGTAAATTAGTTAAAAGGTTAGACTGTTAACAGAGACTTTTAAAGGTATAGTTATTATCAACCAATACACAAAATGTGAGGTTATTTATTTTCAATTTGTCTTCAAAGAAAATTAAAATTAAAAAAACGAATATTGGCCTCATATAATCCCAACTATGGCCCATTGGCAAATATAAAGACCAACTATCGAAATGGCAAAATATAATTCCAACTACGCATGTGGGTGGAAAATTAACGGAAAGTTAACCTTCCGTTAGTTTTTGTGACGTAGCTGCTGAGTTGTCACGTAATTGGCTGACTGGGCTGCTGACAGGGATGCTGACTGATATATTAATTAAAAAAACATATAGATAAATTTAACGAGGATGACTGGACTAAACCGTCGGCCGTTCATCTATACCAAAACCGGCCACCGCCACCTGAAACCTGCAATAACACCACTGTACACCCCTAGTGTATTGCTTATTCATCAACAATACCACCACACCATGAAAGAATTTCAACATAATCCGTTCTCTTGATTCGTTTATTAAATTAACAAATCGGAAATAAATTTAGTAGTTTTTTTGCTGATTTTGATTAAAAATGTATGAATCTGAAATGAAAACTGGAATTGAAGTTGAAAACGTATTTTCTTATATCTCTCAGCGATTCCCGTCGTCGTCTATAATCTTCTCCCGACGAATGCATCTATGATGTCACCGTTCTTTCCTCCCGACGTCTAGTAGTCGTTGTCTTGTTGCAGGTGAGCGGCCGATGTTGGTGCAGACGGCCGGCCGACGGTGGTCGGAGGTGTTGCAGGGTTTCCGATAAGGATATCCAATGAGGATAACGATCCCAGGTGGTTTTGATTTTATATGTATGTTTTTTTAATTAATATACCAGTCAGCATCCCCGTCAATCAATTAGGTGACAACTCAGCAGCCACGTCACAAAAACTAACGGAAGGTTAACTTCCCGTTAATTTTCCACCCACATGCGTAGTTGGGATTATATTTTGCCATTTCGATAGTTGGTCCTTATATTTGCCAATGGACAATAGTTGGGATTATATGAGGCCAATATTCCTTAAAAAAAGTATAATAGCATTTTATAATTTTTTGTAATTGAACACACATTTTTCTAGACAAATTTAACTTCCTGGGTTGAGAGAATACTTTATGACGGCTTTACAATATTGAAAAGGTTGAATAGAAAACCGGAAAAAAAAAAAAGGAAAACCATCTGTTTTGTGATGAAATCAAGGAAAAGGCTTAAATGAAGTTTGGTGCATGATGCATGCCATCCTGAGATACTCAGAATCGATTTCAAAAGCATGCGAGTCTAAATGAATTCGAGCGTACATTGAAGCTCATTTAATAAATGAAACCATGTCTAGGTTATATATCAAGCTTAGAAGAGTAAACGAGCCTAGTAATTACATAAATATAATAATTTATTATTACATATATTGGTATATATTAGTACTAGGTTTTGAACCCGTATATTATACGAGATTTGTCAAATTATAAAAAAAAATGAAGTTTTTTATTTAAAATAAATGAACAAAATTAAAGTTAAAAAAGAAAAGAAATACATAGTATAAACAATAAGAAGTTTAGATTTCTCAATTTTATAAATTTGAGAAAATCTCTTTATATGTAGCATTTGTTTTTATCACAAATATTCCCTTCGCCATCCTATATTAACAATCTTATACCATGTCTGCTAATTACCTTAGATGATACAACATATAGTGTCCATGGAAAAAGCTGGACATCAAAGAAACAAACCAACCCTAGAAAAGATTGTTCTTGGCTACTTTCTACGTATTTAACTTTTATATTTCTACTTGTTTGATTCTTCAATCAATATTTGACCTTTTATTTACGGACTATTTTATAACCCAATTGCCAAAATGGTTTTGACCTATTACCCATGAATAACTATAATGAATGAGACGAGATATTAGAAGATTAAGATGGAAATTAACTATTTTACAACCCAATTGCCAAAATAGGTTTGACCAATTAATAGGGGTGAGCAGGAAACCGAATTAACCGACTGAAACCGAATTAATTGAAAAAACCGAACCGAAGCATTAACCGACGGTTAATTTTTTGTTTTTTGAAAAACCAAATTTTTGGTTTCGGTTCGGTTTTCCATTTTTAAAAAACCGAAAAAAACCGAACCGATATGTGTTTTTACTTAAATATTAATACAACTATATGTGTTTTTTTAGATGTTATGACCGGAAACAAAACACCAAAAGGATCTATCGTTGATGGTGATGAATATTATGAAGATGATGAAGATTGGGAGTAAACTTTGAAAATGACTAAGATGAAGAATGAAGATTGAAACTAAACTTTTCGTGATTTTTGATTAAAAACTTTGTTGAATTTTAAACTCTAGTACTCTTGCAAGTTTGTATTCGTTTGGTTCCACGTAACAAATGCCTATTTTTGTTTTTTGAATCTAATATGCATTTTCGTTATTCTGGAATTTTTTTGCAATGTCTACACACCCACACACACACACACACACAAAAAACCGCCTATAACCGAACCGGAACCGCAAAACCGAAAACCGATCGGTTTGTGTATTCGAAAACCAACTTTTCAGTTTCACCTAAAAACCAAACCGAACCAAACCATGCTCTAGACCCTACCAATTATCCATGAATAACTAGTACGAATGAGATGAGATATTATAAGATTATGATGAAAAATTGACTATTGTATAAAACAATTGTCAAAATAGTTTTACTCCATGACCCATGAACTTAATGTGGGATTGACACCTAAGCTTTATTATTTTACTCGATTAAAGGAGTAAGTTAAAATAAGATTTAATCAAATATTAATATACACACAATTATGAATTTCGTATGCATAATAGGCTATGTGTAGTGCGGGGCTATAAATTGAGGCAATTTTTGACACGTGGCGTCACGTCAGCGAATGAGTAATTTTTATTTTAAAGATGTAATGATTTTGTAGTCCCGTCACACACACACACACAATATAATAATATTAAACCCAAAACACACCAAGGCGACAAATATATTAAACCCAAAACACACCACTTATCGCTCTTTTGTAGCCTGGGGGCGGTGTTATAGCCCTCTTGTCGTCCAAATCCATAGCGTTTGTCGTCTCACCACACTTGGGCTTATCAGGTTCCACTTTGTGCATTGTGATTTGTGTCTCTCATGAGCCTAGCTTGTCCATTAAATATAGAGCTTGAAATGTGTCAAACTAAGCTCTATTAAGTTAACGGGCCAAACATGAGATTTGCTTACATCTGTATAATAAACCATTGAGAACAATTATTATGAGACAGAAGCCTTAAAAAAGTGTAATAATAATAATAATAATCTAATCTAACTATTATATTAAAGCAACATGGTTTTCACATGGCCTTTAATTAAGCTATCCACATAAGATTCCACCTCAACAATTTCTAAAATTATAATTTACACCTAATAAGCTTTTTAATTTTAATCTACTTATTTATATTAATAAAACAAAATCATTCTTTCATAAGGTATGTTATTATGAATCAATAAGATAAAAATATGTTATATTAAACATATTTTTAGACATATAAATATATTTTAATGTACTTTTGAGACGGCAAGGTATGCTATTACGTATATTAATAAATTTAACTTTTTTTTGTATTTTTTTAACCAACCGTGCCCTAGTACAAACTATATCAATCTATATAACGTATCAAAATTGTTAATATTTAATGTTTAATCTATATTAATATAGTATATTAAGACATTCACATATTCATAAATATCTCTTCAAAATTAATTTCAAGAAATAAAAACTACAATAAACATACAAAATATTAAATTCTAAAAACAAATGGTATGCAAATTGAAATGATAGAAATTATTGATCCACTTTGGAAAGATAGACAAGAAAGGCCCATTGAGATGATAGTGGGCCAGTGGTGACATTTGGCCCATTATCGATGAGTGACGGGCTGTCTTCATCATCGAGCTGTTAAGTATAAGTGGGGCCCAATAATACCGTACGTTGAAAGATATATGTCTCTCGTGAACCCATTTGATAATAATTATCGACCCCATATATTTATTTATGAAACACAAAAAATAATATTTAGGAGATTGCATCATTGGCTATCGGTTATGTTGATGTTTTTTTTATTAAGGTACCAGCCACATGGGCAGTGACATGGCGTACGACGGATGACGAGCCATAGATGGCGTTTTTGGTTCGGATGTTTGTGGGGCGAACCGATTGCGCTCTATTTTTTCTTTTATAAATTTAAAATTTGAAATTTTATGCACTTTTGTAATTTTCTTTAAAATGTTATATGCTTAATAAAGAAAGTTAAATACTTTTATAAAAAATATAACAATTATATAAATAGTTTAGTTGTGAAACATAAATAAGGAGTTGATGATGATGTGAAAAAACTAAAATAAATGAATAATGCATGAAGATGGTGCTAAGTGTTGGATACAAGTGATGCATTACAAATGATCAAAACACTTTTATATAATATTTTTCTTTTTTTACATATTGTAGGATGCTAAACGGTTGTATTCACTGTTGGTTGACAGTTTTAACTTGATACAACCTGAAATCACACCCACATAAATTAGTATCGGATATATGTATTCGTCGGTTGGTATGAACACAGTCTGTTTAACCCAAAAAAAGTTATTATTAATACTTTAAAATTTTAAGTTTACATATTACTTTTATATATTTTTTAAAGTAATTATGCTTAACTTTGCCAAATTAGCTTTTAGCTTTTATATCTTTAGCATTAACAAATTAAAGATAAAACACAATTTTTAAACAAATAGATTAAACGAGTGACCCGTGAGTTTGGGATTATATCTCTTCAACTATGCTTCATGAGTACCTTTCATCTGATAGAGCATCACTTCCATTCCAAGTGTGCTGATTTAACTTAACGAAATAAATTAGAAAAAACTTAGTAAAATAAACACTTCAACACCTAGACCTCTTTATCATTTCTGTAACATCCTAAGCAAACTCACATCAGCCGTGGATAAGAGTTATCATTGGTAGGGCTGAGCATGGTTCGGTTCGTTTTGGTTTTTAAATGAAACCGAAACCAAAAAGTCGATTTTTCAAATACACAAACCGATCGGTTATTTATCTTTATATGAGTGTCAAGCATTCCTTAAACAACAATGATAATAAAAAACATGTGATCATGGGTTATAACAAAAGAGAAATATAATATGCATGTAAAATTAAAAGGGAGTGATCTGCTAGCTGCTTGTAGATCAATCTAGATACCGAGCGGGCTTCTTAACCATTAGGTTGAGTCGGGTCTGAGCTATCGGGCTTGGTTGTTGGGTCGCTTACTGGGCTTTATATGGATGATTAATTATGATTCCCTTGGAACAAGTTTTAACGTTTTCCTCAGCAACAAAACGTTTTCAGTATATAAATGATAGTGAACTAAAATCTAGCTTCAAACACTTCAAGCCCTGAAAAAGTGAACATCGATTCACTAGTTCATCGGGAAACAATAAGAGTAGATGAACAACATGTGTGAAAAATGGGATAAAGTATTAAGCAACATCAACAAATCATCAAAAATTATTCAAAAAATAATATTTAGGAGATTGCATCATTGGTTATCGGTTATGTTGATGCTTTGTGGGACGGATGACGAGCCATAGATGGCGTTTTTGGTTAGGATGTTTGTGGGGCGAACCGGTCGCGTTATATTCTTATAAATTTAAAACTTTGAAATTTTATTCACTTCTGTAATTTTCTTTAAAATGTTATAAGCTTAAATAGTTAAAAACTTATATAAAAAATGTAACAATTATAAATAGTTGTGAAACATAAATAAGTTGTTGATGATGATGTGAAAAAATTAAAATAAATGAATAATGGATGAAGACGGTGCTGTTGGTAAAGTGTTAAGAGAGAAGTGATGCATTACAAATGATCAACACACTTTTATAATATATATATATAGTTAGGTTAAAATAAAAACCCAATTCAATTATGAAAACTTTAGAAACTCATTATCAACCACATGCTTTTAATTAAAGTTTGAATCATGTGATCCACAATTAAAGTTAATAAAAGATGTAAACATAAATATAACTTTTTCTCTCTCCTGAAAACATATAAAAAAATTAGTAAAAAATGTTAAAAAATAGCAAAACAAATTTTTTTTATGTTTCGATGTTTTGTATTAAATATTACAGCATATATTACGTGTGCAAAAAAAAAACAAAACAAAATGATGTTACATAGGGTTTTCACGGGTTTTCACAATTCAAATGTGTTTTCATTCTATACTTCCCATATATATATATATATATATAGGAGAAGTATAGTTTGAAAACCCTCTTGAGTTGAGAAAACCCGTGAAAACCCTATGTAACATCGTTTTTTTTTTGTTACATGTAATATATGTTGTTACATTTAATACAAAACATCGAAAACATAAAAAAAAATGTTTTGCTATTTTTTTATATGTTTCAGGAGAGAAAAAAATGTAAATAAACTTTTACATTTTTTATTAACTTTAATTGTGGATCACAAGATTTAATCTTTAATTAAAAACATGTGGTTGGGAATATGTTTCTAGAATTTTCACAACTCAAATTGGTTTTTATTTTAACCTGACCCTATATATATAGGGGAAGGATCATGCGAGAAGTACGGTAAATAAATCTGAACCATTGATTGTTTTTAATCAATGGTCTACAATGAAAATAGCAAATTCGTAATTAAAAACATATATTTATGACATATATTTAATTAAAAAGAGTATATATGTTTATTATGGTGTATGCCTCATTAAACCCGACTTTAATGTGTTCAATGGTTATTTTTAATGACTAATCAATGCTCATTAGATGGTTAATGTGATTTTTTTTCATTAAAATTATGTATATTATGGATTTGATCATTTTTCAAATATAGTTATATAAAATATATTTAGTTAAGTTTACATTTCATTTGTTTTGCCTGCACTATATTGTATAAGCAAACTGATTCCTACACAACAATAGTTTTAGTTATGATTACACAATATTTTACGTGTGCCTACACTACATTAGTTTTGTTTGCAGCACATTAGATATGTCTAGACTACATTAGTTATGGCTATACAATATTTGAAAGTGTCTACACTACATGACCTTTGCATACACTATATTAGATATGTCTACACTACATTAGTTATGACTACACAACATTTAAAAATGTTCATACACTGAATTAGATATGTATGCCCTACATTAGCTACGACTACACAACATTTGAAAGTATTCATACACAACATTACGTAGCTACGCTACTAAGACAGTCCTATACTACATAGTTGATTAAAGGAAAAAAAAATTGTCTAGGCAGTTTAAAAATTATATAGGTATATGTTGGTTGTACAGTGAAATATGTTTTATTAATATATTTTTAATTTCCTTGAAAATGTGATATTCAAATTTGAGATCGAACTATCTACTAAATAATGATAAGTGATTTAAATAATAAAAAAGAAAGAAAGTCTATACAATTTATATGAAATATAGCAATTTAAATAAATATTTGTAATTTTCCCATGAAAAATGGCTTACCCATATATAACGAAAATATCTTTTTACTATTATACCCATGCCATTAAATAAATAATAAAATAAAAGATAATTTGTGATTGGTCAAATTCATTTATCGCACCAAGAAGCACTTCTGAAATGAACCAAATCATATGTGTATATATATATATATATATTCATATTATAGGGCCGCTAAACGGTTGTGTTCGCTGTTGGTTGACAGATTAAACTTGATACAAACCTGAAATCACACCCACATGAACCAGCATAAGATATATGTTTTCGCCGGTTGGTATGAACACAACGTGATTAAACCAAAAAAAGTTATTACTAATACTTTAAAATTTTAAATTTATAAATTATTTTTATATATTTTTTAAAGTAATTATGTTTAACTTTGCCAATTTAGTTTTTAGCTTTTATATCTTCAGCATTAAAAAAATTAAAGAGAAAACATAATTTTCAAACAAATAGGTTAAACGGGTCAACCCGTGAGTTTGGTATTATATCTCTTCAATTAGGGCTGCTCAAAAAGTTCGAGGCTCGAAGTTCGGGCTCGTGGCTCGCTCGATAAAAGTTTGAATAGAACTAGCTATAAAAAGTTGATTTGAAACATCCTGAGCTGATTTGGATCATTTTTGTAGCCGATCCAAAATCGACCCAGGTTCGGCTAGAGCCTAGCTAAGTTGCCTCGTTTAATTTCAAGCCTGAACTCGAAACCACCCTGACTCAACTCGTGAACAACCCTACCTTCAACCATGCTTCATGAGTACCTTTCATTTGATAGAGCATCACTTCCATTCCAAGCGTGCTGATTTAACTTAACGAAATAAATTAGAGTAAACTTAGTAAAATAAACACTTCAACACCTAGACCTCTTTATCATTTCTGTAACTAACTAGGCAAATCCCATATCAGTCGTGGACAAGAGTGATCTTTGGTTTATAAGAAAATGCTCCGTTTTGCGCTTAATGCTAGTGGACGAGTGGAGAGCTCCATGGTTAAGCGTGCTCATGTGGGAGTAGTATCAGGATCGGTGACCTCATGGAAAGCCTCTACAAAGGCAACCGTAAACAAATCCTTGAGATTTTCGTGGACAAAACGGACAATATTAGTTGTGCAAGGAGCTGTATGTTACAATTTCTTATAAGCATAAAACTCTTATTTTGCAGCCCATATCATTAATTAATGATATTTATCTTTATATGAGTGTAAAGCATTCCTTAAAACAACAATGATAATAAAAAAGTTGCTAACATATACAAGGGGCATGTGATCATGGGTTACTACTACACTAACAAAAGAGAAATATGCATGTAAAATTGAAAGGGAGTGATTTGGTAGCTAGCTGCTTGTAGATCAATCTAGATACTGAGCGGGCTTCTTAACCATGAATTTGAGTCGGGTCTGAGCTATCGGGCTTGGTTGTTGGGTCATTTCTTGGGCTTTATTTGCATGATTAATTATGATACCTTTGGAACAAGTTTTAACGTTTTCCTCAGCAACAAAATGATTTCAGTATATAAATGGTGTGAACTAAAATCTAGCTTCAAACACTTGAAAAGGTGAACATCGATTCACTAGTTCATCGGGAAACAATAAGAGTAGATGAACAACAAGTGCGGAAAATGTAAACAACATAACATCGTATAAAGTATTAAGCAACATGAACTGATCATTAAACATTATTCTCTCTTTCTTGGCTTGGGTTGTATTCCAAGTATGCCATCTTTCTCACCAACGCCAAAATGTCAAAACACTAGTGTTGTCTATCATTATATGTGTGCCAACCCTAAATTCTCCACCTCCTGGTTGCATGAGGGAGATAATAAGTGATCATGACCGAGACGAGAGAAGGAAATAACAATGCTCCCTTAAGGAGCACACGGGTAGTGGTGGTTTATGCTGTCTTAACGAGCAATGAGGTGCGCGCAACAGTGACGCCTATTGTTGTTGATTGAGAAAGAGAGGAAGGCAGTCCAATCGTGTCTCTCGAGGAAACCATTTCATATAAAAAAAATTTAATAGACGAACCAAGCTTGAAAAACAACTTACAAGTCTGCCTGAGCTCGCATCGGCTCGTTTACACCCGAAAAATTACTTTATTATTATTATTATTATTTTAATAATATAAAATAAAATGACAAATACATTTTTCAATCTCTTATCCGTGGCCTAGCGACAGGACGCTTGAGTTATCCGATGCAAAGGTTGTCAGTTTGAACCCAGAGTTTATCCGGGTTTTCGTCCGACCGTGTCGCCGAAGAGCTTTGCTCTTGTATTGGTACAACGACTGCCAAGTGAATGGTTTACCGGAGAAATGCCAAAAGCCAGCGTAGCGTACAGACTCAAAATAAAAGATATTCACCATTTGAAAAAATGAAAAAAGAAGTTCATTATTCATGAGTTCCTACAGAAGAAGGTAGAAGAAAGTTGTGGATGTTGGTTTATCAGGTTATGTTTTGATTCCATTCCTTCCTTGAGTTCCTTCCAATCCAGTTCTTTATTTAATTCTTCTCTAACTTTTTAATTCATCTTCAACAACAACAGGTACAGGTAGGTATGTATGTTCCTTTTCAACTATCTACACCTTTACATTTGCATTCTATTCCGGATATTATTTATTATTATTATTATTCATCAAAGCAAAAGGATGCTGTAATTCTTGATTTCTGCTGTTGATGAATCTTTGAATCAGTAGTTTCAATTTGTCTAGACTAGTTCAGATTTAGGTGAATTCCACGACTAGGTTATGATTTATGAGTTATCTGATTATTATTATTATTATTATTATTATTGAACTTGTGATTGTTTCTTAAATCTCAGCCACTGATTTGTGTGTATTTTTTTTTAAGAATGAGCATATAATAGGAGTCTAGGACTAGCAAACGGGTCGGGCTGGGGTCATGGGTCACAACAGGAACGGATCGATTGAAAAAAGGGTTATTTTAGTTCAAGTCAAAACGGGTTGGTTTATTTTATTTTATTTTTTGTGAAATTACTGTACATTTCGGCGCTGCTTCTGGTTTCCGGCACCGGTTGCGCGCATTCTGGCATCAGTTACGCGTGTTTAAATGCCGGTTAAGCATACCGAGGCCAGGACGCGCGCGTCGGTGCCACGTAACTCATGAATTTGATAGTTAGGCTATGAGTTATGTGATTATACAGATTAAAGTTATGATCGTTTGTTGAATCTGCACCACTGATTTGTGTATTTTTTTATGTATGCTATGAATTAGATTATACTGGGACTGGCAAATGGTTGGGTGGGTTCGGGTCATAACGGGTTAGGGTCGGAATGGGTCGATTTAGAAAATGGTTATTTTGGTTCGGGTCTGGATGGGTTTGGGTCAAAAGGGGTCGGGCCAGAATGGGTTGGTTTAAAAGTTTTTTTTTGTTTTTTTTCCCCAAACTACTGTACATTTCAGCATTGCTTCTGGTTTTCGGCACCAGTTACATGCGTTCAGGCGTTGCTTACGTGTGTTTAATACCTGTTACAACTTATGCGTATCGGGGTCTGGAAACGCGTGCCCAGCGCCACGTAACGCGTGTAGCCCGGATTTGGTACGCGCTTAACCCAACGCATCGCACGAGTAACCGTGCTGGTTGCGTGTCTTTAATGCCAGTTGTACGCATTCTGGTGCCAATGCTGCACGCTCAGTCTGAGCTGCACCACTGATTTGTGTGAGTGTGTGTTTTTTTTATAAATTTTATGTATGCTGTGAGTTAGAATAAACACATCGTTTATGCTGTTTATTCCGATTATGGTTGTTAGTTTCATGACTTCAATCTGAATTGCATTTAAATCTGTTTTGATAGATTTACTGTTTAAATTGCTGAAGCAAAATTAGAAAAACGATGAATCAAAACTTTATATATGACCTGCTAATTTTGTTATAGTGATGTGATTTTTTTGTAAAATAAGTACCTGCATTTAGTTGTGGATCCAAGATTTATTTACTTACCGGTCACTCTCTGAAAATGTTTGGTGAATCGGTGTCACTCGAGTGTCTGTCATGTATATAACACATATAAAACCAGCTAACAAGTATAGGGCTGTTCAAAAAGCTCACGGCGCGCTCGAAAACAGCTCTGGTTGTAAACGAGCTGAGCCTGAGTGTAAGTTCACTCATTGGCTCCCTTGTTAGGCTTGTTTAAATTAAATCACAAATTTTAATATATATAATTATAAATTTTGATGTGCATGCTAAATATATTAGCTTTTGTTTTTATATACATTAATACATGTGAAAAAAAATACATTTTTTAAATAAACGACTTGCCTCGAGCTTTTTACATCTCAATCTCGAGCTCAACAGTTCAGCTTGTTAAGATAAACGATTGTTTTCGAGCCTGAGTCCAACCTGTCTCAGCTCGCTTCTGCTCGTTTACATGTGGATTAATTTACAAAGAATGTGAATGAATGCCATCACTTTAGCCTGGTTTTTGCTTCAATTGCCGCTCATCTAAACCATATAATATTATTATTATCTGCACAGTGATCAAACAACATCAGCTTCAATCAAACCACGAGTCATGACAGCATGATTGCCTGCTCTCCAATCAAAACCAGCATAAAACAAGTCCTCGGTCCATACGGGGCCCGCCACAAGCTGATGCCTCAGTCTGCATCAAACGCATGTTGTTTTCATCTCCCTCTTGGTTTTTCCAAACCAAATTATGCTGCAAAAACAAACATCACAACTCAAACTCAAAGCAGCAACTGGCGGTTACTGACCGTTAAAAGTGCTATACGGTTACAAAAGAAACCTGTTAGCAATCTTTCTTTCGGGTCCAGCAATATGAAGTTACGATTCTTGTTCCCAAAACAAGGGTTTATATCAAGAATGAAATGGAGTTTGGTTCCCGGATCTTGGATGCAAGGATGTAGTTCGGCGGGTCTTGTAATTGGATTATCCGTTTGTAATTCGAGTTCTGAACCCGTACATGCAGAAGCTAAAGAGAACAGTAAAGATGATTGTGGGACTTCTACTACCAGTTTTTCACATGGAAAGCAAGTTTACACCGACTATTCAGTAATAGGTGAGATTAGGCCTGGAAAACCCACGGGTCGGGCGGGTTAGGGTCACAGGTCAATATGGGTTCTGAGCAATTCGATTCATGTCATAACAGGTCATTTCAAAAAAGCATTAATTTGGTTTGGGTCAAAACAGGTTCTGGCCAAAATATTGAAATGACTCGTTTATAAAAAATGTACCAAAATAGGTTCACCTGCTATATTTTCTTACGGTGGTGGAGACGGCAGTAGTGGTGGCGTCGGTGACAACGAGTAGGTGGTGGAGACAAAAAATGATCATGGGTGGTGTTAAGTATTAGCCAATTGATCCGTTAACCAATTTAAGTAGACCCAAATTGACCCGTTGACTGATTAGAGATGACCCAAATGAACCCATATACAGTTATTTTTTGTCTAAATCAACCCATTCTTCGAACACGTTTGTGTGGTCAAATATGATGAAAATTTGGTGTTTTTTTGTGCAGGGATACCAGGTGATGGGAGATGTTTGTTTCAGGCTGTTGCTCATGGAGCTTGTATAAGATCAGGAGAGCGTGCTCCTAATGAGAGGTTGCAAAGAGAGTTAGCTGATGACTTACGCGCTAGAGTATGTTTATTTATTTATTTTTAATTTTATTTTTAACAAGATTTATTTTATATGCATAATTTTTTTATAAATTTTATTTTCTTTGCTTCATGTTAATATGTTTTGAATCTGGTACTTTTGCAGGTGGCTGATGAGTTTGTTAAAAGACGGGAAGAGACAGAATGGTGAGTTCTAATTACCTGCAAACATGAACTAATTCTTGTATGTTTAGGCTATTTTTCTTAAATACGTATATGCATTGTATAGGTTTCAGAAGTTAGATGAATTTTTTTAAGAAATTATTTATTGAAGTTAACATATGAATTGCATTTACACATAATGCAGGTTCATTGAGGGTGACTTTGATTCATACGTGTCACAAATTAGGAAGACACATGTATGGGGAGGTGAACCCGAATTGCTAATGGCTTCTCATGTTCTCAAGTAAGAATCTTTCACTCTCTCACACACACACGAACAGTCACACTAACTCCATGATGTGTTTTGGGTTCAACGCACCATATGTTTAGGGAAGGGGTGCTAGCGCCTAGCGCCTAGCGGGCTGTGTTCTTCAGTTGGCCGGTTGAACATGAATACGAACCCGGAATTCATGTCAGACATGTGAATCCGAACACGACACGAGTATTCACGGGTTGACACCAACACGATCAGTTTAACTTGATATATTTACTTTTTCTGCATATTGATACTTTAAAATTACAAATTTACAGCAAAAAACACAAATTTATATAAATACAATTATGTTTAAATTATAAAAGTGGATGTCAATTTCTCCTTAAGTTTCTAATTTGGCATGAAATACTCAAAACCTCTTTTAAGATTTGACATAAAAACACAGGTTTAGAAAAGGTTAATAAAATAAGGCAAGCCAATCCGAACTCTACCCGTTAACTAAACATGTTTGCAGGATTTGACCCGGATTAGACTAAACCTAAACCCATGAATTTCGTGTTGTGTTCGTGTTGCATTATGAATTCACACCTGTAATTTAGGGATAGACACTTTATATTAGTTTCTGACCTGACTCCCAATAAATACTTGTCTTCAAAAGGTCACATTTGAATTAGCCAATTTTCATGTTAAATGATATAATCATGCAAACACACTGAAAACCATAAACACACAGTTACATAATTCTAGTCTATATTATTATAATACTAATAATAGTAACAATTAGCTTAACCATAATTGATTTACAAATTATTCTTTTGGATGCTCATAAAGTCAAAGTCAACCATTCTTACAAGTACATCCTAAATAGTCACATGTTTTAGGTAGGAATACACTGGTTAGAGACATTTCAACTGTTGCACATGTTCTTGTGCATCAGTGGATTTAGGTATATTCCCCTTGCCTCGTATGTGGCCCCCGGCATAATGTATACGCAAGCTACACGAGAAATTGAAAATTACCTAAACGTGACACATATATAGGGCCCCGGGCAGTTCTGCTTAAGTTAATATGCCTATTATCGTGCAGGATGCCAATAACGGTGTACATGAACGATAAAGATTCGGGTGGTCTCATATCTATTGCTGAATATGGTCAAGAGTACGGGAAAGAAAACCCTATTAAAGTCTTGTATCACGGGTTTGGTCATTACGATGCTTTACATATTAACGATTCTCGGTCTAGACTTTAGAAAATTAACTGTTAGTTAATTCGTTACAAATATGATGTATTTTAGATACAGAAAAATAATAAGACCGACCATTAATGAAAAATAAAACAATAGGTTCAGTATTAAACCGGTCATCCTAAACCACTTCCCGTTCAGTTGCTGAAAGATAGAGAAGGCTTTCTAAATGAGATTGAGTTCCACAAATATGCAGGCTAGAAAGATGCTATTTGCTGCTATTCTATCTATTTGTGCATCAAGTTCGAAGAAGATCTCAATCTATAATGAAGAAATGATAGTAGCTCGTTGTTTTATAGGCTTTATCATATTCAGTCGGAAGAGTTTAGGTAAGACTTTCAAAGTTACTCTCGACGGGAGAATCCAGGCTATTCAGGAAGAATCACAGCAATTCCTCAATCCTACAGTTTGGTTTCAATATTAGTATTAAACAATGATTTTGAAACAAAAATCTACACATCTCTGCATGAATCTTGAAAAGGTTGTAACTTTATATTTGTTTTTATTGGAAAACATGTTGTTTAGATCTTTTTATGTGTTTGTGGGGTTGAGTATTAAGTAACTTTAAATCTTTAACATTATGAACCACACATACATCATTAATATGGCAGCCTTTACCCACATCATCGCAAAAAGCAATGTGTGACTTGCAATAACTCTTATCATTGTTAATTTGTTATCTCCACTAACTCATTGTGGTCACTTGGCTTGCTACATGTTGTTTAGTCCTAAATGGCAAACCATTAGAGCTTTTCATGGGTCAAAATCAGACCGGGTGCGGGTCAAGACTCTTGGTCAATGCTAAAATTTTTAACCTTATTGTTTAAGAATCTAATTCTGATCTCATGAGAGGTGATAATGTGGAAATAGAAGGGAGATTGAAAAAAACATATGTAGAGCTGGAAAGAAAATTGATAGTTTTAAAACATGAGTGAAAATATGGTGTGATAACTGATGTGGCACGTTTATAAACGTCAAACTGGGGACTATCATTTGTGGCGTTGTGGCGGGCATTATTCCCAACTTAATTTTCGTTAGCTTGAGTTCATTTTTTGAAAGTTCAATCCTTCTTTGTGATTTCACATGTTGCAAACACACAAACTAACCATGAACGAGAAAGAATGATCCGGCCAGTTGAATTATTTAAACCCGAATATGACCGATATTTTTATTCATGTCAAAACATTTATCCCAATTCGCACATACATAAAATCAGATAACATGAACACGACTTATTTAACTCGTTCAACTAAGTGTCTGACTGGTTGATGGATTGACGAGCATTAATCAAGTTGTAAACATGCTAATTGAATTGGTGTGTTCAAACACGGGTTAGTGAGTCTGTTTAACAAAATGACTCAAAATGATCAATTTGAACACAAATCATTTAACATGACAACCCAAAATCTGATGATTGTGGTGTTGCGGTTAGGGTTGTATCGGAAATTGCCATCTCTAATTATTGCCCGAATTATCAAGTCTTTCAGGTATATTAGTAAAGCCTTTGTTTAAATTAAAAATAAAAATAATAACAAATTACCGTACTTTATAAAGGTCATAAAATGTGATGTTCAATGCAAAAGGTAGCTAAAGAGAAAAAAAAATCATTGTTGTTTGTGTGTGTGTGCATGTCGATTACATGATTCTTACTTTATATCGAATCCAAGGGAAAATCTTGTGAATAATGACAATTTGATCCTTCAATAGTTCAATGTGTAATTTTGTATTCACATGATTATATATGTTGCCGGATTTATATCAAGGTTTGGTCAACTCAATACTCAATATTATATATGAAATGATAACAATTCTTCATTTTACAAATACATTTAACTCCTTATGAAGTTATGATTCCCCCTAAACTTTATTATAAACCAAATTTGAATGTGTATTTATCAAACACCAAAACAGTTGATCGACTTGTAAAAAAGTATGGAGGCTCATGCTTATTTTATTTTATTTTTTGAGAAATTAACAAAAAAAAAGCATTTATCTTTTAATGTTAACAAAATTTAAAAAGTTTAAAAATATAGAAAACATTGGAACACAATGTTTATTCACTTCTTTTTAATATTCTAACAAATACAAAAAAAAAACGTTTATTTATAGAATATACACGTCGTGTATGTTATTATTTCTACACATGCATCTAGTGGCGGATGCAGCTTGCAACTAGGGGTAGCATCTGCTACCCCTCAACTTTTCATCGGTAGTATAAATTTTTATCTTTTGGGTCGGTTTGTGTATTTCGTTACCCCTGAAAAAATATTACGTTACCCCTATTTCTTTAAAGCACAACCAATTTAAAAGTTCAAATCAAATAAAGCCCAAACTAAGTTTATAGCCCAAAGCAGATAAGAATCATTAACCTTTTCTTTCTTTTGTTTGAACGAGAAACATCAAACTAAATAGGCTCAAACATAAATAGGCTTAATAGAGTCATCATTTTTTAAAAGTTCAAATCAAATAAAGCCCAAACAAAGTTTATAGCCCAAAACAAATTAAAACCATTAACCTTTTTTTGTTCTTTTGTGTTGAACAAGAAACATCAAAAAGAGACATGTTCAACAGAATCATCATTTTGAGGTTGAAGTTTCTAACACGGTTTTGGATATGCGAATTCAAGAACTTGGAAATAAATTCAGTGAGGTCTCAACTAGTTTGTTAGAAAATATGTCTGGTTTAAATTTACGAGATTCGTTTTCCAAGTTTGGCATATCTAAGATAGCGACATTTTTGGAGATGTATTCGAATGAATTTAGTAATGAAAAAAGAAGGTGTATTTCAGATGCCCGTATCAATCTTTATCACACTTTAAATGAAGATATTAAATTACAAAATTGGGTGGAATGTGTGACCTTGCTTATGTAATGGCGGAAACCGGACACCACTTTTCCTTTGGTTTATTGAATATTGAAGCTAACATTGGTTTTACCAATTGCAACCACAACAGTTGAAATATATTTTTCTAAATTGAAACTTATCAATACGGGTTTGCGCAAGCGAATGCGTGAGGAGTATTTAAACAATACTTTAATTTGTGCGGTCGAAAGAGAAATATTTGATAAAGTAAAAGAAAAACGTGTAATGAATCGATTTCAAGTTTTTAAAAACCTAAGAGGGGAAATTTGCACCTATGTGTTTATTTTATTTACTTTCACGTTTCTACTTTTGTTTTGTTTACATTGTATGAAATACGGTAAAAAAAAATTTTGAACGTTACCCCTGAAATTTATGCCTAGATCCGCCACTGCATGCATCGATAAACGTTTAGAAAACGCACATGAAGAAGTTAGTTTGCGTATTGGTTTATGGGATTATAGCCTACATATACGGTACAAAATAAAAAAGGAAAAGAACGTATATATAAATAAATTAATTTGATTTGTGTTTTATATACCTAACTTATGGTATGCATTTTTCATAAATCATAATGCAGGCAGGCACCCTTAATCAAAGAAAAATTCAAATTCTAGTTTGTTTTGTTATGCAATGCATAAAGGTAGAAAGGTATGGTGAAGCAGTAATGGCATGCTTTTTGGTGATCGTACCTCCAAACTGAAAAGCACTCTTTCTTGTCCTTTTCCATGGCTTGTTTCCAACAAACAAATTAATCTTTCAGGAGTCATATAATACAAGGTATTATCATTTTTATTTCTTATGTTGATTTTGTTATTTAAGACAGC
The DNA here is from genome assembly GCF_021521415.1 of Bidens hawaiensis. Taxonomy (NCBI): domain Eukaryota; kingdom Viridiplantae; phylum Streptophyta; class Magnoliopsida; order Asterales; family Asteraceae; genus Bidens; species Bidens hawaiensis. The sequence continues at coordinate 1,087,303 of NW_027491347.1, read as the reverse complement.
AAGTTTAAAAACGTGCGTCACTAATTAACAACTCATTTGAACACAAAGAAATCATCAAGTGTAGTCAAATTCTAACGATGACAACGATACAAACATACATATGTTTGGTTCGTAAAATCAATCATGCAAATGACATTATGAAACGTTCTCAACGTTTTAAAATGTAAAAAAAATCAATTGTTGGCACCTCGTAAACGCATATAGTTATCATGAGTTATCGCAAATGAACAAAATATAACTAAGAGTGACATATTTTTTAAGACGAGCGAGTCTTTTACCCCCTTGTGCTAACTTGAAACTATGTCATCTTTCTCATTGTGAGTTTTCATATACCTAATAATTCAATACAATACTTTCTGAACCATTTTATTAAAAATAAAAGTCTAAGAAAGAATACTACACGTATAAACTACTATCTGGCTTTGTTTCTAGCATCACCTACTTACAATAGTAATGTTATTATGATAATAATAACAGTAATTAAATTATTAAAATAATAAATATATGACAAGATTAAATTGAATAAATATTAAACGGCGTTAGGTGTAGACAAAATGGAGAAACCAGACCCGTGTTTTTTTATGCCTTCGTTTTAATCTTAACGTTAACGACATGATCACTTAAAACAGTCAACACCTACATAACAAGACATGTGTTGTTATTTCCATTTAGACCCCCTTGACTTCTGGTTATTGTAAATATTACTTGCTACTAAGAATAGTTTTTGAATAATATTCTTTTTTCCATATTTGCTGTGTACTTTGAGGTATTGGTAACATGATTCTAGCAAAAAGGACCAAGTACTCAAGTAATTTACCTGACCTATGAAGACGATAAAGAGGTTGACAAAAAATTTAAGTTTTTATTTATGGTTCTTTTTATATTTATGAAATAAATAATAATCATATGTTATATTAAAACTATCTTGTAGCACACACGTGAAGCCACTTTGATAGTTATGATTGTTTGCCCCGTCTCTCGAACGAGGAGTAACCCGTCATTAATAACGTTTGCATCATATAACAGACCGCATATGATACAAATTAACGAATGGCTTTATCTAGTTCCATGTCTCTATCAATAATCAATCCTATTTCAAATGTTCAATACTTGTCATCGATTGTTGTTATTGCAACATTGTTGACCTAATCGTTATTTGCCCGTGTTACTCCACTTTCTCAAGTAGACAGGTAATATATTATTTTAGAAAAATATTTCACGGGTAAGTTATCGTTTGTTCTTATATTCTTTAATACGTTATAGTGTTTTTTAGTATAACCATTAGAATGTCAAGTTTGTGATCAGTAGAGGTGCAAACGAGCCGAACATGTGACCTACTTGAGCTTGAATTAATAAAAATCTTAAAACGAAATGAGTATAGCCTTGTCAAGCCCGAGCCTCAAATAAAGTTTGCTTAGTTATCTAGCCCAACCTCAATCCTTGTATAGGAAAATTGTTTAGGCTCATCTAGCCTTGGGTATTTCAAATTTCATTTATTTCATACTTCTATACATTAATTTCACACTACACATGTGACATTCGTCAATTTTCGATTCGTGTTCGTATTGTAAACTCGACCCGTTGGGTTGTTTCGATGTATTAAATATATTTTAATAAAGTGATTCCCGACATTTAATGTTCTTTATTCGTTGTTATGTTTATAAATTCCCGAACCTTAACGTTAATCGAGCCACGTGAGTAAAACGCGTAAATAATCCAAAACCGAAGACCTTATAATATAAAGTTTGGGCAAAAAGTGTAAACTCTAAAAACTTATTATAGCTTAAAAGATATTAAACATCATTTAAAATGTTTATGAAACTGCAGGGTCCAGAGTGTAAATAATATTTAAATTATATTATTAAATAAACCCAACCCTATCCCGTCCCCCCCCCCCACCTCACGTTTTTCCGGCCGCCGGAATCGACGCCGGAGGTAACCCAAACACCACCAAACTTCGTCGTTTTAACCAAATAAATATGTAAACGCGTTTCTCCGTCAATATAAAACATTAACCAACAAGTTAATTGCGTTTATTCGCCGTAAATAGACCCGTAATGGTCGCCGGAAAATCCGGAAAATCAAATCAACGAATTAATGTGAAGACGCTCCTCCACCTAGTATAAATAGACGCCTAAACTCATAAACAACTCGCTCATTCCTCTTAATCCCCCTCTAATACACCGGTTTGTCTGTAATTGGGAGCTTTCTTGTTACTTTTCCGGCAACTGGCTTTCGGTCAAAACAAAACCTTATAAGGTAATTAATATATGCTTGTTAATGTCGTTACACCAATAAACAGAACCCCTAGTCTAATTATAACGAACATGGAACAGAAACCCAATTGATAAGTTAGGGTTTATGTTCTTGAAGATGAAGAAGATGAAGTTGAACATCTGTTTAAAGTAAACTGTTTCCATAACTTCATTGAATTGCTTCCTAGTCCAACTGGTTAAATCGTTAACATTGTAAACATGAGACCCGAGTCAAGCGTTTTTTTTTTTCTTTTTGTGTTGGGCCCTATATTGTTATTATTATTATTATTAAAATCCATTTAAAAGCTAATGGTATATTTAAGTATTAAAAACCATACTATAAATGAATATTGTCATCAGAGCAGTTAGATAATACCCAGAACTTATACCACCAAGACTCGGGTTCGAAACCCGGGTCAATCGCATATTTTTTTTTATTAAACATTTTTCTTTTTATCATTATTAATTAATTCAGTTTAATCAATTAACGATTTTAATCATTTAAAAATCATAATAAATTTATAAAAACTTTTTTAAATTAAATAAAAATTATGTAAATTAACTATAAAATATATCTCACCATTTTACATATAAAAATCAAGTTTCTTGTTTTCATAAGTCATTATTAAAAATCGTGTAATAATCGCAAAGTAAACTTTAATTCTCTAAAAATCGTTTTGTTAAAGCAACAATTATATTTTCGATTTGTAAACAATAGTTCAAGCTTTTCGAACATATAAACTTTGTTTTCTCGCCATTAAAGTGCTTAAATTGTACTAATAACCAAGTCGTCGTTAAAACATAAATAATAATATAATAATGTAAGAGCCATAAGATTCGTAATAAAATTATAAAATAATAACTAAATTCTAAAAATTACTCGTGCAATTAATCAACTTTAGAATCCCGTTAGAATAGCCGTTAAAAGTCGTGTTTATTCTTATTTATAGTTCGTACAGATTGACCGCTTCAGTTTCCTTTGACGCCTTCAAGTTATTCTTATTCCTTTTTCACCACAACTACTAAGGTGAGTTTTTCACCACCCCTTTTTATTTTTTTAATGTTTTGGGGTAGCATATGTATCCTTATAAAAATTCAAGCATTGTTTCTTCTATTACAAAACTACAATTCGTATATGGACTTGTGTGTTACTTATATTACTTGCACGAATATTACTTGCACGATTGGGAAGCCTCATTAAGTATGATCATACGCCCCCCTTTGCACTCTGGTCCGTTTGTATCGAGTGGAAAAATGCCTCATTATCCAAGTACGTTGGTTGTTACCAATTGGAAAGGACCTTACTTGCCCGATTATCCAAGTACGTTGGTTGTACCAACTGGACAGGACTTACTTGCTCGTTTATCACATGTCTATAAATTGTATGGTTTTTATGTACGTATTTAAACTGTGGAAACTCACCAGCTATATTTATAGCTGACCATATTTTATACATATGTTACAGGTACCGTGATTAGATGTTGAAGTATTGAAGACATTTAGATTACTTAGGGTATTTCAATAAAACAACTATTGTTATGATTATGTTTTGGTTTGAACTTGTATTGTTACTTTCGAACTTGTGTTACTTGGCTTATTAAATGAATCAATGTTATTATGGTCACTTAATAGTGCCACGTGTGTTTGAGAAATCTGTACGTCACACTCGGGCGTTTCCGCTTAAGCCGGGGTGTTACAACACACCCGAGCTTGGCTCGTTTGAGATACTTTACCACAAATTGAGTCGAGTTTAGGCTCAATGAGTTTTTTTGTCAAAATATATAAAACAATAAAAAATATATAACAAATAAATAAATAAACGAGTTGCGCTCAAGCTTGAAAAATCAACTCACGAGCTGATCTCAACCTTAAGAAAAAGAGCTTGAAATGAGCCAAATTCGATATCTCATAAGTCAAAACAAGCCGTGCTTAAGCTCGACCCGGCTCGTTTACACATAGAGATCATTATAACACAATTATTTACCTATTAATTATATTTTCAAAATTCCTTTAGTATATTTATTGGAGGTGCTTAGGGATGACAATGGGCCGGTTTGGGTCGGGTTTAGGTATTCCTAAACCCATACCCAGTTATAAAAGTTCGTCCCAAACCCGTCGGGTTTTAATCGGGTAATTACCCGTCGGGTTTTGGGTTTTTCAATCGGGTTTGGGGTTTCCTATCGGGTTTTGATAAAATATCTTTCGAGTATACCCGGCTCAAAACATGTTGGGTTTCTATCGGATTTTGACAAACTATAACTAATCGATTACAAGGATGGTTACCATAAAGGTAAAACATCTCAAATAATTAACATAAACAAGTTTCGACAAATAATATATTTGGAATATAGTATATATATAAAAAATAATAAGCTATATCGGGTATATAATCGGTAAATGGGTCTATGTTGGGTAATCGGGTATATTAGAAATCCCAAACCCGTGAAAATTTTGAAACTAATCCTAAACCCGTCCCAAACCCTAATAGATCGGGCATTACCCGTCCCATTTATGTCAGGTATCGGGTTTTTTCATCGGGATTAGGTTTTATTGCAATCCCTAGGTGCTCTAATGTAGTAATGTTTACACACATAAAGACCCTAAAACTTAAGGGATCCATTTATACACTTTTTCATAAAAAATGGGTGTTGGTATAAATATATGAAAAAACTAAAGGGCCTATTTGATACATACATAACACATCCCAATGTTGTTTTATAAAACACCAATTCAAACAATACTTGTTAAATAATCTCATCGATTAATCCACCCATAAATTCAAATTTCACACACACTCCTCCGCTCGTTACATCATGAATCCATAACATCATCATCCAATCCAACCCATTACCAACACGACTTCATAATAATAATAATAATGAACACCAACACCATACTCTTCATCTCCGTTATCACACTCTCCATTTCCGTCACCACGCCGTTAAACTCCGACGGTCTTTCGTTACTCGCGCTCAAAGCCGCCGTTAACTCCGACCCATCAAACTCAATGTCCACCTGGAAAGACTCCGACCCGACTCCATGCCACTGGCCCGGAATCACCTGCAACTCCGACCACCGCGTCACCGGCATTATCCTCCCTCGCCGGAATCTCTCCGGCTACCTCCCGTCGGAGCTAGGCGCACTTCTCTCTCTACAACATTTCTCTCTTAATAATAATAACTTCTCAAAACCCATTCCTGAGCATTTATTCAATGCCACTAATTTGATATCACTAGATCTTTCTCATAACTCACTCGCCGGAGCTCTGCCGGAAAAAATCTCAAATCTGAATTTGTTAACATTTTTGGATCTTTCTTCGAATTTGTTATCTGGGTTTTTACCGGAGAGTCTAAGTAACCTCACCCGTCTCGCCGGAACGGTTAATCTGTCGTATAATGAATTCTCCGGCGAGATTCCGGCGTCGTACGGGTTGTTTCCGGTACCGGTTAGTTTGGATCTCCGGTATAATAATTTAACTGGGAAAATACCGTTGGTCGGTTCTTTATTGAACCAGGGTCCCACTGCGTTTACCGGAAACCCGTTTTTATGCGGGTTTCCCCTGCAAACGCAGTGTTCCGATCCGGAAGCTCGGAACCCGAGGGTTTTGGCTAATCCGGATACCCCGAGAGATAGGGATAGTGGGTCTTTGCCCGGAGTATCCGGAAAAGCGAGTTCCGGTTCGGTTGCAGTTCCGATAATAACTTCAGTATCAGTTATTATCGGAATCGTGGTTTTTTCCATGTGGGTTTACATGAAAAAATGGAGGCATGTGGAAAACAAGTTAAGGAAAAATGAAATTGAAAAGGAGGGTATTCCGGTAATTATGAAGGATGAGGAGGGGCAAGATGGTAAATTTGTGGTTATGGATGAAGGGTTTGGGTTAGAGTTAGAGGATTTGTTAAGGGCATCAGCTTATGTGGTGGGGAAGAGTAAAAGTGGGATAGTGTATAAGGTGGTTGCGGGGCGTGGGTCCGGGCCTGCGGTGGGGGCGGTTGTGGCGGTTAGAAGGTTGAGCGAGGGTGACGGGGCGTGGCGGTTGAAGGAGTTTGAGGCGGAGGTGGAGACTATTGGGAGGGTTCAACATCCTAATGTTGTGAGGTTAAGGGCTTATTATTATGCTAATGATGAGAAGTTGTTGGTTTCGGATTTTATTGGCAATGGGAGCTTGTACTCTGCGCTTCATGGTTAGTACATTGGTATTACTGTTTTTGCATACATTATTCAGCCATATTTAGACATAGATAAGAAAAGATTTGGTGTTGCTTGTTTTGGTAAAGTAGTATAATGATGTTGTTTTGTTTGAGCTTGCTGCAGTCTCTTATGGTATGTACTATAAATAATTAAATATCATGTTTATGGTGGAGTATATCTTTTTCCGATCATGTTTAAATTTGTAAACATGATCGGAGCTTAGAGCTACATTAAACAATGATTTACTTTACTATACTACCCTTATGAAAACAAAAACAAGGGTTTTTAATTTTCATAAATTTGTCATCACAACAAGCCTTTGTTAACTAGAATACAGAAGGGTAAAAGAGACTTTTTAATAGCATGCACTACCTAAGACTAATCTTTAAGGCCAGCCCGGAGGAAGGGCAAGGTGGGTGACCTCCTTGGGTCCACTCTCTCCGCGGGCCCGAATGCTTTTTAATAAACCTTTTTATCTTAAATTTTTTTTTAAATATATTTTCTAAAAAGGAATTTAAATTTCAAGGGCCATTTTTTCTACTCGCTCCGAGTCCTTGGATTCCCAGGGATTTTCGAGGACGGATGTGACTACTCTACATGTTTGTTAAATGATTTTTTTTACTAATAGATTTTAAAAAATAGGAGTAAATTGTAACATGTAATTTTATTACTTATTGAACACATGATATAATTGGAATTGCAATGCGGTTTGTCACATTGTAATATGCTTGATCACTTTTACTAGCAAAAACCTGAGATAACTGGAATTGACCATTTTACCCTTGTGACTTCACTACTTATTAACGAAGAGATATAATTGGAATGGCAATGTAGTTGTACCTCATGTTGTGCAACTTGTACCCTATGTAATTCAGTAATTATTGCTCTAGGGAACCATATGATCAGTTTGACAAAGACCTAACAGGTAAAAGGTTATGAGGGACCACTTGTGCACAATTGTTTTGAAATGCAGCTATATAATGAGTTGTACCTCATGTTGTGCAGCTTGTGCACTGTCTTATATTTGTGTTTCAGATTCTAGTGTCCTCTTATTCATGTATACATTCTGTTCTGTATTTTCCTAGTAAAGAAATGGCACATGCTCATTGCCTTCATTACCATTTTATTCCCAATTATATGATTTTTTTTTAAGAACAAACTTGTACAAGTAAATTCATACTGCATTGAAATATCACTGTTCTGGTTCAATGCAATTTTTTTTCCCAACAGTAAGGGTATTTTAGTCATTTTGACATGAACTTAACTTGAAAACCTAACACACGTTCATTTCAACTATCCGTGTTACACTTACAAACTATTTAGGACCATAGATGTAATTTCTCAAAGTTAAGGTCCATACTTGCAATATGGGTATACCACAGGGACCGTTCATGTATTTAACTCAAAGTTAAACTAGTTTCATGCTTTGATTTAAATTAGCTATAAATGTATAATTTTAAACTTTAAATTATTTTTTATGTCATCCAGTTATGAAAAATATTGATTAAAATTCTCTACTTTTTTACTAATTTTTGTTTACTGTTTGTATTGTAAGATGTTGGTGGGCCCGCAAACCCGCTACCGCCACTATCTTGGGCCTCAAGGTTAAAGATTGCACAAGGCACTGCAAGGGGTTTAGCCCATATCCACGAATGCAGCCCGCGAAAACAAGTACATGGGAACATAAAATCATCTAAAATTCTTTTGGACGACGACTTGCAGCCCTTCGTATCCGGGTTCGGGCTCAACCGTTTAATGTCAGTAACTGGCCCAAAATCCACTTCCCGGAAGCTAAGTTCTAGCTCGAGCCAAAACACACTAACGGGCCCGAAAACCTTGTCTTCATCATCAAGCATGTATTATGTGGCTCCAGAAGCCCGTATGTCGGCCCACAAACTTAGCCCAAAGTGTGATGTCTACTCTTTTGGAATTGTGCTTTTGGAAATGTTAACGGGCAGGGCTCCCGATGAAATGTTAACGGGCAGGGCTCCCGATGATGGTGGGCCCGATAATGATGGGAAAGGGTTAGAGGGCTTTGTGAGGAAGGCGTTTCGGGAAGAAACACCGTTGACCGAGATCATTGACCCGGTTTTGTTACAAGAAGTTCATGCTAAAAAACAAGTTGTGGGTGCATTTCATATCGCGTTAAATTGCACTGAGATTGACCCGGAGGTTCGACCGAAGATGAGGTTGGTCTCGGATAGCCTTGACCGCATAAAATTGCAGTGAAATTGATTTAAGTGTTTTGGCATGTAATTGACTCAAGAGTAGGAACAGAGATGAAAGCTTATAACAAAAGGTGCATTGTTCCTTTTGGATGGTTTAGATGTTAGAAATTGAAAATTTGTGTATGTTTTATGCTTTGTAATTAGGGTTAATTTGAGGGAGGTAATTTGAACTGGAGTTAACTTGAGGGTGATAAGTGAATTTATGCTGAACTTGAGGGTTAGTTTTCACATTTTTGGTTATCATTTCTTCAACATATTATAATGTCAGTTTAGTCATAGTCTAGTCTTAGTAACTCTAATTATCCTAAAGTATTTGATTACATTATAAAATCATCTGTCACTTACTCTAGGTTACAATAGTCACAAACAAAAGCCTGTAATCTATATGTCCCAACTTGCATCGATACATATTATAATTTCAAAATTGTCTAAAATGTTTTGATAACAATAAAATCATTCATAACTTACTCTAAAGTCAAAAGCTTCTAGCTATACATCGCTAAAAATAGATAAGAAAGTGAAGTCAATGTTAAAACATTAAAATCAAACACTTTAAAAATGATAAAAAAAAAATAGTATTACAACCCAATCTATATAGCTTTAAAAAAGTGTAATTGTTTACACCTGTAAAGTTACAATCACTATACCACAAGGGAGTGTCTATAGTCACACGTACCAAGCGTGCTTCCCTATTAAGTATTAAGTATTAAGTATTAACCGAGTGACAAGGGACATAAAATCTTGAAACTATCAAATATTCAAAATAAATCATACTTATATTTATACAAATTTATAACTTTTTTTCTAATTTGTTTTGTTCTGATCATTCGTTCAAATCTATGTTGTGTGCTTGTGTCACATAAACATTCAAATGTCATCAAAACTTAGTACCAAATTTCTAAATTAATTCACATTTTTTTTATCAAGAAAACATAAATAAAATTAATCTATCAAGATTTTTATTTAGCCTCAATATTTTATCTAGTTTTAAGTGATGGTAATAACATGTTTAGGATAAAGTTTGTATTTGTTTTAACTTTTAATTAATATGCTGCTATCAAGTTCAACTGATCCGACCAGTAAAACATACCCGTCGAGCAGGGACGAAAGTCGGCCTTAGTGATCCGACGGTGCCGAATGGAAGGCGGTCCATTCCGCCGCTCAATGGATAAAAGTTACTCTAGTTTAGTTACCGCTCTGTTTATGAAAACATTATATTTAACCATAGATGGATCCGAAATAAAACTCAAACCTACAAAATTACAAAGTAAACCAACACAAAATACAACCAAAAAACATGACATCAAAATCATCCTACTACAAAACAAAAGTTGGTCTTTTACACCTACGTTGACCAGGGTCAAAGTCAACATCTTTCTCCTCATAGCATGCAGTCAGTTCTTGCAGGCAATCTTCTAAAGAAGTTCAGTGGCACAGACGGTAGTTTGCGACGAAACCTTGGGTGTCGTAAAACATAAAACCTGGTGAGAATAGCAACGACTTGGAAAGGCGTCACGTAAAGTACAACCGCAGCAAGTAAACAAAATATCACAAAAAGCGACGTCGCTCGCGGGTCTCTCCAGCTTATTAGCGACTGAAACCGTTCACCTTGTGTTGCTAAATCACCAATCACCGTTTGCATCCGACCCGCAATACTTCTGATTCGATCATACCGCATACGAATCACGTCCGGGGCCCGGCTTGTTGGGAACGTGTCGAATTCTTCGTCTAGCTCATCTGGGTGCGCGGTATCCGCACACGATAACCGGGTATCCATATGTGGCAGGTTTCTTGGTTTCCATCGGTAATACCATATCCCGATTAGAAACAGATACAAAAAAATCGTCGGGAGAATCAGTTCGGGGTATAAAACGAGTATTAGAAACAGAATGTGGATTAAAACGGTCGTGATCGGGTTTTTCCAGCTGCAAATTTGATCAAACCATTTCCCGACAGCGATTAACCCGCTCAAAACCGACATAATTCTCAAAAAGTTAGCTTTACTTCTTCTCATACTCCACATATGTGACCCGACATCGAGCATATACTCGACTATTTCTTTTCTTAACGGTGGCTCAGCTCGACCCAGCCGGGTTGACACGATATGGGTTGCTTGGTGCCTCAAACTATCAAGCTGGCTAACCGTTAACGGGTGCACGTAATGCATTTTGGGTAACAACGGCTGCGAGTACATATGCATCATGTTTATCAAAGACGAGCAAGTAAACCGAACCGCTAAATGAATTTCACCCATTTTCTTAACACCCGACGGGTGCAAAACGAGAAGCGGGTATGAATGCGTGTAAACCCGGTCCGTTTCAAGGGTCGATAACCGGATCCGAACCTTCCCGATTCTAGAATCGCGGGGCCCACCGGGGTTATCTCCGCCGTGTAAATGACAGTTGTCGAAAACCCCAATCGTTATAACCGTACATGGATCGAAAACTTCCCACGTGTATTGCTCGTTCCATTTAGGAGTGAAACTATCAACTATGGTTCGGGTTCGGACCCATTTCGTACCGTATTTCGCGACACAATAAGCGTCGGTTGTGGCCCGACCGTCCTTTGTTTTCATCGGGGAAAGCCCTTTAGCACTCAAGATCCCGACCTCGAGAACCCCGATACTACTTTTCCATAACTGTTTCGCGGTGGGTCGGAGATCGCTACTATAATGAGTCGACTCGTCAAGAACATGATACCCGCCATCTAAACAAACCCGCATGTGGACCCGACTCGCGAACTTAACTTCTTTCTTCTTTTCGCCTTCAACCATCGCGTGTTTTTCAAGATTAAACCATCGCGAGTTGATCATTCTATGGTCTAACCTCCGGTCAACATACTGTAACGGGATCCCGCACTTCCCGAGACACTCCTCTTTATTCGGCCCGACCCGATCCTCGACACTCAAAATCAATGGTTCTTCAAAAGGTTCCGCTGCTACAAACATCAAATCCTCGTTCCATAACGGGTTTATTGTCTTGCTAGCCGAAACCCGGGTCCGTAAAACCTGATTCCCAAGTGTCGCTTTCACATAAACCTCGGGAAACCGGGTTTTATCGTTCGGGATTAAATCTTGGGCTTCGATTACATTAACTCTAAGGTACCAAAGTTTAGGTGATAAATACACTTTTGACTTGATATTAGCGAGCCCGTCAGCAGTTACTGCTGCAGCATCCGAATGCCATGCTTCCGGAAACGCTTCGTCCGCTTGCGTACCCCACCAAACCGCTAACATAAGCTCGCCTTTAAGCTTATCGCCTTTTTGGTTGGCTAACTTGTACCATTGTGGAGCTAACGGGCTATCGGGTGGGACCCGTTTTGGGACCTCGTTAAGATCAAACAAAACCCCGCCTATGAAATCGTCTTTTAACACGTCTTTGTCTTTTATTATTACCTCGAGCATGGTTGATTGAATTCTGTCTTTTGAGAATGCAAACACTTGATTCCATTCGGGTTTAGTGTTTTTTTCAAAATGACGGGTTGTGCCCTTGTAGTTACCCATTCGGACCTCGACATACGGGTCACAGCTACCAGTTAGGTCTTTTGCAGGCAGGTCTTTTGCTTTTACCACACGGACGTATAAATATTGCATTTGTTCCACGAGGTCGTAAGTGCTTGTGAGCTTGTCGCCTGTCGATTTACCGCCACCGAGGTGGGGTTTGGTTTCTTTTAGTGAGAAGTCTTCGGGTGGTGGTTGGCTCATCATCTGCGGGTCAATAAAAATGAATACAAACTGGTTAATGATTAATAATTGAAACAAAAGGTTTGGATATGCGTACTGAAAGCAACTTATGCTGTTTTAACCCATTGACCCGTTAGGAAAACAATGTTTGACTTTCGAGTAATTGTCAGCCTATTCGGCCCTGTTCGACCTATCCTATTTTACCCATTTGACCCGTTGAAACAAGATTTGACATCTGAGCAATTATCAGCCTATTCAGCCCTGTTTGACCTGATCGACCTGTTTGACCCGTTAGATATAAACATAATTTGTTTGACCCGCAATAGTTTAAACTTAAACCAAATAATCTCATTCATCAGTTAATGGGTAAACTTGGTTAACAATCAGTGATTGGAGCTAGTTATTCCTTACGGGTGTAAATGAACCGAGCCGCTTACGAGCTAACCGAGATTGGTTCGTTAAAAGCTCAAACTAGCCTAAATAGGAGCTCATGAATTAAGCTAGCTCAAACCCGAGTTTCATATACAAAACTTGACTAGCTCGAACTAAAAAATTATTATAGAAATCACATTTTCAGCTAAAAAAATAAAACTTTTTTTAGGGAAACAATCAAAATCAAGAACAATAAAGACTAAAGGCAAACAAAAATATCAAAAACCTACAAAGATATGTATGAATGTGTGTCAGTCATAAATAGTAATCTATGACTATGGCTATTCCTTATAAAAACAGATTCCTATAAAGATTCTTGGGAAGGTTGCACAAATCAAAACCCTAACATAGTAATGTCATTTTCAGCTACAAATATTCAAACTTTATGAGGGAAACAGTCAAATTTAAGAACAGTAGAGCAATATATGTCAGCCATAAATCATCATGATGTGTATATACATATACATATACATATACATATACATATGCAAGAGTGATTTCTGTAAAGATTCTTGGGAAGGTTTACTGACATCAAAACCCCAACATAGTAATCACATTTTCAGCTAAAAAAAATTCAACTTTATGTGGGAAACATTCAAATTCAATATTTTCAACTTCAAAATACAAAAATATCAAAAACCCACAAAAAAACAAGAATATTAGAGTAATATATGTCTGAATGTATGTCAGTCATAAATCATGTGCATACACATATAGATACACACATTTATAGTTAAAAAGAGAGATTTCTGTAAAGATTTGCAGAAATTAAAACCCTAACAGGGTAATGATATTTTCAGCCAAAAAAAATTGAAACTTTATGGGAGAAACAATCAAATTCAAGATTATAAACTTCATAAATACAAAAATATCAAAAACCCACAAAAAGGCAAGAATATTTGAGCAAAATAATACACATATAAATACGTACATAAAGATTTGCAGAAATTAAAACCCTAACAGAGTAAAGACATTTTCAGCTAAAAATTGAAACTTTATGGCAGAGGTAACCAAATTCAAGATTTTAAACTTCAGGCATATAAAAATATCCAAACCCCACTAAAAACAATAATCTTTTAGAAAAATATGTATGAATGGACTCATAAATCATATGATATGCATACACATAGGAATACATGTATAGTAAAAGAAAATTTTCTGTAAATATTCTTGAAAAGATTTGCAAAAAATCAAAACCGTAACAGGGTAATGACATTTTCAGCTAAAAATTGAAACTTTATGTGAAAACAATAAATTCAAGATTTTTTATAGTTATATATGCATATGTGTATATTGTGTATAAATATACCTTGTAGAAAGAGAACTTTGTGTAAAGATTCTTGGGAAGATTTGCAGAAATGTTGATGGAAGGGGTTTTTGTGTGTGAGAACAGAGGGTTTTAGAGAGAGAAACAAGGAGATGTAAATGAGGACGTCTGTAAATCTGTGTGTTTTTGTCCCAGTCTGTGTTTCTCTCTTTATTGCATGTGACCTTAAAGTTGGCCAATTTAAATTTTAAAACTTCATTTTTTCTTATTTTTGCCAAAGTGATCTGGAGATTAGTCTTAATTTGATGCGGGTGGGACTTCACTGGTCTAGACTCCTTCAAACATCTTTTGGACATCACGGAGGAACCTCAAAGTAAATGTGATCGGCGCTTATTGATCGCGATTGCATACTCCACTTTTTGGTTCATTTGGAAGCAAAGGAACGAGAGGGTGTTTAACGCTCGGATAGTGTCCATTGACTCCACGGTTGAATAAATTAAAAGGAGTTTGTTTGGGTGGTTTAAACTTAGGTCAAAGCACAATGAAGTTGTTTGGTCTGTTTGGGCTAACTCTCTGTTGCTTTGTACTAAGAATTGATAGATCTTTCGGTTGGCACTTGTTGCTTTTCTTTGTTTTTCTCATGTAGGTTTTCTTTTCAGTTTTTGTATCTTTCCCAGCTTCCCGCTGGTTCTTATTTATTTTATGTTCTTGCTGTGCGAAAAAAAAAACCTACCCAAACTTTTTATGTTAATGTTTACGCAACGAAACTAGCTGATATCATTGAATTTACATGAACTCGGCGTTGCAGCGCGCATGTTTTACCCATCAAATAAACGTCATTTTACATTTATTATTTTTTATACGTCATAAGCTAAATGAGTGGCAACACTATTATGGCCATTTAGGCATTTACTAATCTATTTTTTTATTTAGTGTTGATGCCGCAACGAGCTCAACCGGTAACGACTAAACTCGTGTGTTTGTGCTGGTTGGTTAATATAATAGATTAATTGATAATTCGGTTTTGATTTTGCTTTTTGATCTAAACTAGTAATCAATTCCCTATTCGCATTCATATAATTACACTAACAGTTACTACATTTTCTCTATTATTTTCGATCAAACAATATTTTTTACATTTACCTTCATCTTTTTTCTCTCCTCCACTCACAACAACTTCCATAATATTATAAAAAAATATGTGGTGTGAATAGTGTATTCCTAAATTTACCGGTGAACACTAACATTTTAGTTATCTTCCACTCATAACTACTCGCAATCAGATCGTATAATTTGCAAAACCTCTCACAAAATATAAGGAACGGTATGTAAATACTCTAAAGGAAACTGCAGGGGTGCAAACAAGCCGAGCTGTTGACAAGATACTCAATATCAGCTCATGAAAAATCTCGATCAAGTCGAGCTTAAACAAACCTGAGCCTGAGCTCGAGCCTAAAAGTAAGCTCGTTTAATAAACGGGCCTGAGCTTCACTTTGTTAGGGATTCGGGTATTGCAAAACACACAAAAACACAAATAATACTGCAAGAGAAAATATAAACGAAGATGAACACACGAGATTTACGTGGTTCGGTCGGCTGACCTACGTCCACGGGCTGCAACCATGATACTTTATTATTGCTCTCTGCCTCGCTCGTGATGAGAAATTACAAGTACAAGATACTATTTATAATAACAAGATTAGGGTTAACAACTTGTTCCCCAAGAAAACAATAACGGGCCTAAAAATTAAACCGGGCCATCCGCCTCTTTAATTAACTGCCACCGATTTAGTCTTCTAAAATGAACCGGCCCAAATCGAGCCTCCATAACCCAACAATCTCCCACTTGGAGGCTTGATAATCTTCAAATTGCCTTCCATTATGATCACTTGTACCTCTTGTGATCTTCCTCGTCTTCCTGGTTGCATCTGCCTTCTCATCAGTTAACCTGAAGGTTCTGTTGAAGCTCCCTCGAGCTCCAACACATCAGTCATAGCTACAACTGCCACTGACTCGTTCTCTATCCCTACCGGCTCCCACTTACACGAACTGCCGAATCCTGGAATACCCTGAGAACAAACAACACTCTCCATATTAAGCAGGTAATCTTTTGGAGAGAATTTAACCGCTGAAACACCGGTTCTCTTAACCCACTGTCTAGTAACTCTGGCTAAAGCTTTGACTAGTCGACTGCCAGTGCTCCCACTACCACGAAAACCCCTGACTGGTTTCTCTGAACCTTTTCTAGCACGTTCAACCTGAATATGACCTGTGGCTCTGGGTTTATCTCCTGCAAAACAAACCTTCTTCTGCCCACTAGACTCTGTGAGCCGGACTTTGGTCTTCTTCTGAACTGGGTCGGTCACTCCCTCAAACGATAAACTGACCATATACAACGAACCCCTCTTTCTTCCTTGAACTATGACAAGATTTCCCTTAACAACTTTCCACTGCCCGTTCCCAAGTTTAACCTCATGTCCCTGTTCATCCAACAACCCAACAGAAATCAACTTTTTCTTTAAGCTTGGAATCACTCTGACATCCTTCAAGGTCCATGAACCGACTGAAGTAACTAAATTCATGTCACCCATGCCCGTAACATCAAGAACATCATTGTTCGCCAGTCTAACCTTACCAAAATCTCCTTCTTTCAAATTCTGCAATGCTTCACTGCTGTGGGTAGCATGAAATGAAGCACCAGAATCCATGACCCAGGAATCAACATTACCCTCAGCACTAAGAACAAAAGCCTCATCCTCTGAGTATTCTTTTGTTGTGTTGACTTCTTTCTTTTCATTCTTATCATTCGAACACTGATTCCTAAAGTGTCCCGCCTCGTTGTAGTTCCAACATAGCACATTCTTCTGAGTCCTATACTGACTCCTTTTCCTGTTCCCGCTCCCACTACCTCTGTTATTTTTTCTTCCTCTGCCAACATGTATTAAATCACCTGAAGATTCACCTGAATTTCTTCGTTTGACGTCTTCGCCTAGAATAAGATCCCGAATCCCATCAAAAGTGAACTCGCTGGTAGCACTAGTAATCGTTGTAACAGTACCTGACCATCTATCTGGCAATGATAATAGCAGTAGTAGAGCTTGAACCTCATCCTCGAATTTTATACTAACTGACCCAAGTCTTGACAAAATCGAGTTAAAGTTGTTGATGTGCACTGCAACTGAACTTCCTTCTTTCATCTTTGTGTTTACCAGTTCACGAATCAGGAAAACCTTATTAGCTGCGAAGGCTTCTCGTACATATTAGACAAAGCATTCACTATCCCACATGCCGTGGTTTCCTTCAAGATGTTGAACGCAACATCCTTCGATAACGACAATCTAATAACTGCCTTGGATTTCTTATCCAAAGTTTCCCACTCATCTGGTTGTATCTTCTCCGGTCTTTCACCCAATACCATGTCCAAATCTTTCTGAACCAGCAAATCCTCCATTTGCATTTTCCACAACCAAAGTCTTTACCATCAAACTTCTCAATCTGAAGTTTCCCATTCTCAGTCATTATCTCAAACTAAGAATTCCTAACTTTGGATCTAGGTAACACAATCAGAAAAATAATCTTGGACAAACAAAATAACCCCCAACAATCACCACAAAAACATCCGGCTACACTGCCCGATAAACGCCAAATCCCGATAATCAAAACCCGATGCAAACTCACGAGCCAACCCCAAACTTAATCAATAATCAGAAACTGAAACAAACTAGAAACCCGAAACTGTTTTCTTCGGTTTCTTTCTGATCTTAAATGGCTAAAAAAACAAAGCAATATAATTACTTCGTTCCTGTTGATGATCGATGCTCAAATTAAAAAATGGGTAGTGGCTTTCAATTGTAGGTTGTAACCCAGGATGGAATAGTGGTTATTCTCAACACAAACAATTGTGTTATTAATTCACACAGCAATGAAATTATTAATTATTAGTAAGAGCATGTTTGGGATTGAGTTTGAAAAGTGTTTATTGGCTTATTGGTTTTCAGGATTTGTAGCTTTTAGAAAACTACTTTTTAACCCTTTCAAAAATCTAAATTAAAAAATATTTTTGTGATTGCCAAACACATTTTAATATATTGACTTTTTGAAAACACCAGTAAGCCAATAAGCAATTTTCAAACTCAATCCATAACATGCTCTAAATACGTGTGAACAATATATGATGGTGGCGGCTGTTATGATTCACATAAGATGCAAAATAACTTTTTACTTCTACTTGATCAAACATAAATCGGAAAAGTATAAACCTCGATCGATGGTTGGTTTGATGGCTACAGCTGCCGATGACTAACCTTAATCGACCAACTCTTCTCTCGCAATTGTGTTCTCCGGTGTGTAACCGTAACCTTGGCTCTTGATACCACTTGTTAGGGATTCGGGTATTGCAAAACACACACAAACACAAATAATACTGCAAGAGAAAATATAAACGAAGACGAACACGCGAGATTTACGTGGTTCGGTCGGCTGACCTACGTCCACAGGCTGCAACCAGGATACTTTATTATTGCTCTCTGCCTCGCTCGTGATGAGAAATTACAAGAACAAGATACTATTTATCATAACAAGATTAGGGTTAACAACTTGTTCCCCAAGAAAACAATAACGAGCCTAAAAATTAACCCGGGCCATCCGCCTCTTTAATTAACTGCCACCGATTTAGTCTTCTAAAATGAACCGGCCCAATACCAATCGAGCCTCCATAACCCAACACACTTATCAAGCTCGAACTGATTCACGAGTCTACATGAGACTGCAACTTATATAAATTTTTATAGTACACATAAAAAATAATTATTAACCAATAAATATAATGTAATGAAAAAGAACTAAATCAATATATTATGTTATATAAAATTAACAATTGAAAAAAATACCTAAATATAATTATAAATATATAAAATTTAATTAACAAGTGGTTTCGTCCCATTGTGTGTTACGTCAGAAATTTCTGTTATTGTGGTGGCACAATGACTGTCAAGTGACAGCCGACGATATCCTTTCTCAAGTGAATGCCCAAGCCAAAATTTGAAGTCAACGTGAGGCCAGCTAAAATAACATAGTACGGTTTGTGTGGGGCAACGTTACTTTTCAAATTGAAGAGTGCGGTGGCCTAAACACAAAAAAAGAAAGTCGTTGTTCTAAAAACAAAGAAAAGAAAAATAAGTCGTGCTTGAGTTTGAAAAACTAATTACAAGCTCAAGTTTTTGAAATAGAGATCGAAATAAAGCTCGGACTTGACTCGTCTACATCCATCCTGACAAACCGAACCGAACCGAACCGAACCGAAGCGAACCAAACCGAACCAAACCAAACCAAACCAAACCATTCCACGTACACCGTCCAAATGACACTAACCATAAAAAAAAAGTCGTCTCCATTTTGACCTCCATCCTGCCACATCTCTCACACACTCAAAACTCTTTCAAATCCAATTTCCCCAAATTCCACTAACCCTAACACACAGATCCAATTCCAATTCCAATTCCACCACCATGACCGACTCACCGGACCCACCACCGGCAACACCGTCACCACCACCACCAACTCACCTCCACCCCCGCCGCGAACCATTCGAGCACGGCCTCATCCCCTTACAAAAACTCATCTTCACCGATGGCGTACAAACCCTAACTTCCATCCGAGACAAATTACTCCAATCCTCTTCCAACACCAACAACCGAGTCAACTCAGTATCCGTTTCCGAAACGTTACAGATCTCGCTGGAACACGCGCGGCTGGTAGTGGATGCAATTGCGTCGGTGTTGCATTTGGAGTCGGATCCGGTTGTGACTGCTAAACCGGATGAGGTGGATTCGGTTGGGGTTAATGTGTATGATGTTATGATGTTTTTGTATATACAGTCGTATAAGAGGTTGCTGCCGAAAGGACATAAGGATTCTGCTGCGGTGGCAGATGTGTGGCCGTCCACGTCCGCGTTCGATGGGTTCTTGTCCGCGCTTACGCCGTTACAGGTGATTTGTGATTTTGATTGTTTGTTATGGCTTGTGTTTTATTAATTATGTGGTTGAATTGTTAAAATTAGGTAATTTTCCATAATTAGATCGGTATCGTAGTGCGTAGTGGTACGTGTAGTGAAAAATACTGAAATGAATGAAACCATATGCTGAAATATCGAATGCTCTATTGAGTTTTTCGGTTTAGCACGGATTGGTATTGGTAAAGTTAATGAAATGAGTGGTACTGATATCGAAAACGTGAAAATTGAGTACTGGTGTGGATTGTGTTTGGTTGGTATTGGTATTCAGTAAAAAATGATCATTCTTATTTGGATGTGCTTTTCAATTTATGATTTGTGACTGGGGAATTATGATTATTTAAGGAACTATTAGATTATTGTGAGGTGGCGTGGAAGGAAAGGTCTCTTAAATTGGGTTAAAGGAATGGATGAATAGGTTATTGGTAGTTTGGTTTTACATTTTGATAATCATTTATGGCATATATACTGTTTAGTTAAGGAATTTAATAGATGAATACATTCTTGGCTTCTTGTAATATGAAATGGAAGGAAATTTTTCTCAAGTTAGGTTAAAAGAATGGATAAATAGGTAGTTTGGTTTTGCATTTTTGATATCTATTTTCGGCAAATACTGTTTAGCTAAGGAATTTTAGATAAAATGAAAGAAAGTACATTCTTGTAATGTGATTCATCATTCATGCGAAATGAAAGGAAATTTTCTTAAGTCAGGTTAAAATAATGGATAGATCCATAGTAGGATTTTGTTTTGCCCTTTGATAAATGATAAATGAGTTTTTTAGGTGGTATGAAATTATCAAAAACTTAAAATTTGACTCCTAGGTAGTCACATCAAAACCGTAGTCGGTTCTTCAAACATTAGGATCTGGTTATTGATGATTAGCCCAAAATGAACAAGCCACACTATTATTTCCATTGATTCTTACGTCGTGTATTCCTGTTAACATGCTTAGGAGTTAGGTGTACGCACTATATTGATACATATAAAGCTCTAATCCGTGACACACACATGAATGCATGTCTTTATGTAGTATGTATATGTGTATGCATTTCTGATATCATCGGCTTATTTACTATGTATGAAGGGTCTAGCATTTGAACAGTACTGATAAATAAGATGCTGTTTTTATGCACGATAAATAAACGTATTAATTCTTTCACTTAAAACTCATACGGTCATGATATTTTGTGTGTAGCTTGTGCGAAGCAACAGCAGGAGGTCCATGCCATCACAAGCTGATGAAGAATCTCACCAGTTGTCTTATTTACAAAAGCATATAGGCAATATAATCTCTCTTTTGGCTGACTCTGTGGAAGGTGAAGGCGAAGATTCACTGGTTTGTCTTCTTACTCTACCAATGTTACCATATTATTATAGTATCTACTGATATCTTTTAATTAGTAACCGCTTTATACTAGTTTATTTACCTGAGAGCTGTACAAGCTTTATGAATTAAAACTTGAATCATTTCTAAATCTAGCTATAAGCTATATATTATGTCAACAATTGCATCATCATCCAATCGATGGAAATTGAAAGCTAGTTAGCGCCTAATTGAGTGGCACGCGTCCAGATCAAATAAAGTTCCTTTAATCAAAAACCTCTTTGTAGTAGTTATTTGGATACTTAAAAGCTTGCATCCTTTTGATGTTTGCTTCAAAGTTTGCAGGTTTTAACGATGGAGAAATTTGAGCATCTCGGGTTTTTAATCTACTTCGGTGAAAAACGATTGGAAAAAGTCCCTTTGAGCCAAAATGCTCCGTTTTTTGCAAATTCAGACCCCGATATGCCAGCTGTCCCTGTTCCCGCATCTCAGGTTCATGATTGGATTTTACAAAATATTTCTGATGCATTGGATCGCATCTCAGAAAGAGCTGCTGCAAAAGAAAACGGTCAAACCAGTCCTTCTGACCAAGATGTTTTAATGACTGATGTCTCTC
This sequence comes from Bidens hawaiensis, assembly GCF_021521415.1. NCBI lineage: Eukaryota > Viridiplantae > Streptophyta > Magnoliopsida > Asterales > Asteraceae > Bidens > Bidens hawaiensis. The sequence goes on along the minus strand of NW_027491347.1, from coordinate 1,065,297 downwards.
CTAGTTTTAAAGCACCCACAAGTGGTAAAGGTCCCAGTTTTATAGAAGGTGTTTCTAAACAATCATATGTAAAACAAGCATCTGAACTCAAGGGATCTTTTGTGAAGGTTAGTTTTTCTGCCTTAGTAGTTATTCTTATGTCTTATATTTGTAGAACTTAGATACGTGTTAGGGTTACTAGTTTTATGACTTCAATTATTATTTTGATTCTTTGCAGGTTGTAAATTGTCACGAATCTGTGATTTATGTGTTAGCTCCATTGAAGTATGCCACCATATATGGGTGCTCGGATGCCACTGTAGTGCTTGGTGCTGTTGGAAAGGTATGTTTAGAATCAGAGGACATCTGATCTATTTTTGTCAAATTTTTGTTAATGTGCTTAAATCCCACAATTAGCATAAATAGTATATGCCATTCTGTTGTAAGTTGATTATATGTTGCGTTTGGTTTTCTTTCAGGCTGTAAGAATTGAACACTGTGAAAGGGTTCATGTGATTGCAGCAGCAAAGCGAATCTGCATTGCTAATTGTCGTGAATGCGTTTTCTTTTTGGGCGTAAACCAACAACCCCTTATCGTCGGTGACAACCATAAGTTGCAGGTTTATTTAATCAAATAATCATCATTTTTTTATATCTAAAATTAAACATTTTTAACCTTTTCTGATAATATATGGTTTTTAATCTGTAGGTGGCTCCATATAATACATTTTACCCGCAATTAGAAGAACACATGAAACAAGTAGGAATCGAGGCTAGCCCAAACAGATGGGACGAGCCCGTTGCATTGGGCCTGGTTGATCCACATGATTCTCTCTCTCATCCAGCTGGCATATCCGACTGTCAAACTGAGTCAGCAACCCGTGTGGATCCTGATCAATTCACAAACTTCTTGGTATGCATCTTTGTTGTTTCTTATCTTCTGAGTGTTGTTTCTTATCTTCTGAGTTTTGACCTAACATAGTCGCATCTAATAGTTCAAAACCACTTTATATGAAATGGGCCAAAATGGTATCCTTTACTGGACCTGCTTGTTTTGTGTGTTTTACAGATTCCCAATTGGTTAGAAGGTCAAGCATCTGGATCCACTAAAGATAATCCATTTCCACTGCCTGATGCCTATTTGTCATCTCAGCGAAGAAATGTACGTTTTTTATTACATTATTTCATGATTTTTATAATTTGTATTATTGTTATTATTAATATTTTATTATTTGTCATTCTTTTTACAGGACAATAATTTGGTGGAAGTTAAGCAGATACTGAAAGAAGCACCACTTGAAGATAGCAGGAAAAAAGAATTATCAACTGCACTTCATGTGTACTTTAAAGACTGGTTATATGGTAATATTTATGGCTCTTTTTATATGTGCAATTTTTATAAAAAGATGACTTATAGGTTATAATTGGCTAAATTTTATTGATTTTTTTTTTGCAGCTTCTGGAAACATTAGACAGTTATATTGCCTGCAAGGGGAGTAGAGATGTTAATTGTTAGTTGCAATTAAGCAAAAGATATAAAACTCAAAGTGGGGCAATTTACATTTTGCCATTAATGTTGGTGTTGTTATATGTCCCTCTAGATGAATAGAATAAAATATTTTGTTTTTTTTTGGTTTAGGGTTCTTCAGCATCGTTTTGTTTGAAACATGCGTCTTTGTTGTCCAAATCTTCTTTTACATTAATTATGATTTATTTTGGTGGTGGTGTGTTTTGATTTAGAATAAGGGCAACAAATGGGGCTTTGTTCGTGTTTTGTTTGTTAGGTAATGAAATGAAGTCGTTTGTGCTCGTTTATGTTTGTTTGCTAATGTGTGAAAACAATTACAAATGAATCTAACGAATAAACCTTGATTTAGGGTGCACCGGTGAACTGATATTTTTTGTCGATCTTTAATATGTGATGCATATGAATAAATGATGGTTATATGTAACAACTTATTCCACTATCTTGCTGTCTTATTGTATGTATATGATCAACATTTTTTTTCTTGCTGTTCTGTAACCATACTAGTATTCTTTTGTGAGGGTGACATCCCTTGTACTTTGGTAGCGCAACATATGCACAAACCACAACAATAAACCAAACTGTGATCTAGGAGAAGTGGAAGCCGAGACTTAAAAAGAACATGAGAGGGAATCTGCGGCACAGGAAACAAACGAAGAAGCTGGGAGACTAGGAGTGGTGGAAGCCGCGACTTGAAGAACGTGAGAGGGAAGCTGAGACACAGGACGCAAATGAAAGAAAACGTGGGCACGCTGAGCCCCCTTTGAACCAAAAAGGATGTGACACCCTTCTCGCGTAAGCATGTTCAAGGTTTCGAGGCGTGACCACAAATTTCCGGAATTTTAATTTAAGCGCTTAAATCATCAACACTAGAAATAACTCCCTCCACTCAAGGTGAATAACGAGCATAAACTTTACTCTCTCCCATTAGTTCCTTCACCTTCTCCTGTCGCATCACATACTTAATCTCACCTAGAAGGTAATCATGGAGAGAAATCCATTTCACCCATGATGAGACTCAAGGTGTTACTTGTTTTATAGATCTCTCTTCAAACCCAAGCGGAGGTGTGCACCTCATTCTCCCACTACTACTACTACTGGACTCTTGTAGCAACACTATTAAAATAACATGCTCAAGGATGGTAAAATATTTGTAATTGTATTTATTAATGAAAAAATATTTTTTTTGAACGGCTTTAGTGCAATTGGTTGCCGAATAACGTCAAAAAGCGTACCACTTGCATACAAATCATCTAACCTGAGTTCGAATCCTAAAACAAGGTGTTCTCACCAATTAGTGACATACTCTTGTTGAAATTAGACCGATACCTACAGGAAGTTCCCATAAAACTCTTGCCACATGCGTGGTTTGAACCTTGGGACATCCCATTGCCTCAAATTGGGCCTGTAAATGAACCAAACGAACACGAATAAGAGCATGTTTGTGTTCGTTCATTTGACTTTGAACGAACACAAACACTTAGACAAATATCTGTGTTCATATTTGTTCGTTTAAAAAATGAACATGCTCGTATTCGTTTATTTAAAATCTAAACATACATTGAAACATACATATACGAACAAACATAAACAAACAAAAAATATATATATATATATATATATATATATAAAACGATTATATATTTAATTGTTTTCTATTAATATGTAAACGGACATAAATAAACGGACATAAATGAGCATAAACACGTTCATGAATATAATTGTTCGTGTTCGTTCCTCTATTAAATAAACGAACTTTCCGTCTAACATTTCAAGAACATTTCAATGAAGGTTCCGCTCGTTTATAGACCGACCAATCTAGAAAATAATAAAAAGTAAGAGAAGAAGGCGTTACAAAGGCGATATATAACCAGTTACCAGTCAATACAAGTCACTGCAACAAACATCTTCATCTTCATCGTCGGCGATCGGAACTATGCACAACTCCTCCGACGACGTTCGCAACCTTCCTATCGACATCGCTTTCGCTCGTCTCAACGGTATACATCTATAACCTCTTCAATTACACACTTTATTGTTATTATTATTATTCTCATTTCCCCCAAATTTATTAATTGAAGAATGGCTGGTTGATCGGAAACGAATACCGTCGGATTGGAGGAAACGTGTGGCCGCTGTGAAGGCTAAGATCTCAGCCGCGTTTCAGTTTCTTCCCAAGGACGCTGATCCCTATTTCCAAACCCTAGACCTTGACGGTTAGCTTACTTATTATTATTGATTACGCTATGGATTTTGATTAACGGTTAATCAGTAGGTTCTAATTCTAAATGTGTTATTAACTTCCCTACACATGTTGATTGCTATAATGGTTTGGTTAACTTCAGTAGGTTCTAATTCATGCATAAAAGCTAGAAGAAATATATGTAAATGTGGCTTGGTTTGGTTAATTTCGGTTAACCGAAGGTGCAAAAAAAAAAAAACCAATAACCGATTTTCGATTAATAGGTTTTTAGTTAATTTCAGTTTGGTTATCAAATTATACAAATTGCTTAATCTGTAGGTCCTAAATGCATTACTAATTTCCACACACATGCTGATTACTAGAACAAATTGATGCGTAGATTGATACAAACAAACTGAACTGAACCGAACAAGGCCTTGTTTAGGTTTGTTCGTCAAGCTTTTATTGGACAAGCGAATAGTTCACGTACATCAACTGAACGTAATTTGTTGTTAGTGTTTGCTCATTTAGGAAAGAACGGTTCGCGGTGTTGTAGAACTTGCTAGACGCTAGTTGGCCAGTGGGGTACTGACTAGCGATTAATCGAATTGGAATTTTTTTATGTAGTTTTCAGTTATACACACACACATGTTTATGTGTAATTTTCAGTTTTATACACACACACACATTTTTATGTGATTAACAGAGTTTGGCTGGTGATTTGGTCCGACTAGGGGCAATTTGGCTGATTAGCTAAAAATTAGTCAGTTAACCTCCTACTGCCTACTAGTGGGCGATTAAAATCTGATTTCCCAACACTGTCACAAACACAAACAATGTTTTTTTTTATTTTTTATTTTGGGTAACCAAGAACGGTCAGTGTCAACGGTTTGGTTTGGCTACGAAGTTTTTGTTTGTGTTTTTTTTAACATGCATATTCATATGTTGATTTTGCATATAAGTTAATCACATAATACTCATATATATTTTTGTTTTATAGTTAATAATTTTCCTTAAATCTATATGATAAGATTATAAAAGTCTTTAAAAATATTAAAATCCTTTAGTGAACAAACATAAACAAACAAATGTTAACAAACGTAAATGAACACATTATCGAATGCTCACAAACACGACTGTACGAACATGGTTTGTGTTCGTTCATTTAGTTAATTGAACGAATTTTCTTGTTCATGTTCATTCATTAGTTCAACGAACAAACATAAACGTACTTCCCGCCTAACAGTTTGCTGAATGTTCGGTTGTTTACAGCCGTAGATGCATATATACAAAATTATGCATATGGTTTAGTTTTGAGATGTAATGATGTATATATACAGATTGATGCAATTCATCTTAGATCCTACTGGTTTCATTCCCGCCAAACAGTTTGCTGAATGTTCGGTTGTTTACAGCCGTAGATGCATATATACAAAATTATGCATATGGTTTAGTTTTGAGATGTAACGATGTATATATACAGATTGATGCAATTCATCTTAGATTCTACTGGTTTCATTCCATCTTTCATGAATTCACGGCCTCAACTCTAATGCTTTCTCATTCAAAAGAATATTATGTTGTGTTAAATAGGGATTGGATACTTGGAAGCTAAGAAAATATATGACATTCTTCTGAAATCAACTCCAGAAACCCGCAATATATTCGGCCGACTTTCTGGTGCTGCTGTAAGTCCCAATTTCAAATAACATATTCTTTATATTGGTGACAATATTTATTTTTCATTATTTTACGTTATGTACTTTTCAACTTTTGGCAGGGTGTTTGGGAAGCAATTGTGCATGCTTATGAAAAGGATCATATCTACCTTGGGGAAGCTGCTCAAATTATGGTCCAAAATGTCAATTATGAAATGTATATATCATCTGAATGGTTACATGCTTACTATTACTGTATTAACACTGATTTTTTTTTTAATTTTGTTTAAAGCCCATATCAAAAAAAGCTTATTCAAAAGACTCAACAACAGCTTGCCGAGCTGGATAGGAAGGAAGCTGAAATCAAAAGAAATGCAGCTCTTTCAGCTGCTAAATATGCAGAGGCATGTCAGGAGTTAGGATTGCAGGTTAGAAATTTTGGGTCAAATTAAAACATTTGATTTATTTTATACATTTTTTTTACTAAAATTATATGTTTTTGTGTTGCAGGGAATCAATGTGAAGTTGGAACTAATAGAAACTGCAACAAGTTCATTGCCTGACACATTTACTAAACTGCTTGAAGTTTTGAATTGTGATTCGGTTTCACGAGCAATTGAATATTATTCCAATTTTGTTAGAGATGCTCACACAGAGAAAGATGTAGGCTCATATCTGTCATTTCATGTTATGATTTATACTTGTATTGATCTAATTGATTTAATTATTTAATTGACAGAAAATTGCAGAGATGGTATTACCGAACTTGAAGGACATAATTGAAAACCCTCCAAATCTTGATGTTTTTGCAGCATCTGAAGTGGTTGATTCTCTAACAAACCCTAACGAACCGAATGAGTTGGCTTTTGAAGTTAACCCTGCAAGTGACAGCATTGACTGGGATATTATTGTAGATAGCTCACAGATAGATTGGGATATTGGCACCGTGGAAGAAGATAATGGCAATGGGTTGGGTCCGTATGAAATTGTTGATGCTAGTGAGATTCCACAACCTGATGACGTGGCGTCTGATGAGATTAATAGGGAACATATGGTCTCGGAAATCTCTTGGGATATATCTGTTGACCATCCTGAAGTTGAGTCGACTCAAGCAGATGCTTTTCCAAGTGACCATGTTTCGGGGATAAATGTGTTAAATGAAAGTCAACTAGTTGATCGTGTCAGGAGCCGGCTTTTGGAGACGGAATACAGGAGTAGGATTCTTGATGATCTGTATGAGGTATAAATTATAAGCTTGATTTATTTTTTGTTAGTACTGAGTTGGCATTTAATGATTTAGCTAAATTTCTTTTTTTAAAAAAATAAAATAAAAACCTTTTGGTGTCAGATTAAAGTGTTTTTGAATCAAAGAATTATGGAGTTGACCAACACAGAGACATTGACTTTACAAAATCAAGTTCAAGCGGTGGCTCCATTTGTATTGCAGCAGTACACTTCTGATGCCATTCAGTCAATGCTATCTGATATAACTTCAGTTATTTCTTTGCTAACAAATAGAAAAACAAGAGATCTTATTATGATTCTCAACTCTAAAAGGTATGTTGCATTCATATAATTGGTGTATTAATTACAATTAAAAAAATTATATTATTAAATTAATATCGTAAATGATGTAGGACATTGTAGCTTTTGAAGTACTTAATATGTGTCATTTTGATTTTTTAGGTTTTTAGAAAGATTAGTGAGTAGTTTGGAAGAAAAGAAACATCATGAAGCAAAGTTGAAAGACGGGTTAAAAGATTTGGCAGTTAAACGCATGGAGCTCCAAAATTCACTATCCTCTGTGTGGCCTAAACAAGTAAATGTGTTACTTTTTATTAATATAGGTAAAAGAATATAAAAGATAAATGCTATTTTAAATGTGTTATTTTATTGTTAAATGCAGGAAGTGGCAATTGCAAAAACAAGGGAGTTGAAGAAGGTTTGCGAGAATACGCTTTCATCTATGTTCGACGGAAGGCCCGTAAAGATTATCGGAGAGATTAACAGCATGTTAAGTAATGCAGGTGCCTAAAGTTACAAGCTTTTTTGTATACTTATAAGCAGTTACCATCAAGCATTTTGTCTTCTAATTTCTATAGATGTTATTTATGACCTGCTAGCTTTTAAACTTTTAACATGTTCTTTTCTTTTTCTTTTTTAATTTCTTTACTGACCTGCGTGAGGCGAGGCACGACCAAATCAGTAATTTCATAAGTAAATGGCTAAAAATGCATTTGGGTGTTATAAAACTTAGGAGTTAAACACATGAGGTGCAAACGACTCACGTGCCACCTAAGTGCAAGGCGCGGATAAAGGCCTGCTAGAAAAGAAGAGAGTAATAATAAAAAAAAAGAAGAGAAAATTAAATGGAAGGTCCCTTCAAATCTTCAATTATGGATTTCGTTCCTAAGGGCTAAAAGTTACGGATAGGTTTGGGGCATCGCGGGTTTGGTCAGAACGAACTGATTTTTAAAATGGTTAATTTGGTTATGGTTAGGAATAGGATAAACATTGCTGAACTCCCAAAAGAGAGTCTAAAAGCTATCACATAAGTTTGCATGCAAAGAACTCTCTACAACTTGCATGCTGTCACTTTTGACTTTTGAGTAGCAGTTTCTTTCCGGATTCTATGAGATATGCATGGTACATGAGATAAAGGTACCTAATACCATGAAGATAAATCAAATGAATGCAACTCAAGGTAGGGAGCCAAGTTTCTTTTGTTCACAAACTATATCAGCATACTCAAAAAGATGACATCACTTGCTAATATTGTTGACAAATAACAAAAATTATTTTTTTTTGGGTATAAATATCATTGCAAGAGTTCATTCATCAACAATCTTGTGTAACCAATTTAAAAAAAAATGTGTTTTTAACTCTCAAACGAACACATGTGCAAACTACAAACAAAATAAAAAATTGATCTGTTTTGATCAGAGTAGATAAAACGAGTCACGTGCCACCAGTTGAGTCAAAACAAAATTAAAGGGAGTTCCAGTCGAAACAAGAAAGTGTAAGACCACCCGTAGTGGACCCCCCCCCCCCCCAAAACACCTCCCATCTTCCCATCTCCATTGGCTGGTTTCTCTCCTTGGCCCTACCATTTTCTTCATCCAACGTCGTGTACAAAACGTTAAAGCGTCCTGAGGGTGGGAAACGCCTCACTACGGGTGGTCTAATAAGTTTGTTGAAGCTTTCTTTAAGTTGGCTAAGCTTGTTTCAGTTAGGTAAAAATATTTAATTTAAAATTTTGAAGAAATGTAGGAACTAAAAAAGGTTAGTTGTTCTATTATAAAATTTCGTAAGTACGTTATCATGATCGGTAAAAACAAGAAACTTGGTTGTTAATTGGAGTTATTAGCCATTACATAAAGTTCTTTATTAGTTGTCATATAGAGTCCTTCAACTTACTTTAATGTCAGCAATAACACAAACTTGATCGAGTAGACATTTGAATGAGCTAAACAAAATAGTGGAGATATTGGAAACCCATCACTACTAATTGAACCATTCATACCGAAGCAAGTCGGCCGGTTTGATATTCTTACGGTTGGTTCATGGTTTGGGTCTTTACATTTTGACAGTTTCTGTTTGGTTTTAAACTTGTTACCAACCTTGTAAATCGAACTATTCGTTTAAACATATTATTTTATTTTTGAAATATGTATGCGTGTGTTATAATGTTTAAACATATTATTTTATTTTTGAAATATGTATGCATGTGTTATAATTATGAATCATTAAATGGTTTCAAATGGCCAATTGGCCAAACATCAAAATCAAGCCAATAACCGCCAAATCAACAGGTTCAATAACCCCGTTAATGATGAAAGGCAAATATATTAATCTTCTATCCAATCCCGGTGAATTATAGGATTGACTACGAGCAATATAATAGATCAATATGTTCTCTTTTTACATTATACTCGTATCTATCATATCGAGTTGGCTGATTATCATTATCATATTCTCTCATAGGAGCAATGATCCCTGTATGAAAACATAGTCAACTTCTGAACTGTCATTTCCAAACATTTTTAATAAATATGTCATGTTTTGATTGACATATTTAATTAAACTTCTTGACAGAATCGAAATTATAATAAATAAAATAAAAAATATTGTTTTTTTATAAGGTAAGCTGGCCAATCCTTTTAAGTTTTAAGTCAACTCATTTATTAATTTTATTACCTTTCCAACTCATGTAAAACTTGATTACAATTCATTTAAAACCTGTCAACTAGTTTTACTCTTTTTAGATAAATGGTTCCATTTATTACGCATTAAGTTCATTTGAAACTTGATTACCAGTTTGACTCGTTTAGATCAAATAGTACGTTTTTAAGTTGGTTTTGATTATAGTTTAATTCTTTGACATAAATAAATATACGGGTAATGTACAGGTTTGCAATTCAACCCAACACCTTAACACACTTAATTAAGGAACAAGATTTTACCAAAACTTGGTTGATATTATAAACCTGCAAAAATTGTCAATGTATCTAAAGCATTACAAAAGTTCATAAAATACGAAACAAAAAGAACCCGTTTATGAAATGACCCGACCCGAAATTCCCTCAGCTTTTCAGCACCACCCAACTGCAAACTTCACATGCACTAACGCCAACTTCAGCCGCCCTTCGTGGCTTGTTTTTCCTCCTGCTTCCGTTATGCCTAAACCCTGCAGGTTTTGTTAACTCAGGCTCGTTTGTTTCGGTCCCGACACTGTTTTCATCTTTCAGCATATCCAAGCTTTCTTCGGTCTCTGAAGACGGGTTCTTTCTCTTGTTTTCAAGCTTAGCGTCGGTTTTCTCATTAATCCTTTCGATTTCTTCTTCTTCTTTTTGGGCTTTTGTGGGCCTTCCTCTTCGTTTGACGGGCTTGTTTTCTTCTTCCCCACTTCGGTCCTCACGGTGAGCAATGACTGAACTTTTTTTAGCTTTTCCCTTGCCTCTACCCATTGTAAATATAATATTAAAGATAACTTTTTTTAATAATAAGGTGTGATATCTGCAAGAAACATAGAGTCGGTCATGTTTGTAATCAATAACGAAGCGTATAAAACGAGCCAAACCGCTCGTGAGCTACTCAAGACTGGCTCATTAAAAGCTTGAATCGAGCTGAGCTTAAACGAACTCAAGCCTAAAAATAAGCATGCTTGATAAACGAGCCCGGGCCTGAGCTTCATTATCAAGCTCGAGCTGCTCACGAGCTTAAACAAATTTATTAGTTAAATTACTTTTGTTTATTCATTATATTAAATATATATTTTTATAGTAATTATTATACATAAGATTGTGATAAAAATAACTAAATAATATATATTATGCTATGTTTAAAAAATTATTAAAAATATACATAAAAAATAATTATAAATGTATATAAATTAATTCATATATAAAAAACGAGCCAAGCTCGAGCTCTCGCAAGTTAAACGAGCTGAGACTAGACAAGCTCGGGCTTGGTTCGTTTAAACCAACTAGTGTATACTGGTTCCAAGTGCTACTAGAAAACCAGGTGTTTGACATTTGCTTATTAAAACTCCGATTATATGATTATTGTATTTCGACATAATAATACATTGTTTTCATAGTGTTGGGGTCTTTGGGACTGCTTATTTAAACTGATGACAAGCAGTTTTAAATAAGCAATCCCAAACACAGATTGTCACTTGCAACAATGGGATTAAAGTAAAGAATATTCTGATAAATTTTCAAATTTATATTCAAAATACCATTTTGTTGCAACAACTCCTAATTTATTTCCACTATTTTTAATTTTTTGGCATCATGAAGATAGAAAAAATCAAAATCAATAGAATTTGCCAAACACGGTTAAAACTGATTATTACAGCTTCAAATCACAATAATCAGGTTTGCAAATCCCTTTTAGTTATTTTTATGCAAAAAAAAAACTTTTATGATAAACTATACAATCTTTGCTTACTTGTTTCCAATCGGTTCAAAATGAAACTATGTGATGTTTAACACGAAATCACAACATTATGATAAACTCGCATCAATTAGAAAATCCAAAATTGCACCTTTTTTTTATATAGAATAAGGAATAATTAACATGAACACAATATTTACTTCTTTGAATCAAGAAATAGTAACAAAAAAGAAAAATATAATTGTACCAACAAGAATAAAGAATCAAGACAAGTCTTAAGAAGCATAAAAGTACATATTTTGAGGTTCTTCATTCTCAACCTTAGTCAATGCAAAAACCTATGCAGTCAAACGCACACAAACCGCGCAGCTAACTAACATGCAGGTCCTTTAAAGTCACAACTACAAGAAACTAAAAGTGACCCGAGATTCATAAATTTGAAATCAACAAGAACATATAAGTATATGCTACCTCTTGCATAAAAAGTCAAACTTTTGATTTTTCAAATGCAAAAATGAGATTTTTAACTTTGAAATTGATTTACACTGTATCTATTGTTACAAGAACCTGCTATATTTATAAATCTATATCTTAAATCTTAGCATTAGAAGTATCAAGTTTGAATCTTTTCTAGTCAAACTTTGAATTTCATACTTAACAATCAATATTCAATACCAAAAACTGTAACAGCTGAAATCCCAAAACAAGAACTGGATTTAACCTAAAGCAATTAAATTTTCAATCAATTAAAAATAAATAAATAAATAAACAAATAAAACAAATAAATAATCAAATCAGCAATCAATCTAACAAAACAGCATAATATGAGACTGAAAAAAAGAACACATACCAGTTAAAGATGAGCTGATGAGCATCAACAAAAAACCACCATTTGAATCTTTTAACAGAAACCCATTTCAGAAACAATATTTGATTTAATGGGTTATTAAAAAAATCAATAAAACTGATGAAGAAAATGAAAAAGATTATATTTTTATGATAAAAGAGGCAAAAAGATTGATGGATTTGATCTGTTATAGATAAGTTGTGAATCAGATCAGAAAAAAAGTGAAAAAAGATTGAAGATTTGAGAAAAAGATTAATAACGAATTGAGGGTTTAATGGATTTGAAGCAAAAAGAGAAGAAGAGAAGATGTGGGGGAGTTAAGAGAAGAGAACGAGTGAAGAAGGGAAAGAATTGTGGGCGTTTATCGTGGAAATATAGAAGAAAAGTATGTATTCATTGAAATAATTTATTAAATAAATAATATTAATAATTGTAAATGTGTGTCCTTTTCTAACTTTTTTTTAGTTAACATTAAATTGAAAAATGTATTAGTTTGTGAAGAACATAGTAGTAACATTCGTATAACTTATAATAAAAAAAAAAATATATCTTAAAAATATATACAACTTATGATCAAAGCGACACGAATTCAATTGTTATCAGTTAGCTTTGTTGCGATGCTGAAATTAAACTCAAAAGTTAAATTAATAAACGCATAGAAGACTCGTATAGCTTATGATACAAAAATTAACATATTTAAAGTGATGTTTGTTTGGTATGTAAAGCGTTGTGACGACGAGTCTGCGAATTGGCTGGTTTCGGAACTAAATAGGGAAAAAACTTACTCCTACAATTTAAAAGCAAAAATGAAATAAAAAATGGATGATGTGGGACGAGCTAGTACCTTCGCATGGACTAATAAAGGTCTTGCGATGCAGACCCATTACATGTTTTTCTTACATACAATTTCGTGTAACTTAAAAGCTAATAACAGTATTTGGGAATGTTTGTTGACCTTGTCAATCTTTATATATATATATATGTATGTGTAATAATGTAATAATAAGATTAAAAAATATTTGGGCATGTCTATACGTTTTATATACATATTAGATGTTTTAACAAGACGATGTTAATCGAAAATCGATGATATTGTGTCTTAAAAGCAAGATGAGAAGCATATTAGTTAAAACGTCTCATTGATTCAATTACTAGTTAGTGGGCGCAATATACACAGGTGATCTGGTCGCTTTTAAGTGATCCAAGTAAAATCGACGTTCTAATCTGAACTCCTTTTGGGTATATCGGTTTTTATGCACATGCCAACCTATTTCTGGTGTTTTAATAACATAGACAGGATACATGATAAGTTAAATTAAAGATTGCCATTTTAGTGATTAGTTGCTGGTTCATGGATTGTAGATAAATAATCTGAGCGTTTTTTAGTGACCTAGACAAAATCGATGATCTTGGCTACTATCTTTGCCGACCGTGAAGAGGTAGGTCCCAGCAGGGCTCAGTTGGTCCCGCATGACTCACCTTGAACAGGGATGTCTGCGCAAAGACCATCTACTCCCGCAGGACCCACCATGCTCAGAGAAGCCTACGCGCAGTATGCAAGCTGCATACGCAGGGAAAAGCCTCCCAATGGTAAAGTAACCCGCCTGTTCCCGCAGTTGCGGATACAAGCCATCAGGGAAGGCTACCCGCACAGCATAGCTACACGCATAAGGCTTAACACTTACAAATATTCAGTGTCACCTGAAAGAATGAGCAAAGGCGGGAGGGGGAAAACTCCCGCCAAAATGGGCCAGTCCGTATGATGGAGGATCTTTTGCGTGATACCTGACGAGGTAAAGACAAAAGATCTGACCAGGAATGCGACAGCTCACTGACAGCAGCGTGGCAGACAGCATGCCACAGCACTGTGACCAATAGCCGCCGCCTGCCCACCAACTCCTGCCAGACCACGTGCCTAGCCTGCAGTTGGTAGAAGACGAAGAGTGCACGGCACGCCTGCTCTGTGTCAGCCGCTACCTATCCACCACTCACAGGTAGGGCACGTGCATAGGTTACAGTTGGTAGCGTGTTGGGCCGGCTAAACCCCTGGGAAACCTACCTTCGGCTATAAAAGACAGCAAATGGTATTATCATTTCATCATCTACTATCTCGTATAACTTACTTGATAACTGCTCTAATAGTATTCATATACTTTTATATTCAAAGAGCAATATAGACTGATTCTCACGCCGGAGGGTGGTCACAAGGAGGAACCCCCCCCCTTCTCAGTGACGAGCTTACGGTGTCTGTTTTGCAGGTTCCCTGAAGTACAACTTACTCTGCTGGGCCTAACCTTCGTGGGAAACATTACTTAGCCCCCAGATTACCTATAATCTGCCCGGGGTCACTTAGTGTTTCTTCATTGGCGCCATCCGTGCATAAAGCTAGAACTACATCTTTCTCCAGTTTTTCAAAACTTCCAAGATGACTAGAGAAATTCCGGTAACCACAACCCCAGCCACTGGGGTAAACACCGGCAACACAATGTTTACAAACACTACCCCAGCCACCCAAGCTGGGGCAAGTGAAGTACATTTTACGAACACTACCCCAGTCACTCATGTAGGGGCAAGTGGAGTAAATATTCCACTGGGATTTACTGATACCCAGCTGGAAAAACGAACTCGAGCCCCTCGCCAAACACTTGATCAAGTGAAGGCATGGGCCGAGGCACGCCAACGAGAATTTCAGGCTGAGTTGGACGAACGCTTGCGTTCAGTCCAACAAGCTGAGGAATTCGGTAGTACTCGCCAGCACCTCAACATGAGTAGTGAGTACGAGCACTCGGACGACGAGAGGGAAGACTCCGACACCGACGCGAACCCTCGCCATAAGGCGAAAGGGAAGCGTAAGGAAACGGATCCCCAGCCAAAAAGGAATTTTGGGGAAGCATTCCAACCAGTCACGGAAAAAAGCTCGCGTGACTTCTCCAAGGCCTTTAGACCTACTGCCACAAACGCAGGAAGGTCAAAATTTGCAAGGGACATTGCAGAAGCAATCGCCCCGAAGATGGCCAAACAAACCATCACTGAACCTGAACAGTGGGCATTCAATGGGAAATATCCCGATCAGGCCGTTACCATTGGCCCGACAATTGTTGATCCAACACGCACCTTACTCAAGCGCTTACTGCAGCGAAACGCAGACATCTTCGCGTGGACACCAGCCGACATGACTGGTGTACCCCGGGGAAAGGCAGAGCATAAGCTCAAATGCGATCCGGCCGTTACGCCGATCGTACAAAAGCGCAGAGTAATGGGGCCCGAGCAAACCAACGCGTGCAGAACCCAAGTCAAGGAACTCCTTGATGCGGGCATCGTGCGCGTCAGCAAATATCAAACATGGGTTGCAAATCCCGTAATGGTACCGAAGAATAACAAACAATGGCGCATGTGCATAGATTTCAAAGATTTGAATAAAGCATGCCCCAAAGATTGTTATCCGTTGCCAGAAATTGATCTCAAGGTGGATTCGGTGGCACCATTTCGCCTTAAATGCTTCTTGGATGCGTATAAGGGGTACCATCAAATCCACATGGCTGTAGATGACCAGGACAAAACCGCCTTTCGGACGCCCGATGGCACATTTTGTTATAAAATGATGCCGTTCGGACTTAAGAACGCGGGGTCCACGTACCAACGACTAATGGACAAAGAGTTTCACGCCCAAATTGGGAGAAACTTGGAAGTCTATATGGATGATTTGGTCATCAAAAGCCCCGAGCCAGAGGCGATGTTGAAAGACATTGAGGAAACTTTCAACACGCTCAGAAAGATAAACATGAAGCTCAACCCGAGCAAGTGTTCATTTGGGGTGGAAGAAGGGAAGTTCTTAGGAGTCATTATTACTAAAGATGGCTTCAGAGCGAACCCTGAAAAGGTCGAAGCCATTGTCAAAATGGAATCACCTACCACCATAAAACAGGCTCAAACACTTAATGGACGACTAGTCGCGCTTAACCGCTTTTTGGCAAACCATGCGGATAGGTCGTTCCCTTTTGTGTCAACGCTAAGAAATTGTTTAAAGAAAACGCACTTCCGCTGGACACCAGAAGCGGAAGCAGCTTTTCAGGAGATTCGATCACGCCTGATCGAACTCCCAACACTCACAGCACCACAAGCGGGGGAGGAGTTAATCCTATACCTCTCCGCAACAGATAGAGCAACCGGGGCAGTCCTGCTTGTAGAACGAAAAGGCATCCAGATGCCAATCTATTATGTTAGCCGCGTGCTGGCAGACGCGGAAACCCGGTACTCTACCCTGGAAAAACTGGTCTTGGCACTTATACACGCTTCACGCAGGTTGAGACGATATTTCCAGGGTCACCCAATCACTATTCTCACCAACTTCAAACTCTCAAATGTTCTAGGCAAACCCGAGTTATCGGGACGTCTAGCCAAATGGGCAATTGAATTGGGAGAATATGCGATTCAATACAAGCCGAGACCAGCCATTAAAGGTCAGGTCCTGGCTGATTTTATTGCAGAAGTCCCCGCTTCACGGGAGAAAGAGTGCCAGGAGGAGGTTCAACCCTCCCCAGCACACGAAATCGATGAAGTCTGGCGACTCTACACTGATGGAGCAGCTAGTAACGAGGGTTCAGGCGCAGGGTTAAAATTAACAAATCCAGCAGGCCAGGAATATACTTATGCTATTCGGCTGGATTTTCCAAGTACGAATAACGAAGCTGAATATGAAGCATTCCTGGCCGGATTGAGGATTGCGCGAAAGATGGGTGTAAAAAATTTGGAAGCCCACGTAGATTCCATGCTAGTGGCAAACCAAATAAACGGGACGTACACGGCTGTGAACGACACAATGGCCCTGTACCTTGCCCAAGCCAAAGCCATCATGCGCGATTTTAATGATTGTAAAGTGATACACGTCAAGCGCAGCGAAAACAAATCTGCGGATGCGTTAAGCAAGCTTGCATCACTGGCCTTCACCCACTTGGGAAAGGACATCCGCGTGGAACTCCTCGAAACACCATCAGTCCCGCACAAGGAAATTTGTGTCATCCAAACCGGTACAGAAACATGGATGACCCCAATAATAAAATACCTTGAAGCAGGAACGTTACCAGAGTCGAAGTCACAGGCAAGAAAACTACGCTGTAAAGCACTGAATTATCAGCTGGTCAATGACACCCTTTACAGACGTAACTTTCTTGGCCCATTGTTAAGATGCGTGGACAACCAAGATGCTGACTACCTCCTAAGGGAGGTTCACGAAGGCATCTGTGGAGTACACGCAGGCCCCCGCGCTGTGGTAGCCAAGCTAAACAACGCGGGATACTTCTGGCCGGGGATGCATATGGACGCGTTGGCATACATCAGAAAATGCAGATCTTGCCAGCTTTACGCACCCAACACGCATCGCCCGAAAAATGAACTTGTTCCTGTCACTTCCTCGTGGCCATTTCAGAAGTGGGCCATTGACGTGACAGGCCCATTTCCAACAGCAGCTGGGAATGTTCAGTTCCTAGTGGTAGCCATTGACTACTTCACCAAATGGATAGAAGCGAAACCTTTAGCCCAAACAACCGCAAAGCATATCAAAAAATTTATTTGGGAATTTATTATTTGTCGTTTTGGACTTCCACAGAATTTGGTAAGCGACAATGGCACCAACTTTGCTGACAAGAAGCTACAGCAGTGGCTGAAAGAACTTCAAATCACCCACACCTTTACCTCAGTGGCACACCCGCAAGGTAACGGTGAGGTGGAAAGAGCAAATAAGAGCATCGTCGAAGGCATAAAGAGAAGACTCTTGGAACATAGATCCGGTTGGGTAGACGAGCTTCCGCACGTCCTTTGGGCAAACAGAACGCTGAAGAAGACCAGTACGGGAGAAACCCCGTTCAGTCTCACTTATGGCACTGAAGCCATGATCCCAGTCGAAATCGGTTTACCCTCACCAAGGGTCTTAATCCAACCAGAAGACAATGATGCGGAAAGACGGTTAGACCTTATGCTAACCGAAGAGCGCAGAGACTTAGCCGCCGTGCGTGACGAAAACTACAAACGACAAATGCAAAAATACTACAACACGCGGGTAAAACTCTGCAACTTCAAGGAAGGAGACTACATACTGCGTAACAACGAGGCTTCGAACCAACAACGCCCAGGAAAGTTGGCCCCGATTTGGGAAGGGCCATACATTATCAAAGAAGTTCTGGGAAAGGGCGCATACCGGCTCGAAAGGCTCGATGGCACTCCCATCCCTAGAACATGGAATGGAGCTCAATTACGCAAATGTTATATGTAGATCAATTCCAACTTGTAAAGAAAAGGCCTAGAGCCACTTCTAATGGAAATGATTCTCCTTTCATGATGTATTAATAGCTTGTAACCTATGAACTCCCCTTACGGGAAGAAGTAGTTGCGTGTGGAAGGCGGCAATACCCGCATAAACACAACGCCAAAATGTTAAAAAGTTCTAAGGAAAACCTACACGCAGGTCAGATGTAGGTAAAGTTTAGCCATCCTTGTAAGTGCAAGTGACGGTCTTACCCGCACAATCACGAACAAGGAAGCCAAACTTAACTTACCGTCTACCACGTTAAAAGGTTAACTTATGAACACTTAAAAAAGGATAAGAAAAACCTACACGCAGGTCAGATATAGGTCTAAAGTTAAAGCCATCCT
Organism: Bidens hawaiensis; assembly: GCF_021521415.1. Taxonomy (NCBI): domain Eukaryota; kingdom Viridiplantae; phylum Streptophyta; class Magnoliopsida; order Asterales; family Asteraceae; genus Bidens; species Bidens hawaiensis. The sequence continues at coordinate 1,046,560 of NW_027491347.1, read as the reverse complement.
ACTAAGTGCAAGTGACGGTTACACCCGCACAATCACGAAAGAGGGAGCGAAAACTTTAGTCCATTATCAACCACGTTCAAAGGTTTAACTTAATGCCGTAGAAATTTCGAAAAGGAAAACCTACACGCAGGTCAGATAGAGGGTAAAGATTAGCCATCCTACCAAGTGCAAGTGACGGTTTTACCCGCACAATCACGAAGGAGGAGGCGAAACTTTAACCCATCATCAACCACGTTCAAAGGTTCTTATTCTAAACACTTGGGAAATTGCTAATTTAAACTAAGTATGCAAGTCATAAGTTTATAAAGCAAAGAACCCAAGGAAGGAAATAACAATCTTATACGCAAAGAGATTAATATTTCACAATCAATTACAAGAATGGCTGGGTAACTACCCGCCTAAAAGAAATCTATACAAGGCTGTCTATCCTAGCAGTGTGAAGGGATCTTCAGGATCAGGCTTCAGGGCCACCTCCGCTTGGACCAGCACCGTCAGAGCGCGGCTGCCCAAGGAATGCCTTAAGGATGCTTAGCCCATCATCAGCAGCAGCAGCTTCATTCACCTTCTCCACCACTGGATGCGGGAAGGCAGCGTACTGATTCACAGCTTGGTCATAAGCAGCTTCAGTATTAACATTGAATAAAGGGAAGTTGGAGGGCGGAAAGCCTCTCTCAGCAAACCCTAGACCAAGCAGGAAGCCAGTCTTCTGCCCATCCTCATGAGAAGCGTTGAGGGCTGCGCTCATTGCATCGTCGTAAGAGGTCTCTGAAAGGACCCGACGCACAACCTACAAAAGAAAATTACAAGTTAACATTTTCTAATTACGAGCGGAAAGCGTAAAGAAAAAGATAAAGATACCTCAGGCAACGCTTCTCGAAGCAGCCATTGGAGGGTAGCTTGACTTTCTTTGTAAGCATGTTCAGCTCCGCTTTTATCAAGGTTGGCAAGTTGAACTTCCTTGGCGGCAGCTTCTTCGACGCTTTTGAGTTTCCTCTCAGTACGGTCAAGCATCCCCCTCTGGTCAAGGATCTCCTGCAGCTTCTTGGCATCTTCCATTGCCAAGGCGTCATGAGCATGCTGAAGAGCCTTTAATTTGCATTTAAGCTGCTCATTCTCTTCGCGAAGTGGCTCAGCAACAGCTTCAGCCTTGGCAGCCCTCTCAGTTGAGTTTCGCGCAGTCTCCTTGGCCAGCCGAAGCTGTTCATTCACAGCTTGGGCAGCCTTGGAGCGGGCCTCGAGTCGCGCCTGGACTTCAACCTCGAGGGCCTTGAATGCCTTCTCCTTCTCGGCTGCGGCAGCGGCCAACTGCCGGTTCTCCTCCCGAAGAGCCCGCGCTTCAGATACATCTTTGGCGCGAGCCGCTTTTAACTTGTCGTTTTCACGACAAAGCAGCTCGACGCGGGGCTGCGTTCGGGCCTGGAGAACCCGAAGCTCATTGGTTAGCCTACCCTCTTGGTAGCTAGCCATGGCTTCCCCCAACGCACCATGAGGAGCAGCGTGGCGAGCCCAGTCCACGCACTCCACAGGGGTGCGAAGGGTTGTTCCTCGGCGTATGTTCCATCTTGGAACATACACTTCATTGGAATCCGACACTGCAAAAGAAACAAAGGCAGTTAGGAAAAGATGACAAAAATATACAAAGAAAAAAGAACCCTACGTACCTGTAGGGTCAATAACAGGCCGATAGCCGCCAAACCCATCACCTGAACCTAAAGGAAATCCATCCAACAGGTCAGGCAGACGGGAAGGTGGCGTAGATCGGCGGGAAGCCCGGCGCGTACCTGATGGTCCGGCCGTCGGTGCCGGTGGCGCAGGTATAGTGGCAGCCGCCGTGGTAGCCATTGTTGGCGCCGTCTCCTCAGCAACAGTAACCGCCGGCTCCGTGAAAGATGCTGTAAAAATTGCACTCACGGCCGGCGGAGACACCTTCTCAGCTGGAACAGCCTCAGGAAGGCTGGAACCAGCGGAAGCAAGCGTAGACGCCTGGGTCGACGCCTCGGGAAGGCTGACCAAGCCTACCGTCATTGGCGGGGGAATACTTACTCCAACTCCACCCTGGAATGCGTCAACATCCACACCTGCACAAGCAAAAGTGTTAGAAAAATTTATTTGAAACAACAAATCTAGACAAGAATTATGGGGGTACTTACGGGGTTTCTTGAGCTTGAACGCACGGACGAGCGGGGGCGAACCCGATGGAGCCGGCCTCTTGACACCGGTAACCGTCGTCGTCGCTGCCTCCCCGGAGGTAACACCTGCAGCCTCCGGAGCGGTGGTCTCCTCACCACCGGGCTTCCCCGCCACCTCTGCATTATCTGACTCCGAGTCAGATAGGACTACCGGGTCGGCCGTAGAGGCCACCTTCTCCTTGCCTTTCCCGACGGCAGCCTTTTTCTTCCGCACCAGTGGAGGACCTTCTGCGGATTCCTCAGAAGAAGAAATGTCATGAACTCCAGCAGCAGGCACAGCATTGAGAGGTTCAGGGTAGAAGATAGGCTTACCTGGCCGTCGGTGGCTCAGGATCTCTTGGCCTGGCGGGTAAACCTCCACGAACCGACCCGCAGTCTGCTCTAAGATGGGCAACTCGTTCTCGTCCAGAGCACGAGTACCCATCCGCGCAGGACCATCTTCCTCCCGCGGATTCAGGAGCGACTGAAGATCGTTACCCTCTGAAATCAACAAGAGTTAGAAAAAATCGTAGTCAGCAAAAAAGAAACAAGACATACCATAAGGGGTAGAGTTCGAACCATATTCAAGGACGATCGGAACCTTATCCGCATTCGCCGCCTTCCACACCCGGCTCATCCCCAGCATCACCATCGCCGACTCCGGAAAACGGAAAACCGGGGACTGGACCCGGGATATCTTCGCGAACCATTCCGCCTCCTCGTAGTTGATGGCGGGAAGGTTCGGAAGTGGCTGGCCATTCTTGAACTTCATGGCAATGGGGATGGCTCGAGCGGATATAAAGAAGAACTCTCTTCTCCATGAGCGAAGACTCCGCTCGGTGGTACAAATCTTTAAACCCTTGATACGGGTTGTAAGAGTGTACCACCCTTGGATGCACCTCCAAGTATAGAAGGTCATCAGGCGGTCAACAAGGGGCTCAAGGCCCAGTATCCGGCACACCCACTCAAAGTGCCGGACCTTGGCAATGGCCATGGGGTGCACCTCTGTCAGGTGCACACCGTGCCTCTCTAGGACACGGTACACAAACTTTGTCAACGGAAACCTAAGGTTCCCATAGACAAAGAATGCAGCATAAACCCCGATCTTGCCACTAGGGGCATCGTACACAGTATGGTGGGGCTCAGGAAACTCAGGCTCGAGAGACTCGAGCATGAACTTCCTGACGATATACTGGTACAGCTCGACAGGAAGATAACACTGGCATTCGCCAGCAGTCTTCTGATCATCAGCATCGTGAGAAGACATGGTGGAAGAAAGAAGAGATTTCAGATCAATGCTTTACTGAAAAAGAGAAATTCGCCGGAAATTACTGGAGAAGAAGAGATGAAAGTGGAAAGTGTGAATTGCAAATAACCTTCTCCCCCTTTATATAGCAATCGCAATTAATGCGATGAATTTAATACGGAAGAGAGAGAAATCAAAGGTGCAATGAAACTATGACGCGTGGCAAAAGCAAACTGGCAACAGCTGTCAAAAAGGACGTGTGCCAGAGATTTCGCGGCTACGCGCCCGAAATCCCGTGCCCACGCGCCTGAAAAAGCAACTGGAATGACCACATAATGTCATGTCGCCATAACTTCTGGCACGTCCTGACACAGTCAGAAGAAACCGTCGCACGACGTTTGAGGTATTGGGTTGTTATCCATCCAACTCTTCAAATTTCAAAATTTAAAAATTTGAAGACTAAGGTTCAAAAAAGTAAGCGGGAAAATATCCCTTACCTTGGCAAACAAGTAACCATAAGCCGGGTGTGGGTACAGTGTAAAGGTAAAACCCTTCACATACCTAACACCCGCAGGGAATTGAAGCCAAAATATTTGGCAACCAAGTAACCATAAGACGGGTGCGGGTACAGTGTAAAGGCAAAACCCTTCACATACCTAGCACCCGCAGGGAATGGACGCCAGGAATACCTTGGAAGTAAAGTAACCGTAAGACGGACGCAGGTACAGTGTAAAGGCAAAACCCTTCACATACCTAGCACCCGCTGAGAATTGAAACCAGGAAGGATCTTCTGGGCAATGCTTGTGAAAACGGAAGTAATATCCCCGCATTGCGGGAACATCGAGTACTACGTTGTTTGAGGCTCCAAGATGGAATTGGTGGTTTAAACATAATTGATCACTATGTTCAAAAACTACCAGAACCACAGGGAGAATCCGCACAACTAAGACTCAATACTCCTGACTTGCGAGGAGGTTACAGACCTACCCGCATCATACCCAAAGACCAAGCAGGAAACTCGGGAATTTCTGCAAGTGACAAGGACTTCCGCGGGAAGAACCCCCATGGAAAACCTTACAAAAACCCCTTTTCAAAACCCTTTGCTTAAGTCCAAAAATTCACCTCACTTTATTAGACATTCGTGAGAAGAACATTGGACTGGGGGGACTTGAAGAGGTAGGTCCCAGCAGGGCTCAGTTGGTCCCGCATGACTCACCTTGAACAGGGATGTCTGCGCAAAGACCATCTACTCCCGCAGGACCCACCATGCTCAGAGAAGCCTACGCGCAGTATGCAAGCTGCATACGCAGGGAAAAGCCTCCCAATGGTAAAGTAACCCGCCTGTTCCCGCAGTTGCGGATACAAGCCATCAGGGAAGGCTACCCGCACAGCATAGCTACACGCATAAGGCTTAACACTTACAAATATTCAGTGTCACCTGAAAGAATGAGCAAAGGCGGGAGGGGGAAAACTCCCGCCAAAATGGGCCAGTCCGTATGATGGAGGATCTTTTGCGTGATACCTGACGAGGTAAAGACAAAAGATCTGACCAGGAATGCGACAGCTCACTGACAGCAGCGTGGCAGACAGCATGCCACAGCACTGTGACCAATAGCCGCCGCCTGCCCACCAACTCCTGCCAGACCACGTGCCTAGCCTGCAGTTGGTAGAAGACGAAGAGTGCACGGCACGCCTGCTCTGTGTCAGCCGCTACCTATCCACCACTCACAGGTAGGGCACGTGCATAGGTTACAGTTGGTAGCGTGTTGGGCCGGCTAAACCCCTGGGAAACCTACCTTCGGCTATAAAAGACAGCAAATGGTATTATCATTTCATCATCTACTATCTCGTATAACTTACTTGATAACTGCTCTAATAGTATTCATATACTTTTATATTCAAAGAGCAATATAGACTGATTCTCACGCCGGAGGGTGGTCACAAGGAGGAACCCCCCCCTTCTCAGTGACGAGCTTACGGTGTCTATTTTGCAGGTTCCCTGAAGTACAACTTACTCTGCTGGGCCTAACCTTCGTGGGAAACATTACTTAGCCCCCAGATTACCTATAATCTGCCCGGGGTCACTTAGTGTTTCTTCAATAGTTATATAAACAAATGGTTTTAGAGTATTTAAGAGAAGCGATGATCAAAATGTTTTAAATTAGTTGATATAATATAACAGAATAAGATTGTGGAACTTAGGGTAGTGGAGCACCCCTCCCACGCTCCAACCCTCTGTCAAGCATCACGTTCCTTGCGGAGGATATAATTAATGAAAAGACAATAATAATAATGATAATGATAATAATAATAGCAACAATAACGGTAATGGTGGTGACGCTGCGCAAACGAAAAGGTGAAACGAAGATTCGACCATGAGTAATGATGAAAAAACAAAAATAATAATGATTATAATTTTTTGGAACGACCAACTAAGTAACGCCGGGCACTCCATGGTTAAAGCTGGCCCGAGCTGGCCACGAGTCCGGACGGACGGAGCCCCTAACAGTCCACCTACTGAGGGATTCCCCGGATAGAACTCGGCCACCACGCCCGTCAAACGGCACGACAACGAGGGTCGGTAAAACCGGGTGAGATCAGGACTCGAACCCTGACAAGACATGGTCATCCATCATATCTCTCATATAAATCGATGATAGTCAGGTTTGAACTCCTTACCTCTTACTAGTAAGTAGTAAAGTGATTGCTTTACCATTGAGTCACATCCAATTTATAATAATGATTAATAATATAGTAATAAAAATAATATTATAATAATAATAATGACCAAAAAAACTCACACCGCCATTCCATAGTCCATACATAGTGTGGTTGAGTCAACTGGTCCAAGAAATGGGCCCACGAGCAAGACCAATTCTGATTCAAATTCCCCCATTTTTCAATGACGCCGGTGGCTGGGTCTCACGTTAGCTGTAAGAAGTTCATACGATCATACCAACACGTGTGCGGTTATGATTAGATGATACTTAATTTGTTAAATATTGCGTCTCACTTTTGAATTTTTACGATTACCTCACAACATGTATCATCACTTACGGTGTCATAAAAATCGTTAATCGGTAGTTGGGTGATGGGATGACGACTAGCGATTAATCGAGATTAATTGAATTGGACTTTTCAGTTTTATATACACGTGCACATTTTTATATGTAATTTTCAGTTTTATACACATAAACATATTTTGATCGGAAATTGATTATGATCTCGCTGGAAACCGCTAGTTATTGCTGAAATATCGCCAGAAACCACTGATTATAGACAGAATCTCGACGGAGACCACTGATTTTGGTCAGAATGTCGTCGGAAACCGCCGGTTTTAACCATATTTGACCGTTGACCGATTAATTAGCCGACTAGCCCAAATTTAATAAGTGAAGTGAGGACCTATCGATTAATCAGGGATTAATCGGTACATAATTTGGATTTTTGCAACACTGATCACTAGTGTGACAAGGTTTTTTCTATCCAGTCTGGTTAAACGGTTCAGATCAAGTAACATAATAAAAATAACAAAAACTAAATTCACATGCAAGAAGTTAACAAATATAAGTCAATCGATGTTTATAGAATAATTGTTATAGACTTAATAAATTATTATTTTTATTTGAAATGTGGGTTAAAGTTTGTTATTCATATTTTAAAAATTTAATATAAAGGTTTCTACAAGTTCAATGTCAAAATTTCTATAAGTGTAAAAACTGCCTACACCCTATATATCATTTTAATCCTTAAAAATATAGTGGTTTTTGTTTTACATCATTAAATAAATAACCATCTAGAGACAAATGATACGAAAGTAACATGGTAGGGACACATGCTTTTCTTTTAAATTGTTAATTTGTGATTTCTCGTAAACTAGGACAATCTATGACTACGTAATTTTCCTAACTTTTGTTTGAATTATATATGTACAGTTTGTTGACTACGTTCTCGATCATCACGCATCCTAATTTGATTCTTGTTTTGGAATGTTATGATCATCATGTTACGATCCACCATGTCATTATGTATCTATCTATCTATCTATAATATATATAAACGAAGATTCAAAAATCCTAGGTGTCGCGATGTCGTCGCTCCCACCTTTTTTGGAGCCACCATAAATGGAGGTAATCGTTTGACGGTGGCTATCGGAATTTCCCTACATCCAATTCCGGCCAAAACTCTGGAATCATGGAGGTAAGTGTTTGTTTGTTACTGTGCTTATCTCGTCCATAATTAAACTCGAAATATATGAAACATACTTAATTAAAGAACACACTGTTTTAAGCATGCAAGGTGTTTGTTAAAATGCCACAAAGAATAAATTATGAGATTAATTTAATATAAGTGTGCTGTTGTCCAGAGTGCACAGTTTCGGGTCAGGGGTTGTTAAACGTCTTCCATTCCTTGTCCAGATAGAGTGTCTCCATGGAAAATGGCTTCATTACGTCGTCGTTTCTCTGCGTTTTACTGTTCGGTGTTCGTTGTTTGTGTGAATCGGTTCCAGGAATGTACGTATTCAGCGACTCATTAGTCGACATTGGAAACAATAATTACTTGCCTCTGCCTGCTGCCAGAGCTGACTTTCCTCACAACGCCGTAGATTTTCCTACTGGAGAAGCCACTGGACGGTTCAGTAACGGAAAAAATGCAGTGGATTTTCTAGGTAGCTTTCGTTTTTCTGATGCAGTTAATTATTTAGGAATTGAGGTTAATTAATATAGGTTGAGTATTTGAGTTTCAATTTTTGTTTAATTCGTATTTGACAGCGGAAAAGGTGGGATTACCATCGGCACCAGCTTTTTGCCTCCTGCGATTAATACGATTCCGGTGCATAAACAAAACGTTTTGCCTCCGTCTCCCGATTCCTTTGTTCTTACTAGAGTTATAAGGTAGTTACAAAAGTCGAATACATCCATTATTATTGTCAATTGTTTTTAATGTTACTAACGATTTTTTTACGTTATCGATTCTTGTAGATGTGGTCAAATTAAGAGACGAGATGATCAGCACAAGTTGTCGGCTGCTCAGACTTTCTGCCCGTGTATGCAATGTGCTGCTATATTCTTTCTTATGGTTGGTTTTGTTTCTCAAACTCGAAATATATGAAACATACTTAATTAAATAACACACTTTTATTTGTTATTTAGTAATTAAATTTTTTAAGTAATAGTGTTTTGCTAAAGGAAATTTAAAAAAAAATATCATGTTCGGTTTTGACAGTTTTTTGTTTATTATTTAATGGGTTATTTGATCTTAAATTAGTTAATTCAAATCTATATTTGATCTAGGTTGTATCTCTTTTACTGAAGGAAATTTAAAAAAATAAAATTATCTCAGCAAAATAATAATAATAACTTAAATTAGTTAATTCAAATCCCTATTTAATCTAGGTTATATCTTTACCTATTATAAATATAATACAACTCATAAAATAATCATTATAAATACATCAACATTTATTATTTATTTAAGTTGTCTTCTTCAACATCCAGGTCCAACATACGTACAAGTTGAAAGCTACAGATACATACGGTATGAAGATATAACATCCTATTAAATTGTACTGCACATAATTGAGGTTCTATTGCTGTTGATTTTGACCTAATTGTGCTTAATTTGTTGATTCCAATGGTGAAGTTAAAAATTGTAGGTAGATAGTTATTTTGATATATACTGCCAAATAAATTTTCAAGTTTTATTGATAAACTAAAAATCAAGTCATATGTGTGAGGATTTCATCTAAATTGTTAACGCAAGAGTTGACATGATAGACGTAATTAGGTTATTTTGTTATTATTATTGTTATTGGAATTGAATTATGTTTATAATGTTTAATTTGACTGTACATGAGCTTGGCGAATTTTGACATATTTGTGCTTAATTATGTTGATGTCAATCGTGTGAGTTAGTAGTTAGGTAAGTAGTTATTTACTTATTCGAACTGTTTTAATGTATTAGGTGTACATAATTGGAGGTTATATTCTGTTAAGTTGACCTAATTCTAATTAATCATGTTACATCCAATCGTGAAGTTAGAAATCATAGGTAGATAGTTGTTTAGTTATTCAAATTGTTGTAATTTATTAAACAGAAAAAAAAACATTAAAAAAGTGTATATAATCTTAGTTAAATAGAAAGCAATATTCGTCACAAAATATGACAATTACAACATGTACAAATAATGAAAAGTATGTTTTCTATTTATTTATTTCTTATTTTTTTTAAAGATAGTATGATTGATGAATCACCCTTCTAGAAAACACTTATGTTTGATTTAATCTGTTGGTTCAGTCCCAGTATTAAAATTACCAAAACCAAATAGTATTAATACTGAAAACATGAAAAACAACCATCTTAATCAAGTTAAAACTTTAAATGCAAATATATATAATTTAAAATAATAAAATGTCCAACCGAAACTCTTTTGAACCAATCCAATAAATGAAAGTACACACAAAAGCCACAAGTGAATATTAGAACCAACGAGGCCACAAGGGAATGATGGTTACTTTGATCATAAAGCCCATCTTTAACACACATTGCCATCCCGGTTTCAATTCAAAAGTTTCTACCCTTACTAACTCAAATTTACTCATTTTAGTTCTAAGCCTTTTTTAGATTTTATCTAACACCTCGGATGCAGCTTTAGGAGCAATCACTTGGGATATTTCCCAATTCCAGATGACAACAAGAAGCTTAACTTTAAAAAGTAATCCAACGTCCCAGACCCTGTTTTCGTCTACGAGTTCTATAACAAATTCGAATTCCATAATCTCACCACCTTTACATTCCGTGTGAAAAACCCCACCCGTATCCTTCCACTTTAATTGTTTACTCCTTTTTGAGGAACCTATTTTTTTGCATTTTAGTGCCTTATCCACTGCAACAATGGAATTTGCATAAAGACAGTAGCATTCCCACCTTTTTTCTTTTTGTGCACCTCACCCCTTTTAATGCAAACTATGCCAACATTAACCATCTAACTACAACATAAACAGAACTGAGAATGATTTCTGTTAAATCTAAACATCAATCAACAATTTTATTAACCTATATTCAATTAAAACGCATAAAAACACATGAACATGCTCTCAAACTAATAGTCTAATCACAACAAAAACAAAACTGAGACTGATTTCAATTATTTCATTGAATCTAATCATAAATCCCAATAAAACTAACCGAAAACCAAGAAATGTAAACTACATAAAAACACATAAACGAATCCGAAAATCAACATAATAACTTTCTAATTAGTACAAAAACAGGACCGAGACTGATTTCAATAATTTCACTGACTCGAATCACCAATTCACAATCAATAACCTAAAATTAATTAATTCATCATAAACATATCCACAGCTTAACATAATACACACAGAAGCAATCAAATGCGTACAAACTCCAAAATTAACCTTAACTTTTATACCTCAAGGTTGATAATTGGTTTTCAATCTTTAGAAACTCACATTCCTAAGTTCCAAAATATTTATGTTTGAACGATTTCTAATACATGATTATTTGCAGAATGGATACCAAAAAGTTTACGATGTTGAATGATCTTGGAGATGCTAATGAGAAATCAGTTCTGCTGGTAAGGGTCTTAAGGAAGTGGATAAACCATGTACTTGACAACCCCTTTTCATTATTTCTTTGGATTTAATATTACAAGACGAAGAGGTACGACTTAATTATAATTATAATAGTTACTTTACGTTTCGTATCAAAAAAATGATAATATGTGTTTTATCTTATTTTTGTTCCTTAAGGGAAATAAAGTACATGCTTCTATTCCAAAGAAGTTTATAAGCTACTTTGATAATAAGATAAAAGAAACTTGCTGGTATAAAATTTCAAAAGCAAGTTTTGGAGCTTATGCTGATAGGTTCAAGTATGTGGAAAACTCGCATAGAGTAAATCTGTCCAAGACGACTGATGTAAGACTATGTGATGATTTTGTTGCCGACATTCACACATTCAAATTTACAGACATTGACACGTTGCTTGCTGGAGCAATTGCTGCCGATACATGCACTGGTTAGTACATTTAACTACTAAGTTTTATAGCTTTTGATTTTGTTTGATATCTTTTGTCTTATCACTTAACACATTTAATAACCATGGTTTTCTTTATATTGTCAACAGATGTTATTGGAATTATTAAAGATAATGGATATGCTAAATATATCACAAAGAAAAATGGTACCACTGCCAAATTGTTAGGAATCGACTTATATGGAAGCAAGTAAGTATTTTAATAATAAAAGAGTTATACATTGAACATTTGTTACTAACAATTTTATATATTTTATTTCAGTGGCAATAAAATCGGTGTCAGTTTATGGAATTCGTATGCAACACAGATTTTATCTTACATTGAGCAGAATCCACAAGAGGCTCCGGTGGTTGTTATTTTACACTTTGCTGTATACAAACCTTTTAATGGTTAGTTAATAAGAATTATATTTTATTATTAACATGTTAATTTATATTAAAAACATTTTTAACAGTTTTGATTACCTATTCATCTCAATGTTGTAATCGTTTTTCAGGAATATCTTGTATCTCTAACGCAAACGGAGTTACGAAGTTAATCATTAATCAAGAAATCCCAGAGATTGTAGATTTTAAGAACAGGTTAAACAGTTTTAAATAACTCTTAAAATAACATCCATATTTTTATTGCATGCATATGCTATTTAGCTAACAGTTTAATGTTATTGTTAGCTTGGTTCAAATGATTGCCTCTCAAACGTCTTCAAGCGCTTTGCTAAGCCCGCCAACTATACGGAATCGGTTTCTTGATGAATTTGTTAATGACACGGAGTTCAGTCATATCGGAGAAGTTGAAGCTATAACAACAGTATTGTTTAACTATTATCTTTATATATATATTAATGTCATTTTGTTATAACTTAATTAAATTATAAATTCCGTTTATTTGTTTAAGGCAAAAAAGGTTGTCGTCTGTGGAAGCATAATCCCAGCATCTAACTACAGCCGTTGGTACTACATTGCCTGTAAAGTGTGTGCTACAACACTTACAATGGAAAACAAGGAAAGCCATGAAGGGGAGATCGACGGGGAGACATCTTTGAATCAATTCAAAGGAAAGTATAAATGCAGAAGCATGAAATGCAACGGTGCTATTGTCAATGCAGTTGCTAGGTTTGTGAAAAATAACATTTGATAATAGACATAATTACTGTTTGTGCTTAAAATAAGATAACATATAATTATTGTCTATAACAATGTTAATCACCATTAATGTGCAGGTACCGGGTTCCTTTTGATGTTCAAGACTCAACTGGATCGATCCTGGCGTTAACTTTATGGGAAGGACAAGCACTACCCATTTTCAAGATTACTGCTATGGATCTGTTTAAGAGATTGGTGGAGGTAAGTTTGGTTATACTACAAAAATGCATTTTATGTTTAACTTTACAATTAAATGATTATCACACATTCATGGTTAATAAATATTTTTTATTTCTGCAGAGTGGTGCTAATCCTGATGAAATTCTTCCTAAAGAGATCCACGATATTGAGGGTCAAATTTTTGCTTTTAAGATCAACATTCAACAATACAATATAAATAAAGAAGGGTCTTCCTACAATATTTATAGACTTACCAAAGATAAAAACATAATAGACGAGCTGCAAAAAAAGCATGAATTGAATCTGGTAAGATATTTTATAGTTAAGTTATTGTTTTTGGGTTTATACATGTTTAATTTTTCTTATATTTACTGCATACCGTATTTGATAACATTAAGAATTTGATTGTTTTTTTGTTTAAAAGCCTCAGGAACCAACCTCCGATTCAAGTAATGAAGATTTCGTTACACATCCTGATATAAACATGTCTGATAAGGTATGAAGTATAGATTAATTTCGCTACAACAAGTATACCCATAATTTATGAACTTCTTTATGAAACTTTAAATTTCGTTATTAGGATTCTGTTAATATTGAAGATGATGATGTCACGACTTTGGAAACAAACACATGAAAGGCATCGGCTGTCAACAAACAAAGCAAGAACAAGAATGCTGAAACCGTAAAGAGGAAGCTCCAAGATGTGTATGATGTCGACAGCGCACCGCAACAGTCAACTTCAAAACCAAAAAGATCGTCAAAAGTTCAAGATGCTGGCAAGAACAATCTCTTAACACTTAAAAAGGAGAAATAAATAATCTGTCTTACTTTTTTTAATAACAATGCAAACTTTTGGATTGGTTTTTATTTGCTTATTTGGAGCTTCTTAAAAACACTTTTTATTTTTCGTTGATGAACAATTATGAATTGCAATTGACTTTAAATTATTTGCTATATGTCTTGTAGAAATTAGTACCCGAAGAATATTCAACACTCAGACTTGTAATTCTACTAATGGTAATGCATTTCAACATAAAAAATAAGAATATTAACAATGTTATATTTTCCTCTTTATATGAACATACATTTTAATATTATCTTAGGAACTCAAATAAAGAAGATGATCTCAAAACAGAATCGTTCCCTTGGATTATTAGACGATGACACTGAATACATCGAGGGAATTGAAGAGGCAAGCGTTGCCGGAACAGGGGCTCACCTACGTTCATTTTTTGCTACAATGTTGTCTACCAACAGCCTCTCTTGGCCCGAACACGTATGGAACAGTACCTGGAAACTCCTGTCAGACGACATCCTCCACAGGCAAAGAAAGCTATTAAAATCACCAGGTATATGTTACTTTTTACCAGATGATGTTTAATTAGGCTATCCAAAATATTAAGACCCTGTCACATGTAAATAATAAACAACTAAATAACACATTATTTTTAATAAGTATAATCTGATCAGAAACAATTATACATATGAACAATACAAATATTATTATTCAATGGAAAATAATTCAATGTTATCACGAACGATAGTAAATTTGAGTTTTAAAGTCAATTATCTCTTTTGAAAACAAACATCTAATAAAACGTATGGTTAGGAATCTATGATACAATCTGAGTGTTTGACTAATATTAACATGTACATGTTACCACTTGTATAATAATAATAATAATAATAATAATAATAATAATAATAATAATAAAAATAATAATATCAACACTACCGTACACACTGTCCTTCACCTTCTCCTTCCAAATTTATTCATTTACTTATCATTAGTGATACATAATATGTATTGTGCAAGTAATATGGCATTATTAAAATATATATGACATTGTACAAAAAAAACTCGATATCACTATACTTCGATCAATATATGTTAGGTTTTAAATATTTTTAACCGTTGACTCTAAAACAACAAACAACCTTTTACAGATTTACAGCTGACAGAAGACCAAATCAAGAACCTTACATTACTCGAAATCCAGAAAATCCTACAACAAAACAACTCGAGTTTAACAAGGTATGAGACAATGCCTTTCCCTAATGAAGAGTCCTTATCTGTTGTCAATAACTGCCTTATTCTAGACGAGTAATCATACGATCAACAAACTGAGAGAACAGAATTTGAAAAGTTGTTTAGATCAATAACCTCAGAGCAGAAAACTATTTTTGACATAATAACGAAAGTCGTACAGCAGAATAAAGGTGGTGTCTTTTTTATTTACGGTCACGGCGTGACAGGGAAAACATATTTGTGGAAGACATTGTCTTCAGCCATACGATCCCAAGGTAATATTGTTTTAAACGTTGCATCAAGCGGAATCGCATCATTATTGTTATCCGGAGGTAGGACAGCGCATTCAAGATTTCATATTCCGATTAACCTAAACGAGGACTCATCTTGCGTAATGGAACGAGGCTCAGATGAGGCCGAATTGCTAGAAAAGACAAAGCTAATAATTTGGGATGAAGCCCCAATGACCCACAAACATGCATTTCAGGCTCTTGACAAGTCATGCAAAGACGTCTTAAAGTCAAAATCGCTATTTGGAGGAAAGGGTGTTGTCTTTGGAGGCGATTTCAGACAGATTCTGCCGGTAATACAGAAAGGAAGCAGGCAGCAAATAGTAAACGCAACTCTGTGTTCGTCCTATATTTGGCATCATTGTCGGGTACTTAGATTAACAAAAAACCTAAGGTTAACGGTTGGTCAACAATCGGCTGACATAGAAGACACCAAAAATTTCTCAAAATGGCTACTAGACATAGGTGAAGGTAAAGTCGGAGGAACTAATGACGGTACGGCAAAAATAGATATACCGGATGATTTACTTATTGAGCAATGTGACGACCCTATCCTAAAGCTAATATAGTTTGTATATCCCAACATTCTAAACAACAGCCAAGACCCTACATACTTTCAACAGAGGGGGTTGCTTGCACCAACAAATGAGGTTGTTCATGAGATTAATGATCGTCTGCTCGAATTATTTCATGGTGACCCGGTCGAGTACTTAAGCTCAGATTCTGTATCCAAGTCCGACTACATAGATGGAAATGTCGATCCAACTTTATACTCCACTGAGATACTTAACGGTCTTAAAATATCCGGGCTGCCAAACCACAAGCTTATACTAAAAGTCGGCGTACCCGTTATGCTTTTGAGAAATATCGATAAAAAAAAGGGCTTATGCAACGGCACAAGGCTTCAGGTAGTATCTTTGGGTACGCATGTAATTGAGGTGAAAGTTCTTTCAGGGACTAATACTGGTGAGAGGATCTCTATTCCAAGAGTCGCCCTGACACCTTCTGATAAGAGCATCGCATTCACGTTTACAAGACGACAATATCCCTTATCAGTTTGCTTCGCTATGACAATAAACAAAAGTCAAGGACAGTCATTAACTAGGGTGGGATTGTACTTAAAGAATGATGTCTTCTCACACAGACAGTTGTATGTCGCACTATCAAGAGTTACGAGCAAAAAGGGTCTGAAGATACTGATTCTAGAAAAAAATGGCAAACATGCTAACAAAACGACAAATGTCGTTTTCAAGGAAATTTTCTCTTATTTAAATAAAATTTGTGGGTATCACTTACACTATTATAATTTCTGAATTTAGTAAAGTTTTATAAATTCATGATGTACAACAATGATTATGGAATAACTATAATTAAATACTAACAAAAATAGTATAAGGTAACCAGTCAAACAGACCTAAATCAATAAATTAAAAACACTTATAACTATAATTAAATTAAATCATGATGTATACTAACAAACATAGTATAAGGTAACCAGTCAAACGGACCTAAATTAATAAATTAAAAACACTTATAAGTAACCCGCGTAACACGCGGGCTAAAAGCTAGTATGTATATATATGTATATGGGTACGTGCATAGTGGTTCAGATCAACAAGTTCTCGGGTTTGTCAACTAATGAACCGTATACATCTGGTTCATCGTAAGATATATAAATTGAATACAAACATCAGATTTCATGTTTTACAAGTTAGAACATAGTGTTATATAGGCTATATGAATATATTATATGATAGAGATGTAACAAAAGTAGCAATTGGTACGAAATCTCAAAAGGAGCTTTTTAACAATTAAAGGACATGAATCCAGAAACCTTTGTCTCGTATTCATGACACAACTGCTAGGCTATGTGTTGTGAAGACATCTTTCATACCATGTGGACATGATGAGGCCTACCACACCATGCCAGGTAAAGTATGATGATTGATGAGCGCCATATGTGGGGAGCGCCACCCTAATAACGGCGTGATACAAACCCAATGGCGGGTCTACACGACTAACAACTAATGAATTAATCTTGTAAAAAAATAAATAAAATCACCTCTAATCTCACTCCACTTTACCACTTTTTTTTAAAAAAAAATTAAAATAGTTTAATTATTATTTTAATGGGGGTAGTGGCTAGTTAATCCACAACGCTTAAATTAACGAGATGACATGACCTAATAACTGGCTATTGCTAGTTATTCTACGACACATAACATTGTGTAAAAGTTAGATATGGTAGTGTGTTTGTACAAAGAGAATGTTGTATGTAGATAGAGTGAGATAAGTATGATATTTATAGGTTTATAATGTTTTCTAAAGGACAGCATTACCAATAATGTTGTAGTACTAATGATACTGTAACTAATCTTGACATAATCTTTAAAGGGCCCCTATGAGATATTAAAATTGCTTTTGCCCATTAAAAAAAGAAAAGAAAACGAAAGATATTATGTTGGGATTTATTTTAACGACCTAGTTACCTCCCAAAGTTAAACACACTTGAAGCATTATAGATTTATTGTGGCTTTAGAGTGTAAACAATGAGACTTAGCAAAATTGCATGCACAAGTTTTTCAAATAAACTTATAAACGTCGTTTTCACTCTTTATTGCTTTATGTGACCATCAAAGCTATCGGATCTTCAAACACTCTTTAGATCCTTATGTCTTTAACTACGTGTATTCGAAAATAGTATACTAATTTGGTTAATATGACAAAGACTACATATATAGACTGCATAAAGGCTCTAAATCACAAAACATATATGTCATGTCACGAACGAGGATATCATTGCCTCCACCTAATTCAATAAAAAAAAAAGGATCAGAAATTAAATATAGGATGCAATTTCCTCAACACGGGTATTTAGAATGAAACCAATTTCTTCATAAATGAAAATCAATTAATCATCATACATAGAAGAAGCAAGGAATTAAGTCGTCTAAAATAAACAAAAATAAAAGACCATTTGTATTGTTCAACTAAATATTGCGAACCAATAAAAACACCATTCTTGTTGTTCAACAAAAGATTACGAGCCAATAAAAATACCAACCTACGAAAATAATGGTTTAATAATTAACCACCTATTAGAGAACAAACTATCAACAACCATTGCTTTGAGCTCGAGGTTCAGAAAACACAAACTATCAAAATGAAAAAAGACGTTTCTTCACATTAACTTCCGTTTTGAGGTGTACACATGTGTATATCATGCATGCTCTTTAACAATAATCTCGGCTTTTAGGTTTGAAGACGTAAACAACTTTGGTCTATTGTTATCGAGACGTTCACCGGTGCACGTGTGAACATATCAATTATCATTCTCCTTAACATCAACTTAAGTTTTTGAGGTGTGTACACGTTAGGTTTAAGACTTTAAGGTATGCACAATTAACGTCAACTTTTCTTGATGTTGTTTCAGTGAACACCCTCACCTTCTCATGGTCATCATGTAAACAAATGTAATCTAATAACATCATTATCGTTAAAATTAATAATAAAAGTATAACTTTTTCATATATAAAAAAATGAAGTATACTTTGTTCACGATAATAAGGAAAAGATAAATGAAAAATCTTTGTGGGTGTGCGTTTATTGTGATTCAAAATTAAAAATGAAAACCTAACTCGATTCCATCACCAATACCTATCCGATACATTTCACAATCATTAATTTTAAAACTGTTTTTTTTCTAAACGTCGAACACATACAAATTCTTGGAATACTCTCATAATGGTTCGATGTCGTGAGGCCTAATTCACCTAGTGGTGCTTCACCCAAACTTAAATCCAATGAATATGGTACATGAGTGAGATTCGAACCCACGATGTCCAACATAAGAAACTTTTAGGAGAACCTAAGGTAACTCCTCAAATTTTCAAGATTTTCATCAAACTTGTATATCATGTTAGTGAAATTAAGCCTAATTTATTTTAATTTCAGTGATTTTTAAGTATGAAGATTTTGTTTGTTGTTGCACTTGCAACAGCCCATGCATGTAGTGATGTAGATTGAACAAAATTTCCCCATAGCATGTGTAAACACCATGCGTTTTCTTGATTTCAGTTTAGGGTGAGATTATGCCAACATAACTCAAAAGGTAGTTGCAACCTTTTAACGTTATTTCCATTTGTATCTTTACGTCCATCTCAAACAATCCTATTTTACTCAAAAGATGAACATGCATATGCACGTACATGGTACGTGGTCTAATATGGGGTGAATTCGATCCTAAACCAACTTTTCGTGAAAACCACTTTTAAACACCAATTTTTCAATTTTTATTTTATCATTCTTTTATATGTTACTAATACTGCCAAAAAAAAACGTGTACTACGAAAGTACATATTTGTATATTGTGAGGTTACATATATGTATCTTAATTTTATACTAGATAAATATATGTAAATTATGAGTTACATATACATAACTAACGATCTACATATATATTTTTTTATGATTTTGGTAAATATTAATAATATATAAAAAGTAAGAAATAAAAATTAAAAAGTAAATGTTTAAAAGTGATTTTCAAAAAAATCTTTCAAGATATTACTGGTTTTTATATCAACTGTCACCTAATAATCTAATATAATGATACTATGAAAACGGTGAATTTTATATATGCAAAACTGCAAAAATATAAAATAATTACAAGGTGGTTTGGGCTTGAATACCACAACTTTTTAGTTGCTGGACCTTTCCTCACTCAAAGCCCAAACAAGCATAGATTTATATAGGTTTGCTCACTCCTGATACATGTAAATTTCCATATCGGGTCCAACCCGTTAGCGACATATAGTAGCCGGATTCGAGATCAGTGGTCTCCCAAGATAGGAGGATCCCTTGAGCAGGTTAGACTTAAAAGAAACAATAGAGAGAATGAAAATTTTTTACTTCAGATTTCTACTTAATTAATTCCTAAACTTGATTTGCCTTATATAGGCTTACATTAGAATGTAAATAACTGATAGAAAACTAATAAAATATTAAGTTGCATGGTGAACATGGGATGACCAAGGGTCTTGCATGTATTACCTACCCAGCAGTTCACGGATCAGTCCTCAATCCTCATTGTTCTGAATTTTTTGATATAGTCTCGGGCCGGGATAGCTTGTTCTGACCTGTTGCTCACTCCTAGTCCGAACTGACCTATTTTTTTCTCATAGAAAATAATCCCCTTGATTTTTTCTCAAATGTGTTCTTAATATTTTATATAAAACATTAACAGAATTACATAAACACTTTATAAATCAAAAGTTAGTTTACAAGATGAATTACAAATAGCACAATTCATACATGATACCCTTCAACTCAAAAAAGGTGAAGAAGCTTACAATTTTTATAACACATTTCCAAACAAACACTTTTGAAAATCATTTTAATTTTTAAATTTGGTCCTAAAAGAAGCTCTTAGCAGGAGCTCTTCCTACAGCTTTCATCAAGTTAGCCACTTCAATAACCCTACCTGTCTTGGTTCCCCTAACAGACTCAGCCGATGCTCGCCTTTCCTCTGCCTTCCGGTGCGCTTTTGCTATCTTGTTTTCCATCCTTTCCATCGCTCTTGCTTTCTTCTCCTCTAGTTTCCTCTACACAAACATTAATAGAAAAGTTAGTGACAAATTTAGTTACAAAAAGTTATTTATAAATTATTATATGAATATTTTGTTACTTCGACTTGCTTCATCTTTAAAGTCGCCTTCTGAACTTGCTCACTCTCCCACCCTTTAATAATCGCGTCTTCACACTCGAACCTATTTGTAATCTCCGCAATCTTAGCATTCTTCCATGCGCTTATCTTCGATTCAACCTCCTCTTTCTTCACACTTGTCACCGGCACCACAACCTCCCTCATATTGCTACTAGCTTGCAACATACCATCAACTCGATCATTTTCAACTACAATACTCTCTGCCACTGACCCTGCCACCACCAATGTACTATTATCGACACTGGTAACTGAAAAATCGTCACGAGACATTTGATCACTTGTAGCCATGGATAAGTATGATTGAAGTGGATGGTGAACCGGTGGAGGACGGATGGATGGTGGGCTTAAGGCATGTATGTCCCTCATAAAGGTTTCATTGTCACTATGGTTTGAATCTTGCCTAGCAACTACTTGATAGTTAGACATTTAATTGTGGTTGAAGAAAGTTATTTTGAGGTAACACATAAATAGATGTGTATATGCATTGTGACATATATAAAATCCTTAAGAGGATGCTTCCTTTCTGAATATCTAAACATGAATGTCACTGTCCATTAAAAAGTTTTGAAATTTGATTATATGTATATAGCCTGTGATTAAAGTGATTGGTGTAGATTATGAAAACGCGTTTTTGGACTTGTTTTAACTTTATTCGAAAAGCACATATTATACGTACCCACATTGATTTTATTTATTTATTTGTTTGTTTGTTTGTTAATTAAATATTACTTTACTTGTTTCGAAAGTTGGACAATATGGGTTGATAATTTCATTATCTAGAAGAAGAGATTGTTATTTAGAAAAAGGTGTCCACTGTCCACATCAACTTCATTTTGTTAATTGTGCTATTGATTTTCTACAAAAAGTACTAAAGACTAAAAACAAATCACTTTTAACAAAAGATTCAACGAGTAGTGAATATTCCTAGTATTTTTTGTTTTTTAATCCTACCAATAAATTTGTTCCCCGACCCGAACGTAATTTGTAATTACAACCGCTTCACGATTTACATGTGATGCTAGACACAAACTTGTTTAGACACAGGTTAATATGACACGACTTGTTTAAGGAAACGACAAATAATTAATACTCTATACATAGATACATAATTCTCAACATAATAATCGTTAACATATTTGAAGTCTTCAATATATAAAATCCATAAAAGTCTTCGTTAATACATAACATATTTGAAGTCTTCAATATATAAAATCCATAAAATTCGACACGTGTCAAAGGCGGCTAAACTTAGCCTACATCTATGGTTATTTAGCCGACATCTTTGACTCTTAGCCGGCTTCGGAAAACGTGTCTATTTAGTTAGCCGGCTCTAAAGATTCCAATCTTTGGAGCCGGAATCTTTGGAGCCGGCTAACTAAATAGACACGTTTTCCGAAGCCGGCTAAGAGTCAAAAATGCCGGCTAAATAACCATAGATGTAGGCTAAGTTTAGCCGCCTTTGACACGTGTCGAATTTTTATTGGTTAAAGGTGGGGCCCGTTTACTTTTTATAAAATTCCGTGCCCATAAAGTGGAGGCTAAAGCTTAGCCGCCTTAGCCGGCTTCGGTGACGTGACAGTTGTTTATTGGTTAAAAAACCAATGATTGGAGAGATGTAGGCTAAATAGACATGTCTATTTTGGTAATTTTTTAGTCAAACTTGTCCATTTGGGTAATTTTCCCTATATTTTAATGTGAAGTATTTGAAGAATAGAGAGTTGAGAGAGCAAAAATATGTGAAAATGCACTGCGCTTTAATGCCTTTACTCCATGTCCACTTATAAGATGATGCAGCGATATAAACAAAACGAAGATCGAATCACGTTGATTCAGTGAATACCCGTGATGAACTTCAGAACTCCCAAATCCCACCCAAAGGTCTAGGGAAAATGAAGAGAAAAACAAAATTTATTAATATTCAAGTCTAACTTTTGGAATTACATCACAAGCATATAAAAGACTTCCAAATACGAAATGGGCCTAAAATGGGCCATGGGCCAAACACAAACCCAAAAACAAAAAGACAAAAAGTACTGAAAAAAGATAAAAGGCCCAAAACTTCATTTAGGAGGCGTTTTTGGGCTTCGGACAGGGCGTAGGCGGTTTGACACAATGGGCTCCTCGTCTCAAGCTTCGATTTGACTGGTAATAGGCCTGAAACGGAGCTTCGTTGGCCAAGTTATGCCCGTTTTCGTGGGCCACCTTTGGAGACACGATCATGGGCCTCCAAATATAACATAGCCTGTTCGTCAATACTTGGGCCTTCATCATTCCCTCCTGGATAGACAAAATTCGACCTCGAATCTGCAGTGACCTCATCATCAGACGAATCCCCATAAAATGGCAGCAAGTGTTTGACATTAAAGACATTTGAACAGTGAATATGACTTGGCAACTTCAGACGGTAAGCATTCAGATTTATTTTCTGGACAATCTCCACTGGTCCGATTTTCTTGGCTGACAATTTGTTATACTCCCCAACTGAAAAACGATCTTTAGTTAAAACAACCCACACAAAGTCTCATACTTCAAAATCAACTTGTCTTCGTTTTTTATCAGCAACCTGCTTGTACTTTGAATTGGCTCGAACCAGGTTGTCATGCACATCTTTATGAATCTCATGTAGCCCCTCAACAAAATCTTTCACTTTCTTAGGTGCAGAACCAGGAACAGGAAGTGACATCAGGTCAAGGGGACCCCGTGGCTGAGCAGAATAAACCACCTGAAAAGGACTAAACCCGATACTTCTATTGACAGCATGATTATGAGCAAACTCAACTTGACATAGCTTTTGATCCGAAGACTTCACATGATCACCCACTAGACATCGTAAAAGATTACCAAGTGACCGATTAACAACCTCCGTTTGCCCATCCGTTTGAGAGTGATAGGCACTACTGAAGTTAAGCTGAGTGTTCACCATTTTCCATAGGCTGCGCCAAAAATGACTCAAGAAACGAGTGTCCCGGTCAGAAACAATAGAAGATGGCAAACCATGCAAACGATAAACATCCCGAAAGAATAATTGAGCCACATTAACTGTATCTGTCGTCTTCTTGCAAGGAATAAAGTGCACCATCTTGGAGAACCGATCAACAACAACAAAGATCGAATCGTTACCCCTCTGAGTCCGAGGTAACCCCAACACAAAATCCATACTAATGTCAGTCCAAGGCTTTGAAGGGACTGGTAAAGGCATATAAAGACCCGCATTAGTAGTAGTGCCCTTTGAGACTTGGCAAATTCGACACCTTTTGACATAACGATCTACCTCTTTCCTCATAGTAGGCCAAAAGTAGGAAGACTGCACCAAATGTAAAGTACGGTCACGACCAATATGACCCTCCCCATGTAACTCCTGAATAATTTTCAACCGAAGACTGGAGTCAGGAATACATAGCTGATTCCCTTTGAACAAAAACCCATCATGCAAAAGAAAGTCTGACTTCTGACCCGCTTGCACATCCTGCAACACAACTGAAAAATACGGGTCAGTGGTTAACTGTTCACGAATAACATCCAACCCCAACACATTGATTCTCACAGCAACAAGCAGATTCCCCCTCCTGCTCAAGGCATCAGCAACACGGTTTGAAACACCAGTTTTGTGTTTGACCACAAAAGTAAACTTTTCAAGAAAAGCTAACCAACGCCCGTGCTTATGAGATATCTTGTCTTGCGTGCGAATATGCCTTAGAGAATCATGATCAATGAATAAAACAAACTCTTTATGAAACAAATAGTGACGCCAATGCTTTACAGCTTGGACCACTGCATAAAACTCCAGGTCATAAGTACTATATCTCAATGTTGCCCCTGTTAACTTCTCACTAAAATAAGCAATTGGTCGACCCCCTTGACTGAGGACCCCGCCAATCCCAACCTTCGAGGCATCAGTATGAAGTTCAAAAACTTGTGAAAAGTTAGGCAATACCAGAATTGGTGCGGTAGTGAGTTTTTCCTTGATAACCAGAAAAGCTAACTCTGTTCCCTCTGTCCATACAAACGTCTTTCCCTTCATGCAATCTGTCATAGGGGCCATAATGGAACTGAAGTGTGGAATGAATCGCCTATAAAAAGGAGCAAGCCCATGAAAACTGCGGGCTTCAGTAATGGTGATAGGATTTGGCCAGTTTTGAACAGCTTCAACTTTAGATTCATCCACCTGTATCCCATCACCTGAAATAACATACCCTAAGAACAAAACTTTAGGGGTCATGAACACACATTTCTTAGTTGCTGCATAAAAACTGTCTCTGCGAAGCAAGGCCAAAACCTTCTTGACATGCACGACATGCTCACTGAAAGAAGCACTATAAATAAGAATATCATCAAAATATACCACCACAAACTTCCCAATAAAAGGCCTGAGCAACTGATTCATCACACGCATAAAAGTACTAGGCGCGTTTGATAAACCAAAAGGCATCACCAACCACTTATACAACCCTTCACGAGTCTTGAAGGCTGTTTTCCACTCATCCCCAGGTCTAAGGCGAATCTGATAATAACCACTCTTCAAATCCAACTTTGTGAAAACAGTGGCACCACTAATCTGGTCAAGCAAATTATCAAGTCGAGGAATAGGAAACATGTACCTCACAGTAATCTTGTTGATGGATCGACTTTCGACACACATCCTCCAGGTACCATCCTTCTTCGGAGTTAACAAAGCAGGAACAGCACAAGGGCTCATACTTTCACGAACATGACCCTTAGAAATCAACTCCTCAACCTGTCTACGCAACTCTTCATGCTCTCTCGGGCTCATCCTGTAATGTGGCCTATTGGGCAATTTTGAACCAGGCTCCAAATCAATATGATGTTGGATGTCACGCAAAGGTGGCAGGCCATCCGGCAAGTCATCAGGGAAAACATCAGAAAATTCCTCAAGTAAAGGAATCGTAGCTTCAGGAATCTCAACTTCCTCGGCCACTGGTTTCCCTATCAAAACGAACACATTGTCTGCCTCCACCAACTCATCTTCAAACTGACTAATGGTCAACAGGTTACCCGACTGCTTTGTGGCTAGCTGCTTGGGCTTGCTTGGAACAAGCGTTATCCTTACTCCACTAAACATGAAGCTATAAGAATTTGACCGTCCGTTATGTTCTATACTTCGATCATACTCCCAAGGTCTGCCCAACAACAAGTGACACGCATCCATAGGAACCACATCACACACAACATCATCTTTGTATGTGGTCCCAACAGAAAAAGAAACAAGGGCCTTTTTAGAGACCGTTACCTCTCCCCCCCTTTTTAAGCCACTGAAGCTTGTAAGGCTTATGGTGACTCTCCGTCTTCAAGGCCAACTTTTGGACTGCCTCTTCAGAAATCAGATTGTCACAACTTCCAGAATCGATAACAAACGTGCAAACCTTCCCCAAATGGTACATGTGAAGTGGAAGATATTATGTTTAAGCCATCCGTCTCCATCAGCCTTTGGGTATAACAAGAACGCCTAACCACCAAATTCACCCCCACATCACCGGTCACAAACTCCTCCTCGTACTCGGGCTCTTCATCATACTCTGGGGCCCTTTCATATTCTTCATACTGTTCATCTTCTGATTCAACAAGCAAATGCCTCTTACCCGCCTGTTTACAGTCAACTTGCCGTTGACCCGTCTCACCACATTTGAAACTACTAGCCCCCTTAGAAGTTGACCCAGTGTTGTTGGCCCCCGACCTCTGTTGACTAGGCACGACACGATGTCCTCCACTACCCGACCCCGAATTTCTTCCAGCAGGGGCTGGTGAATACGAACCGCCTACCCGACGGTTTTGTTTTTCAAAAGCCAAGGCCCTTTGGTATGCCTCGGCGACCGTTAACGGATCAAAAAGATTTACAGAGTCCATGATCTGAACCCTTAAACCTCCAATATACCGAGCAACGAGTTGTTCATCGGTTTCATGAATATCATTACGAGAAATCAAATGATAAAACTCGGTCGTATATTCATCAACCGACCTGGATCTCTGTTTTAGATTCTGCAAACGCTGATACATCAACCGTTGAAAGTTGTGAGGTAAAAAAGTGTCCCGCAAACACTTCTCATCTTGGCCCATGTCACGATCCGCGACTTCTCGAGTCTATTTCGTGTCATCTTCAACTGTTTCCACCATGCTGATGCCCTCCCACGTAGCCTGGTAGCGATCAAAGAGACCCGCTTATTTTCAGGGACCTCTCGGAACTCAAACACCTCTTCTACAATAACCAACCAATCAATGAACCCTTCCGGATCCAAACTAGTCTCACCAAATTCTGGGATATCAGTTCGGATCCCAGCATCCCAACGCCGGTTGCCATCACCAGGTTCTTGCCTTGGTCCCCTCACGTACCCCTCTTCGGAAGACGAACCATCATGACCAAAAAATGGATTATCGAAGTCACACCCCTCCCTGTTTTCAGGGACCTATCTTCTACGATTCATCAAGTCAGCCATTCGATCAATGAGTTGATAGACCACTTGATCCAATCGTTGCTCCACCCGCACCATAAACCGTTGTTCCAACTCTCGTTCGTAAACCTCATCGAGCGGTATCTGTTGTCTCCTTGGAGCCATTTTCGATCTACGTCTTTTTTGAGAGTTTTGGGATGTTCTTCACGGGTATTCTTAGAATCAACGTGTTTGACTTCCAATTTTATCATCCCGCTACGTCAGTTGGTATCAGAGCCGAATTCCTGGCTCAGTATGGCTTGTGAGGGGGACAATATCAACTGACGTAGCGTGAATCATAGATATTGTCCCCCTCACAAGCCTTACTGAGCCAGGAATTCGGCTCTGATAACAACTGACGTAGCGTGATGATAAAATTGGAAGTCAAACACGTTGATTCTAAGAACACCCGTGAAGAACTTCCCAAAACTCTCAAAAAAGACGTAGATCGTAAATAAGATAAATAATTGAACATGTTGATTCACACGAATACCAGGATCAATTCTTCCAACTATCGTTGATTCACGAAGAATACCGATAATTAGGTCATTCAAATACTAACACACACTGTGATAGAGAGGAAATGATTTTTTTTTATATATTCCAAACCTTATTTTCTTACATAACAAAATCTCAATTATTTAAAAGAAATAGAAAACCATTAGGCTTCTAATGATTAAACCAAAAGACATAAAATATTAATTATAAACTCTTCTAATTCCATAACTCATGTCGTCATTAGTCGGTAAACTTTTGATCTCCCCACATCATAAGGTGAGAGCAAACTTAAATAAACTTTGACATTGGTATGCATTTGACATGATTATAAACCTTTTGTTCTTTTATAACTTAACTATTTATTGTCAACTACATCTAATGATCCAATCCTATCGAAATCTCACTATCACTATGAAGTCTCACTGTGCCACACAAAAGCATAAGATATGGTATCTGAAATTATTACCTCTCACACCTGCATTAGTAATCAGCACATCAGTACGCCCGAACGCGTACCAAGCCCTTTTGACCTAGGCCTCAATGGCCAAACCCTCAGCACCAACATCAAGCTCCACAGCCACTGCTTGAACACCATGGGTGAGTTCGCTCATTTGTTAGAGTCTGTTGATCTCATCACATAGAGACATCAGACGATCCATCCGTCGAGCGGCTGCCACAATTCTGCACCCAGCTTTTGCTAGACCTAAACAACATTCTCGGCCAATCCCAGACGATGCTCCCGTCACCATCACAACCCACTAAGCTCGTCACAAGGCACGGATTCAGAGCATTTAGTATTATGATCTCCCATGCTAATTTTGGGATTTTGCGATTGAGTTTTAGAAGTAATTATTCAGATCCAACATTAATGCAAATGGTTATGTAATGTATTTCTTAGGCGTATCTTATAGGAACAACATGGACAAGTTGGAAGTTAATAACCGACTAATTGTTCACGGTGCTAAAATATGAATACAACATATGCATGTTCGATGTTCGCATTACTGTATATGGCAAGTGATTAGTTTCTGTACATATTAAACCTCATATCCCCATAAATAAATAAATAAAATAAAATTATATTACATATAACTAAACAGGATGGGGAGCAGAACATGTCTTGGATGGTGAAAACTTTAACTGCATAACATAAATATCTTCGAACACGAATTAATGCTTGCACTTCCTCTTGGATGGTAAATTAGCTGAAGAAAAACGGGAGAACCTTTTGAAAGCACCAGAAAGGAAGTTTGTGGTGATTGAGGCTTCTGAAATGAAATCATAAAGGACCAAGGCAAAAGCTAACAATGAAGATAAGCAGATTAGATTTCACAATGTGTATGCATGTGTGTTGATTCGGATAAGTATAAATAATTTGGAGGATCCAAGTCTAAGACGATACGCATGAGTTGAAGATACATATCGTGGTTTATAAATAGATGATTGACAACTAGTAACTGTTAGTACCTCTATTGTTGTTTGATATCATTGTAACAGACATGTGTTGACTCAATACAACAAGATTAGTATTAACATTTTGGTGTTCATGTGATTGATCAAGTGAACTGTGAATTGATAGTTTGATACTCTGTAAGTTTACAAGATTCTACAATCAAATCTTGTTAGAATAGTTTAATTGTTTGTATTTGAAGACTATCTTGATTCTGACAACCTCACTTTCATCGGTAGCAAAAGGCCTGTATGTGTTTATTTTGAGTATCTATTAAAATGAGGTAAGCCGGAGGCGGGAAAAAAGTCAAGAATCTTCAGAACAATTTCAAGGATCCAATAAGCTCTGTCGTCGTGCACTCGTGCTTAGCTGCCGCCTAATCACGGTCAAGCCACCACTCTTTTGTAGTACTACGGCCTTCCATCAAGCCGCTTTCAGAACTACATAATCAATGACGATGAAAAATATGGATAGTTATTTATTGGCAAAATAGAAGATTGTGGATTTGTGGCAGAGTTTTGGACCTACAAGTTAAGAACCGGGATCGAAACTAGTGTTGTCGTCATTGTCTTTGTTGTAGTCGTCGTCGTGGTTTTCTTTGTCGTTGTGGTTGCCATTGTCATTGTGGTGATCGTTGTGATTGTTGTTGCTGTGGTTGTTGTCTTGTCTTGTCTTGTCTTGTCTGGGCACCCGAGATTCTACCGCTCTGACTAAAGGAGTATTGGAACACATATTAACATTAGAATTTATTAGTATTGATCCCAAGAGCCCAGTTGGCATCTCTAAATATTGTAATCCCTATTGCATGGAATGTAATTCGGTCTGTCATAATCTTATAGGTTCATTGTACACGATATAATTCACAAGAGTTGGTAATTTTGTTGATGTGTTGGTTCTCATAGTTGGAATATAGCATTTGATATCTAGATGTAGTAAACAAAACGAATAAGAGGTCCAGCGACAACCAGTTGCACCACCACCATTGACTGTGGCTGGGTGGCTAGGTTGAGGGCGGGACAATGGCTGTTTCCAGGTCGGCGGTGGTGTACGTGTTGGCGGTGATACAATGTGGTGGGGGCACCAACGAGGTGGTAGGGTGGCGACATGGGTGATGGATATGCGACAACAATGAGTGGTAAAAAAATTTCATTTACAATCAACGCATTATGAATGAAAGTGAGATTTCAATTTAAACAACTTCTGCGAACCAAATACTCTAAAATTTTTATTTCAGATTCCAACTTTATTGCATTATGCAAACTAGACAAAGAATAGGGGATCATGTTGAAGTAGTGCAATCAAGAATCAACAAGCCCTTTTAGCGTTATGGGAAACTTTATAGCTTCAAGATGTGAGTTGATCGTGCTCTAAGTCTTACTATTCAATTTCATGTATTCAATCTAAAATCAAGCCTTAAAGTTCAACTTAAGTGCTTGAATTGTAAAACCGTTTTTTTTTATTTCTTTGAACGCTAACAAGCACGTACACCCTTCTAATCCTAATTCTAAAAATACGCTATTGCCCACCATAGAAATAGAACTCTCAAAAACCTCGTAGTGATGGAATCCATTTTACACATCTTGACACCACTAGGTCCCATATAGTTGGTATTTTAATCTTTCAAGATCAAGTATATATTCATATGTATTTTTTATTTTTATTTTCTCTCATCCAGCAAAACTAGCTACTTGCATATGGTTAACCTAAGGCAACCATTTTAGAGTCCTCGAGTGAAAAAAACAAATTGAAGGCCGTTTAAAACAATTGATTTTTTTACTTTAAAATTCATTTTCATGTGATCATGTAAAAACAATGAAAAGTTAAGTTGAGAGCCATGATATTTGAAATGTGCCCCCCAAGAGCAAAACTAGAGTCTTCCTATTATACTTTGTGTGGTTTGGCTTGTAACTCTCACAGTGAACCTAATATACATTAAAAACGTATTTCATATTTTTAAAACTGTCCTTCAGCCTACTCATTATTATAACAAGTAACATTTATTTATTTTAGACTACAACTTGGCATAACACACATTATATTGATCAAATATCATTTTGTTTATAAACTTACAGTTTCGAAGAAACAAATTATAATTCATGTGTTTAAATATTCTCGAATAGGTGTGAATTTTGTTTTGATATTAAAATTTTTAAACACAAACCACCAACACGACATGTTCCACGACATACATTACATGAATACAAACACGTGTGTATACATACATAGGTTCACCAAATCGCTTACACAATGACATCTTGATAAACGTGTTCATTAAAGCATTTACCTATAAAACGATGATTGCAAAATTTGCTTATTAATTGTGTTGGCTTTGACCACAGACATGATACACCTCACAACTCTAAAGCCTAGGGTAAATGGGGACACCAGTTAACGTGAGGCCCGACTCGACAATGTACACATTACCACTTATGTACTTGGACGAGTCATGAATCAGATACCTGACTAGTCGGGTCAAGGCAGGATCTGTTGTACCAAATGTCCGTAACGGAACAGATTTTTCTGCCACTACATTGAGCCAATCCGCTTGTAATAGTTTTTCTGTAATCTCTGACTTGAAAAGCCCGGGACAAATGCAATTCACCTTAATGTTGTATGCACCCACTTCCATAGCCATTATCTATGTATTCAAATCATTTGAGCTTAGAAAGAAGAAAGTAGCATAAATTGCATAACATATATCTTGAACTGATAGGGGAAAATTACCTTAGTCATAGTAACAACACCCGCCTTTCCAGCGGCATAACCAACACCTCCAGGAACTTCTCCACGAGCAAGACCAGCAATAGATGAGATATTGATGACGGATCCTTCTTGTTTAGCGTTACGCATAAGGATACAAACGTGCTTTGACACCAACCATGTTCCGGTCAAATTTGTTCTATTAGTGCTTTCCCATTCTTCTTCAGACAAATCCAACGGTGACCGCAAATTACCTTGAAACAAACACATCATAAAAACTTAAATTAGAAGAGAGAGATTTAGGCATGCGACAAGACATGCTTTTTTTAATGAAACATGACGGCAATAATGTCTTGTATATATGTTACTTAAGTATTATTATGACAATAATAGCCTATTTGTCGTTTTCTTTTAACAACTATTCAAGTCAGATACAATCTCAAGATCAAGATCTTGATCTATATCATAAAACCAATACAAATCTATGATTTTAAGTTTTAACCACATGACCAAGAACAAATCACCTATTTAAGAACATATAGTATCTGAAAATATTACCTCTAACACCCGCGTTATTAATCAAAACATCAATACGTCCAAACGCATCCCACGCCTTTTTAACCGAGGCCTCAATGACAGGACCCTTAGCACTGACATCAAGCTCCACAGCCTTAGCTCGAACGCCATCGTTGACTCGGAGTGCGTTGATCTCATCACATAGAGACTTGAGACGATCTACCCGCCGTGCTGCTGCAATGATTTTGCAGCCAGCTTTGGCAAGATCTATACAAAAGTCTCGGCCAATACCGGACGATGCTCCAGTCACCAACACAACCTTCTCGCTAAGCTCATACCATGGTTCGAACACGGAAGATACAGTGTGATCGGCCATGGAGTTTTAGTAGTGATTTAGATTAAACAAATCGGGTTTCGGCTTGTTATGGATATCTAGAGATGAAACAGAAGACTGGGAAAGTTGGAATACGATTATATATATATATATAGGATTCAACCCTGAGACTGAGACTGATTCTTAGTCTAGTTTGTACAACGATCGATCTTGCATTCACACAAAAGTCAACTAAAGCAACGTTTTAGCTACCCTCAACTTGATGTTTTAAAATGTTGTTTATGATAAATAATAATTAAGTTAATTACTCAATGGTTAAGTTTGACCATAAATAATTGAGTTTAGTATAACAGATCTGGAACCTAACATTTAACGTCGTTAACTTTTGTTAACTTAATGCGAAAAATACTTTTTTATTCTGGTATGCTTTTTTGTGGTTGGATTTTCGTAAAAAAATGGATCTTTTGGGAAAAGCTAGGATTAAATGGGATATGGATATGGATGGTGATGAAAATAACAAATACTTAATTTTGTGGCTTTATTAACAGGATTTGAAAAACTCTAGTATTAACGTTTATAAAACTTTGAGGCATGCCTTTGGGTTGTACGTAGCCATTAAATTCAGCGAAACTATACATATGAGACTTTGGTTATCAATATCTAGTAGTCGTTTTACTCACCTTTCCTTGGTTGATAGTGGTGAGCTTTTGGTGAGTGGAAATTAAGACTAAAGAAACTTGCAACTTGCTTGGTCAACCTGGGAAAATTTATTTTCCTTGTTTCGGAACGCAAAGGTTGATTGAAATTTGATCAACGATCAGTGCTTATACTCTGATCATTTATCAAAATCCTCTTCAATACTAAATGAAGGTTTGTAGTAGTTTGGTCTTTTGTATCAAAATGCTTGGTCTTAATTAGTACCAACATTGTTGTTGATCATAACCAACGTTGGTCTTTAGTACTGAAGTTGTTGATCAAAATCAAAACTCAGTATTGACTGAAGCAAAACTAATGTAATTGTTGTGGTTGAACCCCTATATAAGTTTATAACGAATCATTTGGTTTGATTTCATATAACAAACGTTTTACATTTGAATTTCACATATTAGAATGTCTTAGTCCTTTGACTTCCTATTCATATCTTATTTCTTTTTTGATTATTGATTTCCTAATAGCCGAAATACTTTATTTGAAAATGAAGTACGTGATTCTGAAAGATACCCAATCACAGACAAAATATGAAACCACTACAGTGCCCATCTTTTTCTTCTTTTAAAATCTTACAGACTAAATAAACTATAAACTGAAGAGTAAACAGTTATTTACTTATTTTTGTTCTTGTGGTTTGGTCACTTAAGGTGTTTCTGTCTAAAAGTTTTGTTTAGCATTTTTGTCGTCATAGGTTCCAGAAGTTATTTCGGACCAAATCAATAATAGGTTAGTTGTGATATGTTAACTATATACATAAAATAATTATGTATTATATACATAAATAATAATAATTTATTAAATCAATAAATGGTTTATTCAATTAAAAGCGTAAAAAGACTATAAATAAATGGTAAGAATGGATGACTTTAGGTGAGTTGGACAGAAACGACGACTTTTAGAAACCATGATAACATAATTGTTATAAAGAACTTTTAGGATTGGAATGGCAAAATGATCAAAAAAAATTGATGAAAATAATAGTTTACTCTAAATAGAATAATGTAGATGGGATAGAACAGGTCGGCACCACTAATGAGCTGGGGGGGGGGGGACGTACGGGGTTTGGGTTTTTGTTACCATTCAAAAGCAAGCGTGGGGACTTACGATATCGGTGGTAACAACGTTTCTAATTGGATTCGTGAAACGTTTGGGCTTTGGTTTATTATAGATAACATGGAGCCATGGAGGAGCTACTGGGTCGGTTATTATTAAGTTATAATCAGACCCATATTTATGCTTCTTTGAGAAAAAACTAGAAACACCAATCCTAGTGTATTTATATCCCTCGATTGTAATCTTTGCGCCTAAATAAGGAAATAACCTGGTTGCAGCTCGTATAAATCCCTGTT
Source organism: Bidens hawaiensis (assembly GCF_021521415.1). NCBI lineage: Eukaryota > Viridiplantae > Streptophyta > Magnoliopsida > Asterales > Asteraceae > Bidens > Bidens hawaiensis. The sequence continues at coordinate 1,011,720 of NW_027491347.1, read as the reverse complement.
GGGACCTAATCAAGTAAAATTCTTGTGTAGTTTATCGTTATTTTCTATGCGCGTGTGTTTAATTACTGGTTGTGCATGTTTATGTATCGTCGTTTCCGTGTTACCGCCTAACACGATGGTAGGGTGGTGACGGCAACAACAATGGCGAGGAAACGGTAGGTCAACGGTGAAGCTGTTGGACCTTTTCATTTATTAAAGCCCAAACAAGCACAAATTGAAAATATGAATCCAGATATTGGCTTGACAAAAAAATTAAAAAAAATACCAACTTGATGGTTAAAGGTACAATATATTAAAACAATATTCATTTGGAAAATATTATTCTAGAATCAAAACGTCACAGTTTTGACCCGACTTAGTAGGCCATTATTATATGTACGAACTTTTCTCCAATTCAATTTCATAAACATCACCTGTCCAAATCTTTTTGAGCTTAGATAAAATAAAACTCCCTGTCCAAATCTTTTGAGCTTATAATAAATAAAACTCCATTCATGACGTATAATATATATCCAATGGCTCTAATTTCGAAGATAAATGTGATTAATGGCTAATCTAGAAGAAAAGTTGAAGGTAGCACGGGCTAAAAAGATTTTGTTCATAGGTAGTCGATGCATAAAATGGAGAAGGAAAAAAAATTACATAGGAGTTGTACTTCGTCAAAAAAGTTGAGGAGCAGCGCGGGCTACTCCCCAACCTATACTCATACTAGATCCGTCCCTGCATGTGATCACGGTTTTATAGCTAATTCCGATTCCATAATGATCCTGATTAAGACAAATAGACATTTTATATATTTATTTATATTCAATTCTTTTTTTATCGAAGAATTTCTTTTAATCTTAATCGTCTATGATGCAACAATTATAAAAATTACTCAAACTTACACAACTTGCTGTCGCATGCCCTTCACATTTTCAAAATATAGTGGCTAAAATCATACTAAAAGAATACAACCATCTCACCACCTTCCATTAAAATAATAAACTAACTTTTTAATAAAATATATTCCCAAGTTTTCTTTGAATACCAGATATATTCCGGAGTAGTCTTCACTCCTTTTTAGTTTTTTAAACAACTTCTAATAAACAATGTATACATTCTATCGTTTTATAGGATATGAACTCTCAACTTTTTAGATAGATTGAAGATAGTTAACTACCATTCCAACAGGGTGTTCCTGAGACCAACTGACAAGTAATTAAAAACATCTATATCAAGCTACACCCCCAGGGTCTGAGTGATGTGGTAATGAAAACAAACTTGAGGTGACAAGAATCTACCACCGTTGTGGTGTACAAGTCCAAGAAGTTTGTCCTTGGCTGCGAACTTGCAGCTAACCTGCATTGTGGGTCCTCCCGCCTCTTTTATACGCACACATAATATATATACATAATAAGGTTTATGTAGGTTTGTTGTTGTGGGAAAACATAGGGGTGTTCAAGAAATTCGAAAAAACCGAAACCTGAAACCCAAATGATCCAATTTGAATTCTTATTCGGATATTCGGATCGGATAAGTCCGAATTTCCAAATAACTAATTCGGATAGGGATTTCAAAATATTCGGATAGTTCGGATTATTCGGATATCCGAGTAATCCGAATAAATAACATGTATTTTGTTTGACTTTATTCGTGTACTGTTTTAATTTTTAGAATTATGATGATCATGGATTTAATTAGACTCTTGTTTGTGTGTGTTTTATTTTAATTCTGGTTTTGTATTTTTATTTAATTAGACGTTTGTTTGAATGTTTGTTATACAGTTTATTTCGGGTTATTCGGATTATCCAATTCCGATCCGAATCCATCCGAAATCAATTCGGATCGGATAGGAAGAATCCTAATTCGGATCAAATCGGATTTTGGATAGGCTCCTAAAAATTTCAAATCCGAATACTCCGTTATCCGATCCAATGATCACCACTAGGAAAAAGTAAGGGCTTTAAGAAAAGTATGGAATCTGATGTGACGATGATGTGTCAGTTTGTATGAGTTTGTTGTTGTGGATGCTCTAACTATCATTGTACATTGGGTAGCCTCATTCATTCTTGATTATCGAATATGATGCTAAAAAAATATGTTTAGTTCATTGTATGTTGGTGCTTAGATCTCTTTGCAATAAAACTTTTGTCCTGACTATTCATTGAATCGTTCAAGAGATGGAGATGAAGATATATATCATATTCACATAAGGCATTCAAGAACACTACCAAGCCTTTTTTGGCGTTATGTAAATTTTTTTTAGCTTCAAGATATGAGGTGGTGTTGGGAAAAGATTTAAGAACTTATAAATTATAATACATATCAATTTCAACTAAGGTATGGTCATGATGGTTTTTGTTGGTAAGTTTGGATGTAAAGCTCTGAATAAATGAAAGTTCTAAATCAAGTTTCACCTACTTAATATTTTCACTGAAGCTTTGTGAAGTTTCTACAACTGACATAGGTGAATAGGAAAGAGTTACAAATGGGCGGAAGTTACCACAGTCTTTGAGTTGCAACTGATGTGCGACTAGTCGTTACTAATGCGGAAAAAGCTCCCCCCCCCCCCGCGGGGGCGGAAATCCCATCTCCATTGGTTGGTTTTCATTCTTTGGCCCCACCATTATATTCATCAAACGTTTTCTCCACATCGTTGGGAGACTTTTTGAACCTCAAACGCCTGAAAACGGTTGGTGGGGGGAGCTCCGCGGCATTTTGGGCCACTACGCTTGGCCTTTAAATTTTTTGAGTTACTTGTGGCCCCAATGATAAAACTTACTGCTTATGGGCCAACAGGCCATGCAATTAACGTTTATAAGCCCAATAATAAGATTTGAAGGGCCCAAAGAAGCTATGTAATTTCAAATTTTCAATAAAAATTTATTAAAGGAGACAAACATGTGTTAATATGGGTGTCCAATAAATTCGTTACAATGATAACATTAAACAAACGTGTTCATTAAAGCATTTGCCTATAAAAGTATAAAACAATCATTGCTAAAATATGCTTATTCATACTCTAAAGCTTAGAGGAGAGTGGGATATCAATTGGGATACTGCCTAAGGTGGTACCCGAGTCGACAATGAACACACTGCCACTTATGTACTTGGACGATTCATGAATCAGATACCTGACCAGTCGGGTCAGGGCAGGATCCGTTGTGCCCAGTGACCGTAACGGAATGGAACTTTTAACCATTTTATCGAACCACTTCAATTCTAATAGCTTTTCTGTGATCTCAGACTTGAAAATCCCGGGACAGATGCAGTTCACCCTGATGTTAAACTTACCCATTTCCATAGCCATAACCTGATTAAATCACTTGAGCTTAGAGAAAGAAAAAAAAGATGCATAAATGGGATGACATATATCTTGTGTTTGGTGGTGAAAGATTACCTTACTCAATGTGACAACACCTGCCTTTGAAGCTGAGTAAGCAACACCTCCGGGAAGTTCTTGACGAGGAAGACCAGAAATAGATGAGATATTGATGACGGATCCTTCTTGACTAGCATCACGCATACGGGTACAAACGTACTTTGACACCAACCATGTTCCGGTCAAATTTGTTCTCATTGTGTTATCCCATTCTTCTTCTGACAAATTCAATGGTGACCGCACGTTACCTTAAAACAAACACATCATAAGAGCTTAAATTACAAAAGACAGATTTCGACATGGCACAAAATAGAATAAACATGAAATTATTAGGATCCGAAAATATTATAAGGTCGTTCGTTAGGTGTTGGAAACTCTAATTTTGATCCTAAGATCGCAGCTCCCCCCTAAATATTAAGTTATATGGCTTTCATAAGCTAATAAATTAGATGCATATGTAAGAATCTGTGTGTTTATTTGATAAGTCAAAAGTTCGCAACCCCCCCCCCCCCCCCTTTGCGAGTTTAAAGCTTTCGTCAGATTCTGTATAAGATCGTTGGCCCCCATTGCGAGTTTAAGAATGCATCTGAAAGCTCGCAATCCCCTATTGGCAAGTTACCTACTTTGACAATCTTTTAAACAAACCATCTAAAAACACAAATGATTTTCCTAAACCGGCTAGAAATACAAAAAATTCAATAAACATATCAACTTCAGAAACTAAACAGTAAATTTATTCCTGGAGATTCAGGCCAGATTTCATCATTTATGCAATCTCTATTTTCTTGATTTAGCAATCCTGTAACTTGACTATAGTCTTGTATGTTATCTAAATTCCTTTTGACAAAATTAATTAATACTATATATTTGGAGAAAAAGTAGGGTTCATATTGTTGGGTTCGTAGGCCTTGTTGGCCCGGTTTATTATATGAAGTCAAAAGAGGAGACGGGTGTGGGCGGTCGGGCCCAAGCCCGGCCCGGTTTAGATTTCTTGCATAATAATTTACTAACCCTAGTTCAGTCTCTATATAAACAACATTATGTACTTGTAATATTGGTCACTCAATAAAGATATACCTAGTTGCCACCCGTGGACGTAGGTCAGTTTAGACCGAACCACGTTAAATCCTCGTGTTCGTTTACTGCTTTCGTGTGTGTGTTCAGTTTCGTGTGTGCGTTTAATCCTAACAAGTGGTATCTAGAGCTTAGGTTCGGATCACGCGAAGAACACGTTGAATCAGCCGAGTCGCCGCCGCACCAGTGATCGGGGCTAGGGTTCCGCCGCGTTACCGCTAACTGCTGCTAGGGTTTCGCTGCCACCAGTTGCCACAGGTCAGATTCAGGTTGTCGATCTAGGTTTTCGGTGTTGGCAGCTAGCCGACGTATCCAGCGATCGACCGGAAGGTTGAAAAGAAGGCAGAAGTTTTGCGAGTCGAGATCCTACTTTGCAAAGTACGAGTCAATAACAACGGATCAAGATCCTATTTTCGTTGAAGAACAGTTTCAAGTCAGAAGAAATTTAAAGAAACTTAGAACCAGTGCCAACCGTGTTTGTCAGGTTTATCGTTTCAGTTTAAAGTTTCGGTTTCTGATTTACAGTTCGTTATTCCGCTGCACGTTAAATAGGTTGATTGTTTAACAGAGTTCAGTTGAACAGTCGTTAAGTTCAGGCTCGTGTTGCTGTGTCTGTCTCTGTTTTTTATCCAGTTTTTCGTTTTAGTCATTGTTATGGCAGAAGACGGAAAGTTTTCGATACAGAAGTTTGACGGACAGAAGTTCGGTTGGTGGAAGATGCAGATTGAGGCACTACTTTGTCAGATAGACTTGGATGTAGTGTTTGAGGATGAAAAACTAGAAAAGCTGTCAGAAGCAGATTGGAAGAAGTTAGACAAGAAAGCTAGAGCTTGTATTACTTTGTCGTTGTCGGAAGATGTGGCGTTTAACATCATGAAAGAAACCACAGCACGTGGTATGATGGAGGCGCTATCCAACATGTATGAGAAGCCTTCGGCAGCGAATAAAGTCTATCTTATCCGAGAGCTAGTGACAACTCGAATGAAAGAGGGTGGGTCAGTTACAACTCATATCAATAATCTTAATTCGATCTTGTCCCGCTTAGTGTCAGTTGACATTAAGTTTGATGATGAAGTTCAAGGCCTCTTGTTATTATCCTCTTTGCCCGACAGTTGGTCGCAAACAGTGACTGCAGTTTGTAGTTCGTCTACAAATATTACTTTCGATGGGATTCGAGATCTGACTCTGGGAGAAGATTCAAGACGCAGAAGTTCAGGTGAATCATCAGGCAATATGCTAGTCACAGAAGGTAGAGGTAGGGGAAAACAGCGAGGCAGTGGGAGCAGGAAGAGGAGTCAGTCTAAGACTCGTAAGGATATTGAATGTTGGGGTTGTAAAGAGAAAGGACACTTCAGGAATCAGTGTCCGAATGGTAAGAAAGAGGTGAACGTTACAGAAGACGACACAGATGACGGGGTCAGTAGTGATGAGGCTTTGGTTTGTAGTGTTGAGAGTAGCGTTGATGCTTGGGTGATGGATTCTGGTGCATCGTTTCATGCCACTCACTGTAGTGAAACGATGAAGAATCTTAAATTTGGGGATTTTGGAAAGGTTCGACTAGCGAATGATGATATTTTAGAGGTTACGGGTATGGGAGACGTTGATTTGATAACTTCAGCCGGTACTTCTTGGACTTTGAAAGACGTGAGGGTTATTCCAAGTTTGAAGAAACGTTTGATTTCAGTTGGGCAGTTGGATGACCAAGGGCACGATGTTAAGTTCGGGAATGGGCAGTGGAAAGTAGTCAAAGGGAATCTCGTGGTTGCTCGTGGCAAGAAAATGGGTTCGTTGTATATGGTCGATATGTCACCGAAAGGAGTGGATCCAGTTTTGGTGAAAGACAAAGTCCGGTTCACAGAATCTCGTGGGCAGAAGAAGGTTCGTTTTGCAAGTAACAAACCCAGAGCCAAAGTGAAGATTCAGGATGAACGAGCTAGGAAGGTTAAATCAGTTGGGGGACATCGTGACAGTGGGAGCACAGGTCATGTTTCAGTTACAGTTCCAGGTCGACAGTGGATTAAGAAAACCAGTATTCCAGCTGTAAAAGTCTCTCCAGTGAATTACTTGCTGAATATGGAGAGTGTTTGTTCTCAGAGTATCTCGGGATCCGGTAGTTTGTTTCAGTGGGAGCCGGTAGGGACAGAGAACGGGTCAGGGGCAGTTTTAGCCGTGACTGACGTGTTGGAGCTCCGGGGAGCTTCAACGGGCCTTCAGGTTAATTGATGAGAAGGCGGTGGCAACTAGAAGAAGTTTAATGTTCAGATTACAGAAGTACAATCAGGAGTGCAGACGAGAGTACTCAAGGCCTCCGAGTGGGAGATTGTCGGGTTCGTAGGCCTTGTTGGCCCGGTTTATTATATGAAGTCAAAAGAGGAGACGGGTGTGGGCGGTCGGGCCCAAGCCCGGCCCGGTTTAGATTTCTTGCATAATAATTTACTAACCCTAGTTCAGTCTCTATATAAACAACATTATGTACTTGTAATATTGGTCACTCAATAAAGATATACCTAGTTGCCACCCGTGGACGTAGGTCAGTTTAGACCGAACCACGTTAAATCCTCGTGTTCGTTTACTGCTTTCGTGTGTGTGTTCAGTTTCGTGTGTGCGTTTAATCCTAACACATATCAAGGCAAACGGGCTACTCATTTTTGAATTGCAAAACCAAGTCATTTAAAATTGAAATTTAAATCATACATAGAGTATTTGGAAGAGTGAATTGCAGTTTTCGTTTATGTGGTTTGTCCAAATCTACGGTTTTAATCTAATTGTTTCAAATTTGCGATTTTCATCCATGTGGTTTAATTACACTTGCAATTAAACCCAACCTCACTAACCCTGTAAGTCTGGTCGTTAAACCCATAAACGTGTCCCTCACGTGAGGTGCAGTTTTTTCCCCAAACACACCCCAACCTCACGTGAGAGGGCTTGCCTAAAACCGCATTTTAGGGGGAAAAAGACAAAACTGCCCCTCATGTGAGGTGTACATAGGTTTAACGACCAGACTCAACGGGATTAGTAAGACGGGGTTTAATTGCAAATGTAATAAAAGCATAGAACGAAAATCGTAAATTTAAAACTATTCGACTAAAACCGCATTTTACTCTATATAAAAATAATTTACCTCTAATTCCAGCGTTATTAATCAAAACATCAATACGTCCAAACGCATCCCACGCCTTTTTAACCGAGGCCTCAATGACAGGACCCTTAGCGCTGACATCAAGCTCCACAGCCTTAGCTCGAACGCCATCGTTGACTCGGAGTGCGTTGATCTCATCACATAGAGACTCAAGACGGTCTACCCGCCGTGCTGCTGCAATGATTTTGCAGCCAGCTTTGGCAAGATCTATACAAAAGTCTCGGCCAATGCCGGACGATGCTCCGGTTACCAACACAACCTTATTGCCAAGCTCATGCCAAGGCTCCAATACAGTACTATCGGCCATTGAATGGGCTACCTGTGTGGCCTTAATTGTTTATAAAGTGCTTGGGATGTATCTTGTGATGAAATAAGAAAAGACGATTATCTGAAAAGTTTCATTCACACACAAGTCAAAGAAAGGCTAAAGCAACCGCACCGCAACTAATCAATTTTTGTTTTTTCTTTTCTTGAACGCTTAAAAGTTAAAACCCTGAATAATTTACATCCCTTGCCTTAGAATAATATTCATTGATACTACCATGATGGTTAAGGGGGTTTCTTATAGTGGTGGTTTTTTTTTATAATGTACCCCAGATAAGTTCGGTTTAGAGCATTAAAATCAGTATGGATGAGTTACATCCAGTTTCAGGCTAGTTTACTCAAGTATTAGAATAGTTTCAAATGCTATTTAAAAATTTTTTAGAATTAAACCTAGAATATTTGACTAAAGTTTGACAAAAGTATTTACTAAGCTAGCTAGCTTTACGTTAACAACTTAACGATTATTTATAGGTTACATTGAGCCTTGAAAATTTGGGGCTTCCCAGAATTTCAACACACACACATATGTGTGTATTATTTGGGGCAAAATCTTTGTTAAAATTGTTCTTTACTATTTCCTTTTTTTTCAGGATGGACGGGGTCAGGAACTCGGCCCAACCTAGTAATTGGCCAAGGAGTCCGGGTACTTCATCACCCTCGGTCAAGTGAATAGCTTAGATCGAGTTGTAGTACTCAAATGGAAAATAGAGGGGTATTTTTTTAATATGTAACATATTCTTTTAACTTCTTGGTTAATTTGTTTTAACTTTTGTGTTTTTCTAATGTCATCGACACATTATAAAACACATAGAATCATATGGATCTTTGTTATTAAGATTTGGTGTTTAGGATTCCTTATTTTGCCTTCTTATAACTTTTCATTAAGTTAATAAGTTAAAAAATAACTTATGAAAATTTTCCTCTTACAATATAAGTAATGCCAAACACCTTATTACTTCTCAAAAAGTTTATAAGTTATAAGTTAGTGAAAATAAGCAATCCCAAACACATTGTACCGGTAATACTTAATTAGTTATTAAATATTTTTGTTTGTTAGTTTGAAATATTAAATCTGAATTTGAACCCACGAAATTGGTATATGCGATTGAAGACGAATACAAAACTTAAAGAACCATATCTCTATGTTCTCATTTATTGTAAACGTGAATTCACAAAGAAATATGATGGGTACTCCGTACTTCCATTTTAAGTTTTTCACATTAGTTTCTTTTTCCTTATTTTTCTTATTTTAGTATTTCTTTTTTTCTAATTTTTTACTCTTTTTTTTTTATTTTATTTAATGAAATTATGTTTTTAATTTATGTAGTTTAATAGAAAATTAAAAAATAGATGTTAAAGTGAGTAGTTGAGTACACAATCCCTCTAATTAAAAAATAGATGTTAAAGCTCAACCTCAACTAGTGAATGTAAAAACCTCTTGCCACCTCACCGTGACTTTGGGCGTGGATGGTGTCTAATGAATCTTGAGTTATCACGGCGTTGGAGCATTAAAATTTCACCCAACTAGACATTTGGTAATTTAATATAAGTTTTGTATTAGATACCCCTACATATAACCCATAATTTGCACCGTTTTCTATCATTTTTTTATCTAATTTAAAATGCATGTTGCTAAACCACGAATTCAAACAACTTCATGAACCAAAACAAGAACGTGAAACTAGTAGGCTTACGCAACAGTTCACTCAAACTATGGACGGTGACGAGGAAGCAACGTTGGCGAGGGTGTGGGTCGATATGATCAGTGATCTCACAAACTTTAAATTTGATTAAACATTCATGACAATTTTCATACATGCATAGTTGCTTGGGACACAAAAAGGGGTCGTTCGACGGGCCAATAATTATCCAAATTGAGACGCATCTGCACAAGAGGTAGAAAGTTTAAATGATCAACCGACATGCTATGATGAACCCAACCTATCAAGTGGACTGTAGAATAAATTATGAACCCGGCCTATCGGTTCCCGTTTCACAATTGTTAATTGTTGGTATGCTTTAAGACAGTGTTTAACCCTCGTTATGATTTTTAATAAAATAATTATGCTATATATATATATGTTTAAGATAATTTTTTAACTTGTTTTTAATTGAATAAATTTATATGTTATGATAAAGTATTGCTTACCGCCATCAACTCATTACAAAATCACGAATCATCGAATAGTGAGGGATGTACATGAGAATAAACGATGCAACATATATACGTGTTAAATTTTTACTTCTATTGCTATTTTGCTATCTTGCACAAACGTGTTTGTGTTTTCCTCTTCGAAATTTATACTATTTTGATATTTAAGCAAAAGCGTTATCCAAGACATAATTGGTAGACAAGCCAAACCTATGTTTCAGGGTCCTACTAAAGACATCACCTAAAAATAAAAACACCCACCCACTACGCGGCGGATCGCCTGATCCGCGGCGGATCAGAGGTTTTTGTCCTATTATGTCCAAAGCTTTTGTCTTATTATGTTTGTATCCTATCCGCAGCGGATTGGGCGATCCGCCGCATATTGAGTACACGTCAACCTCGGACTATCAAATCAGTCATACATCGTACTTGATACGCGGCGGATCGGCCGATACGCTACGGATCAAGTCAATAATTTGATTTTGTCACATCCGTCTCCCTTTCTCTACATATATCCATCCATATGGTGTCGACATTATTTGTCTTTGTGAAAATATAGAAAGTATTTGTGTTTTGTGTTTGTTAAAATATAATGGACTTATATGATATTTTGTTTGGTGACGGGAACGACGAGCAGTAGGGCTACGCATACAACGATCAGCCGGAGCAGTCGGGCTTGCCAGATTTGAATGAACTTCCTGACTCGAACCATGAGCCGGGGTATGGAAATATCGAGCAGTACGACTTACCAAATCCTGACCAGGTTATTTAGTTTGTTTATATAGTACAATAGCGCGTTAGTTATTTTTCAAATATTATACGTTGCCTTGCCAATATTTTTTATCAAGGGTATATCATATACGGTGGTAATCACCCTTCGTGGCCGGAGGATAATAGGACATCGTCGAATACATATGAGGCTAGAGTCGAGGAGTCTTATGGTCAGTCTTCGCAACAGTTACATGTAGACGGTCCTTATTACGGAACCCGAAATTCGTACCAGTTACCTTTAGGAGAGCAACCATACATGTCAAGACCAGTCACGAGCAACGTCGTTGATGGCATTCAAGAGGCTCACGACGAAGGAGGCGATGACGATGATGATGATGATGATGATGATGATGATGATGATGATGATGATGATGATGATGGTGGTGATCGTTACATTCGGGAGACGACATTTTCTTATGTAACTACTAATGTATGACCTATTTTTTTTTAGAAAAATTATTATTATTCTTTTTCAACACGCTACTAAATATTACTTTATTTACATTGCTTGATATCAGAATTTTGATTCTGTTGCTGAGTTGGTGGATTGGGTTAAGAAGACAGGACGTGAGCATGGTTGTGTTATCTCAGTCCAACGTTCAAGGAGCAAAAGTGTTGAACTTGTATGCAATCGAGGTGGGGAATCAAAACTCAAGGCAACGGTAAGGCATACTGGGAGTATTAAAATGGGTTGTGCATTAAAACTTGTCGGGAGGTACAACGCGCTAGGTGGTTGTTGGAAGCTAGAGGTTGTCAACAAGACGCACAACCACGATCCCGTTTTGTTTGAGGAGGGGCACCCGGCACTAAGGAAACTGACCGACGAGGAAATTGATTTGGTTGCGACGTTGCATAGGCAGGGTCTGAGGCCTGTTAAAATTAAGTCAGCCACAAAGAAACGCTTTCCCGGTAACAAATGTACTAGGGATATATACACCGTCGTGAAGCTTGTTGATGACCAAGATAAAATTGGTGACAGTACTTGTTGTTAGAATATTATTATTTTGTAAAACTCTTTTTAATATATATTATTTTGAATATATATTGTTTTGTTTTATCATATATAAAATATATATATTCTGTAAGATTTAATAAAAATATTATTTATAATATCATTTTATTATATTAATTTTATTATAATTCAGATGTTTAATAAGAATATTTGTAATATTTATTAATTTTTTGGTAAACCTAACGTAGGTACTTGAAAACTTTCTTCAAACCCATGGGTTTACCTTTTACACATGGGAGAATCCTTCTACTAATAGGACGGAGAATGTTTTCTTTTGTCACGAGAAGGTGCATACCATGTGGCGTGCGTTCCCAGATTTGTTGTTGATTGACACGACGTACAACACCAACACGTACAAGTGGCCGTTTGTTCAGTTTGTTGGTGTGACGTCGATATCAAAGTCTTTCTGTATTGCGCACGCAGTTATCTTTAAGGAGTAAGAGTGTAATAACCAAACAATAATAATAATAATAATAATAATAACAATAATAATAACAAAATACTTTAATAATTGACATGAAAGCAATATTTAATATATGCATTCAAAACAAAAATGATGTTAAAACTAAATAGATTTAATAATATAATATTATAACAATATAGTAATCTATAATATATATAAACGAAAACATAAAAATCCTACGTGTCGTGATGTGGTCGCTCCCCCTTTTTTTGGAGTCACCAGATTTGCTTGATTTTAAAATGAAGGCTTCTCATGCATTTGGCCCGAATTCATAGGTATGGGTCTTACCAAACCCAGATATTCCTTAAACGGGTTATAACATCTCATTAAATAAAAATTATTCTCACCAAATTATTGATGTAAAAATCCTATAAAATAGGATATACTAAAAATTAATATCTTATTTATTTTAAAAAAACAATTTTATAGTAAAAAAATAAACGGGTCTTGGGTTTCATCAAACCATAAGTATATTATTAACTTTCATAAATATTATTTATAATTAAAAAAACAATTTTATAGTAAAAAAATAAACGGGTCTTGGGTCTCATCAAAACCATATAGCTTTTAAACCAGGTTATAACATCTCATTTACTTGTGAAACAATTTATCATCAAACCATAAGTATATTATTAACTTTCATACAATAAAAAAAATATAAATTCAAAAAATAAATAAATATATAACAAACAATATAAAACAACCCCCGTAATACGGGAGATAAAAACTAGTATATGATAAATGTTAACTGTGACAAGCAGCAACCACACGCCATGCACATCTTGAGATGTGAAGTAAAATTTGCCAACCTCCATCCACACGTTGCACACGCCTCTCACATGCTCGAAACACTCTTGACGAACGTAACTTACGCCGGTAATCCGCAACCCACATGCCATATGAGGAAAGCCACAAGTCACCTGCAACTAACACAAACCCCGAACTCCTCCGAACACACGACGTACGTACATCACATACGCCAAACTTCAGCCATGTTCTTTACCATATGTTTCAAACCCTTCTATAAATTGATAAAAGACTTATTATAACTCTAATCTAAATCCGTCTCTCTTACTACTTTGTTCCAAAAATCCGGCAACGACTCGATTATACGGGAAACTAAAAGGAACCCAAACACCAAAAATAATACTCTTATTCACTATAGAGGTAGGGTGCCAAAAAGACCCAAATACCTTTAAGGACTACCCGCGGGTTAATCAGAAGTCCCTCATAAGGCACCCGGGGGACATATAAACCATCCGCATAATCATTTGAGGAATAAACACCCTCAAAGCACATGCGGAAGCATCATATCACCCTCAAAGGTCATCCGCAAGAAGGAATATCCTTCCGCGTAAATAACCACAAAGTAAGTGCTCCGGGACAGCTGTCAATAACCAATTACCTTCTAGAAGATTTACCAAGATGCTTTCTTGGGCAGTACGTGATCCCTCAGCCAATCAACCAATAACACCTGGCAAGTTCATTATAACTGTGCACATGGCCAATATTCTCCCGTCAATCAATGGGAAAGAGACACGTGTCCAGGTTGTTATACATGCACATGCAACGTATAAGTTGAACCTGTCACATAAGGACACGTGTCCAAACGGTTATGCAAGCATTTTCTTAAGGGACAGCTGGCCCAATCACCTTCCCGCAATCTTCGGCTATAAATACCCTATCAATCATCATGAGGTATTCATTCACTCCCACTGTACTCTCTCAATTTACTTAAGTGCTTATCTTTAGGAGTGTGCAAAGTGAATAACCCGACCCGACCCGACTGAAGACCGACCCGACCCGAGGACCGATCCAACTGAGAATAAAAGACCGACACATGAACCGATGGGAATTATCAGTTATCGGTCTTCATCCAATCGGTTCATCGGTTCTTCACATATAAGACCGAACCCGACAAATAATCTTCAATGTTTTGAACCAGTTGTGTATGAATCAAGGCAATGATGGATTCAATTGCATGTATCAGTCCATTAGCATACTCTTCATCAGGTACAATTACCTTCAACGATTCAATCCTTCACGCAAGATTACACTTTTTTTTTAATTTGAAGTATATGTTGAATTGTCTTCAAGATTCATCTTCTATAACTGATTAGAACAGTTTGATTTCTCAATTTTGGTGTTTAATTGATTAATATAGGCTTAACTTATTGTTAGATCCACTACACCCTCCAACTGTTTGATGAAATGTCTCAATGAACACTCGTTTAATTATTGTTGTTTTCTTGAACTAATGAACTAATTCAGTAATTTTAAGACATCCACAGTCAACAAAGTTATTATAAGACATCTACAGCCACTGGTTAATCGACCTCGGTTAATCTACCTCGCGATGACTAATTGTTATACACATGGACTAATTGTTAAACACAGCATAAAAACATAAATAATGTCATCAAACTCGGACTTAATCACTTAATTTTTTAAAGAAGAACATATATGATTCGTAATAAACTTCAAATCAAACACAAAGATTAAAAAAACAAATATGATCCATAACAAACTTCAAATCAAACACAAAGATAAAAAGAAAAAAGAAACTTAATCATTCATCTTTTCAATAGTTATACGCAGCCACCATCTTTTATTCGACCTCTTGATTACCAGGGAGTTGTGGACATCTAGTTAAATGCCTTTTCAATGAAGCTATTCCGTTTATAGCTATGTTAGCAATAAAAACACTCGAGCAGTGCTTGCAAATTGCTTTTTTCCTACCTTCCTAATCAGTAAACTTCTCAAAATCCAACCAAATTGTAGATAACTTTGTTCTAGTTGGAGGCATCTATATTGAACGAAAAAAAAAACAAAACTTATTTGATATCTGGTTTGACTTTGATCATATGAAAGCAACCCAATAAAAAGAAATTATGAACATACCTTTGTAAACTCTGGAACTCTGCAAATATGAAATTGACTGAGCCATTGATAATTGAAAAAGAAAATAAGTTATACGTATATGTAGGATGGGCAGCCGATATATGCTAGGGTTAGTTAGTTTAAACTTTACAATTATTTAGTTACTTGTTTTAAAAATATTTAAAAAGGTGTAATTTTCGTTTTTATTTTTGGGTTTTCCAGTATTATCATTAACAATATATATTATATATTTGATTTTATTTTTATCTACAAATATTTGTAAGTTCATTTGTTTTAAAAAACGAACGAACATAATCAAGAAATTCTATTCATTTAGTTAAACGAACAAATATGAACACGTCTCATTTGTTTGTTTACGTTCATTTATGTTAGTTCGTTTACATAAATGTTAGTCCGTTCATTTATGTTAGTTCGTTTACATACATAAATGTTATGTTAGTTCATTTATGTTAGTCCGTTCATTGATAGAATGGAGAGCCTCTGATGATGATCGATAGATGCAATACAGTTGAGTTTGATAGAAGGTAAAACAGGATTTGTAATTTTGTATACAACAGCTTATTATTTTAGGGTTATGGCCCACGATGCATTTTTTTAAGAAAAGTAAAATCGGTCCTCGGGTTTTTTTAGGTCTTCATGGGCAAAAGGACCGACCCGACCCGATACCCGATTTGAGGCTATTTCTAAGATCGATTTTTGGAGTCTTTAATTAGGGTCGGGTTGGGGTCGGGTTATTTCGGGCCGGTTCTTCGGGTTTTTTCGGGTCGGACTTAATTATGCACACCCCTACTTATCTTCTACAGAACAATACTTATTCTCACGCCGGAGGGTGGTTACGGAAAGACCCCCCCTCTTGTCCTTCCCGTAACGAGCTCACGGTGCCTGTTTTGCAGGTGCTTGTCATTGGACTTTACGCAATTGGGTTCATATCGTGTTGGCAGTAAACCGTATCCTACTCTGATACCAATTGAGAGAACGTCATAGAGACCAAGATCTAGCCGCTAATACGATACATCAACACGAAATCGATACTTTAAATATAATACTTTATTGATAATTTAGTGTAAATACATTAGAGAGAATAATAAGTTATGGAGATGATAACTTAGATCTATGTACAAGTTCTCTAATAAATTATGAGCATGAGCTCCCTATTTATAGGCTATTTACAATATACGTTAAATACAAAGACTAAACCGCCTATAACTTATTCGATCGCTACGGACACCAAAACCGTGCACTAACAGACTCATTGGATCCATGACCCATTAGTGGGGAGCGGATCCGTGTTTCTTCATTGGCGCCATCCGTGCTTGTGGTTAGAACATCAATTTTTGTTTTCGAAGTTACGATATGAGCCAAATTCCTAATAGGCCGACGGGGACCTTAGAACAAACCCCACGTGTTACTAACCTAGAAACACGTGAGAGAGCAACGACATTGTTCGCTCAGAATCTTACTCCCGATGAGCAAGATGATGTTGTGACACCCGGAGGTTTTACTTTGGGTGGTTCATTAACTCGAAAGCATTTTACTCCACTGGCAGACACTGCTCCAATGGGTACAAGAAATGTAGTAACACCAGCTGGTACCCCACCCAACGATCTAGGAGGGGTTACAGCTCAGAGAGCTTCTAATTTGGGAGATCTTGGGCGAATTATGAGAGATAATCGCCGGACTCACCTAGAATTGGACCTCTAAGAACATTCAGGTGACTCAGCCCTGGTGAAAACTCATACAACAAGCCATAGATCTGAGGGACTCTTGTCTCCAGATGAGTGGTTCCGTATCCAACAAGAGAGTTTGGCCACTGAATATGGACGAAGGGTACGGAATGAACGACTTCACGCCCGTACCCTGAGCTATGATGATCCTCCTAGGAGATCTATTTCTCCTCCAATAAGGGGAAGTCATATTCAGTACAGTCACCCAGAAGAGGAAAACCAAAGAGAAATTCCAAGGTTACGTCCTCGTCCCCGCATAAATATGCGAGTACCGTCTTACGAAGAAGAAGTAGACGGAAACGACTCGACATATCATCCGGGAGGTAGCTATTACAGCGGAGACAACCGTTTTCTTCCATTTGGAGAGGCTAGTTACCCGCGATCGGCTATTCGCCACGCGGAATATTACAACAACGCGGAACACCATTTCTCCAAACCATATCGCCCGGAATCATTCGCCGAAAAATCAAAGTTCATTCCGGCCATTGCGACAGCTCCGTTCCCGATAAACCCAAAAATACCAACATCTGTTGGGACATATAACGGGATGACGGACTCCAGTTATCATTTGCTGAAGTTCGAAGCAGTTGGAGGAGTCAGTGGTTGGACTCTACCATATTGGTGTCATATGTTCGCATTGACATTTACTGGAGCTGCACGAGAATGGTTTGAAAAATTGCCTTGCGGACACATTAAGAGTTGGAAAGACTTTGTAGCAATGTTTTCCCAACACTTTAGTCAGCAAAAGAAACACACTCATGACCCGTCTGAAATACTTGATGTAGTAAGGTGAAATAACGAATCCATTGAAGATTTCATTACCCGTTTCAATAATGAGAGCCTTAATATTGGCGGGGTTAGTGAAGACATGCTGAGGGGAGTATTCTGATAGAACGTAAATAGTGACGCTTTGATTCGTACTCTAACTGGAAGAGACGGTATGCCCAAATCTTGGGACGAAATCATGACGTCAGCTAATTTATTTGCAAGGACTGAGAAAACCTTAGGATCCGGCAGTCAAAAACAAGTGCCAAAAGTCGAATTCCAAACCCCAAGACCAAATCGACAGGCCAAAGGGCCAATTTGGTCAAGGCTGCAACCAAGTACAGAAACACCAAAGTAATTTGATGAGAGATCATTGATTAGCAACAAGAACAAACGTAACTTTCCCTCACGTTCGTCCGATAACAGTTGGACTCAGTTGTCAGAATCTCCATCAGAAATCCTCACGACCGAGAACCTGACTTTCCGCAAGCCTCAACCACTAACAAGGAAATCATTCCTTGACAATAATAAACATTGTACGTACCATGATGACATAGGACATAACACAAACGAATGTGTGGCTTTGAGAAATGAAATAGAGGCATCGGTAAAAAATGGGAAGTTAAACCATTTGGTCAAAAGTGTGCGACCAGGGGCTGGTAAACCTCTCGCAAATGACAACCAGGGCCCAGCCAAAAGGCAAATAAAAGATCTGAATGTTCATATGATTCACGGAGGCCAGCAGACCAGCGGAAAGAGGAAAGAATTTGAGGACTCAGAATGGAAGAATGAGCCTGTCATTTTTTCGCGTGTCAAAGGAGGGCCATGCAATAAAAATCCTTTGATAATTACCGCCTTATTCGGACACTACCGGTCACAATATGTGTTCTTTGAGACGTGGACCAAAACGCTCAAGCACAGCAAAATTCCAAAACGTTAAGCACAGCAAAACGCTCAAGCACAGCAAAATTCCAATCGTTAAGGTTCGTTGGAACTCGAGACGTGGACCGGAGTTCACGTGGGAACGCGAGGATCAAATGATGAAAAAGTATCCTCACCTTTTTGAAGGGCTGACCAAACACAGAAAACCGCGAAACCCGACAAACCGTCAGAAATCACCGGAGGTATGATTTAAATTTCGGGACGAAATTTCTTTCTACTAGGGGATGATATGACAAACTGAAAATTTTTCTTACTTTTTCAGACACTCATCACGACTTGACTCAAATTTTCGGGACGAAAATTCTTTAACATGGGAATGATGTGACATTCGTCAATTTCAAGCTAACTCTGTTAACCTAACTCCGTCAATTCAAACTTAAAGATCATTGAATCTAAAACGCACACCTCATTACATTTAAACTAGGGTTTAAATGACGCTTGAACAATTACTACAGATGTAATCTTTCGGGAATTGCACCGAAACGCAAACGAGTTGACGCAAACTATTGGTGAATAAACGAAAAACGTCAAAACAATAATTATGTGATAATTATGTGTTAGACATATGTGATACTTAATTATATTATGTGGGATGCTAGACAAGAAACAAGAACTAGTTAATTAAGCTAGAAAAGTAACAATTAAAAGTTGAGGGACTAAAGTGTAACATCTTGTTATTATTAATATTAACCTATAACCCTAATCTCTTTCTCTCCTCTCCCTCACAATTGACGGCAGCCCCCCCCCCCCCTTGTCTCCCTTGCGATCGGCTCACATACACACACATATCCTTTGATTTTTGATCTTGTCTTTCGCAATTGAAACATCCTACACCCGATTCTAGTCATCTTCTACCTTCCCCTTGCTTATTTTTGTGCTTTGGAAGGTATAATTATAAACCCTAGAATCTGGAAATTATGTACATGATGTTCATATGACTTGTTTTGATTAGATGATGGTTAATTATGTATTGATTGTTGATTTGATAACTAGAATGGATGTTATTGCATGTTAATTGCTTGTTTCTTTGATTTTTGAGTTCAGGTAAAACCCTAATCATGTATGTGGTGTGTATTTGATGTGCATGGTTAGTGGTTATGGTGTCTAGAAGGTCATATGAACGGATTATGGTCCATAGATAGTTGATATGTTGAGTTTGGATGCAAACAGTTTCTGGACAGATTGTGGTATTGATGTTCAATTGACTGTAACGGGGTGTGAATGTGAAAATTGGTCGAGATTATTGATACTACAGTATACTAGGTTGAGTCTAGTTTCTAAAGAATATAAATTTGCAATTTTTGGAAGTGTAAAAGTTAACTTTTATGATTTTACAAAAACGTTGTGCAAAGCTGAGTTGTGAGACCTGCTGTTAGGTTGTTTTGTAAATATTATATCTCATGAACTACAAGACCAAATGGGTTGGTTCCACTTTTGGAAGTTAACTTGTTGAGTTAAGAACCTAACCCAATTGGTCTTGTATTTGTTGGATTTTTCATTTAACGGGAATTTCAAATAACATTCTGTTGCGCATGAATTTGACTGTTATGAGCTTGCTGTAATGTTTTGATCATTGTGAGAACCTATGTGGAATAAAAATAAAATAAAACATGTTCTGGAAACCTAATACATGTATGCTTTTGTGATGATTTTTGATGAATTAATTCAGATGCTATGATCGGTGGAATAGTATAATCTTTCAAGTAGAATTCTGTCTCGGTAAAGTTAACTGCCGAACTTTGTGAAAATGCATAAAAAGTGCTAGTTGCTAGTTAATTATTATGTTTTGACCAAATTGCCCCTGCGGGGAATAGTTGCTAGTGATATACATTATTAATACATGACACATTAATAATTGTTCACACATGTATCGTATCACAAATGTACTTGTTAAGTCACACACGATTCACAAACGAAACACGAAACGTAATTTGTGCATAGGTGTTATGTGCCGAGTCTAGAGACTCGATAATAGTTCCGACACTTAGAAAATCTCTTTGTTGTTTTAGAACGCTAGAGAGAGTTTTCTGTGACGCGCATCACTTGGTGATTTATTTTTGGGAAATCTTTGCAAACAGTGAGTTTCACTTACCCCTTTAAACTGTTTTAAACGCTTTTCACTTGGGGGAGATAACATACTCCGTAAACGCATTTAAGATTTTGTTAGTAGATTATATATCACTTGTAAAGGCTAAGTGGCAAACGAAACAATTGAAGTCCTACACATCGAACCGGTTAATATTTGGATAATAGCGAGTCATTGTTGAGTAGTACTACTGGGTTTGACAAACCCCACCCAACGCTAAACTCGACTGGAGGTCGAGCGGGTGTAATTTTGGCTAACACATACCATGGTCTGGATGACCTGGTGGCAAGGCACTTGATAAACAGTCAGCTTCGGTGTCGAACACTTAGTAATACTTGTTATATAGGCTAGCTACCTATCGATATATAATTGATTTAACACTATCTGGTAACGCAAAACGCTGAACGAAAAACGCTGAACGCAAAACGCTAAACGCTTTATTTTATATAAACTTGTGAACTCACCAACCTCGTGTTGACACTTTTAGTATGTTATTCTCAGGTAGCCGAGGCGGGCGCGCGGTATAGGATCATGCATTGTTGAAAACGCTTTTGTTTATGCAAACTGATTTTAAACTATTGTCATTGGATTTTAAGTCGTCCTGCGTGACGTAACTTTTGTCTTTTGGTTTTTACGCTTCCGCACTTATTTTCATTTAAACGTTTTTATGGTATGATTATAACTAATGATTCCGATCCTGTTAGTTCACCCCCTTTGACGGTAAAACTCGGTTAGTGGATTTTGAGGGTGTGACAGATTGGTATCAGAGCCATTGGTTATAGCGAACTAGAAATTGCATGCATACTAGACTATAACCGCGACGGCCCATTAGTTATAATAATACGCACTACATATGTTTGTGTAGTCTTTGTTATCTTATCTCTTTACCTCTTTCACTCATACGCGCGCATACACGGCTTACCTGTAGAGATGTCGACGCCACCATCATCATCATCCGATCAGATGACTCATGCTCATGGGAAGGAGCCGCAGCTACCTACCTCATCGCCACCCCATGTAGTCCCGGAACTTGAAGCTCCTGCACCGAAGAGGTATCGCTTATCCGGAGGCATGTACGAAAACGAAGTTAGCTGGGATTGGTACCCTAATATGATCAGGCGTATGGTTTATCGCGAACAAGTTTCGCCGCTACCTCACCCGAGTCGTCCTGCTTACCCCAACACCCTACCACCCATAACCGAACCTGTAGAGCGTGTTCTCGCAGCTGTTGTCTCTTGCTTAGAGCGTGACGTGGGTTTTATGCGCTCGACGAGAGCGAACGTTTCCGGACTGTTAAGAGATGGAACCGAAACTAAGGAGGAAATTTCCCGCCTGACAGCGGCTATGAAGGAAATGCAATATGCTAGCGACCAACAGATGAAGATTATGAGAAAAATGCAAGCAGATATGATAGTTTTGCAAGAGCAACTTCTTGTGGCGAGATCCCGGATAGAGAAAGCTCTAGAGCGATGCGATATCTTACAGACGCAAATTGCTCAGAATCCGAGGAAGATCCCAGGGAGGAACCCGAAGAGGAACCGGAGGAAGAACCGGCTGAGCCGGAGGCACACTCAGAGGTGTCCTCAGACGATGACATATGAGAATGATAACACCTAGATGTCTGGAAGAAACGCTGGACACGGTCGCGGTAACATCAACTTAACCGCAGCAGAACTCCAAACCCTGTTGAATGACCATGCGGCGGCAGCTCTAGCCGCACATGTTCAGAATCAAGCTGGAGGTCCAACTGGAACGTGTACTTTCAAGAACTACCTAGACTGCAAGCCCAATTCGTTTAAGGGCACGGAGGGAGCCATAGGTTTCCTGCATTGGGCTGAGAAGGCCGAATCAGCTTTTGAGATGTGTAATTGTCCACCTGCCATTAGGGTCAAATTTGCTGCTGGAACACTGGAAGATTCTGCCCTCACTTGGTGGAATTCAAACGTGCAGATCCTTGGATTGGAACTGGCTAACGCTATGAACTGGGAGGAGTTCAAAAACATGATGCGAGAAGAGTACTGTCCGAGAGAGGAGATTGCAAAGTTGGAATCCGAGTTTTGGTCATTGAAGATGGTGGGTTCCGAAATTGAAGCCTACACCACTCGTTCTCACGAGTTAGCTGTGATGTGTCCACGGATGGTAGACCCGCCTAGTAAGAGGATTGAGATGTATATTGATGGGTTAGCACCGCAAATTCAGGGCATGGTGACGTCTTCCAGACCAGCCACGATTCAACAAGCGATCCGATTATCTCACAAACTGACGGATCAAGCAGTGACCCAAGGTGCGCTACCACCTAGGGGTTCAACCACTAAAGCCCGTGACAACCCGAGCATTGACAACAGCAACCCGAGCAGCGGAAAGAGAAAGTTTGACAACACCAGATCCTCATCCTCGAACCCCCCACAGCAACAACACTACCGTAAGCCCGAACTCACTCGGGGATTCACAATCAGGGTCACAACAACAATAACAACGGTGGCGGGCAGGGTTCGAGCGGATATGCTGGGAAATATCCGAAGTGCAACAGGTGCAACTATCATCATGCTAGCCCGTGTGACCGTGTCAAGTGTCTGAGATGCGGAAAGATGGGTCACCAGGCAAAGGAATGTAGAGGAGACCTTGCGGCAAATGGTGCTCCTAAACCACCTATGATGACGAAGGGATGTTTCGAATGTGGGCAGGAGGGTCATTTCAGGAAAGATTGTCCCAAGTGAAACAGAAGGACAACAATGGAGGTAATGGAAGTGGCAGTGGTGGTGGAAACAATGGTAAATGAAGA
Source organism: Bidens hawaiensis (assembly GCF_021521415.1). Taxonomy (NCBI): domain Eukaryota; kingdom Viridiplantae; phylum Streptophyta; class Magnoliopsida; order Asterales; family Asteraceae; genus Bidens; species Bidens hawaiensis. The sequence continues at coordinate 988,221 of NW_027491347.1, read as the reverse complement.
GCTTTTGTTATTGGGTCGGGTCAAGCCCGCAATGATCCGTACGTGGTGACTGGTAAGTTCCCTGTGAACGATTGTTTTGCTTCTGTATTGTTTGACACTGGAGCTGATAGGAGTTTTATGTCGAAAGCCTTTAGTCAACTCTTAGACTTAACTCCAACCCCGTTAGATGCTATGTTTCCAGTAGAATTAGCCTACGGAAAGTATGTAGAAACGACTCATGTACTTGCGGGATGTAAGTTAAAACTGTCAGGTCATATTTTTGATATCGATCTCATACCTTTTACGCTTGGTAGTTTCAATGTCGTTGTCGGCATGGACTGGTTATCCGAGAACCGAGCGGAGATTATATGTCATGACAAGATAGTCCACATTACTACCCCTTCCAGCGAGATCATTTCGATCCGGGGTGAGAGAAGCGGCATGACCACCAGCGTCATCACCCTCATGAAGGTGCAGAAGTATCTACGAAAGGGTCATCCGGCAATTTTAGCGCATATTGTCGAGAAACCCGCAGAGGAGAAGCGAATCGAAGATATACCGATTGTGCGAGACTTTCCGGAAGTTTTCCCGGAGGATTTGCCTGGACTCCCTCCTATACGACAAGTTTGTGATTGTTTTCATTGATGATATTCTCGTCTACTCCAAGGACGAGGCTGACCACGAAGAACACCTGAGATTAATTCTGGAATTATTGAAGAAGGAACAACTGTACGTTAAACTCTCGAAATGCGAATTTTGGCTTCGCGAGGTTCACTTCTTAGGACATGTGATCAACGAGAATGGTATCCATGTCGATCCCGGCAAAGTAGAGGCCATCAAAAACTGGGAAGCACCTAAGACTCCGACTGAGGTGCGGCAATTCCTAGGACTGGATGGCTACTACCGGCGTTTTATCGAGGGATTTTCTAAGATTGCTCAACCCCTCACCGCTTTGACTCACAAAGGCACTAAGTACAATTGGGGTGACGCACAAGAATCCGCTTTCCAACTGTTGAAAACCAAACTCTGTAGCGCCCCTATTCTAGCCCTCCCCGAGGGAACAGAGAATTTTGAGGTACATTGTGACGCATCGATACACGGTCTCGGTTGTGTGCTGATGCAACTCGAGAAGGTTATAGCCTATGCCTCTCGACAACTACGGGTTCACGAGAAGAACTACACGACCCATGACTTGGAACTCGGAGCTGTGGTGTTTGCCCTTAAGATATGGAGGCATTACTTATACGGTACCAAGTGTACCATTTACACCGACCACAAGAGTCTCCAACATATCTACGATCAGAAGGAGCTGAACATGCGACAGCGTCGTTGGGTCGAGCTGCTTAAGGATTATGATTGTGCCATCAAGTACCACTCTGGCAAGGCCACTGTAGTGGCCGACGCTCTAAGCAGAAAAGAAACAGATAAACCCAGGCGAGTGCGAGCATTGCAACTCACGATTCATGCCAACTTACCCGATCAAATTCGCTAGGCGCAACTTGAAGCTTTGAAAGATGATAATCTTCCATCAGAACTTATGCGGAGCATGAACAAGCAACTTGAAACCAAATCGGACGGGGTCCGATATTTTGAGAACCGGATTTGGGTTCCACGATACGGAGAGTTGAGAACTCTAGTGATGGACGAAGCTCACAAGTCCCGATATTCTATCCACCCTGGCTCAGATAAAATGTACCATGACTTAAAGGCACTTTACTGGTGGCCGAACATGAAAGCCGACATTGCCACCTACGTGAGCAAATGCTTGACTTGTGCCAGAGTCAAAATAGAATACCAGAAACCATCTGGCCTGCTGCAGCAACCGGAAATTCCAATGTGGAAATGGGAACACATTTCAATGGATTTTATCACGGGATTACCTAAAACACCGACGGGATGCGATACCATCTGGGTGATCGTTGACCGGTTGACTAAGTCGGCACACTTCTTAGCGATTAAGGAATCGGACAAAATGGAAAGACTGGCTCGCGTCTACATGAAAGAAGTGGTGTCTAGACACGGAGTGTCTGTCTCAATCATTTCTGATCGAGATTCCCATTTCACTTCGCACTTTTGGAAGTCACTGCAAAGCGCACTAGGCACCCGTCTTGATATGAGCACAGCATACCATCCCCAGACGGATGGGCAAAGTGAACGAACTATTCAGACCTTAGAGGACATGTTGCGTGCATGCGTGTTGGATTTCGGAAAAAGTTGGGAACCTCACCTACCTTTGGTAGAGTTTTCGTATAATAACAGCTACCACGCAAGTATTAAAGCAGCGCCGTTTGAAGCACTGTACGGACGGAAGTGTCGATCACCTCTCTGCTGGGCTGAGGTGGGTGACAGCCAAATCACTGGTCCAGAACTGGTACTCGAAACTTCGGAAAAGATTGTTCAAATCCGAAACCGCATGGCAGCAGCACGAGATCGCCAAAAGAGTTACGCCGACAAGCGTCGAAAGCCTTTAGAATTTCAAGTGAACGACCAAGTATTACTCAAAGTCTCACCTTGGAAAGGTGTGGTTCGCTTTGGGAAGCGAAACAAACTCAACCCACGATACGTTGGTCCTTATCGAATAACTGAGCGCGTTGGTCCGGTGGCGTACCGACTGGACCTACCAACGGAACTCAGTGGCGTACACAATGTATTCCACGTATCCAACTTGAAGAAATGCCTATCTGATGAAACCCAAGTAGTCCCTTTGGATGAACTGCAAGTTGATGAACAATTACGCATCATTGAAGAACCAGTTGAAGTTTTGGATTGGAAACCAAAACGCTCAAGCACAGCAAAATTCCAATCGTTAAGGTTCGTTGGAACTCGAGACGTGGACCGGAGTTCACGTGGGAACGCTAGGATCAAATGATGAAAAAGTATCTTCATCTTTTTGAAGGGCTGACCAAACACAGAAAACCGCGAAACCCGACAAACCGTCAGAAATCACCAGAGGTATGAATTAAATTTCGGGACGAAATTTCTTTCTACTAGGGGATGATATGACAAACTGAAAATTTTTCTTACTTTTTCAGACACTCATCACGACTTGACTCAAATTTTCGGGACGAAAATTCTTTAACATGGGAATGATGTGACATTCGTCAATTTCAAGCTAACTCCGTTAAACCAACTCCGTTAATTCAAACTTAAAGATCATTGAATCTATAACGCACACCTCATTACATTTAAACTAGGGTTTAAATGACGCTTGAACAATTACTACATGTGTAATCTTTCGGGAATTGCACCGAAACGCAAACGAGTTGACGCAAACAATTGGTGAATAAACGAAAAACGTCAAAACAATAATTATGTGATAATTATGTGTTAGACATATGTGATACTTAATTATATTATGTGGGATGCTAGACAAGAAACAAGAACTAGTTAATTAAGCTAGAAAAGTAACAATTAAAAGTTGAGGGACTAAAGTGTAACATCTTGTTATTATTAATATTAATCTAGAACCCTAATCTCTTTCTCTCCTCTCCCTCACAATTGACGGTAGCCCCCCCCCCCCTTGTCTCCCTTGCGATCGGCTCACATACACACACATATCCTTTGATTTTTGATCTTGTCTTTCGCAATTGAAACATCCTACACCCGATTCTAGTCATCTTCTACCTTCCCCTTGCTTATTTTTGTGCTTTGGAAGGTATAATTATAAACCCTAGAATCTGGAAATTATATACATGATGTTCATATGACTTGTTTTGATTAGATGATGGTTAATTATGTATTGATTGTTGATTTGATAACTAGAATGGATGTTATTGCATGTTAATTGCTTGTTTCTTTGATTTTTGAGTTCAGGTAAAACCCTAATCATGTATGTGGTGTGTATTTGATGTGCATGGTTAGTGGTTATGGTGTCTAGAAGGTCATATGAACGGATTATGGTCCATAGATAGTTGATATGTTGAGTTTGGATGCAAACAGTTTCTGGACAGATTGTGTTATTGATGTTCAATTGACTGTAACGGGGTGTGAATTTGAAAATTGGTCGAGATTATTGATACTACAGTAAACTAGGTTGAGTCTAGTTTCTAAAGAATATAAATTTGCAATTTTTGGAAGTGTAAAAGTTAACTTTTATGATTTTACAAAAAAGTTGTGCAAAGCTGAGTTGCGAGACCTGCTGTTAGGTTGTTTTGTAAATATTATATCTCATGAACTACAAGACCAAATGGGTTGGTTCCACTTCTGGAAGTTAACCTGTTGAGTTAAGAACCTAACCCAATTAGTCTTGCATTTTTTGGATTTTTCATTTAACGGGAATTTCAAATAACATTCTATTGCGCATGAATTTGACTGTTATGAGCTTGCTGTAATGTTTTGATCATTGTGAGAAACCTATGTGGAATAAAAATAAAATAAAACATGTTCTGGAAACCTAATACATGTATGCTTTTGTGATGATTTTTGATGAATTAATTGAGATGCTATGATCGGTGGAATAGTATAATCTTTCAAGTAGAATTCTGTCTCGGTAAAGTTAACTGCCGAACTTTGTGAAAATGCATAAAAAGTGCTAGTTGCTAGTTAATTATTATGTTTTGACCAAATTGCCCCTGCGGGGAATAGTTGCTAGTGATACACATTATTAATACATGACACATAAATAATTGTTCACACATGTATCGTATCACAAATGTACTTGTTAAGTCACACACGATTCACAAACGAAACACGAAACGTAATTTGTGCATAGGTGTTATGTGCCGAGTCTAGAGACTCGATAATAGTTCCGACACTTAGAAAATCTCTTTGTTGTTTTAGAACGCTAGAGAGAGTTTTCTGTGACGCGCATCACTTGGTGATTTATTTTTGGGAAATCTTAGCAAACAGTGAGTTTCACTTACCCCTTTAAACTGTTTTAAACGCTTTTCACTTGTGGGAGATAACATACTCCGAAAACGCATTTAAGATTTTGTTAGTAGATTATATATCACTTGTAAAGGCTAAGTGGCAAACGAAACAATTGAAGTCCTACACATCGAACCGGTTAATATTTGGATAATAGCGAGTAACTGTTGAGTAGTACTACTGGGTTTGACAAACCCCACCCAACGCTAAACTCGACTGGAGGTCGAGCGGGTGTAATTTTGGCTAACACATACCATGGTCTGGATGACCTGGTGGCAAGGCACTTGATAAACAGTCAGCTTCGGGGTCGAACACTTTGTAATACTTGTTGTATAGGCTAGCTACCTATCGATATATAATTGATTTAACACTATCTGGTAACGCAAAACGCTGAACGCAAAACGCAAAACGGTAACATCTGCCTGGCCGTTCCAGAAGTGGGCTATTGACATTATGGGACCTTTCCAAGAAGCTGCAGGACGAGTCAAATTCTTGATAGTGGCCATTGATTACTTCACCAAGTGGGTAGAAGCCAAACCAGTTGCCTCGATAACGGCATCAACCGTAAAAAAATTCCTTTGGGAATTCATTATTTGCCGGTTTGGCCTCCCACAAGAACTGGTAAGTGATAGTGGGACCCAATTTGCTGACAGCGGGCTACATGATTGGTTGAAAGAACTTTAAGTCACTCAAGTCTTCACATCTGTAGCACACCCGCAAGCAAACGGTCAGGTCGAACGGACCAACCGAATTATCAAGGAAGGGATTAAAGCGAGGTTAGGTACTAAACGAACGGGTTGGGTTGACGAATTGCCCCATGTACTCTGGGCCTTCCGCACCCAAAAGAACTCTAGCAATCTAGAAACACCGTTTAGCCTAACCTATGGTACAGAAGCTATGATCCCAGCAGAAATCGGGATCCCATCCGCGAGGGTTCTGTTGATTAATGATAACGATCATGAACTCCGGATGAATCTCGATTTGCTTGAGGAAAGAAGAGAATTAGCATTGATCCGCGAACACAATTATAAGCGGAAGCTTCAGAAATATTATAATTCGCGGGTCCAAGAATGCAAATTCGATGTGGGAGACTTTGTCTTCCGCAACAACGAGGCCTCCGGACAGGAGCCTCCGGGCAAGTTAGCCCCAACTTGGGAAGGACCTTACAGAATCAAACAAGTATTAACCAAAGGTGCCTACAAGTTAAAGAAATTAGACGGGACTGATATTCCTCGGACGTGGAATGCAGCACAACTAAAGAAATGCTACATATAGTGCTCCTATTTGTCTTTTATTTTCGGCCTGCGCGCCCACATAGTACAGTAATTGTGTAATTTATTTTTCTAAGAAGGCTTATGCCAACGAATGAAAAATATTGAGTTAGTTCCACTTCATTCCGATAAGCTGTAATCTTTTATTGACAAAAACGAAGCACTGGATAGACACTTATATTATAGTACATAAGACAAAGTGCACCGGAAAGAAAAAAAGACTTCTTATTAAACAGTCAAATGAGATTACAAACAATGGAAATATTTACAAACAAAGGCGTATACATTTATGGGGTGGCATACTCATCTTCCGCAGTGTTGTTTGCTTCCTCCTCTTCTTCATCATCAAGATCTAATAATTCTTTTAATTGATTTGTCCGCAAGCTCTGATATGTGATCTGGAAGGGAGAACTTCAGAGTGTCAAAATCTTTGGTTTTCTTGATGAGGATGGAAGCAGTATCTTTACCAGCCAAGATATACTCCTCCGAGACCCGGCCCTCAGAACCAAACTTCAATCCTTCTTCGAAACCCATCTGCCGGCCCGCTTGTTTAGAAGCACGAAGAAGTATCGCAACGCAATTTCCAAGGTCATCATTGTTGCGGACGTCAGTAACAACCTGTTAAGTAAATCAAACATGTGTAAGCTTATACACATTTGAATTGATTTCGATAACAAACAGACTTGGTACCTTGGGAATCGCCGTCGACAAAAGCCATTTCTTATCCGTCTGAGCCCGGATAATATCCATTTATGCTTAGCACACTCTATAGCGTGGTCTCGGCTCTTAGCATTAAGAGCAGACAAGCGCTTGTCTTTAGCTGCTGAGTCAGCCTGAAGGGTCTTTATCCGCTCAGCTTGGTCATCCAGCTGTCTTTGGATAACAGCCCTAGCTTCCTCAGCAACAAGTTGTTGGGCTTTTGCAGTCTCCATAGCTCGATGACTATCCCGGGGATCTGTTAACGCTTTAAGAGCTTCTTTTTAGCGTCCAACGGTTTATGCTCAGTTTCTTCCAGTTCGTCGTTCATAGCTAACCAATCACGGCGTATCTCCTGATTGGTGGAAACAGTGTCCGCCATGTGGTAAGAGTTGGAATCTAGAAGTTCCTGGCGGATGCGACGACGTTGTCGCTCCCGTTCTGTGGGAGGAAGGCTTTCGTGAAGGTACTCTTGACAAACGTCCGCATCGTTCAACACTGAGTTCTGACGCAATGACCAACGAGGATTATGCGGAGCAGTATCCTCCTCCACTCGGGATGAGGAAGCCTGCCCCTTATAAGTGAACACATTAACCCCCCTTGATCCCGGAAGTGATGCTCGTGGTGGTGGGGAGATGTGGGAGGCTTCTCGATCTCACTAACCTCTTTTTCCCTGATGGGAGAAGAGTCTGATAGATTGATCGGTTCTTGAGTATTGTTTAATGGAGAGGTTGGCGGAGTCGGAAGTTGTACAACAGTTGAATCCTTGAAACCTGAAATTTCCAAGGCAAAGCTTTTTTAGCCATCAGTAAGTGACAAGGCCAAAAGGTAATCATAATGATTTAAACTTACCTTTGGAAACGTCTCCGGAAGACAGTTCTCGTAGATGAGCACCTAAATCAAGAACCTGGGTCTTCTTCTTCTTCTTCTTCTTCTTCTTAGGCGCAGCACCGGAAGGCTGCGCGTTCCGCTTGCCAGCGGCCTTAGAAGTACCCGTATCCAAAGCCTGAGGTTCACCCTTGACGGATTGAGGACCACCTTCCTCACTTGTTGTCGGGTCGGTGGTGGTCTTCGAATCTCGCTTACGGGCTAAACCTACAGTCGAAGATGAAGGGTTAGCAGCACCAATCGATAACTTCTCTTCACAGAGTGATGATTCTTCGCTGGACGAAAGAAGAACTACCACTCCGCTTGAGGTAACGACGGTCACAGGGCGGGATTGGAAAATACGTTCGCATTTTCTGACAACCTCCTCACCTTTGGCATACATTGCTTCGGAGACAATTGGTTCCGGAGTAAGAGTGGTGGAAAAAAGAAAATTCCTCTCCGTGCGATCCAAAAACCGAACGTCGTGTTGAGTAATGGGGTGGCGTACCATCATGCCACCCACCTTATCCATAAGGGTAGAAAGAATTGTACCTTCGCCTACAATAAAAAACATGTTAAACAACGTAAATTGAGTACCCGAAAGGGTATAGATGGAAACTTACTTCCGTCCGGATTCTCATAATATGGTTCCAGAGTGGGAAATGGCCATAAACGGCTCATCTTGGCATGAACCATTGCCCCCTCATGAATAGGACGCACGGGTGTTGGAGTCGGTCAAAGTAAGATACCAAGCATGTCCTTCATATTCGGAAGCAAGGACTTCCGGCAGCTTATCTTTGGGTTTTCGACGCGTCATAGTAAACGGGATAACATCTTCCCGAATCCAGAAAAATTTAGATTTCCATCCATGAATGCTGCGGAGCCATTCAAAGTCAATAACCCCTTTCCCGGTGGTAGCAAAACTATACCAGCCTTCATGATAAGTCATTTTGTAAAAAACAGCAAACATACCGACGGAAGGGTCATAGTCACGCGCCTGACAGCAGAATTCGAAGTGACGAATTCTAAGCATCCCGAATGGATGGATCTGAGATAAATGAATCCCATATGCTGTCAAGATTGATTGCACGAACTTGGTTACGGGCAACCGGAAGTTCTTGGTAGTAAAGTGGTCCACGTAGACGGCCATCTTCTTCGCCGGAGGCGCCGTCGCAATAGCCCCTTTCGACGGGCGTTCAGCTTCCCACTCTGAAGGAAAGGCATATACGTTTTTAACATCATCGAAGTCCTTCTTCTTGATTTCGCATACGACTTCGTTGATAGCAGGAGCATTTTTCTTTTGGGCAGCCATTTTTTGGAAGGATATGAAATGGATATAAGAGAGAAGAAGCTTTCAGATATTAGCAAGAGAGAAAATATGAAAGTGATAAAAATGGATTGAAGACCCCAAGGCTTATTTATACTCATCGCAATTAATGCGACCGTCTGACTCACAGAGGAAAGAAAAAAATCCGGACCAAGGGATGACTGACACGTCAGGCGGGAGATTCGAAAACGTGCTTACAGGCTGTCAAAACAAGCGTTTTACACATCCTATCAGCCACCGTCTAAAAACCTCTCTCCGTCACGTCATCAGTATTACCTATCCAACTTTCACAAGTTCAAAAATTCAAAGGAAAATATATTCCACAAAAGATATTATCAACATAGAGTTTCTTTTCATTAATATTCAAAATAGTGATTACAAAAACATGAAAAGAAATTACAAGTTTAAAAATTCTAACGCCTACACATAACATAAGGGTTAGGAGGCGTCGTGTTTTCCGGAGCAGTATGAGCCACATCCTCTGCCTCGTCATGATCAGATTTGTCATCATCGGACTCATCATCATCAGATTCGTCATCAATGTATACCCGCAATTGCTTCACACCATCTTCGGATGAAGCAAATTCCGGAAGCATATTTTGTAGCGGAAATATAAGGTCATCATACTCTTGAACCCGCATGCCAAGTTCTTGCTCCGCGTCAAGTCCGTGAAGGGGATGGCTTTCAATAGGTTGTTCGGATTGGGCGAATGCCAATCCTTCGTTGAAGCATTTTACTCGGCCAACCCCTTCAGAAGCAGTCGTCAAGCTCACAAAGCAATCAGTAAGCTCTGTACATCTCTTAACATGACGGATGACCTACAAACGAAAGTTTGTCAACACCATAAAAATAAGAATGCGAGAGTTAATCTAAAAGAAACTTACTGAGTCAAGACCACGATTGAGGAAGTATTGCCTCTCCCGGTCAGCACGCTCCGCCCTGCCACGAAGTTCTTCTAATTCGGTGGAGGCGCGGGTATCTGCTTAAGTCTGGGATTGAAAAAGGGAGTCATAAGCAGACTGCATCTCAACAATCGTTTTATCTTTCAGCTCAGCCTGCTCCCCTTGCAATTTCAAAGCTTCCTCGAGCTCTTGGATCCGGGCGTTTTGCTGAGACACTTCTTCCTGTGCCTTCGCCAAATCATCCTTCCTCCTTTGAGTTTCAGCCCGGGAAGCTTCGAGGGTGGCATTAGACCTTTCACAGGCCTCTTTCCACCGTTTAACAGCATCAGCATTCCACTCTTTCTCCTTTTGGAGTGTAGCTTCAGCGTCGGTTTGCTTCCACCTAGCTGCACTCGCTGCTTTGCGATGCTCTTCGGCTACCGCCTTGGCGACCTTCAAGGCCTCGGAAGCTGCACCAAGCTTCCCGCCTATCGTTCGCCACTCCCGCAGAATTTCCTGACTACAAGCTAAGCTATTAGTCAAAGAAACAGCTAAATTAGTATGAAGTTCTTGGCGGGAGCGAGTCTGTTGATATGCTATCTCAGCAGGCGGCATGCAATGTTCAACAAAACTCATACAGGTCTTGGGGTTAGAAACCCGAGACCCGTTGACAATATCCCAAGGTGGGACGAACAAGTCAAAGTCCCCTCCTAATTGCACATTCGCAAAAAAGTGGGAACTTGAAGGTCCAAGGCGAATGGGAGTAGAAGAGGATTGTTGTGGACCACCTTGTGAAGAACACCCTCCCCCCCCCCCCCCCCCCCGTATCCATGGACAGAGGGTCCAAACAAGAAGTCATCTTCTCCGCCCAACGCGAAAGGCGAAGAAGCAGAATCAAACTGGGGAGCAGAGCGGAGAGGAGATTCATGAACCCTGAAACCCTCAGCAGTAACCTCAGGATTATCACGCTAGGAATCGGTGGCATCCCCACCCTGGAAAAGATAATCTACATCTATTTCACCAGGAGGGGTAACAGGCCTATCCGCCTCCTTCTCCGGAGGAGGCGACGGCTGTTTCAACATTTGGGGTCGACGTCGGTAGCTTTCCAGCCGCGTGACCCTCAGCAATAAATGGATCTGAAAAAGAAAGCAACAATAAGATCATTCCTACCAAAACAGCAGGATTACAAAAGATAATAACTTACCAGTAACAGTTCCCAAGTGATCCGCAAGGCTAGGTGGTAGTGGTTTCCACGGACGATGCGTCCGACGTTTCTTCGTTTTTTGTCCCTTCCTGGCGTCCGCGGAACTAGTTCCCGCGTCACACGCCTGCGATACATGGAAGGACCTCTTCCGATAAAGTTTTGCTAACAAATGAGAGACAGATGAAACTTCAGTGGCATCATCTGAGCTTTCCTCCTCAAGAATAGCAGAATCGTCACTTGGAATAACGATTATCCCATCGGAGGTTTGCATGTTAAGAGGCGGAGGGTTTAGAATGTACGCACCTGTCTCAAAGATGGCCTCTGAAACAATTGGTTCGGCACGCAGCTTGATTGGGAAAAGGAAGTGTTCAGCAGTCCTTTCAAGGATAGGCTTATTCTTGGCATCAAGAACAGTTTTACCCACACAACCCTTGCCATCGTCTAAGGCGTTCAACATCGACCCAAAACCTACAAACAACATACAAGCGCCAGACAATAAAAACTTAGAAAAAGAGAAAGTAAGAACAAGGTAGTAAAAACTCAAGGCCATCCAACTCGATAAAAACAGGCTCCATAAAAGGAGAAGGCCACAAACGACTCATACCCGCCCATACAAGGGCTTCTTCCGGAAGTGCTCGCATTGGTGTAGTGGGGTAGTAAGCTTTCGAAACCAGTCACGCTTCTCATGAACAGCCGGCATGATGTTGATAAGAGCGTCGGTTGGAGAACGGCGAACCATGGCCTCCGGTATCACATCCTCAGAGATCCAGAAGATTTTTTTCTTCCAATCCTTAGAAGTTTCTTCAATAACATTGCCGATAGTTCTATCCGGCAAGCTATGGCAAGTATACCATCCGTTCCGATTCGCCATCTTGTAAAATACAGCGAACCGATCTAACCGAGGAACCAAGTCATGTGCCATACACACGAACTCGAAATGTCGATTTCGCATAACGGCACGGGGATGAAGTTGGGATAAGTGAATCCCAAATGCCTTGACCACTCGTTGAAAGACTTCGTGATGGGAAGACGAAAATTCCAATGAACGAAGTAGTCAGCATATAACGCCATCTTTCCAGGAGGTGGAAAGCTGGTTATGGAACCAGCAGAAGGGAATTCTGGCTCCCATTTCGATGGAATACCATAGGTTGCAACAAGTTTTTGATATTCTTCTGCGTCCCAACAGACCTCTATCTCGTCGACCTCAGATTGAGCAGACGCCATTACAAATACTTGGTAACAATATTCAAATGGGTTCAAAGGAAAATCAGAAGATTAGAAGAAAGAAAGCAAGTTCGCATATAAGATTCAAAGGCGATAAAACTTCAAAAAGAAGTTAACTCTCCCTATTTATACCCACCGCAATTAGTGCGATGGGAATTGAGCAGTAGAGAGAGAAACAACCATCCAGTAACAATTCGTCACGTCACGCGAGAAATTCGAAAAAGAGAAAAAGTTGTACAGTCGGGTACAGTAACAGCCGTCAAAAACGTCCTGTCACCTGCAAAAGCCCGCGACTGGTCAACTTGTCCTTTTTCATGACTATCCACATCAACAAAAGATATTTTTTACCAACTTACAAAGTCAAAAATCCCCAAATCCACATTAAGTCTAGAATTTCACCCGCATAAAAGACTTCACATGGAAGAAACACTGGACTGGAGGGACTTATAGAGGTAGGGTGCCAAAAAGACCCAAATACCCTTAAGGACTACCCGCGGGTCAATCAGAAGTTCCTCGTAAGGCACCCGCGGGACATATAAACCATCCGCATAATCATTTGAGGAAGAAACACCCTCAAAGCACATGCAGAAGCATCATAGCACCCTCAAAGGTCAACCGCAAGAAGGAATATCCTTCCGTGTAAATAACCACGAAGTAAGTGCTCCGGGACAGCTGTCAATAACCAATTACCTTCTAGAAGATTTACCAAGATGCTTTCTTGGGCAGTACGTGATCCCTCAGCCAATCATCCAATAACACCAGGCAAGTTCGTTATAATCGTGCACATGGCCAATATTCTCCCGTCAATCAATGGGAAAGAGACACGTGACCAGGTTGTTATACATGCACATGCAACGTATAAGTTGAACCTGTCACATAAGGACACGTGTCCAAATGGTTATGCAGGCATCTTCATAAGGGACAGCTGGCCCAATCACCTTCCCACACTCTTCGGCTATAATACCCTGTCAATCATCATGAGGTATTCATTCACTCCCAATGTACTCTCTCAATTTACTTAAGTGATTATCTTTAGGGGTGTGCATAGTGAATAACCCGACCCGACCCGACTTAAGACCGACCCGACCCGAGGACCGATCCAACTGAGAATAAAAGACCGACACATGAACCGATGGGAATTATCGGTTATCAGTCCTCATCCAATCGGTTTATCGGTTCTTCACATATAAGACCGAACCCGACAAATAATCTTCAATGTTTTGAACCAGTTGTGTATGAATCAAGGCAATGATGGATTCAATTGCATGTATCAGTCCATTAGCATACTCTTCATCAGGTACAATTACCTTCAATGATTCAATCCTTCACGCAAGATTACACTTTTTTTTTAATTTGAAGTATATGTTGAATTGTCTTCAAGATTCATCTTCTATAACTGATTAGAACAGTTTGATTTCTCAATTTTGGTGTTTAATTGATTAATATAGGCTTAACTTATTGTTAGATCCACTACACCCTCCAACTGTTTGATGAAATGTCTCAATGAACACTCGTTTAATTATTGTTGTTTTCTTGAACTAATGAACTAATTCAGTAATTTCAAGACATCCACAGTCAACAAAGTTATTATAAGACATCTACAGCCACTGGTTAATCGACCTCGGTTAATCTACCTCGCGATGACTAATTGTTATACACATGGACTTATTGTTAAACACAGCATAAAAACATAAATAATGTCATCAAACTCGGACTTAATCACTTAATTTTTTAAAGAAGAACATATATGATCCGTAATAAACTTCAAATCAAACACAAAGATTAAAAAAACAAATATGATCCATAACAAACTTCAAATCAAACACAAAGATAAAAAGAAAAAAGAAACTTAATCATTCATCTTTTCAATAGTTATACGCAGCCACCATCTTTTATTCGACCTCTTGATTACCAGGGAGTTGTGGACATCTAGTTAAATGCCTTTTCAATGAAGCTATTCCGTTTATAGCTATGTTAGCAATAAAAACACTCGAGCAGTGCTTGCAAATTGTTTTTTTCCTACCTTCCTCATCAGTAAACTTCTCAAAATCCAACCAAATTGCAGATAACTTTGTTCTAGTTGGAGGCATCTATATTGAACGAAAAAAAAAACAAAACTTATTTGATATCTGGTTTGACTTTGATCATATGAAAGCAACCCAATAAAAAGAAATTATGAACATACCTTTGTAAACTCTGAAACTCTGCAAATATGAAATTGACTGAGCTATTGATAATTGAAAAAGAAAATAAATTATACGTATATGTAGGATGGGCAGCCGATATATGCTAGGGTTAGTTAGTTTAAACTTTACAATTATTTAGTTACTTGTTTTAAAAATAATTAAAAAGGTATAATTTTCGTTTTTATTTTTGGGTTTTCCAGTATTATCATTAACAATATATATTATATATTTGATTTTATTTTTATCTACAAATATTTGTAAGTTCATTTGTTTTAAAAAACGAACGAACATAATCAAGAAATTCAATTCATTTAGTTAAACGAACGAATATGAACACGTCTCATTTGTTTGTTTACGTTCATTTATGTTAGTTCGTTTACATAAATGTTAGTCCGTTCATTTATGTTAGTTCGTTTACATACATAAATGTTATGTTAGTTCATTTATGTTTGTCTGTTCGTTGATAGAATGGAGAGCCTCTGATGATGATCGATAGATGCAATACAGTTGAGTTTGATAGAAGGTAAAATAGAATTTGTAATTTTGTATACAGTAGCTTATTATTTTAGGGTTATGGCCCACGATGCATTTTTTAAGAAAAGTAAAATCGGTCCTCGGGTTTTTTTAGGTCATCATGGGCAAAAGGACCGACCCGACCCGATACCCGATTTGAGGCTATTTCTAAGACCGATTTTTGGAGTCTTTAATTAGGGTCGGGTCGGGGTTGGGTTATTTCGGGCCGGTTCTTCGGGTTTTTTCGGGTCGGACTTAATTATGCACACCCCTACTTATCTTCTACAGAACAGTACTTATTCTCACGCCGGATGGTGGTTACGGGAAGACCCCCCCTCTTGTCCTTCCCGTAACGAGCTCACGGTGTCTGTTTTGCAGGTGCTTGTCATTGGACTTTAGGCAATTGGGTTCATATCGTGTTGGCAGTAAACCGTATCCTACTCTGTTGACTCATTGGATCCATGACCCATTAGTGGGGAGTGGATCCGTGTTTCTTCATTGGTGCCATCCGTGCTTGTGGTTAGAACATCAATTTTTGTTTTCGAAGTTACGATATGAGCCAAATTCCTAACAGGCCGACGGGGACCTCAGAACAAACCCCACGTGTTACTAACTTAGAAACACGTGAGAGAGCAACGTCATTGTTCGCTCAGAATCTTACTCCCGATGAGCAAGATGATGTTGTGACACCCGGAGGTTTTACTTTGGGTGGTTCATCAAATCGAAAGCATTTTACCCCACTGACGGACGCTGCTCCAATGGGTACTAGAAATGTAGTAACACCAGCTGGTACCCCACCCAACGATCTATGAGGAGTTACAGCTCAGAGAGCTTCTAATTTGGGAGATCTTGGGCGAATTATGAGAGATAATTGCCAGACTCACCTAGAATTGGACCTCGAAGAACATTCAGGTGACTCAGCCCCGGTGAAAACTCATACAACAAGCCATAGATCTGAGGGACTCTTGTCTCCAGATGAGTGGTTCCGTATCCAACAAGAGAGTTTGGCCGTTGAATATGGACGAAGGGTACGGAATGAACGACTTCACGCCCGTACGGAATGACTCTTGTCCCAGCACTTTAGTCAACAAAAGAAACACACTCGTGACACGTCTGAAATACTTGATTTAGTAAGGCGAAATAATGAATCCATTGAAGATTTCATTACCCGTTACAATAATGAGAGCCTTAATATAGGCGGGGTTAGTGAAGACATGCTGAGGGGAGCATTCCGAAAGAACGTAAATAGTGACGCTTTGATTCGTACTCTAACCGGAAGAGACGGTATGCCCAAATCTTGGGACGAAATCATGACGTCAGCTAAGTTATTTGCAAGGACTGAGAAAACCTTGGGATCCGGCAGTTAAAAACAAGTGCCAAAAGTCGAATTCCAAACCCCAAGACCAAATCGACAGGCCAAAGGGCCAATTTGGTCAAGGCTGCAACCAAGTACAGAAACACCAAAGTAATTTGATGCGAGATCATTGATTAGCAAAAAGAACAAACGTAACTTTCCCGCACGTTCGTCCAATAACTGTTGGACTCAGTTGTCAAAATCTCCATCAGAAATCCTCACGACCGAGAGCCTGACTTTCCGCAAGCCTCAACCACTACCAAGGAAATCATTCCTTGACAGTAATAAACATTTTACGTACCATGATGACATAGGACACAAGACAAACGAATGTGTGGCTTTGAGAAATGAAATAGAGGCAGTGGTAAAAAATGGGAAGTTTTAAACCATTTGGTCAAAAGTGTGCGACCAGGGGCTGGTAAACCTCTCGCAAATGACAACCAGGGCCCAGCCAAAAGGCAAATAAAAGATCTGAACGTTCATATGATTCACGGAGGCCAGCATACCAGAGGAAAGAGGAAAGAATTTGAGGACGCAGAATGGAAGAATGAGCCTGTCATTTTTCCGCGTGTCAAAGGAGGGCCATGCAATAAAAATCCTTTGATAATTACCGCCTTATTCGGACACTACCGGTCACAATTTGTGTTCTTCGATACCGGTAGTACGTCCGACATTATGTATGAACAGTGCTTTGAACAGCTTGAGGAAGAGGATAAAGAACGATTGCGACCTATTCACGCACCCGTTTCTGGGTTTGGTGGGGAAATAATGCACCCGCGGGGTGTCATTACTTTCCCGGTCACACTTAGTGAGGGAGTTCACTTAAGAACTGAGGAGGTTGAATTCTTAGTTTTACCGGCAACCTCTAAACATGATATTATCCTCGGACGAAAGGCAATTGGTGACTTCAATACTCACCCATCCACAACTCATGGAGCAGTAGGGGTTCCGACCCGTACCGGTGTAGCAATAATTCATGTTAATCGACATTGCTTCACAACCGAAAGCTCAAGACCAAGTAAGGTTTCGAAACAAAATCAGAGAACTGAGCCAGAGAAATGGGTACTTGACAAGAAATTCCCTGATCATACAGTAATAATAGGGCCAGCCATCTCCGAAATTGTTCGAACCTTCTTAAAACAATTATTGACAAAGAATATCGACATCTTTGCGTGGAAACCCGCCGACATGACAGGTGTCCCGCGGAACATTTCAGATCACAAGTTGAAGGTGAATCCGTTGATCACCCCAATAGTGCAAAAGAATCGGAAAATGGGCCTCGAACAGACAAAAGCCATGAACGAGCAAGTACAAGACCTTCTCCACGCCGGGATTATCCGAGAAATCAAGTACCAAACATGGGTGGCAAACCCAGTGATGGTCCCAAAAAGTAATGGAACATGGAGGATGTGTATAGATTATAAAGATCTAAACAAGGCATGTCCGAAAGATTGTTACCCACTTCCGAAAATTGACTTAAAGGTAGACGTTGTGGCCCCATTCAAATTCAAGTGCTTCCTCGATGCCTACAAAGGGTATCACCAGATTCATATGGCGGCTGGTGATGAGGATAAGACAGCGTTCCGCACCGACTAGGGCACATTCTGCTATAGAATGATGCCTTTCGGGTTAAAGAATGCGGGGGCCACGTATCAACGGCTGATAGATCAAGCCTTCAAAGGTCAGATAAGTCGAAACCTCGAAGTTTACATGGACGATTTAGTGATCAAAAGCATCGAAGAAGATCAAATGCTGAGGGACATAGAAGAAACATTCGAAACACTGAGAAGTATCAACATGAAATACAACCCAGCAAAGTGTTCCTTCGGGATGGAGGAAGGGAAGTTCCTCGGGGTAATCGTTACAGTCACGGGTTTCAAGGCTAATCCAGACATGATACAAGCAGTAGCCTGCATGCCATCCCCCGCATCCCTCAAAGAAGTCCAAACACTTAACGGGAGATTGGTAGCATTAAACAGTTTTCTGGCAAACCACGCTGCTAAGTCTTACCCGTTCATCTCAACATTAAGGAATTGCCTCAAAAAGGCACAATTCAGATGGACTCCGGAAGCCGAACAAGCATTCCAAGAAGTCAAGAAGTGTTTAATGGAATTACCCACGATAACTGCTCCACACGCGGGTGAACCATTAACACTATATTTGTCAGCATCCGACATTGCCGTGGGGGCTGTTCTATTGACAGATAGAAAAAGTGTCCAAACTCCAATTTATTACGTCAGTAGAACATTATCGAACCCGGAAACAAGATATTCGATGTTGGAAAACCTGGTTTTGGCATTGGTCTATGCCGCTAGACGACTTCGCAGATATTTCCAGGGTCACCCCATCAATGTGTTAACCGGGTACAAACTCAAGAACGTGTTGAGTAAGCCTGAATTGTCCGCTCGATTGGCAAAGTTGGCCATAGAATTGGGGGAACACTCAATCGAATATAAACCAAGACCGGCAATCAAAGGACAAGTGCTGGCGGACTTCGTCACAGAAGTCCCGCAGCATAAAGAACAAGAGTGTCTGATCAAACAACAACCCCAAGCACCTCCGGAACAAGGACAAGTTTGGTCATTGTTTACGGATGGGGCTTCAACCAGTGAAGGATCAGGTGTAGGCTTAAGGCTAGTCAATCCCGAGGGGCATGAATTTACATACGCCATCAAGTTAGACTTCAAGAGTACTAACAACGAGGCAGAATACGAAGCCTTCCTGGCAGGCTTGCGGATAGCGAAAAAGCTTGGGGTGAAACATTTGGAAGCGCGGGTGGATTCTATGCTAATTGTGGGACAAATAAATGGAACATATGAAGCAAAAAACGATGTCATGGATTCTTATTTGTCACAAGCGAAGGTCTTGATTCGCCAATTTACTTCCTTCAACGTTATTCACATTAAAAGGAGTGAGAACAAATTGGCGGACACTCTTAGCAAGTTAGCTTCAACGAATTTTGAGCATTTTGCCAAAGATATTCGTGTAGAAGTCTTAGGCCACCCATCCGTTCCCCAGAATCAAGTCTTGGTAGTTCAAACAGGCGTCGAATCATGGATGATGTCAATTAAAGCTTACTTATCTTCCGGAGCACTTCCAGCAGGGAAAGCTGAAGCTCGGAAGATCAAACATAAAGCTTTGAATTACTAGATGATTAATGGCATCTTGTACCGGAGATCATTTCTTGGTCCGCTATTACGTTGTGTGGACTCGAAAGACGCAAATTACCTCATCCCGGAAATTCATGAAGGTATTTGTGGACTTCATGCGGGTCCAAGAATGACAGTTGCAAAAATCATGAACGCAGGGTATTACTGGCCTGGTATGCATTTAGATGCTGTGCAAGAAATCAGAAAATGCGATTCTAGCCAGCGTTATGCCCCAAATACCTTACGCCCAAAGAACGAACTGATTCCGGTAACATCTGCCTAGCCATTCCAGAAGTGGGCTATTGACATTATGGGACCTTTCCAAGAAGCTCCAGGACGAGTCAAATTCTTGATAGTGGCCATTGATTACTTCACCAAGTGGGTAGAAGCCAAACCAGTTGCCTCGATAACGGCATCAACCGTAAAAAAATTCCTTTGGGAATTCATTATTTGCCGGTTTGGCCTCCCACAAGAACTGGTAAGTGATAATGGGACCCAATTTGCTGACAGCGGGCTACATGATTGGTTGAAAGAACTTCAAGTCACTCAAGTCTTCACATCTGTAGCACACCCGCAAGCAAACGGTCAGGTCGAACGGACCAACCGAATTATCAAGGAAGGGATTAAAGCGAGGTTAGGTACTAAACGAACGGGTTGGGTTGACGAATTGCCCCATGTACTCTGGGCCTTCCGCACCCAAAAGAACTCTAGCAATCTAGAAACACCGTTTAGCCTAACCTATGGTACAGAAGCTATGATCCCAGCAGAAATCGGGATCCCATCCGCGAGGGTTCTGTTGATTAATGATAACGATCATGAACTCCGGATGAATCTCGATTTGCTTGAGGAAAGAAGAGAATTAGCATTGATCCGCGAACACAATTATAAGCGGCAGCTTCAGAAATATTATAATTCGCGGGTCCAAGAATGCAAATTCGATGCGGGAGACTTTGTCTTCCGCAACAACGAGGCCTCCGGACAGGAGCCTCCGGGCAAGTTAGCCCCAACTTGGGAAGGACCTTACAGAATCAAACAAGTATTAACCAAAGGTGCCTACAAGTTAAAGAAATTAGACGGGACTGAGATTCCTCGGACGTGGAATGCAGCACAACTAAAGAAATGCTACATATAGTGCTCCTATTTGTCTTTTATTTTCGGCCTGCGCGCCCACATAGTACAGTAATTGTGTAATTTATTTTTCTAAGAAGGCTTATGCCAACGAATGAAAAATATTGAGTTAGTTCCACTTCATTCCGATAAGCTGTAATCTTTTATTGACAAAAACGAAGCACCGGATAGACACTTATATTATAGTACATAAGACAAAGTGCACCGGAAAGAAAAAAAGACTTCTTATTAAGCAGTCAAATGAGATTACAAACAGCGGAAATATTTACAAACAAAGGCATATACATTTATGGGGTGGAATACTCATCTTCCGCAGTGTTGTTTGCTTCCTCCTCTTCTTCATCATCAAGATCTAATAATTCTTTTAATTGATCGATGGCATCCTCCTTGTCCGCAAGCTCTGTTATGTGATCGGAAAGGGAGAACTTCAGAGTATCAAAATATTTGGTTTTCTTGATGAGGATGGAAGCAACATCTTTACCAGCCAAGATATGAACTTCAGAGTGTCAAAATCTATGGTTTGAATTGAAGTCTGCACTATCCACTTATTCTTTAAAATATTTTAAAAATTAGACATCAATATATATATATATATATATATATATATATATATATATATAGTATAAAGGGATATTACAAATTGATCATAAAATGATCGATCTTATAAACCAATTAATTTAATATATAAATAAATTGTGATTCATAAACAACTAAAATATTTTTGTAGCAATTAAACACATCATATAAAACACTATATAAAGGTAATACTTTATACCATATGTAATCAATGATGATATAATTCAAAACTATATGAGTAATATGAAAGTTATAATGTATCAACAATGCTAACTAGGACATACCTCATATGTAGATAATTAAAACGCTCGTGAACCGGTAAACATCACTTTGGAACATTAAAGGTACGGATCATTACCCCCACTCTCCATTGCTTTCATATTTAATTGATATAAACCCATTGAGTTAATATATATTTTATAACTCTTCACGTCTTTGAATTACCATTTCACTTGGATGTCCGTTGGATTCCAGTTCTGATTAAACATTGGATTTAGCTTTAATGTCATGCGATATTATTATGTTTGATTATACTCATTATCGCATGTTCCGATATATGTTACGAAAATATGTTTGCTATGAGTTATATGAATAAGTTCATTTGTATTCCGATACCCTGAGTGTCGCTTCTCGTGGAGTGTCCCACGAGCATGTTGTTGCAGCACCGACAACATGTGCACCACCCGTGACGGTGAGATCAGTTCACGGTGTCTCTTAAGTACAAGTGGTACATATGACTATTAGGAGGCGTATGGATCGGTCCTAATAATAAGGAGATGGATAGCGGGTACGCCAACTCGCCATCTCATGTGATAAATATGCAGGAGTAGCTATCTGTATATTGTCACGTTTTATGTTCGCTCATGGGTACATCCGTATGATACGATTTATTTTCATTTAAGTTACTTTGCATCGTATCATTATCATAAGTTCAATCTAAATTACGTTTCATTAAGTCATTTTGAGCCTATTATTCCATACTGAGCATTCGGCTCATTCCGTTATTATTTTTTTTTCAGGTACACAGGTTACTATGGGCGAGGTTAAGAGAGAAGAATAAAGCATCAGGATCATAATAAAATATCTTTTGATCGTACTAGTTTGTAAAATAGCCTTAACTTTACCTTATCTAATGTATTATAAGTTTGACAAGTAAATAAATAAAATCATGTCTTTTGTTCAGAAACCATGTTTATTGTGACACGTCAGCCCAATCCGGGCCGGGGTGTTACAAAGCGTGTAACTTCACATGGGCCCTGGAACGACTTAAAGACATGCTCGTCGATTGTAGGGAGCCGCGTGTCATCCTGACTGACAAGGACCAAGCCTTGATAAAATCCTATGAAACAGTCTTTCCCAACGCTACCAAAAACCTTTGTAGGTGGCACATCATGCAGAACATAAAGAGAAAACATAAGAGTCTTTTTCAGACAGATATCTTTGCATCCTTCTCTTACTGGTAAAAAGTACTGTACGATTCGCCAATAAAATCTATGTTCGACTACAACTGTGGTCAAATGGAAGCAACGTTAGCTGGACACGGCAGACGTGGTAAGTCTTTATCCCATATGTACAGATGATTTTAGATTATAGTAGTACATTGCATAAATTGTTTTTTTTATTATTTGTTTGTAGAGGCTTGGTATTATATTCGCGACAGCTGGTTGGTACCCTACAAAGAGAAGTTTGTGTCCTGCTGGATTGACGACCGACTAAACTTCGGCGAGCATACAACAAACAGAGTAGAGGGCCAGCACGCAAACTTGAAGAGATACCTTCCGGGGCCGAACAATTCGCTAGACTCTATTGCGGCGTTTGCCCTTGAAGTCATGAATTTCCAAATGGAAGAAATCAGTGCGACCCTTTAAGACTCCCGTGTTAGGATCAAGAAGTACCATAAGTTGACTTTGTTTGAAAAGCTACATCATAGGGTGTCACTTTTTGCTATCGCTAAACTTGACAAAGAGCTGACTTTGCTTGACACTTTGCAAGATACGGGGGCGGAGTGCGACCACCGGTTACATTCATCATGGAGCTTGCCATGTGCTTGTAAGCTTAACTGGTACACTATTCACAATATAAGTATTCCTTTAAAAGACATAGACCCCTTTTGGAGGAAGCTCGATTTCAGTCCGGCGTTTGTTCGACACGAAGAACCGGACTATGAAGCGGAACTGGAAGATGTGAAAAAACAAGTTCTAGGACTAAACAACCGAATGAAAAAAAAAGTCTATTCTCAAAGATAATATCAGTTCTTCCTGGGAAATCAAACAAGGAGGAGCCTGAGAAACGAGAGGACCCTAGGGGCGTCCAAATCTAAACCAACAAGCCAAGAAAAGAGAAACCCGTAGACAGAGCTCGTACTCCCCGTCCCCGTCAACTGATCCCCACAGACGCAGCTCGTACTCCCCGTCATTTGATCCCCACAGACACAGCTCCTACGCCCCCTCCCCGTCTTTTGATCCCCACAGACACAGCTTCTACGCCCCCTCCCCGTCTTTTGATCCCCACAGACACAGCTCCTACGCCCCCTCCCCGTCTTTTGATCCCCACAGACACAGCTCCTACGCCCCCTCCCTGTCACGGGAACCAACACCAGAAACCCCCACCCATTCGTTGTCGCGTTCCCAGTCTCAGTCTCAGGCCCGGTTAAGATACCTAAACCACCGAAACGCTCATCTAAAAAGCAAGAGACTCCAACCGATCTTGGTTTTCCATTACTGCGTGACCCAAAGGATGTCCCAATCATAGAAAGTTATAGGAACATCATTCCCACCTGGGCATACCCGTTCATTTCAGGAATAACATATGTAAAGCCATATGGTAATTGCGGTTTCAGAGCAATCGTTGTCGGCTTAGGAATGCGTCAAATGAACTGGAAAGAGGTCAGAGCAAGCATGAGGAATGAGATGGACACTACAAATCGTGGTGGAGGCACAGGTTGAACTACGAGATAACCGGTAATTATGACACGGTTCGTGATTCGTTGGACTACTCAACGTCTGCTTTATTCCAGCAAATGAGTAGGTGGTTTACGTTACCTGGGCACGAACGCTTAGTGGCTCAGACGTATGACTGTGTTTTAATCAATCTCCATCTGACTTCCAGTGAGAGTTACTTCCCGATGAGAATGCGTCCGAAACCACTATCTCAGATTCCGGTAATAGTAGTCTTAAATGTTAAGGATAATCATTGGCTCAACATACAATTAGAAGGGAATTTCCCCGAGCCACTACCAGCACTTCAATGGGAAGGATATGCCAATGCAGCGGCGCACGAATGGAGGTCTTTGTACGAAGATCGTATAAAAGAGTTGTCACACCCCGAAAATCTTAATTTAAACAGCGGAAGACTTTGACCAAGTCTTTCGGGTGGTGACAGACGCCGTTTCAGCCAATCACATTTAAGTATACGTATCAAACGAAGGTTGAACTTTATTTGACCATCAGAATTATTACACGTGTCATATTACATGATTTTAATTCAAATTACAAGTTCAACATAAAGTCAACATTTTTCATTCAAACACACGTCACCATTTTCCCGCGCTCTTCACAAAGCTTCCATACTTCATTTAATTACCTGAAAAGCATATTAAAATATCGATCAACACAATGTGTTGGTGAGTTTCCCTTTATATTAAAATAGTCTATATATATATATGAGTCGAAAACACAATCCATTTAATTAACAATCCCGATATCAATTCGTGTGTAATCGTCACTACACCCCGAATTATATCCAAAATATCCAGTGTATAATGGTCTATCGCCATTATATCACCAACCGTGTGTAATGATCTATCGTCATTACATCACAAAACAATAGGCATTTCATTTCTTAAACAAATTGAGCTGTTGTAGACGAGCAAAGAATACAACATTGCGTATGACATCTCAGTTGATAACTCGAAACATACCATACTCAAAATATACCCACTTTTTAATCCAACGCGAATGGAAGTGGGGGGCGTCACCCCGATAGATCTACCCATATATCTGTGCCCTTACTAATTCGGTTAACAGTTATTTAGCCAACCAGACTCATCCCGCATTATACACCAATTTGTAAAATAAAATGCCTTTATAAAACATCAACGAAATCAACATGTAATAAAGAATATGTTTTTCCCCCAAAACACAATTAAATATCGTTTCGTAAACATTTCCAGTTAAAAATCGAGGGGGGTTTGATAGAGAAACTCACTGTGTTGTAGCCTTTCCAAAAATCCCGTGTCCTATATTAGAACACGTTTTGTTAATAAAAACTTGATTTTAGTTTTATACAAAACTCCTTTTTAATTTATAAGTCTTATTCTAGTATTCACATAATCACATAAATACATAAGCGAGTACACATGGTTCGGTTTTCCGTTTAGCTATTAATTAATTAAATTAATTAATAAACAACTAAAATATAAGAAAATAACTTAAGATTCAGTTGCTGGAATTTTTCAAGAAATATTAATCTTTTATTATTCACAAAACTTGACAGTTTCGTCGGTTTTGTCGGTTTTATGCTTAAAATGCGTTAATTCGATTTCGTTTAAAATGTAACTTATAAATTATGAAAAATACTTGTTACATAAATATTAGTCAAGTTTTACAAGTTAAATTGTGAAAATATATTATTTTCATTTTTGTTAATATTTTCTTAAAATAGCAACTTTTTAACGTTTTCGTGTCGGTTTGCACGACACGAAGCGTTTAGGACTAAGTTTTATCATCTTGTCCTTTTCTCATGTATTAACTTATGTTATACATGGGTATTTTAACACTTTAGGGGCTGTTCTAAAACAGTCCCTAATAGTTGTGTCGGTTTTGCTTAAAAAGCCGATTTTTCGACCGTTTAAGTTACCGACGAGTCAAATAAATTGCACAAGTCTATACTAATAATCATATGAACTAAACACACATATAATAGCATATAATTTACCATAAATAGCAGTTTCGACTATATATGTTCATAAGATACTTTAATCGAGTTTTTCGGTTCCTAGTTCGTATTTTAGATTACCTTAAAACTGTTACTAGTTAAGCTTGTTATTTTTTTTATATGAACAAATATCATATTAATATCTAAATTTCCAGGTTCAAATCATCATATCATATATGTATAAGTTCAAGTAGTTAATTAATAAATCAAAATATGAATTTTCTAAGTGTTTAACTAACAAAGTTTTTTTTTATAGTGACTTTTAATTTTTGATAATTCTATCTAATTCAATCTTTCCACTTTGATTAAGTACAATTCTAAGTTTAATTCATTCAACTTGTTTTACAGAGTTCCATGCATCCTAAGTGTTCTATCCAATTTTGATCTTTTAATTAACTAAGCAACAAAGTTTCCTATTTTGGTAAGTTGTTTGCTAATTCAATTATTGTGTTAGCTAATCAATATTTTAATCATGCATCCTATCTTAGTTTCAAGTTGCCATTAATCACATATTGATCACATTCATCATAAGTATCATCATCAAAATCCAAATTTCAACTTTTCTTAAATTAAAGTTTCCTTATTTAGTAACTTTACCAATCTTTGGTTAATTTTCAAGTTTCAACTATTAATTCTAGCATATATCCTATCCTATTTTCAATTAGATTATTCTATATCACTTCTTGATTCAACAATCCATCCAAATTCTATTCTAACAACAAACCCTAACATCAAATTCATTCAAGTTTATAACAAACAATCAAGAGATTCAACAACACTTATAATCAAGCTTAGCAATCAATGTTGGATCTTTAGGATGAATGTGTGCATGTGTAATGAGTTTGATTATCCCATTTACACACACATACATACCTACGGTTTATACATACACACATACCACATTCATAATTTCAAACTTTCAAGTTCAATCTCAACTCAAGAACACCTAATTTAACATAGTTAACCCAAGAAATCAACTCATAAATAAAACTTACTTGTGTTCTTGAAGATCTAAAGATAAGATTGAGAGTGTAGTGGGTGTGAGAATGGTGTTCTTCTTCCTTAATTTCTTCCTAGTTTTCTTGATCTTATTCTTGATTTTAAACCTCCATGATTTCTTGATTATGATTATGTATGTGTGTGTTTAATATTTGAATTTGTGTGTGAAGAGAGTGTGTGCGTGCCATGGGTTTTATAGAGACAAAGAAAGGGATAGTGTGGACAGGTGGGTGATGGAGATTAAGCCAACATATCAACATCATGATTAGGAGTAATCATTGGGGTGAAAAGTGTATGGATGAGAATGTTACAACACATTGCTTCTAGAAGATGCAATCATTGGATGGGTGTGTTGTCAACAAATGAAGCCTTCCAAGTGTTATGGTAATGATTATGGTAATCATTACAAGTGACATGTGTGGTGTTGGTTTTGGGAAAACAATGGGTGATGGCACATGGTTTGTGTTTAGTAAGTAGGTGTTTAAACAATAATCTTAAGTTTCCGTTTTAACGTCTAAGGAATTTTAGTTAATCAAACGAATCCCGTTCCTAATAATTTTTGTCAAACTTTGAACGAAATTGGATTCTTGATAATACAAGCCTAAGAAACTAATTATTGGAAATTGTTGACGTTGGGTCCTTACCGGGTCGTCCACCGACACTTGGTTTACTTATTTTGCAATTTTTGCGATTCGAGCCTTCTAAAATTAAGTTTATACATTGTCTCGACTACTTTAATATGTATTTTAATTTTTCAAGATTATTTAGCCTCTTTAAGGATTTATTCACTTTTTGACTCGTTACCCGAGATTATTCCACGTCAGGCTCGTTACGTGGCAATTTTTGCACATTTTGTTGACTTTGAAACGTCTAGATCACAAATAAAGGAGAGTTTCTCATAATGACGGAATTTTATTGCTAATCGAGATTATATTAGTCGCGGTTTAGGCTAATTTTTAGCCGGGTGTCACAAGAGTATCTGCGAATAAGAGAAACTTGGCGAGTGAAAACTGAAGAGCCAGTTTATTTAGGATGATATGTAAAATGTTTGAGATACTATCAATAAAATGTATTGAATTATTATGAATAATTAGGAATAAATGTTTGTGTTATCAACAATTTTTAAATAAAAATAACTTGATAAAATGTATAATTTAAAAATAATATATTTTTTAAACAAATATATTTGATAAAATATTTGTTTAAAAAAATAAAACATGATAAAATATATAACTTAAAAATAATATATTTTTTAAAATAATATTTTCGATAATAAATTTAAAAAAAAATTATTTAAAAATATAAAACATGATAAAATATCTAACATAAAAATAATTTATTTTTTAACATAATACTTTTGATAATATATTTTTTTGAAAAAATAAAAATTATCATGATAAAATATATAATTTAAAAATAATATAAAATAGTACAAGAAATATTAAAATAATCATAAATATCTTCAAAAGTAGATCATATCCGTCGCGGATCGATCGATCCGCAGATTCTGCTGTAGATCAGATCCGCGGCGTATCGATCGATCCGCGGCGGATCCGATCTAATTTTTGAAGATGTTAAATACCCACGGGTTATAACCGTTCAACTCGCCAAAACCACAAAAAACGCTCAACCTTTCACTCAAAACATCACCAGATTATACAACCAAAACCACCACCATCACCAGAAAATAATGACGACGGAGTCCGAATATAGCATCTACACAGCCATAATAATTTCGTTCTAAAATAGTGGTGGCTGTGTAAATGTTATTTTGGAGTCCGTTATTATTACAAAATAAAGGCCCAGATAAAATCATATGTTGGCGGAAAATAATGACGACGGAGTCCGAAAATAGCATCTACACAGCCATAATAATTTCATTCTGAAATAGTGGTGGCTGTGTAAATGTTATTTTGGAGTCCGTTATTATTACAAAATAACAAAAATAGAAAATATAAAATAATATATATATATATAATAGATTTTAAAAATATATCTTTATCAAATTATATATATATTAAAAATAATAGTGTTGACCGTAAAAAATAGAAAATATAAAATAATATATATAAATAGATATTAAAAATATATATTTATCAAATTACATATATATTAAAAATAATAGTGGTGACTGTGTAGATGCTATTTTTAACTTTTGAGATACCAGTGCAACTGCCGAGAGCAGGCGGAACACTTTAGTAGTCCCCCTTAATATATCCTAACAATGTCCTTTATTAGGGATTGTGGTGATTGTGGAGATCAGCACTGGTCAGCCACATAATAAAGTCCCATATCAACCTTCATGGGGTTTCCGGTATCAAGAAAGATCGCACTGATCTTTGGTTTTTGATGAATTCAGTGTCACCCCAAATTGTCGCCTTGCCGATGTAAATTCGTCGCGACTACATGATACATCGCAGGGGCTGACCCAGCTAATGGAGGAAATATGCGGGCATAACGGTACCTGTATAGGGTACATTATTTAAAGTTATCCGGTGTATCCTGGCGGATTTGACATTCCGATGACTGGAGTGCTCCGACCGACATAGATATGCGGGCGTAATGATTATACCCCATTTTTAGTGGGGCAAACCTGTAGCCGTGGGCCGACACAGATTCCGGTGACTTGCTTGCCGGTGAGTGGAGAGCTGCGACAAAGAGCTGCTGTGTTGATGCTATTTTGGAGTGCTTATCAGAAGATTAGAAATTAGTCTCTGTATATAATTTGATGTAATATCCAGTGCTTTTTGATGTAAATATTCAAATTTGTAATTTATTATTGGTTTAGTATCAAATTTGTGTTGTTATTAGTTTAAATCCGTTTATATATTCAAATTTGTAATTTAGTATTGGTTTAATATCAAATTTGTGTTTTTATTAGTATAAATCCGTTTATATATTATGAATATATAATATTATTTTATATAAGATATATGTATACCTTTGATGGTTAAATAAAAAAAAAACCCTAATACGCGGCGGATCGGGCGATCCGTGGTGGATCAAATTATAAACGAATACCAACCCTAACTCGCCGTTCTCCATCTGGTTACATGTAACAGCGAGGAAATTTCGAATTCAAAATTTTGTTTTTCTGACCGGTCTCGCTACGCGATGGATCAGAAAAGAGACCCATCGCGTACCGCGATGGGGTGTCTGACAGCGAGACGCGTGGCACGCCACGTGTACACACGTGGCACACCGGTCGCCACGTATCCTGACACATGGCCACAAGTGGCACAATGTCCGCCACGTGTCAACACGTGGCACACCGTCTGCCACGTGGCGACACGTGGCGACACGTGGCAGGCCTACTGTGTGCGTCACCAAGGCTACGTCGCGGTACGCGACGGGTGCCTTGAAGGCGGTCGCGTACCGCGATGGGATCCAAAATTTGCCTATAAATAGTTGGCTACGGGTTCAGGCCATCCACACCTCAATTTGCATATACAACTCTCTCTTTAACCTCTCACTAGAATTCCAAGTTCATATTAACGATCCGCCTCGATAAGCGTGCCCCGATCCCTCGTTTGTATACGAACGTTCCCTCGAAGTGCGTGCCACCCTCCACCCACATACCAAGAAGGCGTTTATTGTAATGGCAATAAGTCTCGAGAAACGTGCCAACAAGTGTCGAAGATTGACATTCATTGATTTGCGCGTCGAGAAAAGAATTGATCAAGAAGTTAAAGCGGCGTTGGAGTGTTGCTCGAGTTCCTAGGGTGTCCAATACGTCAATAAGGTTGGGCGTAACGACAAATTAATATAATATAATATTATATTAAAAGGCTTAAGCCTTAAGTCGAGGTTATACTCGATACCTCGATAAAAGAAAAGAAAAGATAACAAATAAATGAATGAAAGAATGTATATTGAATGTTATTAAATACGTATATATGTGTGTAAGTATATATGTATATTCTTTGTTATGAAATTATTATTTAAGCAATAATGAGTATTCTTAAATAATAAAAGAAAAAGAATACGTTTCTTAGAGAATAAGAAACATCGGGTTTTTATATAAACTAAAGGTTTATAATTACTTTTAAACTAAAGGTTTTCAAGTAAAAGAAAATGAACTAAAGGTTCATCGAGGTTGATATATAAAATAAGACTAAAGGTCTTAAGCCGGATTGTATATCCGACTAACAAATGTTTATACTCGTACTATAGGTGCGAGATATATAAGGGAAAGACCCTCGGACGGTGAGTGAAGCCGATACCAAAGAGACAAGGTGAATACGCCCCCAAACTTTTATAAACTTGTTTTCAAACAAGTCAAACATGTTATGTGAAATTGTTTACAAGGAACTACGTGTTCCTTAAACTGTTATAAATAAGGGTATGAACCTAGCCCTCAGGCTGTGGTATACGTGTGTCTGGATCCTTACATAGGTGGTACTACGCGATGAATGGGAACATCGCACCACCCTTTGTCGTACGGCGCTCTCCTGCAGGGAGTACGACCTTATGTGTATATTTACGGGTACTTAACTAAGTCGAACGCTGGGGTGTTTGCTGAGGTGACCTAGAGTAGAGGCTCGAGTTTATAATGTGTTGTTTGACTTTGTTATTCCTAAGCCACGATGGGCCGAGGCAGGCGTAGTCTCGAGGGGTAACAAAGTAAAAGAAATTATTTTTGCGTCAGCGTGTTCACCAGCATTCGTTGCTGACGTATTTTATTTACATTTTTGCAGGTGAAAAAAGTTAGAGCTTGGAATGACAAAGTACTATGATATCTGATGGCTCGGATTTATTTTGTATAAACTTAACTTATGAAAATGGTGGTTTGTAAATATAAACAAGTAATGTGTTGTTAACAACTCTAACGAGTGTTTTATAATCCCGTCTTTTGAATATATATATATATATATATATATATATAAATGTTACATTTTGATCCTTAAAGTTTTATAAGTCTTCCGCAAACTAACGCAACTCTGATTTATTTACAAATATGGTACCAACATATGTGTCATACTCCTAGGCCGTGTTTTGGGGTGTGACAAGTGTTGGTATCAGAGCCATCGATCTTAGCGAATTGGGTATCATAAAACAATACCCAAGCTTCGATCCAAGTATAGGAAATAATTGTTTAATTGTTTTAGGGATAAGATAGGCTGGTAACCTTTCTCTCCCTCTCTACATCCTAAGCCACCCATAATATTAGATGTCATTCAAAGCTCATATAGAAGACTTTGTGCGCAAGGCAAAAGAAACCGAAATCGCCGAACCTTATCCCGAAGACAACATGAGCGATGGTTATTATGAAGCATACTTCAACCAAGATGTGGAACATGATTTGACCAAACCCGTATATTACCCCGGAAGTAGACACTACCCAATAGACGTTCTCGATAGTCCACCAAAACAAGGGATTGAACCACCAAGACACTCAAATTACCATCCACCAACAATACCGATGTATAATCCCTCCGAAATACCAACGTACCATACCGATGTATAATCCCTCCGAAGTACTATGATATCTGATGGCTCGGATATATTTTGTATAAACTTAACTTATGAAAATGGTGGTTTGTAAATATAAACAAGTAATGTTTTGTTAAAAACTCTAACGGGTGTTTTATAATCCCGTCTTTTGAATATATATATATATATATATATATATATATATAAATGTTACATTTTGATCCTTAAAGTTTTATAAGTCTTCCGCAAACTAACGCAACTCTGATTTATTTACAAATATGGTACCAACATATGTGTCATACTCCTAGGCTGTGTTTTGGGGTGTGACATTACACATTCAAACTCAAGCATTAACCTATTTCAAACACAAACCCTAACTCGCCGTCCTGAACTTCGTCTTTCTTTAACAACACCAAATCCATATCCGACCCGACAACAATAAGGTAAGTAAGATACTTCTATTTTACTCTATTTTGATATAGGTTTTCATTTAGATTAAGGGTTAGGGTTTGAGCATACTCATTGGGTTTGGATTAAGAATTGAAAACTGGTTGATTTAAGGATTTGGATTCGGGTTTCAAAACGGGTTTCATAATCATACGGGTTTGGGTTACATGATTGTTAATGAAACGGGTTTGGTTTACGGGTTTGTTAATGAAACGGGTCGGATTTAGGGGTTGATAATCAAACGGGTTTGGTTACGAGATTGTTAATGAAACGGGTTTGGGTTACGGGTTTGTTAATGAAACGGGTTTGGTTTACGGGTTTGTTAATGAAACGGGTTTGGGTTACGAATTTGATAATCAAACAGTTTTGGGTTACGGGATTGTTAATGAAACGGGTTTGGTTTACGGGATGGTTAGAAAACGGGTTTAAGTTATGGGTTTGATGATGAAACGGGTTTGGGTTACGGGTTTGACAAGGAAACGGGTTTGGGTTACGGGTTTGAAAATAACGGGTTATATTTATATGTTAAACATAGATGGCGGATAGATATATTGAAGGGGATGACCTACTTGATGATTACCAGAATTTGAGGTTTGACCCGGAGTCCGATTATCATATCCGGTTTACGCAACTTCGGAAAATGGAGCCACAACCTTCCTCGACCTTGTCTTAGGAGTTTATAAAAATGGTTCGGGCGGAAGACAGGATAGAAATAATTGTTTGGAAGGACACCGTGGGAGAGATTATTTACCGCCCAGCAGGCAGCGTACCGGGCTCTCACGCTAGAGTTTTACTCTACGTTCGTTTTCATGTATTTTTTTCCTTTTCAATTAACTTATAAATAAAGTAGATTTAACCAACATGTAAATATTGTTTTAGGCCACGCTCGGAGGGACATCCGCAGGTCGAGATGCTGGTTCAGGGTGCGGATACCAGTCGGGCGGAGGTTCGGTTCCATTTGTTCGAGAATAGGGATTATCTGTCGATGGAGGAGTTTGCCATGGCTCTGGGCTTGTACAGACTTCAGGATTTAACCGACCCTGTTTACACGGGGAGCATACACGAAACACCAGATGACGTGTTGAGACGTTTTTGGACGGCGATTAGCGATACACCTTGGCCTATAATCCGCGGAGAATACGCGCCAGACTGCAAAGCCTCATGTGACACCCGGTAATTTCCCAACCCCTTAAACCAAGTAATCAACCTAATTATTAGGTAATTATGTTATGCGCCCTGCGCGAGCGCGCTATGTTAGAATCAGCGCGGGCATTTGTTATATGCGCCCTGCGCGAGCGCGCTATGTTAGAATCAGCGCGGGCATTTGTTATGTGCACCCTGCGCGAGCGTTTTGGCTTTATGTTTTCATGTAACTTAACTTTATAGTCTAATGGGTTGACCGTCCCGCATGATGCTAAGGCGGGTGCATCCCAAATCGTTTATACGCGTGCGGAAGGGGAACTAACCTCCCCGCATGGCGGGAACATTGAGAACTAGTTTGTCTGAAGCTCCAAGATGGAATTGACTTCAACATGACTGATCACTATGTTGAAATACCAAGACCACCTGAAGAATCTACAAATGAAACTCAATGTCCCTAACTGCGAGAAGGTTACGCATCTACCCGCAGTAAAGAAATGTCCTTCACGCAGAAAGCTATGCGCACCAAGTTAAACGCGCAGAACACTTAGTCTATTCTCCAGATGTAAGGAGACTATTCCCGCCCAAAAGGAAACAGTAGCGTGTTTCAGAGATTTCTACTTTTTACTGTACACTGACAAAAGTACCTGAAAAAGCACACTGTAACATGAAAAGTCAACCGTCAGCCACCCTACTCCCACCAACCACAGACCTGCATGTCCTGTCCAGATCAAATCAAAATCTTTTATCCACTCCTCCACTTTTAAATAAATAATAATAATTTCCATACTTTATCATCATTACACCTAGATATGAAAAGATTACAATCCCCTAAAGCAAGGGATTGTGTTCCCTAAATCTTGCCTATAAATATGTAACCCAAATTATCACCCAAACACACTTCAAACTTCTCTCTTAAGAACTGCAAACTTACACTAATCATCGCCCAAGCATCCGTTGTTTTCATTTCCGATCCTGTTACTAGGTAAGCCGAGATTATAACCTTGAGATCTACTTTCCAACCCTTATATTCTCCTATTTCTTGATCTTAATATATATACTTGTTATTTAATCGTATCCTAGACTTTCAATTCCGAGGCCAACACCAAGAAAACCCGAATCTCGATTAATCCCTTAACAAGAACCACAGGTGAGTCTCACAGCCCCTATTTTCACTGTTTTCACTATCTTTAAACTGTTTTCGGGGCGAGGGACACGTACTTAAACTATGTTTTATCATGATACTCTTACGAGTAATGCAAGCAATTATGTGTTTAAATAATGTTTCATTATGGTATATTTATGAGCAATGCAAACAGTTATCTATGGTTTACGATGTATGTGCGCCAGAATTCGAGTAAGTGATCACTTTACCATTGGAACTCTAAGGGTAGGGACTGCTGGTTTGATCCGCCCACTCGTAGGGGTCGCACCTCTTACACAGACGAGTGCCTAGCATGTCACGGGGCAGTACTATGGGATTGAGCCCGCTCGTAGAGGTCGCTCCTCTTACGCAGACGAGCGCCTTGTTTTCCGGCACAACGTCCGCGCGTAACCCGCGGGACGGTATTATTCGCTCGTAGTGGCAGCGCCACTTACACAGACGAGCACAGTTTCAGAAGTGTCCGCGCGTAACCCGCGGGACGGTATTACGTTATTTTAGCTCGTAGTGGCAGCGCCACTTACACAGACGAGTACAGTTCCCAGAAATATTCGCGCGTAGCCCGCGGAACGATTTTATCAGAATATGTTATCAGAACTATGTTTTACTAAGCATGTGTTTTAATGATGCTATCAGAATTATGTTTCCGAATGATTTTTATCAAGACTGTGATGTAATACGAATTATCAAGTTACTAAAACTTGTGAACTCACTCAGTTTATACTGATTCAAATGTTTTACGTGTCTTTCAGGAGATAACTAGGTAGCGCATGGAGTCAAACTTAGAGCACCTCACGCTGAACATCTAAAACTAGCTTTTGGAAGATTTTAGTTCTATTCCTTCGATGCGCATGGTTGTTTCCGCCGCGCAAGGGGATATGGCGTGGAAATCTTCAACAGTTTTATACTTGGATGTTTTTATGTAATCTTTAAACAATGTAATGTATTTGTATTAAACATTTCATGCGCAATGAAAATCTTTGAATGCTTGCAATGGCCCGTGCTTAATTATCAATCCCCACTCGCGCGCGCCCGGCTGTTTCCGCCGCTCAGGGCCGGGTGTGACATATTGGTATCAGAGCACTGGTTATAGCGAACTAGGAAAAGAAGTTTTAACCTAGACTATAACCGTCGGGGAATCGCATGAAGTATTTTTCAAAGAAAATATTTTCAAAAGAAACTATACACACACTTAGGAACACGGGTCACACAGTATCTAGTGAATAAAGATAAGAACATTACGTGCTCAGAGTACATGCGCTAAGTTTATTATATTTTCTCTTTTTAAGAACGAGAATGCCTCCAACCAGAACCAAGGGAATTACCATGACACCCGAGGAACTCGCGGAAATAATCGCGCAAGCGATCGCAACACATGAGGCCAGCAAGGCCGAATCTAGTCAGGGTCGTCAGGAGAACGAGACCCCAGAACCCGAATCAGGAGCCTTGGACAAAGGGTGCTCCTATAAGACATTTATGGCCTATAGGCCTTGGCCATTCAAGGGTACCGAAGGGGCCATTGGGCTCTACAACTGGATTGACAAGATGGAGACAGTTCTCTCCATTAGCGGATGTGGTGAGAACCAGAAGGTCCTTTACGCGACCTGCATGTTCCAAGAAGCAGCTTCGTCTTGGTGGAAGCTTCAAGTGAAGACTTTGGGGCGAGAAGTTGCTCTCCACAAGACCTGGGAGGAACTGAAGGAAATGTTGATGAGAAACTTCTGCTCTCGCGCAGAAATTCAGAGCCTGCAACAGGAATTCTGGAACCACACCATGGTAGGAACGGATATCGACGCCTACAACAACCGGTTCAACGAGCTTTGCCAGTTGGTGCCAGACATGGCAAACACGGAGGAAAAGAAGATCGAGAGGTATATCTTTGGGTTACCTCCTGTTGTTAGGGTTCCGCTCAACGCCGCAGCGCCTCCAACCTTTGATGAGGCGGTAGCGCGGGCCATCACCCTTACAAGGGATACGGTCCGTGCGGGTATGTTGACTACGCGCGGAAACGAACAGCGAACCTCTGACTCCAAGAGGAAATGGAACTCTCACCACCGAGGGTCTGACTCCAAGCAGCCACCGTTCAAGAAGCAGGAGAGCGCAAGGGTTTACGCGATCCAAGCCGCGGAGCCATCAAGGAAGGGATACAGCGGGCCTTACCCATGGTGCAACAAATGCAAGTTTCACCACGAAGGTGAATGCGCGAGCGTCATGTGCGCCAAATGTAACAGGCCAGGGCACAAGACGGTGAATTGCCGTGCTAAGGAAGCTGGAGCCAGTGACAACTGCTACGCATGCGGAAAGCCAGGGCATTTCAGTCGGGATTGCCCGCAAAGGGGAAACCAAGCTCGCGGGAGAGCTTTTGTGATCGGCGCGGGCGAAGCTAAAGAAGAGCCGAATGTGGTAACCGGTACGTTTTTGCTTAACGGCCATTTTGCATCTGTCTTATTTGATACTGGCGCTGACCTAAGTTTTATATCCGCTGAGTTTAAAGACTCCCTAGGCTTAGCAACCAGTAGGCTAGACACACCTTATACTATAGAACTAGCCAATGGTAGGCAGTTATGCGCGAACGAAAGAACTGAACAATGTGTAATAGTCATGGGAGGTCACGGGTTCAATATTAACTTGTTGCCAATAGACTTGGGAAGTTTTGACATTGTGGTAGGTATGGATTGGTTAGTCGAGAACCACGCGAAGGTTATTTGCCATGAGAAGCAGGTTCGGGTCCCACTGTTGAACGGAGAAACCTTGGTAATTCAAGGGGAAAGAAGGGGAGTTGCGACGAAACTGATTTCGTGCCTAAAGGCGCGCAAGTGCCTAAGGAAAGGGTGCTACGCCTTCCTGGCGCATGTAGTAGAGAAGAAAGGAGATGAGTGAAGAATTGAAGACTTACCAGTAGTGCGCGAATTTCCAGAAGTTTTTCCTGAAGATTTGCCCGGATTACCGCCGCCGCGACAAGTCGAATTTCGTATTGATTTAGTCCCAGGAGCTGTGCCGGTAGCTCGAGCGCCTTATCGACTAGCTCCATCTGAGATGCAAGAGCTATCCAATCAGTTACAGGAACTATTGGATAAGGGTTTCATACGCCCAAGCTTTTCACCTTGGGGAGTTCCAGTACTGTTTGTTAAGAAGAAGGATGGTTCCTTCCGGATGTGTATTGACTACAGGGAGCTGAACAAGCTGACAGTCAAGAATCGGTACCCCTTACCGAGGATTGACGACTTATTTGACCAGTTGCAGGGATCCAGTTATTATTCGAAGATAGATCTACGGTCAGGATACCACCAACTTAGGGTCCATGAGGAAGATGTGCCGAAAACAGCCTTCCGAACTAGATACGGCCATTATGAGTTCTTAGTGATGCCTTTCGGACTAACTAATGCGCCGGCTGTATTCATGGATCTGATGAACCGCGTGTGCAAACCATACTTGGACAAGTTTGTGATTGTATTTATAGATGATATTCTGATTTACTCTCGGACCAAGGCCGAGCATGAGCAACACCTGAGATTGATTTTGGAATTGTTGAGGAAAGAAAAGTTGTATGCGAAGTTTTCCAAGTGTGAGTTTTGGCTTAGAGAAGTTCACTTTCTCGGTCACGTTGTAAACGAGAAAGGAATACACGTTGATCCTTCCAAAGTCAAGGCCATCGAAAACTGGGAAGCGCCAAAAACCCCAACTGAGGTGAGGCAATTCCTAGGACTAGCTGGCTACTATCGACGCTTCATTGAGAACTTCTCCAAGATAGCTCTACCTCTGACCGCGCTAACTCAGAAAGACAAGAAGTTTGTTTGGGGCGAAAATCAGGAAGCGGCATTTCAAATGTTGAAACATAAGTTATGTAGTGCGCCAATTTTGTCTCTGCCCGAGGGGACGGATGACATCGTCGTTTACTGCGACGCTTCACATCAGGGACTCGGATGTGTCCTTATGCAGCGAGACAAAGTCATAGCGTATGCCTCGCGCCAACTCAAGGCCAATGAAAAGAACTATACAACGCATGATCTGGAACTTGGAGCGGTTGTCTTCGCGCTAAAGATTTGGCGCCATTACCTCTACGGTACAAAGTGTATAATCTTTACGGATCACAAGAGCCTTCAACATATATTTGATCAAAAGGATTTAAACATGAGGCAACGAAGATGGGTGGAATTGTTGAATGATTATGATTGTGAAATTAAGTACCATCCTGGAAAGGCGAACGTGGTAGCAGACGCGCTAAGTAGGAAGGAGCGAATAAAAACGCTACGAGTCAAGGCTCTAAGGTTGACCATTCGCGCAGATCTCTCTACCCGCATCCGAGACGCTCAGCAAGAAGCCTTGAAACCAGAGTTTGTTAAAAACGAATCCCTTGGGGGTATGATTAAGAATTTGGAGATCA
This sequence comes from Bidens hawaiensis, assembly GCF_021521415.1. Lineage (NCBI taxonomy): Eukaryota > Viridiplantae > Streptophyta > Magnoliopsida > Asterales > Asteraceae > Bidens > Bidens hawaiensis. The sequence continues at coordinate 948,500 of NW_027491347.1, read as the reverse complement.
AGGAAAACGACACTCGATATTTTGCTAACCGCATATGGGTCCCTCTCAAGGGAGGATTGCGCGAGTAAGTGTTAAACGAAGCTCACAATACGCGGTATTCCGTACATCCTGGCGCAGACAAGATGTACCAAGATGTTAAAGCGCTGTATTGGTGGCCCAATCTGAAGGGCGCCATCGCGATGTATGTCAGTAAGTGCCTGACGTGTTCGAAGGTAAAGGCTGAATACCAGAAACCATCAGGGTTGCTTCAACAGCCAGAAATTCCCATGTGGAAGTGGGAACAAATATCTATGGACTTCATCACCAAACTGCCAAGGACACCTGGGGGTTATGACACGATCTGGGTTATTGTAGATCGGCTAACAAAGTCAGCGCACTTCCTGCCGATCAAGGAAACCGATAAGATGGAAAAGTTAGCCCGATTGTATATTCGAGAAGTAGTTTCAAAACATGGAGTCCCAGTGTCCATCATTTCTGATAGAGATAGTCGGTTCACATCAAGATTTTGGAGATCATTACAAGGGGCTTTAGGTACTCGTCTGGACATGAGTACGGCTTATCATCCCCAAACGGATGGGCAAAGCGAGCGAACAATCCAGACATTGGAAGATATGCTGCGCGCGTGCGCAATCGATTTCGGAGGTAGCTGGGATACTCATCTCCCATTGGTTGAATTTTCTTACAACAACAGTTATCACACAAGCCTCAAGGCTGCGCCGTTTGAAGCTTTGTATGGGCGCAAGTGTAGATCCCCACTGTGCTGGGCTGAAGTGGGTGACAAGCAAATGACTGGTCCAGAATTGATCCAAGAAACAACAGACAAGATTTTTCAGATACGGGATCGCCTTAAGACAGCGCGCGACAGACAGAAGAGCTACGCAGATATGCGAAGGAAACCGTTGGAGTTTCAAGTAGGGGACAGAGTACTTTTGAAAGTCTCTCCATGGAAAGGAGTCCCCCGTTTCGGCAAGCGAGGAAAGTTGAATCCGCGCTACATTGGACCATTTGAGATCCTGGAAAGGATCGGTCCGGTTGCTTATAAACTCCGTCTACCCGCCGAACTCAGTGGAGTTCATGATACGTTTCATGTGTCCAACCTCAAAAAGTGCTTATCTGACGAAACGTTGATTTTGCCGTTGAACGAGATTGACATCGACAAACAACTGCACTTCGTAGAAGAACCTATAGCAGTAACCGATTGGAAAGAACAAAAGTTACGCAGAAGCAGAATCAAGTTAGTAAAGGTTCAATGGAACTCAAGGCGTGGGCCTGAATTCACTTGGGAAAGAGAAGACCAAATACGCAAAAAATACCCACACCTCTTTCAAAGCATGGCTTCTGCCAGCGACGTCTCCTAAATTTCGGGATGAAATTCTTCTAACAGGGGGAGAATGTGACACCCGGTAATTTCCCAACCTCTTAAACCAAGTAATCAACCTAATTATTAGGTAATTATGTTATGCGCCCTGCGCGAGCGCGCTATGTTAGAATCAGCGCGGGCATTTGTTATATGCGCCCTGCGCGAGCGCGCTATGTTACAATCAGCGCGGGCATTTGTTATGTGCACCCTGCGCGAGCGTTTTGGCTTTATGTTTTCATGTAACTTAACTTTATAGTCTAATGGGTTGACCGTCCCGCATGATGCTAAGGCGGGTGCATCCCAAATCGTTTATACGCGTGCGGAAGGGGAACTAACCTCCCCGCATGGCGGGAACATTGAGAACTAGTTTGTCTGAAGCTCCAAGATGGAATTGACTTCAACATGACTGATCACTATGTTGAAATACCAAGACCACCTGAAGAATCTACAAATGAAACTCAATGTCCCTAACTACGAGAAGGTTACGCACCTACCCGCAGTAAAGAAATGTCCTTCACGCAGAAAGCTATGCGCACCAAGTTAAACGCGCAGAACACTTAGTCTATTCTCCAGATGTAAGGAGACTATTCCCGCCCAAAAGGAAACAGTAGCGTGTTTCAGAGATTTCTACTTTTTACTGTACACTGACAAAAGTACCTGAAAAAGCACACTGTAACATGAAAAGTCAACAGTCAGCCACCCTACTCCCACCAACCACAGACCTGCATGTCCTGTCCAGATCAAATCAAAATCTTTTATCCACTCCTCCACTTTTAAATAAATAATAATAATTTCCATACTTTATCATCATTACACCTAGATATGAAAAGATTACAATCCCCTAAAGCAAGGGAAAGTTCCCTAAATCTTGCCTATAAATATGTAACCCAAATTATCACCCAAACACACTTCAAACTTCTCTCTTAAGAACTGCAAACTTGCACTAATCATCGCCCAAGCATTCGTTGTTTTCATTTCCGATCCTGTTACCAGGTAAGCCGAGATTATAACCTTGAGATCTACTTTCCAACCCTTATATTCTCCTATTTCTTGATCTTAATATATATACTTGTTATTTAATCGTATCCTAGACTTTCAATTCCGAGGCCAACACCAAGAAAACCCGAATCTCGATTAATCCCTTAACAAGAACCACAGGTGAGTCTCACAGCCCCTATTTTCACTGTTTTCACTATCTTTAAACTGTTTTCAGGGCGACGGACACGTACTTAAACTATGTTTTATCATGATACTCTTACGAGTAATGCAAGCAATTATGTGTTTAAATAATGTTTCATTATGGTATATTTATGAGCAATGCAAACAGTTATCTATGGTTTACGATGTATGTGCGCCAGAATTCGAGTAAGTGATCACTTTACCATTGGAACTCTAAGGGTAGGGACTGCTGGTTTGATCCGCCCACTCGTAGGGGTCGCACCTCTTACACAGACGAGTGCCTAGCATGTCACGGGGCAGTACTATGGGATTGAGCCCGCTCGTAGAGGTCGCTCCTCTTACGCAGACGAGCGCCTTGTTTTCCGGCACAACGTCCGCGCGTAACCCGCGGGACGGTATTATTCGCTCGTAGTGGCAGCGCCACTTACACAGACGAGCACAGTTTCAGAAGTGTCCGCGCGTAACCCGCGGGACGGTATTACGTTATTTTAGCTCGTAGTGGCAGCGCCACTTACACAGACGAGTACAGTTCCCAGAAATGTTCGCGCATAGCCCGCGGAACGATTTTATCAGAATATGTTATCAGAACTATGTTTTACTAAGCATGTGTTTTAATGATGCTATCAGAATTATGTTTCAGAATGATTTTTATCAAGACTGTGATGTAATACAAATTATCAAGTTACTAAAACTTGTGAACTCACTCAGTTTATACTGATTTAAATGTTTTACGTGTCTTTCAGGAGATAACTAGGTAGCGCATGGAGTCACACTTATAGCACCTCACGCTGAACATCTAAAACTAGCTTTTGGAAGATTTTAGTTCTATCCCTTCGATGCGCATGGTTGTTTCCGCCGCGCAAGGGGATATGGCGTGGAAATCTTCAACAGTTTTATAGTTGGATGTTTTTATGTAATCTTTAAACAATGTAATGTATTTGTATTAAACATTTCATGCGCAATGAAAATCTTTGAATGCTTGCAATGGCCCGTGCTTAATTATCAATCACAATCGCGCGCGCCCGGCTGTTTCCGCCGCTCAGGGCCGGGTGTGACACCTCAGCTATCAGGGACCCGTTGCACAGGTTTGTATATTATATTATATTATATTATATTATATTATATTATATTATATTATATTATATTATATTATATTATATTATATTATATTATATTATATTATATTATATTATATTAATATTTTATTATTTTTTTTGTACATGTACCTACACAGGCTTATCGCTCAGACCGTACAGGGTCGTCACAACGGGGCAGATCACTGCAACCTCCGTGACCTGTTTTTTTTGCGATGCCTGCTTACGAGGAGACACTGCAACCTAGCCCGCGGTTTCGGCGACTACTTCGCCATTTACTAGCACAGGCAGGGCCGCGGAAAATTGGTCGGTGGCACGCTCGTTACGCGGATTGCGATTTCTTTGGGCTACGGGAACCGACTGCAAGACCTACCAATTCAGCCGCCGTTTCCGCTGCGAGAGCTGGACCGTGCACGGGCACAGGGCATGCAAATCGTCAAGAAGATTAACCGCCGGTATCACCTGGTCACTAATTTCGATTCTAGCCCACACGTAGAGGTCCCACTTGTTGAGCCTCCGCCAATCGAGGAGCCGGAGATGGATATTCAGGTCGCCGAGGTTGACGGTGATGAGGGTGAGGAGGACGGTGATCAGGTACGTTATATTTTATCGTTTGATTTTTTTTTGTATCTTCGTCTTATTAACGTTAACTTATCGTATTCATAACAGCCACCGCATCAGCACCCGCAGCACGTTCCGCGTACACATCGTGCCGTGCGTTTGGATCCGGCCACTGACTCCCGGCTACGGAGACTAGAGCGTGACGTGTCACAGATACGCGGTCAGATGACCTGGATGGTTGGGTATATGTCTGCCCAGCAACATTGAGCCCAATACACAGTACCAGCGCCACGTTTCGACGAGGAGCGGAGCGATGACGACACGGGTGGTGCCGCATTTTAGATTTCTTTTTTGTATGCTGTTACTTTTTCCCGAGCTCGTTTGGTTTTTTTTTTCGAACTCGTAATGTATTAATTATTATTATTTTATAAATCTGGTTATGCGTTATGTTTATTTGTTTGTTTTCATTTTTAAAATTGTTGTTTCGTTGTTACTTTAAAACAGACAAAAAATCTGTTACACCCGTAATACAAAAAAAGAAAACAAACATAAGTCGTTATGTACTAATTCTTATTATATAAAAGTCATTTGTTTTATTTTGTTCGTTTTTAATTTTAAAATTGTTGGTTCGTTGTGACCTTCCAAAACCGATCAAAAAAAGTTACCCGAGCCACAAAAAAACAAAACAAACAAAAGAAAGTAAATAAAAGAAAAGACAACAAAAAGACAAAAACATAATAAAACAAAAAAAAAACAGCAAGAGGACAAAAATACACATGTTTCCAAAACACTCAAGCAATATGCGGTTGATCGCCCGATACGCCGCATATTGGGTGGGTGTTTTGGAAACATCATACGGTGTATCTAAAAAAGCCCATGTTTTACCTCTACATCTTCAATTTAATATATATATTTTTAAGAAGATATCCAAGACAAAATTAGTAAGACAAGCCAACCTTAAGCTTTGCCTTCACATCTGTTATTTAATGACCCAAATTCAATTCTTGTCCCTATTAATTATTTAGTTTCAGCAGCACCAGGTAATGATTGAAGACTAGACGAGTAAATGGCGTTTTCTAATATTGGATGCTGGAACTGAACATGTTTGATCTTACCACACTGTCATGCTTTCGGACGAGTGTTCAGGAGAGTTGGCCTTAGGTGAGGGTTTTCCCCAAATCGAAAGACACATGTATCCTGATGGACACCAACAAAAAAGAGCTCGAGATGTCAAAACAACTTGTTTTAAAAATATATACGTATAATCGTTTTATATATCATAATACAATATATGAGATGTTTCTATAAGGTCGGGTGTCATAAAATAATTAGTTTTTGTTAGTTATCACGTAACGTCAGCACTATGTCACTGCCACATAAACAATAAGAGAATCTCTTGTTTCGTGTGTTATTTGATAACTAGCAAGAGCTAGTTATTGTTTTACATGTCACTGTTACATCATCATGGTTTTTTTTATATTTTTTTTTATAATTTCTTTTTTTAATGAAATACAACTAAAAGTTTTATATTAGTTAAAACTAAAATTATATAAAAATAAATACCGTTCAAATTAAAAAACACTATAATTAAATTTCAAAAAATAATTAGAAAAATACAACCAAAAGTTCAAATAAAAGAATCCTATGGATAAAATTCACTAAGACAAAATTTGACACGAATGACTTCTTTCTCTTATTTCACTATAAGTTGCTCATCTAGCAATACATGCGAGAAGTCATTCACGAGGAATCCAAAGCCTCCTTTTTGCGTGCTCCTTTTTTGGTATAGTAGTGATTGTCTCTCGTCATGCGTTTTTTTCTTTCTGTTTACGATGCTTTTTTTACTAGAGATAATTTAAGATCCAAGCTTTCAAAGTGAGCCATCACTTCCAGATCCATTGTAGTTGTACTTTTACTTGAGGATATTCCTCAGGTTATCGACACCTCCTTGCTTTTATCTCTACCGTTCAAGCGAGACGGTTTTTCCGGTTCCGATTCATCAAGATCAAAGTCGTTAGCGTAATTGTTTAAATTTATAGTATGCGAGCGAGCATCCGACGTGGCTTGAGATGAATTTGGCTTGCTCACACTAGACAATATCTTGGATCTTTTTGAACCTCTTTTTACATTCAATGGTGGTCCAAGACGCCACTTTCGTGAATGCCGAAAAAGATTCCAAGGTCCTTCTAGCGTAAACATAGCTCCATAAATGGCTCTATATTGTTTATGGGTTTCGTCCAAAGTTGCACCGGGGTCTTCATTTGATGCAAATGATATGGAGTATGAGTAGGGCTACTATTTTCTCGATGGTATTTATCTAGAGTGAGCTATGTTAGAGAAACCATTTTTATGCTAAGTTGAGGAAAAATGATTATATTTTAACAATCGACATTAAAATATATTAAAAGGGCGTTCCGTGTATTGACGAAACGAAGGATTATCATTTCCGTCTAACAAACTTTGAAAAATGATAAATTAACGAGCATTATGTATGTTTGCATTATTTTACGTAACATGGATTTTAACTATTAAGGACTCAGCGAAAATGATTTGTCAAGAATATGATAATGACGTTCAACCAACGACAACTCTACCAAACGTCAAAGATAAACGAGCAACTACAAGGAAAGTACATAGTAAGGCTACTATTTTCTCGATGGTATTTATCTAGAGTGAGCTATGTTAGAGAAACCATTTTTATGCTAAGTTGAGGAAAAATGATTATATTTTAACAATCGACATTAAAATATATTAAAAGGGCGTTCCGTGTATTGACGAAACGAAGGATTATCATTTCCGTCTAACAAACTTTGAAAAATGATAAATTAACGAGCATTATGTATGTTTGCATTATTTTACGTAACATGGATTTTAACTATTAAGGACTCAGCGAAAATGATTTGTCAAGAATATGATAATGACGTTCAACCAACGACAACTCTACCAAACGTCAAAGATAAACGAGCAACTACAAGGAAAGTACATAGTAAGGCTACTATTTTCTCGATGGTATTTATCTAGAGTGAGCTATGTTAGAGAAACCATTTTTATGCTAAGTTGAGGAAAAATGATTATATTTTAACAATCGACATTAAAATATATTAAAAGGGCGTTCCGTGTATTGACGAAACGAAGGATTATCATTTCCGTCTAACAAACTTTGAAAAATGATAAATTAACGAGCATTATGTATGTTTGCATTATTTTACGTAACATGGATTTTAACTATTAAGGACTCAGCGAAAATGATTTGTCAAGAATATGATAATGACGTTCAACCAACGACAACTCTACCAAACGTCAAAGATAAACGAGCAACTACAAGGAAAGTACATAGTAGGGTTAGGCAAATAAATCTTCAATCGGGCTTCAATCCCAAAATGTAAATTCTTTTGATTTTTCAATGTGTTTAAAACAATATGGTTCAGACAACATGGTCATGGTCGTTACGTGTAAATTCAAAGTCGGCTTCAATCCCAAAATGTAACCACCTAGTGGTCTGGTCTTAAATACCATACCATACCATACCATACCATACACACGTGCTTGCTTATCATCACCCACTTTTCCTTTCTATTTCTATCAAAATTCTCAACTCATTTTCACCCATAATATTCAACCCAACCCAACACAACACAACACAATTCACAAACCATGTCCAGTCAAACCTTAGAGCCATGGCACGACCTGACCGGCAAAATTGTCATGGTCACCGGAGCCTCAGCCGGTCTAGGCCGAGACTTCTGTCTCGACTTAGCCAAATCCGGTTGCAGAATCGTTGCTGCGGCTCGTCGGGTCGACCGCCTCGTGTCTCTCTGCGATGAGATCAACCGAATCGGTGGGCCCGAGTCATCTGTTCGAGCGGTAGCGTTGGAGCTTGATGTCAGTGCCAAGGGTCCTGTTATTGAAGCCTCTGTGAAAAGAGCGTGGGATGCATTTGGACGAATTGATGCCTTGATTAATAATGCTGGTGTTAGAGGTAATTAATATTTGAATAGTTTTTAATTCCTGATTTAAATGAAAACTTCACGTACTGATCATGTGACTTAGACAATTATGGTATTAGTTGGATATATATGTGATGTGTAACATTTGTAGCCGTTGGAATTTAGGTAATGTGCTTAGTCCTTTGGAATTGGATGAAGAAGAATGGGACAGTACCATGAAAACTAATTTGACCGGAACATGGTTGGTGTCAAAGTACACGTGTATACGTATGCGTGACGCGAAACAGGGTGGTTCGATTACTAATATTTCGTCTATAGTGGGCCTTGAACGCGGTCAAGTACCGGGAGCTCTTGCTTATGCTGCTTCAAAGACGGGTGTGAATACATTAACCAAGGTAGTTTTGAATTTACTTTTATGGTTATTAAGTTACTTTTTTTTTTGTTTTATGGGATTTAATCTTTTTATGCTTTGAGTAGGTAATGGCTATGGAATTGGGCGTGTACAAGATCAGGGTGAACTCGATCAATCCGGGGCTTTTTAGGTCTGAAATAACGCAAGGTTTGATGGAAAAAGATTGGCTTGACAAAGTGGCTCAGAAAACAGTTCCTATTAGAACATTTGGCACGGCTGATCCAGCTTTAACCAGGCTAGCCAGGTATCTGATTCATGACTCGTCTGAGTATGTAAGTGGCAATGTTTTCATTGCTGATGCGGGTGCAACCCTACCCGGTGTACCTCTTTTCTCTTCGCTTTAGATACCGAATTCAAATGAAGTTAATAATATATGTTGTCATATGAGAGATGAGGAATATTGTATTATGGTAAACAAAAAGCAGATATCATTATTTTTAAGGTTGTTTGGATTTGTTACTATTTAGAGCATCTTAATGGGGTGGTCTGATAGGGACATATGGGTTCTATGGAATGTAACTTTTTAGTATTTTACATCAAACATTCGTTGTTGTAGACTTTTCGTGCGGCGGCATATGAAGGGGTCAAATCTCAGAATATACCATTTGACATTGACATGGTATGTGGACAACTCAATTGAACAACTGAGTAATAATATAAAAGTGTATTTAAAATTAACTAACAATACATAACTAATAAAAGATTATTATAAATTAATGTATAGAATTATATCACAAATTTGATTTTAGGACTACAGTAACAATCCCCGAATTTCTATAACATTGATAGGCGATATTGTAGGCAAAAATTCGGTAAATACCGATATTATACCGATCTCGAAACATCAAATAGTTGATACCAAATCAATACTGGCGATACCCGTACCATTTCTTAATCTCAAATTTATTATTGGTTGGTCAATTTTTGTTATTGATTCTCACCTTCAAGAAAATTATGTGTTTTTCCCCGTTGAAAGCTTAAAAACTTGCATGTTTAGGCTAGCATGTATACTTCATCCCTTCATTTCCTCTTATCACCACATCTGCGTCACCTTAATATCAACTCAGTTTTTCCTCAATCATTCTACCTTGTTATGATTCATTCCCCTTATTCTCCACCATTTGTATTATTTAATAATATAAAGAATTAAAAAAGTATAGAGAATATTCCAATTTGACTCCCTGAAATATATCGTCGGGAAACGGAATAGCCACTGAAAACGAAATTGCGCATTTTGGACGTCTGTGATATTTGGGCGGGGCAATCTATGCTCTTCCGTCAGTTGACCAAGCATTGACCTGTTAAAAAATGTTGAAATTATGTTTTTACCCCTAAGCCTTTAATTCATTTTAAAAATAATTATCCAAAACCATGTAAATGCCTGGATTCAAACCCGAGACCTCTGGTTTAACAACCCACCAAAACTACCAATTGAACTAAATTAATGTTTGGTATAGCTATACAACATAAACTATATATTATCACTTTTATCACTTCTCTTCCCCAATTATAATTAGGGTTCCTAAGTTTTAATTCCAGAAATTTAATTAACACAACTTTTAATATCTCTCTTTCTTTCAAAACTCTCTCTCTCTCTCAGTATAATTATAAACAACAAACACATTATTCCAAATATTATTATTATTATTATCATTATTATTAATCTCAAACTCTCCGGCTGTTAAAGATGCAATCCAATACCAACGGCGGCAGTGTTTCTGAACCATCCAGACAACAACCCAGGTGGCTACAACCACCACCACCACCACCGGCGGCTGTCAGCATTGGGTCACAATGGGTCCAGTGCAGTACCCGGCAACGGCTATGGTAATGCAACATCCCATGATGGCACCGTCTTCTGGACATTATTCGATGGCTCCACACCACCACCTTCCTCATTAGATGCCGCCAGTTGCGTCTGTCGCCGCCGCCGGTGGTGGTGGTGGGTCCGGTGAGAACCGGAGTGTTTAGGTTGGTGACCTTCGTAATTGGTTGGATGAAGATTACGTTCCTGCTGTTTTGCTTCCACCGGAAAAACGAGATGGCGGTGGCTGTCGTGACGTTGATGATCGAAAAAACGAGATGACCGGAAAAATGAGATGGCCGGAATCCATGGCCGCGGTGGCTGTCGTGGCGCAGGCGTTGTTTCGAAGGTTAGGGGTTTTGATCGGAATGATTTATGGGCATGGTGGTTGAATTATTGAAGCGATTGGTGGTGGGATTTGAGATACTTGAGGGTTTGAGTGATGAAATATAGGGTTTAAGGATTTGAGAGATTCGATTAATTGTTATGAAACTGATGATGAAGATGATGAGATTAAGAGGGATTACTTGGTGGTGGGTTTGAGGATTTGAGGTTGATGATGATGAAGATGAGATGCTGATGAAGATGAAGAATTTGATGTCTGCTGATGATGATTATTATTATGAAAATGAGTTTTATGAAGATGATGTTACGTTGCTGGTTATTATTATTATTATTACTATTATTATTATATTTATTATTTATTAGAAGATTACTAAAATACCCGTAATATGTTGGTATTATTACTAAAATACCAACAGTCAACTAACGGTCAACTGACAGTAGGAGTCAGAAGAACCCGCTGGAGAAATACAGGTGCGCAACATGTGCAAATTAGTTTTCGATGGCTATTCCGTCTCCCGAAGATATATCCCAGGGAGTCAAATTAGAATTTTCTCAAAAGTATAAAAAAAAATTGATCGGCTCTCCCTGCTCATCAATTGAAAGGAGGAGCATGACTATGGTAAGATTGCTCATTTCACTAGTGAAGTGATGATGAGAGGGGTGGTGTTCTATGACTCAAAGAGTGTGGAGTGACCAGGTGGGCCACAAAAGACCCCTCATTAACCCAAACAAAACCATACCCATTAGTGATTTAACATGAATAATTTATTTCATTTGTTTAAATAAGAAAAAAAACAATGACATGTGTTTTGCTCGTTCATTTACGTTTATTATTGGTTTATTTTGTTCTTTTATATCCGTTCATTTAGTATTCGCTTGCAACAAAGATTTAATAAAAAATAAGAATTTAAATATAAATGACCTACAATTAAACATATACTTCTTATTTATAATTAGGTTAACTATAATATTCAAATATATAACATATATCTTATTTATAATTAGGGTTAAATACACATTTAAAACACAGAGTGACCTATAATTAAACATATTTTATTTATAATTAAGGTTAACTATCATTCGCTATGTTTGAGTCGTTTAGACAAATGAATTACACAAGTTGTGTTCATATTGCACAATTTGAGTGTATATGGGTTAGAGACTAGTTAATATTTTTTTACAAGAGCGTATCCAAGTTTAGCAATTCAATCTCATTAACCATAAGCCTATCATCGCAACATGACCCATATCAAAGGATGGCATCGCATTATGCTTCTTTCTCTTTACATTTTTTTTTTATTAGTAGGAATGTGTTGCTAAGGTCAATCAAAAGTCAGCACAAAAAATATCAAGGGTTGCTAACGATGAGTATATGTAGCAATGGTCTATTAGTAATAATGTGGTTCAACAGAAATTAACAAGTATTGATGATCATGAGAAACATTGTCGTCTATTTGTTACAATTAAAACATCTTAATATTTTATTTTTCGGTGATGTTAATTTACGAGTCTAATAATATTCTATTAATAAGCAATAAGGACAAATAGAGTTTTTGATAAGGGATATAAAGGGTTAAGGAAAAACGATAAATAATGAGAGAGTAATATTAAAACACTAAATATAATTTTAACTTAAGAAAACAATATTCTAGGATGTTTATCAAGTAAAAAAACCAAATTTAACTTTATAAGACCACTCCTATTAATGATCAAATTTTTTGACCGGTTAGTGAAAATTACAAAAAAATTAAAGAAAAATGGAATTTACGCCACCAAACGGGTTGCTCCAGCGAACAAACATCGGTCATTTTTGTATTATTTTGTTTGATAAAGCTGGACACTTGTCAATGCATTGATTTCTTTGACTTTTTCAGATTTCCTAACCATATAATTCATCTATATATTTTTTATAAACTGTAATATTTTTTTCAAAATATATTGAAGTAAATAGGCTTTTTAGTTTGACTTTATATAACATTTTATTTAAAGCCGAATTCTTTAAAAAAGACCTTTTAATACAAAACATAAATTGGCTATTTTTTAAACTTTGTATTTATAATAAATAATTTCTTTGTTTCAAATAGAACTATTATTTTTCATATTTCTTGTTTCTTAATAGAATAAAAAATAGTAAAAAGTTTAGCTATTTGATGAAAAATTGGTTTGGGGTGGATTGTTAATTGGTGTGAAAAGTTGGGTTTGATTGGATTGTATACATGAAAACTGAGAAGTTAATTTTCTAATAAAATTGATATGAATGAAGATAATCTATGTTAAACTTCTATTTCTTCGTTTTCTTTTTCACACAAGACGTTCAATAAATTTTCAAGGTCCATCTACATGAAAAAAGTGCCCCCAAGCTCTTGATATATAAATCAAGTGTGCCCTCATCCTTCAAATATATCCAATTTTCATGAAAATTGTGGCTCAGCGCCTCAATCACGACTAACAAGGTAATAATATATATTAAATCCACTTCAAATGACTATGCTGGGTCCTTTCCCCGTTACATACCAAATCAACCACTGATAAGCAAGGCTATGCGTTGTACATACGAGGATAAGTCATGTTGTTGATATGGCAAGCGCGTTGAACACATGCCGTCTCTTATAACGCTTGGCCTAATAAGTGCATGTTAAGAGTTGGGGAAAAGTGCACCACCTTCGATGTTACATGCAATAATAATAGAGGGACCTAAATAGAAATAAACATATTATTTGACTTGGTAAGGGACCAATGTTGCAATAGTTTCATGTTAGAGGATCGAAATGCAATAGTGACAAACTTGTAATAGTTATATGACGGTTAACCGAGCTAACGAAGGCTTGGATTTGATTGAACTCTTCTCTCTCTTTCGTCGCTCTCTGTAAATCTAACCCAAATATTTGAAGCTTAGAGCATCTTAATCTATGGCTCCATGTTTTCTAAAGCATCTACAACAAGCATTCGTGGAGGGCGGTAAAGAGGAAGAGTGAATGAGAGGGGTCCCGTGAGCATGGCAAGAATGTTCTACGGAGTAATATGTTTCTTTGAATGTGACTTTAGGTCAAACATTCGTTGTTTTGGACCTTCTCTTGCCGTGTATGAAGGGGGTCAAATGTTGAAGCATATTATTTGACTTCATAACTTATAAAGGTATATTAAAATAAATTAAAATATAAAATTCAGTTAATATATAAATGTTTGGTTAATTAACCCTATTTCTCGTAAATTACTTTTTGGGACGTCATTTGACTCATTCTTCGTAGGTTGACCATTAATAGTTTAATACTATTTTATCTTACTGAGATTGGAAAATGCAACATAAATATAAACATAGGTATTTCTTCATGCATTAAATATTTTTATTGAAAAACTGATCCAGAGTAACATTTTAATATATTTTTTTTTTGTGATTCAAACCTTCTAGAATTAGTCATATACTTCTTATTTGTAAATAAAATTTACTACATATAAATAATACATTTAAAAATTAATTAGTGCTACGCATTCGAAAGCAAAGTGATCTACAATTATTTATATACTTCTTATTTGTAAACAAAATTTATTACAATATTCATACACAGATAACTTAATTACAATTTATTAACTTGGTTATATAAATGAGTTAGGGTCAAAGTCATGTCGATATTTAATAATTCTGATCCGTTAACATAAATCCCAACATCTCCACATGATCATAATACACGGAGGATCTCTTTTTTTCTTATTTGAGGGAGTATATGCTAAAGTCTAACAAAAGTTAATGGAGAACTGTTCAGTGTTACTATTGATGAGTATTACGATTTACAAGTAATAAGTGGTAAAGCGGGAAGTACAAGCGTTAGTGATCATTGGAAAAGTTGTTGATTATGATGTGTTAGTATTCATGGTTATTGCTAAAAGTTGGTGCTAATAAAATTATTGTTATCACAGACTATATGTTATTACGACTGATTCGGAATAAAACTGCTAAGTAAAAAAAAAGAAAAACTCAAGGAGTAGAAAGAATCTCATTTGCTATTCAAATAGAAATCGTTAGTGATAATTATACAAAAGTATGTAAGCGATATGAGATTTCTCATATTGAATTTACAATTCATTTGAACTCATTCTTAATTGTTCTTTGATCGTTTTGATTCAATTCAATGATGTCGTTAATCATTGAAATGGACTCATGTTCAACTTAAGTTTTTGATTTTAGATCTTTATTTCTTTGACTATTACAAGTGAAACAATTTCGATTCATTTCTTATATTGTTGAAGCTAGGGCTTTCAATTTCTGATATGACCCGAAATTCAACACAAACCCAACACGAAAAATATAGGTTTTGGGCTGGCTGACTCAACCCGTTTTCTTAAAGGTCAACCCAAACCCGACCCGTTAAAAAGTGAGTTGACATGCTAACCCGTTTAAGAATTTTAGAGAATCTAATATTTTGATTTCAGAGATAAGAAGTGTTAAATTTTAGAGTTAAATATTTTGATATATAATTTTTCATTCATATATCTATTGATTTTTAAAAGTTAAACTAATTATTTTTAATATTTTATCCATTATTCACTTCCCAACATTTTCATTTAATTAGTCTCAACCGTTTATTCTCTAATTATTTTCATTCATTTGTTCTTACTTTGAACCAAATATGTGAATCTAAGTTTGTTAGTCGAAAATGAGAGATAAATACACAAAAACAATTAGGTTTATCACAAGTTATTAGAATGTTTTATATGAACAAGAGTAATTGATTGTTTAGGTTATTATTAAGCCATTGGATATTACTCATATTCGTAAATGAACATAAAATGGGCTGACCTAAAACACGACCCGAACACGACACAAATAAAAATATGGGTTGGGTTAGGGTTGAAGAATCTCAACACGCCAACTCGCAACCCCAAAACCTATCAACCCTACACAATTGACACCCCTAGTTGAAGCATAATAGGATACAAACTGACTTTGCCATATTAGAGCATTCTCAGCTTATTCTCTATATTTTTGTGAGGGAGTTTTGTAAATTATATGATATAGTTATGAATGGTTGTGGGTAGAGAAGAGTAAAATGTTATATGAGATAGGTAAATTTTGGGTTTCACTCTTTACATCGTGTAGTTTTTTAATATTTTTTGAAAGTGGTTCTAAGTGAATAAGAGAAAAAAATAATGATAAAAATATAAAAAAATATTATTTAATTAAACAGACAAAAAGATAATATATTAAATTTTATTTTAATTATCTAGTACTCTAATAAAAGAATACTATTTTATGTCACTTGTAACTTTTTTAGCCATCCTCGCATTTTTTAAACCTATTTTGTTATTAACCCAAAATAGCCTTATTCCTTTGTATATATAAAACAAGTGTGTTAATGTTTATTTATTTATTTCTTTATTTATTCTTTTTATATTTTAACGTTATATTTATCCTTAAGTAATAAAATGAAACAATTTAGCTATTGAAAAAGAACATGCCAAATGTGATTGAAGTGGTCAGAATATTGCTTTACTTTATTATATTTTTTTAGGATTTTCAGGTATATAAAATAAAAGTCAATTAAAATATTTTCTTCCTTAAAAATTTTCATTATATACAATGACTACATTCCCAAAAATTTGTTTATCGACATATTAACCATTTAAATTTATTCTTTTGGTTTATTTTATAAAGCTAGAATCAATAAGTTCTTTTCTTAACTATTATATATATAACTAGCTATTATTCCCTGTAATACAAGGTTGTATTATACTATTCGTTTATAATATTTAATATATATTTTTGGATTTTAATTTTATTTATTGTAAAAAAGTTATTATTATACTTAGGATTTGATAACGAAAGGGTTTCACAAATAAATAAAATTTTATAACCCGGTTTAAAAGTTATATGGGTTTGGTGAGACCCATGACCCGTTTTTTTACTATAAAATTGTTTATTAATTATAAATAATATATTTAAAAAAACGGATACTAATTTTAGTATATCATTATTTTATAGGATTTTCATATCAAATATTTGATGAGATTAATTTTTAATATAATTAGATGTTATAACCTGTTTAAGAGGTTATATGGGTTTGGTGAGACCCACACCCGTGAATTCGGCTGATAAACCTTCATTTACAAATAAAGCAATCTTGTACTTCAAAGAACTCGTGTTTTCACACGGACATCTATACGTCGCTTTGTCAAGATTTACAGGCAAGCATTGACTAAATTTTTGATTATTTATAAACTAGGGGGTGTTTGAGATTCCTTATTTTACCTCCTTATAACTTTTTATTAAGTTAATAAGTTACAACATTGTAACTTATGAAACTTTTCCTTTCACAATATAAACAATCTCAAACACCTTATTATTTTTTAAAATGTTTATAGGTTATAAGTTGGTGAAAATAAGCGATCCCAAACACCCCTAGGTATATTGACCAACACAACCGCAACGTAGTGTACAAGGAATTTTCTTTTATTAGTAAATATTTGCGTAATGTTTCTTTATTAATATAAATTATAATTTTATTAATAATATATGATAATTGTGTTGCCGATTGTATTTTGATTAATGTTCAAATTTTAAAATTTTCATTAATTTCCCGTGCAATACACGTGGCTTAAACTAGTATGATATATATGGACATGAGAGAGAATATGCTTGGAATGCTCTTAGATCCACGCATCTATACCTCCATTTTTCTTTTTCTTTTAGGGTTAAGAAAAGCAAATATATTATTGTTTAAGCTAAGCAAACTAGTAAAAACTAATATATATGTGTTTTTTTATATCATCTCTAAATCTATTTGTAAGTCCACGAGATTTGAATCTTAAACGAAGAAAAGAAATTTCCTTTTTACACATAAGTTAAACCGAAAGCAATTTGGTATACATTTTTTTTATTTGATAAAGCCAGTTAACTTGTTCCTTTTGAAATATATTTTTACTCACGTGATTGAACCTACAATTTCACAACTTCAATAGTTTGGAGTCCACAACTTGTTTAACATATGGATGAGATCGTATCGTATCAAAACAAATTGAGACCGTAAACGAATGAAACCAGATACTGAACGCCGTATCGATTTTTCAGATCGGTGTACCATTAAAATTTAATGAAGATACAAAACCCAATTGGTAGTAATACATAACACATGAAAAAGGAGTACATGTATAGTATTTGGTAATAACCGTTCATCCCTACTATATAGAGACTGAACAAACATGTTTTTTTTTATAAAACATGGAATCCCATGATGGTTAGTGCCACTTTTCTCGATATCCAAATTAAACCAACTGTTCATAACAAAACATACATACAAAGCTAAAAAAACAAAACACAAATTGACCAAATCAAACCAAATCATGTTATTGTAAAGTTGTATACCATTTATCAATACGATTATTTTTGGTTTGAACTTTGACGGCCCATGATATAATTTCTATCATCATACTCTTCTGGCATTTTGAATTTTCTATATTAAGAAATAACAAGCATCTTTAGCTTTTTTTTTCTATTTTTTTTTTATTTTTAATAATTAACAAACATAGAATGCCTAGATATTGTACGAGTTGAACCAATAACAAAAAGGCATTGCCAGTTGACCCAACTCAGTTGTATGAAGCCCTTAAGCGTCTTTAAGTTATCTCTAGTTTTAAGAAAAACCCACCCACCCGAATACTCACCTGTGACAAAATCATAAAACCCGGACACTATTAGAAAAAAAATATTATAAAAAATCAATTTCATTCCATTAAAAATATAATTTTAAAGCGTTTAGGTGAACAAGAATACAAAAGCATCTAGAATTAAATATTCAACACATGGCATTGACTGTTCTTCCTTTCCACCATCTCCGTCAATAACGGGCCAGTTGCTGCTTCATCTCTTCTTCTTCTTCAACCCTTCAAAACCTTATCTTCTTTAACCAAATCACAAGATCTGTTTCAATTCCAACACTTTTGAAGCAAATTGCTAATACCCACTTGGATCTTGGAATAATTTGAAGCAAATTGTAGCAAAAAAATAAAGTCAACGCAAAGGTTAGATTTTTATTTTGAATCTTTGAGTTTGGTTATACATGGGTAATTGCTGTGCTACACCTTCAACATCCGATTCGGATAATAATAATAATAATAATAATCATAAGGGTAAAAACAAACCAAACCCATTTGCTGGAGACCATGGTGCACCTAAAAGCTACAAACCATATGTGTTAGAAAACCCAACTGGGAATGAAATTGAGCAGACATATGTGCTTGGTAAGGAGATGGGTAGAGGTGAATTTGGGATTACTTATTTGTGTACTGATAAGACTAGTGGTGAGGTTTTCGCTTGTAAATCGATATCGAAAAAGAAGTTGAGGACCAGGGTTGATATTGAGGATGTCAGGAGAGAGGTTGAGATTATGAAGCATTTGCCGTCTCATCCGAATATTGTCAGCTTGAAGGATACTTATGAGGATGATGGCGCCGTTCATTTGGTTATGGAGTTGTGTGAGGGGGGTGAGTTGTTTGATCGGATCGTTGCTAGGGGGCATTATACCGAGAGGGCAGCTGCGGGTGTTACGCGTACCATTGTTGAAGTCATTCAGGTGACAGTTCGTTACATTTTTGTTTTCAGGTTTCATTGATGGTTAATTTATTGAAAACTGTAACAAGTTCGTTGTATTATTTTTGTTAGATGTGCCATAAAAACGGTGTGATACATCGCGATTTGAAGCCCGAAAACTTTTTGTTTGCGAACAAGAAAGAAACGTCGCCTTTGAAGGTTATTGATTTTGGATTGTCTGTCATGTTCAAACCAGGTAAAGACCGTAAACAACCATATAATGTATACATCTATGATTTAGTTGAACATTTCACTGAATGGGTTAATATACTTTAGGTGATAGATTTGATGAGATTGTAGGCAGTCCATATTACATGGCTCCTGAAGTCTTGAAACGAAACTACGGTCCTGAAGTTGATGTCTGGAGTGCGGGTGTAATCCTGTACATTTTGCTTTGTGGTGTCCCACCGTTTTGGGCAGGTCAGTTTGAGTTTTTATAAACTTGCCATATTTTGTATTTATCATGTTTTAAACTTAATATTAAAGTACAATCTGTTTCAATGCAGAAACCGAACAAGGAGTTGCACAAGCAATCCTTAGATCGGTTGTGAATTTTAAAAGGGATCCATGGCCCAAAGTATCAGATAATGCAATTGATCTTGTTAAGAAGATGCTTAATCCTGACCCTAGCGCTCGTCTTACTGCACAAGAAGTTTTAGGTAATGTTCATTCTCAAAAAAAAGACCTAATATTCTTTATATGTATATAAAATTAAGATTTTTGTTTGATGTATGTACTACAGATCATCCATGGATACAAAATGCCAAAAAGGCGCCAAACGTTTCTTTAGGTGAAAATGTTAAAGCGAGATTGAAGCAATTCTCGTTCATGAACAAGCTCAAAAAACGAGCATTACAGGTAACGAAAAGTTGGAAACATTTAAGATTTTGGGTTTATCACAAAATTTTATTTTTGTTTATATTGAAGTTTATGGATTTATGAATGATGAAATTACAGGTAATTGCTGAGCGTTTATCTACGGAAGAAGTGGCGGGAATAAAGCAAGGATTTGATTTAATGGATATTAACAAACAAGGGAAGATAAACATTGTGGAATTGAAAAATGGTTTGCAAAAGCTTGGTCATCATATACCCGATGCAGATCTTCAAATGCTTATGGAGGCTGTAAGTATTGTCAAAAAATATTATTTCTTTGTTTTTCTAAAATTTAATTCATACACGCGAGTAATTAAGATGTTATAAATCTTATTATAGGGTGATTTGGACAAAGATGGGTACTTGAACTATACAGAATTTGTTGCAATATCGGTCCACTTGAGGAAAATAGGAAATGATGATCATCTTAAGGACGCGTTTGAATTTTTTGATATAAATAAAAACGGGTACATAGAAGTTGAAGAGCTTAGGGAAACTTTAGCGGGTGAAATTGAATCCGATAGTGAAGAAGTCATTGCTGCTATTATTCGAGATGTCGACACCGACAAGGTTTGTATTATTTTATTTATTATTATTATTTTCAAAAGAATCACATTTTAGGCTTTACTAATCTATTTAATTTTTAAATATTTACAGGATGGGCGGATTAGCTATGAGGAATTTGAAGCAATGATGAAGGCGGGAACGGATTGGAGGAAAGCTTCTAGACAATATTCGAGAGAGCGGTACAATAATCTCAGCCTGAAATTGTTCAAAGACGGTTCGATGAATTTGGCCAACGAGGGATCATAGGTAACGGTGTTTTTGGAGCAAATCAAGATTCAGTTTGTTAATATGAAAAGTTCATTTTCTTTTTCTTGTGCCTATGATTTAACTTGTAATATTTGTGTTTTGAGATATGTGTGAAATTCCACCTAAAATGGGTATGGGTTTCCTTCTAGGATATTGGATCTTCTTTTGTTGTGAGTTCCCTTGTGATTGAATGTATTCAAATTTGTTTGGTAGAAAACTTAACACCCAAATTCATGATAGTATTTCAAACATAGTTCTGTTAATTGACTGCAGCAATCGATTTTAACAAAAAATGTAAACGTCTTAGTGAAATGCTCTGTATTATATATTCTTGGGATCTATATGCACGCCTCCACGTTATACATAAGGTACCCGATTGCTCTATCAGACGTACAGATTTGCGCCTGGTGGTCTTAGTAACGGTTGATGCCATAACATTTTTACAAGAAGATACATTACATGTAATAACCGAATAACACATGTAATCATCATATAGAAGCTCAAGGGCCGTCTAGGGATAGTATTGGCAGATCTCCATAGGGGATTATGTTTTCTCACTCGGAGTCAGTTTGGAAAGAAACTAAACACGGTGAACAGTCGCAAATCTCATCGGATATCATGCTAAATGAAAAGACTATCACCATGTGGTTTTCAAATATGCATATATAAATCTAAATGATGATTGATAATGGATAAAATCACGTAACATAGGTGTAAATGCAAAGATAAGATTTATAAGATGATAAAGAGTACAGATGTAATATAAAGTTAATAAGAGGTGCTAGGCTTAAAAGGTTAACGAAAGTAGTTGACATGACTACTGCAAAAGGTTTTGTGGTCAAATGACATGTGAGTGATGGTTAAGGCTTAAGATTCTTATGGTCTCAGGTTCGAAATATGACTCAAGTGAGTTTTCCCATGGTGATTTCCCTCTTTGATGATGTCATGAGTGAGTCAGACTTAGAGCGTCAGCATGGACGATTGAAATCGTTGTTTAAAAAAAACAAAAAAGAAAGGGCATGACATGCCTACTTACGCCATACATTAATTCCCTCAATTAAAATTTCCATGTTCGGATAATCACAGGATCACACGATTAGTATTGGTCTTTTCATTACCACTTTGATTGTTGAAAAATTTTAGATTGAAACGCTTAGTTGGTTGAGTTTTCCATTCTTGTGTATGAAAAGATAATGGTGAGCTCCCGGGGTGCCAATTCATTCTAGTTATAGCATTAGATTAAACGAGAGATAAAAGAGTTGGTGTAACGAAACATAATCTGTAGCTTGATTTGATTCACATTTTTTTTAAAGATAACTTATCACTAACGGGCTACTGACCCATTCAGGAGGAAACCTATCATATATAAGAAAACTCCATAGCCTAACCTGAAACCTCTTATTTTTAGTCACATATGAGATTTGAACCCAAAACCTTCTTTGTTTTAAATTGAAGTATTTGAATTCATCATCTCAACCACTTGGGCTAGAATCATTACCAATCTAAATCAAATACAACATTAAATTATTAATAAACAATTTTATTATATAACTTTTCAAAACGAAAAATAACTATCTTCCTCGGAGTATACTATGTTGTTAAGACCGGAATTTCTAATCATACAATGAACAAGATGAAATTGACAATCTATCGTCTTCCGGTATCAAGATTGGTTGGAGACATAATTAGACAATTTCACAAATCACAAGCTATTTTCTATGGTTTCCTATTCCTAGCTTAACCACAATCAGATCATAGATACAAAGTACATGAGCTAGACATGCAATTCTACCCGAATACCAAATCAATCAAATATAATAGCAAGAGGAATAAGCATGCAATTTTATCTTATAAACATTATACATATACATAAATGACCACGATTAAACAGAAACCCTCAATAACATTCAAGTCATATGATAAAATCAAAACCGAAAATAGTTAAATCAAACAATATACTCGTGAACAAAATGAAAAGATAAAATATATATTACAGTTCATCGAAATATATATAAAAAAAAATCAGCTACTAGCCTCGTAAGTCAATTACATGCTTCTTTAATTTTCTTGAGATTTCTCACTTCCAACTAGCCTGCTTGTTTTTTCTTTTCTTTCCTTTTGTTCCTCAATCGCCTACTCCCAAAATTCCTTGCATGCCATTCCTTCTTTGATGGTGCGATCCCCCTGAAATTTCCATGCCGTCTTTTTTTAACATCACGTGGAACCACCGCCAATACTCGAATTAGTCTTCTTGGGACGAGATGCCAACAATCCATACTGATTTTGATACTTCAAGTCTGACTTACTCATGAACACCATCAAGGAGAAAACCCACCACTGTGGAAAAACCACATTGAATCAGGTTTTGAACCAGAAATCTTAAAATCTCAAGCCTTAACTATCTACGTATCATTTAACCAGAAGATCCCCTTCAAATTGCCAACTTCCCAAGGTTGTCTACTGTTGCAGTGTTGCCATATTGTTTTTAGCCCATGTGATAAGCCCAACCAAGTTCAATTAGCCCATCAGTTTTGAAATCCCCCGGAAGTCTGGAACCATGAAGTTAGCTTAACAATCATTAAAAATGTATTCAAGTATCAATTCAATAAGCACTTATGTCAGAGTTATAACTTACAGTTAAATTCATCATGAATTTCTTTTTACACAAATTAAATAAATGAAACTTGTTTTATAACAAGCCTACTAGCAATAAGATGAGAAGAGAATTAGGGAGAGAACAAGTTTATATTATTAATTGGTGTGTCATACAATGAAATACCAATTGGTATTTATAAGAGGAGGAAAACTTAAGGAACAAGCCAATCTATATTTGGTGGTTGATAATCATAATAAGAAACATAATAATATCTATATTAATAACACTCCCCCTTGATTATCAACTTCATACGCTTTATGCTGCCTCATTAAAAATCTTGCCAGGAAAACCCAGTGGGACAAAACCTTAGCTAAGGGAAAAAGAGTGCAGCGCGTATTTTCTCCCCCTGATGAGAATCGGTTAAGCTCTTTGAGTCGACGCATCCCGATCCTATGAACCAGTTTCTTAAATGTTGACGTCGGGAGTGATTTGGTAAACAAATCCGCTAAATTGTCGCTGGAACGAACTTGTTGGATGATAACATCTCCACTCTTTTGCAAATCATGTGTGAAAAAGAACTTTGGCGAAATATGCTTGGTTTTGTCACCTTTGATATAGCCCTCCTAAAGTTGAGCAATGCATGCTGCGTTATCTTCATGTAAAACCGTCGGCCCCTCGTCTTCGAAAGAAATACCACAAGATCCACGAATATATTGTATTACCCTTCTTAACCAAAAACATTCTCAACTAGCTTCATAGATTGCTATTATTTCCGCGTGATTAGATGAAGTAGCGGTGATTGTCTGCTTTACTGAACGCCATGAAATTGCAGTACCTCCATATGTGAACAAATATCCAGTTTGAGATCGACCTGTATGAGGATCGGAAAAATAACCTGCATCTGCAAAACCAACCAAACTTGTTTTCGATTGGTTAGTGAAATGCAAACCCATATCTTTTGTACCTTGGGGATATCGAAATATTTGTTTGACCCCATTCCAATGTCTCCTTGTCGGGCATGAACTATATCTTGCCAATAAGTTTAAAGAAAACGATATATCCGGTCGTGTATGGCTAGCAAGAAACATTAGTGCACCAATTGCACTTAGATATGGTACTTCTGGACCAAGAATTTCTTCTCCATCTCCCGGAGGTCGGAATGGGTCTTTCTCAACATCCAATGCCCTTACAACCATCGGAGTACTTAATGGGTGAGATTTCTCCATATAAAATCTTTTGAGTAATTTTATTGGTGCACAAGGATTCCATCTTAAGATGTTCAATTTGTAACTCGAGACAAAACTTTGTCTTTCCAAGATCTTTCATTTCAAATTCTTGTTTCAAGTACTCACTCGCCTTTTGGAGCTCCCACGGAGTTCCAATTATATTCAAGTCATCGACATATACAGCAATTATGACATATTCAGATTCTGACCTCTTTACAAAAATACATGGACATACAGAATCATTTTTATATCCTTCTTTCAACAAATATTCACTAAGGCGATTATAACACATACGTCCAGATTGTTTTAGCCCATATAAAGATTTGTTTAACTTAATTGATAGATGTTCTCGAGAACTAGATTTACATGATGTTGGCAATTTGAATCCTTCCGGAAGTTTCATGTAAATATCAGTATCAAGTGAGCCATAAAGGTAGGCTGTCACAACATCCATTAGACGCACATCAATCCCTTCTTGTATTACCAGACTAATAAGATAACGAAACGTCGTCGCATCCATCACTGGAGAATATGTCTCCTCATAATCAATTCCAGGTCTTTGAGAAAATCCTTGTGCTACCAATCGTGCCTTATATCGCGTAATCTCATTTTTCACATTACGTTTTCGCACAAAGACCCATTTATATCCAACGGGCTTTACATCTTCAGGTGTATGGACTACAGGTCCCAAAACTTCTCGTTTCGCAAGGGAATTTAATTTGGTCTCAATTGCGTCTTTCCATTTTGGCCAATCATTTCTGTTTTTACATTCATTGACAGATTTTGGTTCTTGATCCTCATTGTTTTCCATTACTTCTAGCGCTACATTGTATGAAAATTTGTCATCGAAGTCGACTTTATTTCGGTTCCATACCTTTCTAGACATAATATAATTTATTGAGATCTCTTCGTTTTCAGGTACCTGAGGTTCTTCTAGAACCATTATGTCTAGTGTATCTTCAAGAGACTCCTTTTCAGGCATTGCAGTTACCTTGACAAGACCATCTACATTACTTGCTCCTTTTTTCTTTCGATGATTTTTATCTTTAGAACCGATTGGTCTACCACGCTTTAGGCGTGCATTAGACTCATTACCAATACATGGTTGTCCATCAGGGACACCAATTTTTATTGGAGCATTAACAGCTGGTATGTGTGACTTAGTCACTCTCTTCAGGTCAGTAAATGCGTCTGGTAATTGATTTGCTAATTCTTGTAAATGAATTATCCTTTGAACTACCGTTTCACATTGTTTAGTTCGAGGATAAAGATGAGATAATGATAGTTCATTCCAAATTATATTATTTTCCAGCTGTTTTTCATCTCCCCCTAATGTTGGTAAGGTTGATTCATCAAAATGACAATCACCAAATCGAGCCGTAAATAAATCTCCCGTTGATGGCTCTAAATACTTAATGATAGATGCTGTATCATACCCAACATATATTCCTAGCCTCCTTTGAGGTCCCATCTTTGTGCGTTGTGGTGGAGCGATTGGAACATATACGGCATAACCAAAAATCCTTAGATGGGAAATATTTGGTTCCTGACCAAAAACCAATTTTAATGGGGATGAGGTATGATAACTCGTTGGTCTGATGCGAATTAGTGTTGCTTCATGTAAAATCGCATGCCCCCAAGAAGTAACGGGTAGTTTTGATTTCATAATCACCGGTCTTGCAACCATTTGAAGTAGCTTGATAAGCGATTCGGCAAGCCCATTTTGTGTATGTACATGAGGTACAGGATGCTCTACACTTATCCCAATAGACATGCAATAATCATTAAATAATTGGGATGTAAATTCACCCGCATTATCCAATTGAATTTTCTTAATGGGGTGATCTGGAAAATGTGCTCTTAGCCTTATCAACTGGGCAAGTAGTCGTGCAAATGCCATATTGCGACTTGATAGTAAGCACACATGTGATCATCTTGTTGATGCGTCAAATAGCACCATAAAATATCTAAATGGTCCACTAGGAGGGTGTATAGGCCCACATATATCCCCGTGTATTCTTTCCAAGAAAGTAAGGGATTCACTCCCCACTTTAACTGGTGATGGGCGAGTAATTGTCACACCCTCAAAATCCACTAATAGAGTTTTACCGTCAGAGGGTGTGAACTAACAGGATCGGAATCATTAGTTATAATCAAACACCATGTTTAAAGTTTTCAAACCAACAAGACATTAAGTCTTAAATAAAATGCGGAAGCGTAAATTGTAAACCAAAAAGTTTGCGCCACACAGGACGACTTAAAAACCCAAGTTATTAAGATAAAAATTAAAAGAAGTTTTCAAGCGATGGTGTTTAGCAAATGCATGTTCCTATACCGCGCGCCCGCCTCGGCTACATGAGAATAACATACTAAAAGTGTCAGCACAGGGTTGGTGAGTTCACAAGTTTATATAAATAAAGCATTTGCGTTTGCGTTTTGTGTTACCAGATAGTGTTAAGTCAATTTATATATCAATAGGTAGCTAACCTATCAAGCATGTATTACTAAGTGTTCGACACCGAAGCTGACTGTTTATCAATTGCCTTGCCACCATGTCAACCACGACCATGGTAATGTGTTAGCCAAGATTACACCCACTCGACCTTAGTCGAGTTTAGAGTTGGGTGGGGTTTGTCAAACCCAGTAGTACTACTCAACAGTGACTCGCTATTATACAAATATTAACCGGTTCGATGCTATGAAGGACTTTGGTTGGTTTGTTTGCCACTTAGCCTTACAAGTGATATATAAAAACTAACAAAATCTACAGCGTTGGAGTATGTTATCCCCCCCCCCCAAATAAAAGCGTTTAAAAAGAGTAAAAAGGGGACGTGAAACTCACTGTTTGAGAAGATAACCAAAAAGATCCGAGAAAGGTGTGCGTCACAGAAAATCCTCACTAGTGTTCTAAAAAAACGATATTTTCTAAGTATTGAACTACGAGTGAGTCCTTAGACTCGACACATACAACTTATGCATGAGACGCGCTTCGTGTTTCGTTCGTGAAATAAGTGCGATTCGACAAACACGTTGGTGATAAGTTACACGTGTGAACAAGTACTTAAGTGTCAAGTATTAACATCGTTCATTACTAGCAAATATCCCCCACAAGGGCAATTTGGTAAAAACATAGCAAACATCGATCAGTTATGCACTTTTCATGATAATTCAAGTAATTCAACAGCTAAATTGTCCAGGCAGATTTTCATTCGACAAGATTACTCTATTTAATAAATCCTAACATGTCAAATAAATTACCAAAAATTATCACAGAAGCACACGTGAGTTGGGTTTCTAAAAATATTTTTATTATATTTTTATCGTATACGGTTTTATCACAATGATCAAAACATCACAGCAAACACGCAGCAATCATTATCATGCGCAACATAATGTTATTTGTTATTCAAGAAACATGTAATTAACAATCAATAACAACATAACTAGTTATCAATTCACTAGCAATCATCAACAAACACATAATTAAACCCTAACTCATCTTCAATCATCACTTTCAAGATTTAGGGTTTTGATTAACATGCTCAATATCATAATTAAACTCATAGAATAGCAAGAGGGGATGTTAATTACCTATCTAGAACCTTGATTCCTTCAAAACAAGCTTGAAAAAGAGATTGTATGTGTGTGTGTTGAAGGTTACGGCTGCCAAGAGAGGGAGGGGGGGGGGGGGAGACCGATCGTACAAGGGAAGGGAGGGGTTAGGGTTGTGTAATAACTTGGTTATATTATTTACTAAGTTACACTTAACCCCTTGAACTTCTAGTTACTCGATTTCTAGCATAAAATAGGCTTTTGCATCTTGAATTAATGTTTTACATATAAATATAAAGTAACACATAGGCTTAACACATACTTGTCAAATACTTATTGTTTTGATATTTGTCGTTTGTTCACCAATGGTTTGAGTCGACTCGTGTGTGTTTCGGTGAAATTCCGAAAGACTACTTGTGTAGTGATTGTCATGCGTCATCTAAACCCTAGTTTGAATGTAATGAGATATGCGTTACAGTTCGTATGATCTTAAGTTTGAATTAACGGAGTTCGGATTAACGGCGTTAACCTGAAATTGACGAGTGTCACAGTAATCAACTTGCCTTCTGAGCATGCAACACATGTAATGTCCTTAGTTTGAAGAACCCTTTGGTTCTTTAAAGAGTGCCCACATGAATCTCTAATTCTTCGCATCATTATTGACCCGGGATGGCCTAACCGGTCATGCCAAACCATAAAGTTTTCTTTGTCCATAAACTTCTTGTTTATGACCATATTAGATTCAATTACAATAATTTTAGTGCAATACAAACCGGAGGCAAGCGCGGGAAGCTTTTCTAATACATGCTTTTACCCGATTTCATACTTGTGATTTGAAGGTACTCATTATGCCCCTCACTTATTGTCTCAACATGATATCCATTTAGACGAATATCTTTAAAGCTTATTAGATTTCTTTGAGACAATGGAGAAATAAAGCATTGTTAAATTTAAATTGTGTTCCACCAGGTAACACAACACAAGCTTATCCAAAACCTTTAATTAATTTTGTACTACCAGATATAGTACTAACGCTTGCTTCTTTTATAACTTAATTAGAAAAATAGTTCCTTTTCTTGAGAATTGTATGTGTGGTTGCACTGTCTATTAAACATATATCTTCACCATTAATAGGGAGTTTAGTTAACCACTCCATATGCTTCAAAATAAACTAAAATAAAATAAAGTTGCATAAATAAAACGTTCAAGATACTTCAAGCATAAAAAAAACCAAAGCATAACGTCTAGTGTGCTTCAAAACAAAAACATAATCTCAAACATAAAGTCTAAAATAAACATTAAGTAAATAGCATACCTTAAATCAAATCATTCATATGTAAAAAAATCGTAAGCATCCAACTGGGTTGTATCAGCCAAAATATCACCAGAATCCAAATTAACTGGATCAGCAAGGAAATCATCATAATCCAATTTAGTTGCATCATTAGTAAAATCACCAACATCCATGTGAGTATCTTCATTAAGGTCCTTTTGACCATCGGGGATATCAACACTTCCATCATTATATGTGAAATGTGTCTCAATTTCTTTTCCTTTGCCTTTGATGGATTGTTGGTAAAGCTCCCCCAAGTGTTTGGGCGTACGACATGCACGAGCCCAATGATTATTACTTCCACACCTATGACATGCATTTGGTGTAGTTTCGCTTTTCTTTTTACCATTTTCATCGTTAGATTTCTTTTCATTACCATGCCACGTTTTGTGGGCTTTTGGGTTTCTAAACTGAACACCATGATGATTCCCCCGATTATATCCACGTCCACGACCACGACCATGTTTGTAATCACGACCATGACCACGTCCACTATTTCCACCATGGCTATTATATGTTGCCACATTCGCTTCTGGGAATGGGGCTATACCAACTGGACGAGTCTCATGATTTTTGATGTGCGCGTGCGCGTGGTAAAATATAAAAAAGATGAAATGATTGGATATTTAGCTTTTGCACAAGATCGTGTTTTAAATTTATAAAAGTGATTTCTACAAAGACTAAACACACACAAAATACGCAAGTGTACCTATCGTATATGTAGAATAGTATTGGTAAGAACCAAGTATCGATCCATGGACACAAAGGTTTCTAATAATGAATAGTTGTTTTGCTTTAATCGGAAGTTTTAGTCATTTTGGGTTAATTTTTAACTTTTTATAAAATATAAATACTTATATAATATATAGGTGACCAAGACAAGAAATTCTAAACGAGTTGTTCAATTATGCGAAGGTTACCATCTAAGATCAAGAATCCACTCCATTTTAACATTGATAATTAATATTTGGACATGTGGTAAACTTGCCATAGCAATATATGATAGATAGCTCCTTAAACCTTAAGTGCATCTTTGGCGCTATGGAGATAGCAAGCGCATTTTAAAGTCCACCCTTTCCTAATGTCATACCATCTCAAAGATGTAAATTTAAGTTGGCAAGTAGTTTCGTAAAGTAGAAAGATTAGGATTAACTTCGATTTCTCAAATACCAATTCTAACAACTTCGGGTGGTTGTAGTTCATCACACAACCTCCCCTTGGTTGATTTATGTAGGTTATAATTACACATTCCGTTAGCATATGATTTCTTTAACTAATTTGATATCCTAAGTAAAGCCATTTTCGGATTACCAAGGTTTAGAAAAAATACATCATAACTTATATCTCATCATTTCTAAGTACAATATAAGGATCCATGTTTCGATAATGTATCAGAGTATTTCTATCTTTCAAGAACATGAATCGATCATGAACGATTACCAATGGAATTGACAACCACCAACTTTGAATTAGTGATTTAAGATGGTGAAACATTTCTCATCAAAAGATAATTGTAATATAACCATGTACTTTACTAGACTACATCACATGTCTTGATTAATTATCAAGTAAAACAAAGCTTCTTCATAGATTTTAGATGGTAAAAGGAGTTTAGTTCATAATGAGCATGATGATAGACATTAAGATGATTGATGATAACAAATACATGATTAAACTTGGAACAATCTAACCAATTATAGATGAATCTTCCTACTTAATGATGGTAATGATGGTTGATGATGATGGTTGATGGTAATGATCTCATAGCCTTCAAACTCTTCACTAGATCTTCAAAGTGAGTGTTAGTGTGTGTTTTTATAAGAGAGAAATGAATAGATTTCTTTTCAAGGCACACCAAATGAGTGAAACATGAGCCACTATTTAGAGGCAATTTGGATAGTGAGGCACGGCCCCGTGCTTGATGAGCACGCCCCCGTGCATTTTTATGACATGTGTCAGATTTGTTTTGTCTTTTCTGTGAGGTGGCAACGGCCCCGTGGTTGGTAAGCATGACCCCGTGGTTTTTAGTGACATGTGCTAGATTTGTTTTGTCTTTTTTGTGAGGTGGCAACGGCCCCGTGGTTGGTAGGCACGACCCCGTGGTTTTTAGTGACATGTGCTCAATTCTTCTTTGTCTTTTTTGTGTTCTCGTCCATTGCCCCGTGTTTGATGAGCACGGCCCCGTGCTTTTGCCTCCAGATTTTGTCTTTTCTTGTGTTTAGAAGCATGGGGGCGTGTTTCTTGAGGCATGGGGGGCGTGTTTCTTTGTTTTCTTGTGTTTTCTTCTGTTTTTCTTCGTCTTTTTGCTTGTTTCTTCGTTTGGGTCTTGGTTTTACATGAAATTATGTTTTATTATGATAAGTAGACTTTTATGCTTTGTTTATTTGATAGCAATTGCAGTTTTTAGAGATTATTTGATGTTAAAAAGATATATATTTCTATGTACATCAAACATCCACACACTTGAACATTGCTTGTCCTCAAGCAATCTTCTTATAAATATCCTCTAAAAACAGTAAGCTTAGATTATAACCATCCCTTAAGTGAGTTCCAAGAAGATGAAAGAAAATAACCAAAAAAATTTTCAGTGATAAATAAGAGGGAAATTTTTTTTATGAGCTTCCGTTTATGCAAAATGTTACGTTCTCACAATGTTCACTCACACTCGGTTTTAAATCTGATCATACCTGTGATATATGTATGTGAACACTCTTAGTCAAAATGCAACCTGTGATAAATAAGCTTGTAACAAGTTCAAATCTCCACCTTTTAAAGGGTTGCATAGATCATAAGGTACAAGGGTTTGGTTTCGTGTGAGTAGGGATTTGGTATTTTTGCGGCGGTTTAAAGGTTAATGAGCATGGTAAATACAACTTCCACTGATTGTCGGGAGTCTTGAGATGTCTTCAATAGTTAGCTCCTTTTCTCCGAGTTTTTTTTATATACCTAATGACTCTTTTAAGGTCAGATCGTCAAGACCAGTTTTATCGAGGATGTGGATCAATTCTTCCTCAATCCTGTTCTGAATATAACTTCCAACTCTAATGGATCGTTCGGCTTTGAGCCTAATAGCCACCATCCTCATTAGTTCAGTATATTCATGCTGAGACTGTGTTTAACTTTTTCTACATATTCTTTCGTGGGATCAGTTTCCGCAACCTAAGCATCGTTCATATATTTTTGCTCCTCTCTTCATTGCGTTTTTGGAAATTCCACATAATGGTGGCCTTTGTTCGTCTTGGTGCCACTTTTTTCTCACCTCATTGCTAAAGAGAAAGATTCTCTCCCTAAGTTCTGGAGGCAACCTAGGTTTTGTGAAGTGTATGCAGCAAAGGAAATTGAAATCGAAAGAATGCATTTCCTGTTCTTTAGGGTCTGTCAGTAAAAGAGCAGTGTTGTATTTTACCGGTGAAAATGGATAAAGTGATCGGGTTTTTGGTTAAGGTTTTTGGGTTTTGTAATTTGGTAATGGGTTTGATGGAATTGTGTAAATATTACCTTCTTCCTTATACAACGCTTCGTGCGGTCTTGAAATGAATAATTGCGACAAGTTCTAAATCACACGAAACATATGACTCACTCAAAGCTTCCGAAAAAATTATTTATGTGGCATGAGGTTTATCTCACAGTAACGAAGGAATTGGGTATTAACGCTATATTTTGCATAAATTTATTCTTAATATTACAAAACTTCTTTTTACCTTTTCACTTTTTTTAATGATTGGTTATTTGCAAAAAGTTTTCTTGGTTTTCTCTTTAGGTTTTAGAATAATCTTTGTTTGCTGCAAAAATATTTGTTGTTTTAGAGAATTTTTATAATTAATTAGACAATCAATTGGTCAAGTAATTCCCCTCCCCACACTTGAATCTCACATTGTCCTCAATGTGGAAAGATTCATGAAAATATAAAAATTCTAATCGAGTATTATGGGTTAAAATGGAGAGTTAATTCCCTACGGGTCAGCGAAATTTTGACAGAGCGTCCCCTGTTTATCGTCCATTTTCGTGTTTTTGTACCTGTATAATATAAAACTGCAAACAACCACAAACAACCAAGCATAGATTGCTGAAAATTGGGTATGGAATCATCCATCCCTTGCCCTATCAGGCTAAATTAGTACCTAGCATAATGTCTTTGGCACCCATGGCCATAAAAATATCCAAACCAACATAAAAACAAACAAACAAGTACGACGAAAAGTAAATTGTTTAAAACACACATAATAAGTTCATAAAATACTACCAACCCATGCCCGTGCCCGACCTACCAGTGCCGCCAGTCATCAGTTACTCGTGTCCGGGTCAAATGGTCCCCACTTCCTGTCTATGCGATAACCCAATCGTTCAATATCTCACCTCGTTTCTTCATACTCGGCTGCTCGCTGTGCATCGGAGGCAGCCATCTGCTCGTTGATCTTGTTAAATGAGGCGGTAGTGTTAGTTGAGAATTGATCGATAAGTCCATATATACCCTCCAAAGAGTATCGGCTGTCGTGTGATGAGCTGGGGCTGGCCCCTGATGAAGATGGGCCTCCTCTCTGACGGTAAGTTCGGCGGCGGCTCTGTCTGGGTGGTGATTGTCGTCTCTCATGCACATCCTGTATCATCATCTCTGCCGGGTCTTCCGGATCCCAAACTTGGTTGTTCTTATCACAAAACCTCCACACATTCGGGCTGATTTGCTGGATCATTTGCATGCTTTCACAGTAATCAAGGTTGAGAGCTATCGGGTCTGGGCTTCAAGTTCCTTCTGTATCTGCACCATAGGCCCTGTAAAGGATGTAGATCCAAGGACCACCGAAGATCGGGGTATTTTTTTGGGCACTTGCATTTGTCATGAAAAGTTTGCAGAATAGCATTGTGATATTGCATGCTAGGTCGTTTTTCATGCAGTATTATGCCCAAAGATCCCTCAGGTTGACAACCCCTTCACTCTGTCCTCGAGCTGTGATGGTGTGACTGAGAAAACGGTGGGTGTACCTCATGAGTGGGTCACGCAGTGCTGTGCTTTTTGAAACCCTCAGTCTATACTCTGTTGTCCCATAACTCAACTGTTCCCAAGCTTCTTCCTTTATGACACCTGCTTCAGCTTCATCATCATCACCTTCATCTGTAAATGTTGTTTTAGCCTCGAACCAGATGTCTGAGTCGGTTTCCTTGGTCGTGTAAATTCCCAAATCGATGCCTAGTTGGGTGACAGAAGTGGTACGCCATATACCCCCACATCGGAACTCGATTGCCTTTTCATCCCACACATCAAACTTTTTCTTTTTTATATTGAACGAGGCTAAGAATTCCTTTGTAAGTTCCGTCACCGATTCCCCTGTTTGGCCCAAAACCCGTCTCCAAGGTCCCTTCACAATGTTCTCATAACGGTTCCATTGGTTGACGTGTCTCAGAGTGTCTTCACAAGCATAGAAGTTGGCTTCTGGATACCTGTTGTTGAGATAAGTTAATCTTGTGTTTGCTTGTCGGTCCTTTGCTTTGCGGTTTGGGAAGACTAGAAACGCGTGAACTTCTTCTCCATACTCGGCCATCTGCAATTTACACCCAAATTAGTCAAAATTCGTGGAAAATTTTCAGTTTGCTGAAACAGAGAGCAAAGCACGGTGGCGTGCGCACGACCCCGTGCTGTTGCCTCTGATCCAGTTTCCTTTGATGTTTGACTCTTGGTTGACCATGACTCGTGTTGTTTTGGGCACGGCTCGTGTTTCTAATATTGATTTCTAACTTACTCAGACTCGAACCCTCGTTTCCAACCGGTTATATCAATTAGGTTTAATGGTGTGTCGGGTATTTATGCCAACATCCAAAACTTGAATTGTCCCTTTCAATTAAACCCTAACCATTAAACATCCAATAATCTATTCATCTTATGGAAGCAAAATAACCCATATCCTTTTTGAGTTTTGACCCGATTTGGTCTAATTGAGTGATTTTAGGGTTAAACTAAACCTAAAATGACGAATTTGAACAATGAAATTGTTAAATCAACATACCTTGGGTTTAGAATTGAAGATTTGATGAAGAAATTAGCGAAATATTGGATGGTCGGCGGTTTTCGGTCCAGAACGCAGTGATTGTTAGGGTTGGTGGTTGGAAAAAGTTATTTTATTAAGTTAAAACTCGTAACTGCTCTGTGACCAAAAACATGGCCCCGTGATTTTTGAGGCACGGTACCGTGCTGCTTAGTGCAGACAGTATTGTTTTAAATTTTTGTTTTATTTGTCGAACTGGTTTGTTTTTAACTGGGTTTTATTTTCTGGTTAGTTTAACATGGTAATTAAAAATTCTAGACTTCATTAAAACATGAAAGGTAAAATTAAAGACATAATTAAAGATATATAAAATGAAAAGTACAACAACAACTCTCGGACCCTAATACATAGTACTAGTGGGAACAACTTCAACACGAGACAAAGTCAGAACTTCAATGGCCACCATTTCCGAACAAGTCCTGGATGTGTGGTGTTGCTCGTTTGGCTTCCAAAATTTCGTCAAGCTTTTTGTTGAGCGTAACGATTTCTCGGTTGAGAAAGTTAAGTTTGGAAGTCACATCTTTGTGGTGGCCATCCACAACATGGAAGTTCTCGTACCTAAGCAGGTCGACTTTGTTAATTAACTCGATTACTCGTGCTTCGGTTTGCATGTTGCTCTCAACTTGATCTCTTATGATGCATTGGAGTCTCATGACCTCCTCCTCAAGGTATGAGGAGGATTCATGTTGTTTCCCCTTTTTCACTGGCCTCCATTCAACCCTATTTCCTTCCATTTAGGTAAGTTATGTTTGGTGTGAATGGAATAGTGAGTTTATGCATGCATTATATAGAGACTGGAAAGTTGAACACGACACCGTGCTTTCAAAAGCACGGCCCCTTGCTGCAAGAGGAATAAATATTTCTGAGTCAGAGAATTGTACGGAGTCAGCGCGTATCATGCTGAAGATTCTGGGGTGACCACGGCCTCGTGCTAAGGAAAGCACGGCCCGTGCTTTTTATCACAGTGAATTTCTTTGAAATTTTTCAGCAAGATGCAAGATCTGGAATTCTTAGAATGACGTTTATTATGATAATTTTAGAAGTTTGGTTATCTAAAAATTACTTTTCATTAAAATAAAAATCCTAGAACAATTACGGGATAAGCCCGGTTTCCTAAGAATAGAAAATATTCGGGTTAAGCCCGAAGTCCTAACACATTGTGCTTAATGCACTTGTTTACACATGAAAACAGGAAATTAAGTTTCTTAGAGTTCCACGAAAGGCTCTCTTCCTCCGAATGGTCCTGGTGGTGGAAAATACGTGAAACCAAGAACTTGAAACTGGAGTTGTTCATTGATGTCTCGGAGTTCCATTTTCATGTTTTCCACTGATTCGGTGAGTTGTACGAGACGCATCTCAGCAAGGAGATTCATTTTGGTGAGTTTTTTCACGAGTTCTTGAAGTTTCAAGAGAAGATCGGTTTTGGAAACATGGCGGACATCGTTTCTCGGATATCGGGAAACGGGGATTGCTTCACTTATCTCAGTTGGCATGCTGAATTTTCAGAGGTTATTGGTTTTGGTTTTGGTTTGTGCAAATAATGCAATGACACAAGGTGCCTTTTATAACCAACCAGTAAGCCAAGCACGGTACCGTGCTTTTGGAAGCACGCCCCCGTGTTTTTGTTCTGACAATTCTGTTACTAGCCAGTCTGACTGAGATTTTTGCAGCAAAGATGTCGGTCCGCATTTCTAGGCACGGGACCGTGCTTTTGAGAGCACGCCCCAGTGGTTTTCAATTTCATTTTATTATTATTTTATTATATATATATTTATTTTATTTACAATGCCTAGTTTAATCAGGGTCTTGGCCAGACCCTACTCCTAATTTGTTCATTAGCTCTGGTGGAGGATTAATACCTCCGAGACGGTCTCGAATGGTCCATCGATGTATGATTTTAATCGATGTCCATTAACTTTGAACTTGTGGCCCTCAGAATTTGAAATCTCAACTACCCCATTGTCAAAAGCTGATTCAATTATGTGTGGACCTGTCCAACGAGATTTCAATTTTCTTGGGAAAAGACGTAAACGTATGTTATATAACAGTACACGGTCGCCAACTTGAAATTTCTTGTTTCCTTTTAAATGGGCGTCGTGTAAACGTTTAGTCTTTTCTTTGTAAGACCAGGAATTTTCATATGCCAGTGCTCTTAGTTCTTCGAGCTCGTGAATTTGATACTCTCGGTTTTTACCGGCAGACATTAGATCAAAATTCACTGCTCTTAGAGCCCAATACGCTTTGTGTTTTAGTTCTACGGGTATATGACATGCCTTCCCACAAACAAGTTTGAATGGTGTTGTTCCTATGGGGGTTTTGTATGCTGTTCTGAGGGCCCACAAAGCGTCATCTAACTTTTCTGCCTAATTTTTGCAATTCATTCCTATATTTCTTTCTAAAATCCTTTTGATTCCTCGATTTGAGACCTCCACCTGCCCACTAGTCTGAGGATGATATGGTGTTGCCAGTCGGTGGTGAACCCCATATCGTGCTAAGGCTTTGTCCATCAGGGTGTTACAGAAGTGGGTACCTCTGCTGCTGATTAGGGCTTTTGGATTACCAAATCGTGAAAATAACCTTTTTAGAAATCTTACTACAACCCGAGCGTCATTAGTGGGAAGAGCTTGTGTTTCTACCCATTTAGATACGTAATCAACTGCTACGAGGATGTATTTATTTCCGAATGAGTTAGAAAATGGGCCCATGAAGTCTATTCCCTATACATCAAAGATCTCACAAATTTGAATGCCCTTTTGAGCCATCTCATTTTTTGATGAGATGTTCCCGGCTCTTTGACAAGCATCGCATGCTTGGATCAAAGTATGTGTATCTTTGTATATAGTGGGCCAGAAAAATCCTGCATCAAACACTTTCCTGACTGCAGTGGCGGTACCATGGTGTCCACCTGTTGGTCCTTCATGGCAGTGTTTGAGAATGTCTAAGGCCTCCTTGCCAACTACGCACCTACGAATAACTTGATCCGCACCTATTCTAAATACGTGTGGATGTTCCCAGAAGTAAAACTTAAGATCGGAGAAGAATTTCTTCCGCTGTTGATGGGTAAGCCCCTTTCTTAGGATTCTACAAGCTAGGTAATTTGCGAAGTCGGCATACCAAGGACTTTCGTCTTTTTCTTCTATGACTTCTTGAATGCACATGAGAATTTCATGTGGGAAATTATCATTGATAATTTCTTTGTGAAGTTCTTCAGGAGTTGGACATTCTAAGCGTGAAAGGTGGTCGGCAGCTACATTCTCTGCCCTCTTTTTGTCCTTGACCTCGATGTCAAATTCTTGGGGTAGTAAGATCCATCGGATGAGTCTGGGTTTGGCATCTTGTTTGTTGAATAGGTAAAGTATTGCGGCATGATCGGTGTAGACTATGGTTTTGGAAAGAACTAGGTATGATCTAAATTTTTCAAAGGCAAATACTACTGCTAGTAACTCTTTTTCTGTTGTGGTGTAATTTTCTTGTGCATCGTTCGGAGTTTTACTTGCATAGTAAATTGGGTGAAAGTGTTTTTCTTTGCGTTGTCCGAGTACGGCTCCAACTGCAAAGTCACTTGCATCGCACATGATTTCGAATGGAAGGGTCCAATCAGGCATGGTCATGATTGATGCGTTGACAAATTTGTCTTTTAATGTATTGAATGATTCAACACATTCCTCAGAGAAGACGAATGGTGCGTCTTTCTCCAGAAGTTTGGTCATATGTCTTGAGATTTTTGAGAAGTCTTTTATGAAGCGGCGGTAGAAACCTGCGTGACCTAGAAAACTTCTAATGGCTTTGACAGAAGTTGGCGGTGGAAGTTTGGATATGGTTTCTATTTTCGCCCTATCAACTTCTAGTCCGTGTAGAGAAATCTTGTGACCTAGAACAATGCCTTCCTTTACCATAAAGTGGCATTTTTCCCAATTGAGCACTAGATTTACTTCTTCACACCTAGCTAACATTTTGTCTAGGTTTTTCAGACAATGATCGGACGAGTCTCCGAAGACTGAGAAGTCATCCATGAAAACTTCCATAGAGTTCTCGATCATTTCATGAAAGATGGCCACCATGCAACGCTGGAAGGTGGCTGTAGCATTACATAGTCCAAATGACATTCTTCGGTAGGCGAAGGTTCCGTATGGACATGTAAAAGTGGTTTTCTCCTGATCCTCAGGAGCAATGGGAATTTGGAAATATCCGGAAAATCCATCAAGAAAGCAGTAGAACATTTTTCCAGATAATCGCTCAAGCATCTGATCTATGAAAGGAAGTGGAAAATGATCTTTTCTTGTGGCGTCATTAAGCTTCCGGTAATCAATGCAAACTCGCCAGCCTGTGATGGTTCTCATTGGTATTAGTTTGTCCATTTCGTTCATTACGACCGTCATTCCTCCCTTCTTGGGTACTACTTGAACGGGACTAACCCAAGGTGAATCCGAGATCGGGTAGATTAATCCGGCATCGAGCAGTTTGATTACTTCCTTCTTCACCACATCTTGCATGTTGGGATTGAGACGTCTTTGATGTTGGACCACGGGTTTGTATTCTTCTTCCATGAGGATTTTGTGAGTACAAAAAGAAGGACTGATGCCCTTGATATCCATGATCTTCCATGCGATAGCCTTCTTATGGTTTTTAAGAACCTTAAGAAGTTCGTCTTTCTCTTCTTTAGAAAGGTGAGATGAAATAATTACTGGGAGTTGAGAATCTTTTTCTAGAAAGGCGTATTCGAGATGTTTTGGTAGTTCTTTTAATTCTAAGGCTGGTGGTTCTTCGATTGATGGTTTTGATTTTTCATTGTTTTCAATGATTTCATATATCATTTCTGATTCTTCGTAGTAGTTATTGTTGAGATTTTCGTTTTCTAAAATGGGTTTGTTGAGTATTTTGTCTAAGACTTGTGTTTCTAGGGGAGTATTGATGGAGGAATCGTGCATATAGCCCCTAGATTTTCGTTTTCTATGGGAGTATTGATGGAGGAATCTATGATGTCAACACAGTATAATGTGTCATCGTGCTGTTGCGGATATTGCATAGATTTTCCTATGTCAAAAGTGATTGCCTCGTCATTGACCCTGAGAGTGAGTTTGCCGGTGCAAACATCAATGATAGCCTTTGCGGTGGCTAAAAAGGGTCTTCCTAAAATCAGAGGTACACTTTTGTCTTCCTCTATGTCTAGAATTACAAAATCTACTGGGAAAATAAACTTGTCAATTTTGACAAGCATGTTTTCAACAATGCCCCGAGGATATTTAACGGACCTGTCAGCTAATCGAATGCTCATGCGGGTGGGTTTTGGTTCTCCTATCCCTAGTTTTGCAAAAACAGCATAAGGCATTAAATTAATACTAGCTCCTAGGTCAACCAGGGCATTGCTAACATACAAATTTCCTATGAGACAAGGGATAGTAAAGCTCCCTGGATTGGTCACCTTTGTTGGTTGCTTGCTTTGGATGACAGCTGAACATTCTTCACTTAGGGTGATATGCGAGAGCTCCTCCAGCTTCCTTTTGTTTGTC
Source organism: Bidens hawaiensis (assembly GCF_021521415.1). Classification (NCBI taxonomy): domain Eukaryota; kingdom Viridiplantae; phylum Streptophyta; class Magnoliopsida; order Asterales; family Asteraceae; genus Bidens; species Bidens hawaiensis. The sequence continues at coordinate 907,273 of NW_027491347.1, read as the reverse complement.
AGCACTTCTTTGAGAAACTTGGCATATTTTGGCATCTGAGCAATAGCTTCGACAAAAGGGATGTTGATATGGAGTTGCTTAAAGAGTTCTAGAAACTTCCCATAATGAGCTTCCAATCGCTCCTGCTTTAGTCTTCCGGGGTATGGAATAGGTGGAACATAAGTTCGGACTGGGTCCTTAGGCTGTACTGTGCTTGTTGGATTCATTGTTTCTTATGGCTTGTTAGTGGCTTCCTTTTTCGTAACTGGTTCTGAAGTTGGTGAGGCAACAGTCGTTGTACCGCTTCTGAGTGTAACAGCGTTAGCTGCTGCATTCGGGTTAGTGTTTGTGTTGCTTGGAAGAGCGTCGGGTGGTCTTTCTAATAATTGTCGGACAATCTGTCCGATCTGAGTTTCTAGATATCGCAATGATGATTGTTGACTTTTGAGGTCGGCTTCATGTTTTAACAATACTCCGCAGATATCAACAGCTCTTGAGTCGGACTTCTTCTCTGCTTCATTTGTTTTGGTTATAAGTTGGATTAACATCTCTTCGATCTTTGAGTAGTTCGGGTTTTGATGGCTACTAGAATTTTGATCTTGGAATTGAGGTTTAGGCTAGAAGGATTGATTCATCGGTCTTTTCTCGAATCCGGGTAGGGGTTGAGTGTTACCTCCGTCTTTCCAGCTGAAATTCGGGTGGTTTCTCCATCCTGGATTGTAGTTGTTGCTGAAAGCGTTGTTCTGTCGAGCGATGAAATCGACTTCTTCCATGGCCATGATGACTTGTTTACAGTCACTCGTCTTATGATTTCCTCCACAAGTGTCACAGGTGAGTCTGGTTTTTGATAGCTCGACTTGAAGTTGTTCGAATTTTTTAGAAAGAGCTTCAAGTTGTGCTGTGACAAGAGTGTTGGAGTCAACGTGGTGTATTCCTTTATGGGTAGGTGTAGATCTTGGTGGGTTGTAAGAGAAACTCTTCTTTGCGGCCTTCTCCAGGACTTCAAATGCTTCGTTAGGTGATTTGGATCCCAGGTCTCCACCAACGATTTGGTCGATGGCCTGTTTGTTTTGACTGGATTGTGCTTCAAAGAAAGTTTGAAATTGTAACCATACGCTCAGTCCATGATGTGGGCATCTTCTTAGAAGACTTTTGTATCTTTCCCATGCTGCGTGTAACGACTCATCATCATCGGTCCGGAATCCGGTAATGCTGGCTCGGTATTTGGCAGTTTTATCGGGCGGAAAATATTTGAGGAGAAACTGTTCAACCATCTCGTCCCAAGTGGTGATGGAACCAGATGAAATAGATTCTATCCATTCCAGGGCTTGGACACTGAGAGAGAAAGGAAAGAGTTTTTGATTTGATCGTCTAAACAGTTTTGGATTTTAAAGGTTTCGCAGATTCGCAAGAATTGATATATGTGAGAAAGAGGGTCTTCGTCGAGGAGACCATGAAATTGAACTGAATTTTCCACCATATGAATGGTGCTTGATTTGATTTCGAAATTTTCGGTGATTTTGGGTGGAGCCACTCCATTGCCATAGCCTTCGAGAGATGGCTTGGCATACTGGCTCATGTTCGGCTCATTGTTCTGGGCCGCCATCATTTCTTCGGTTTGATTTTCTCCTGATGTGGTGGCGTCTACTGATTCGTCTTTAATTGCTTCGGCGGTTTATGCAGTCCGTTTACGTGCTCGTCGACGAAAGAGTCGTTCCGGTTCAGAAATTGGAGAAACAAGCTCAGGCTCAAAAGTAGAGGACATACATGAGACTAAATCAAAATTTAAACACTAAAGTAAAAGTTAGCTAAGGTTAGTCTAAGTTAAACTATGAGTTAGGCTAAGCTATTTTAACTAAACTAATGTCTAAATTAATTAAGCTAAAGTAAGGTAAAGGTAAAAATAGGCTAGCCGTAAAATTATATATTTTAGTATTTATTAAAAAAAAATAAAGATAAAATAAAATAGAAGTTAAAAAATTTGTACAATTATAGACAATGATTAAATTAAAACTTGGATCGTTCTTAGAAACGTACCGTGTCCCCGGCAACGGCGCCAAAAACTTGATGTGTGCGTGCGCGTGGTAAAATATAAAAAGATGAAATGATTAGATATTTAGCTTTTGCACAAGATCGTGTTTTAAATTTATAAAAGTGATTTCTACAAAAACTAAACACACACAAAATAGGCAAGTGTACCTATCATATATGTAGAATAGTATTGGTAAGAACCAGGTATCGATCCATGGACACAAAGGTTTCTAATAATGAATCGTTGTTTTGATTTAATTAGAGGTTTTAGTCATTTTAGGGTTAATTTTTAGCTTTTTATAAAATATAAATACTTATAATAATATATAGGTGACCAAGACAAGAAATTCTAAACGAGTTGTTCAATTATGCGAAGGTTACCATCTAAGATCAAGAATCCACTCCATTTTAACATTGATAATTAATATTTGGACATGTGATAAACTTGCCATAGCAATATATGATAGATATAGCTCCTTAAACCTTAAGTGAGCATCTTTGGCGCTAAGGAGATAGCATGCGCATTTTAAAGTCCACCCTTTCCTAATGTCATACCATCTCAATGATATAAATTTAAGTTGGCAAGTAGTTTCGTAAAGTAGAAAGATTAAGATTGACTTCGATTTCTCAAATACCAATTCTAACAACTTCAGGTGGTTGTAGTTCATCACACAACCTCCCCTTGGTTGATTTATGTACGTTATAATTTAAGTTGGCAAGTAGTTTCGTTAACATATGATTTCTTTAACTAATTTGATATACTAAGCAAAGCCATTTTCGGATTACCAAGGTTTAGAAAAAATACATCATAGCTTACATCTCATCATTTCTAAGTACAATATAAGGATCCATGTTTCGATAATGTATCAAAGTATTTCTATCTTTCAAGAACATGAATCGATCATGAACGATTGCCAATGGAATTGACAACCACCAACTTTGAATTAGTGATTTAAGATGGTGAAACATTTCTCATCAAAAGATAATTGTAATATAACCATGTACTTTACTAGACTACATCACATGTCTTGATTAATTATCAAGTAAAACAAAGCTTATTCATAGATTTTAGATGGTAAAAGGAGTTTAGTTCATAATGAGCATGATGATAGACATTAAGATGATTGATGATAACAAATACATGATTAAACTTGGAACAATCTAACCAATTATAGATGAATCTTCCTTCTTAATGATGGTAATGATGGTTGATGGTAATGATCTCCAAGCCTTCAAACTCTTCACTAGATCTTCAAAGTGAGTGTTAGTGTGTGTTTTTATAAGAGAGAACCGAATAGATTTCTTTTCAAGGCACACCAAATGAGTGCAACGTGAGCCACTATTTATAGGCAATCTGGATAGTGAGGCACGACCCCGTGCTTGATGAGCACGCCCCCGTGCATTTTTATAACATGTGCCAGATTTGTTTTGTCTTTTCTGTGAGGTGGCAACAGCCCCGTGGTTGGCAGGCACGGCCCCGTGGGTTTTAGTGACATGTGCTAGATTTGTTTTGTCTTTTCTGTGAGGTGGCAACGGCCCCGTGGTTTTTAGTGACGTGTGCTCAATTCTTCTTTGTCTTTTTCTGTGTTCTCGTCCACGGCCCCTTGTTTGATGAACACGGCCCCGTGCTTTTGCTTCCAGATAAGGAGCTCATTTTTTTGCGCGGCCACAAGCAAACAAGATATAAGCTCAGAATACTTGGTGAAACCCCTTTCACGATATTGTTGCTGCAGCAACATATTTGAAGCATGAAAGGTGGAGAATGTCTTTTCCAACATCTCCTTATCAGTAATATTTTCACAACACAGAATCAGTTGTGACGTGATTCTAAACATTGCCGAGTTATACTCGCTTATAGACTTAAAGTCTTGTAATCTTAAGTGAATCCACTCATAACGAGCTCTCGGTAATATTACCGTTTTCTGGTGGTCATACCTTTCTTTCAATTTTGTCCAAAGGACAAGTGGATCCTTAACAGTAAGGTATTCAATTTTCAAAGCCTCATGGATATGATGGCGTAAGAAAATCATGACTTTTGCCTTATCTTGGGTAGTTGATTTATTTCCTCCTTTAATAGTATCACCAAGATTATTAGCATCCAAATGGATTTCAGCATCCAATACCCATGACAAATAATTTTTTCCAGTAATGTCAAGAGCTAAAAACTCAAGCTTTGCAAAATTCGTCATGATAACTATATTATAACGATACATATGAATTAATATTTAATAAACTATTATAGAAACCATAAAAGAAACCGTAAAGTAATTATAACAATGATCTTTTCATAATATGTAAGATCAGCTGTGTTGAAAATATATAATTATAGTCATTTATATTTTAATATTTTAATTATTTTCTTTCTTAAAATAATGAATTATAAAATCATGCAGATCGCATGTTAAATTTTCGTTTCACTTTATCATAGGTCCAACCAATTTCACCATTATAATATATATAAATCATTAATACTATAGGAGAAAGAACTCTGTGAATTTACAACTCACATATTGTGAACAACCTCTTTATCAGATAATTAAATAATATTAGTTACTTTATTAATAACTCACATTTTATGAACAAAATCATCGTATTATATGTTTTTAATACACAATATTGTATGTAGTTTAATAATATAGTTACGTAAAAAAAAGAACTCTAATTGATTATATATTTTTAAGTGTATTATAAACTTTTATATATATATATATATATAATGCAATCTAAATCGTATGAAGTACAATATAGATTACCTTTGAGAGATTTATAAGAACAACGTAAATCTCTAACACAACCCAATATTGTATGAATTACAATATGGATTTAATATAAACAAAAACAAATATAACTTAGTTAATGGGACATACCTTTCAACTTCGAAAGCGATTCGTGCTGATAACGTGTTTTATAACAAGCCTACTAGCAAGAATATGAGAAGAAAATTATGGAGAGAACAAGTTTATATTATTAATTGGTGTGTCATACAATGAAATACTAATTGGTATTTATAAGAAGAGGAAAACTTAAGGAACAAACCAATCTATATTTGGTGGTTGATAATCATAATAAGAAACATAATAATATCTATATTCATAACAAAACTACTATAATTTTCTAACAAAATCCATACATTGATAACATTATCAATATATATTCAATAATGTGTATATAAAAGAAAGTGCACCATACAAGTACAAGTTCATAAAATAAACAATTTTTAGTTGATCTTTTCGTTTTAGCTCGTTTTCACATGAAATCATTAAATATATAAACAACGTTTCACAAGACCAAGGTAGTGATCACATTCTTCAACATACTATGTCGAGATAGTATGTGTCTATGACATATTATTAGGCCTATTCGAATAGGCTAACTCCCAAGAACAAGAAAGAAGAAGACAATAACTTTTTCAAACAATTTTCTCTATCATTTTTTTAATGATTTAAATGGAGTAATTTTGCACACTTTATTCGGCTATGTGTTGTAGATAGGGCTGTTCACGAACCGAACGGAACCGAACGCAGGCATGCTCATACTTGGTTTGGTTTGAAACTGAGCTGAACCGAGCGGCTTGAATTTAAAGAAACAAGCGATATGTTTATGCTTGAACTTGGTTTGGTTTTAAATCGAGCGGTTTGGTTCGGCTTGGGTTTGCTTGGTTTCATACAAAATTTTCAATTTTAAAATTCTAAAACTCCAAAATATCATTAATTCAAAACTTTCAACTAAAAAAATGTATAGATTTCCAACTCTAAAATGTCAAAAACTCAAAGTTAGCAATAAAACATACATAGTAAGTTCAGCGAATATACCTAGTCGAAGTCGATATTTTCTCCTAACAATAAAAAAAATAGTTCGTGTATCAAGTGTGATGAGAACTAGTAGCTAGTTTTTTAAAGGTATAATCGAAGTACTGAACGACAGAATGGCAGGAACATTTATGGAAAAGTGGAATTTTGAAAGTATTGAACAAGTGGCTACGGTTTAAAATTAAACTTTGATATCAACACAAAAGTAGGAAATTAAAAAATCCTTAAAATTTTGTATATTTTTGTATAAATACATATTATATATAAATTTTAAACTATAAAAATAATTCGAGCAAAACAAACCAAACCGAACCGAGCGAAGCTTTGCTCGTGCTTGGTTTGTTTTCAAATCGAGCTGATCCGATCGGCTCATTTCCAAATCGAGCGGAAATCGAACGAGCATTTTTCGAGCGATTTTCGAGCGAGCGACGAACGGGCGTCGAGCGACGAGCGGTTTGGACAACCCTAGTTGTAGAGGGGTTTCGTCTCCCCTCCACATTATCGTCACGTTGGAAACGGGGCTACGAAGGTCCAAAGGTTACCCGGCGCGGTGTTTGGAGCTTCGAAGCCCCTCATGTTGCCCCCCAAAGATACTCACAAGAAAGAACCTTAGGAACATGCACTTTGTAGTATATAAACCCTATGCTACATGCACTTTATTAGGAACATGGGAAAAAGGGAAAATGACGAAAGGAACAGGTCAATAGGTGACTAGTACTCCACCGTACTTGTAAACCTACTTAGCAGTTATCAACCCACGTTCACTGGCTGCTAGCTTCTGCGTGGGGTCTTGGGCCTGTTGTGGTAGTGGGCTAGAGTCCAGGATCGTACCAAGATCACCACCGAAAAAGTCTAATAATGATTACCTAAAATTCATATGAAGTTGATGAAATTTGTACACGAATTAAGATTGAACGACATAAAAATGATGGCACAGAAAATAATAATAATAATAATAATAATAATAATGAGCGAAATGCTGGAACATACGGAAATCTAGACATCTAGATAACTGATGATAAAAGTTTAGATTTTACTTTTGAAAGCTAAAAATATTTCACATCTAGACATCGGATTACAAAAATTACTATGTACTGTTATCTACAACCAACTCTAGACCACCCTCTTCATTGCATTTTGTCACCTCTTCTATGGGCTTATAGGTATAGTACCAGGCACATATGAAATAATACACAAGGTTTACTACTTGTATCCCGGTTACAAGCATGTAGTAGTATTCCAATCTACCTTTATTAATATTTCTATCTGGCAGCCAATTTCTCCCATTTTTATCCGCACTATACTTATGGACCAATGTCACCATTAATGTCCCCGCATACTGTCCTAGTGCGATCACAGTCCAATATAAAGCCATCGCCGTGCTTTTCATACTTTCGGGTGACTGGTCATAAAGAAACTCTAACTTCCCCACTTGATAGAACCCTTGAGCTATACCATGAAGTGAATACTGAGGAACCAACCAAAACACACTTATGGGTATTATGTGAGTCGGTTGGTCGATTAGGTTATGATCTCGTGCCACATGTTTTCTTTTCATCTCCACGAAGGACCCCACAAATGTTGCACATATGTTTATAGTGAACCCGATGCCCATACGCTGTAAACAAGTGATCCCTGATGGGTTCTTTGTGTAGCGAGATGCAAAAGGGACAAATAAACGGTCGTATAACGTGATGGTAATGATGACAGACATCAAAAATAGCCATGCTAGCCGGGGGTATTTCAAATGAGCTAGTCTTGGTTAGGTGACGGTCCATGGTTCGGGCTTGCATGATGGTGAAGCTACTTTGGTGTGAATACGCCATTACAAATAATATTCCTGTTGACACAAACGGTAATAGTCGAATGATGGACTTTAGTTCTTCAACTCTATGCACCGTAGCAATTCGCCATAGTTTTGGTGAGTTTGTAGCAAGATCCTTGTTATCGTTTTGGGTTATAATGGCAGCCCTATCAAACCATCTTCATAAACACAAACATTCGTCTTAATATAATGTAACCGAATTACTTTAACTAAAGTTTTGACATATGCTCATTAATTACCTCAATTGATTAGTATGAAAAAGCCGTCCATCCTTAGAAATACCCGCGTCAAGATCTTTATTCTCGTAAAGAAGTTTATCATCTATTGGTACCAAAACACTCCGCTTCTTGATGGCAGCAACAATCACTTGAACAACTCTAACGAACGGGCTTCCTTCGGGTTTTGCTTTCTGATAAAGCGGAGACCCAACCAAAAACACAACAAACGCAACCACCATTGCAATGGTCGGGATCCCGAGACCCCAACCCCAACTCACCCGGTCTTGGACATACACAACTATTGTTAGTGCGGATAAACTTGCTAGTGACAATAAAACATAGTACCAATTAAAGAAATTCCACCCTTTTGCTTGTTTTTTTGCTTTTGAAATATCAAGTTGGTCCGCAGCAAATGCAACAACACACGGGCGTATGCCTCCTAACCCGATTGATGTCAACATAAGCGAAATATAAAGCACTGATAATTGAGAATGTGATGCTTCTTTGCAGTTGAGTTGTGAGGGACATTGTGGTGGCCGAAATTGTGGCAAGATTGCTGTTATTGTGATGACGATCATGCCCTAAGTTAATCCAGATGAATGTTAACTAATAATCCACATAAGTGACATGTTCATTGGAGAACCATAACAAAGTGGGGGACCGAAGGACCATGTGTTTTACATGTAAAAACTCATAAAAAATCATTTTTACACGTAAAACAATCATTTTTACATAGTTTTTTTTTTCGGGGTTTTTCATATAAAAACATGTAGAAACTGTATCTTAAAAAAAATAAAAGGTAAAAGAACTTCTTATTTATTTTTTTTAACAAAAATGAGTTTTCTTTGTTACAACGCCTAGCGCTGGTGTTTATATGCGAAAGCTTCAAAAATAATTATGCCAAAAAAAGAGTAGTTTACATGTAAAAATGAGTTTTAATACGTAAAACTCATTTTTTTTCCTGTTCCCCATTCTTTTGTGGTTTCTAATAAACCTCCCTCTATATAAGTTGGTGGTTAATGTTGAGAGAAGTGAACCAGTTCGTAAATGAGTAAGGCGGCGACGATGGTCCAGTAGCGACCTGCAAAAGAATCGGCAACGAATGCACCGATAATAGGCGTAAGACTAGCAACGCCAGTGAAGTTGGTGAGGGTGTTGGATGCCTTCACTAGTGGCATGTTAAGTTGCATCGTTAAGTATGTTATCAGATTGGAGTGGAATCCAGTGGCAGCGAATTTGTCACATATCTCATTAGCTGTAAATTTTTCAAAATGTTAACTAGAAGGTTTGAAACCATTTTAGAAAACTTGAGTTAGGATAATTATATATAAACCTGAGATAAATCATAAAAGTACAATTAAATTAAATAATTACTATGGTCATTAACATTTTTAGAATACAGAGACAGTTACAAAAGAAAAACTAATCAAATCAGTATTTTGTAACACAAAATTAACTGCCAAAATCATTATATTATTTGAACTTGGTGAAAATCTATGACTATGAACTTGATGAAATTTATAAAATCATTAGAAGGTTAATTTGAGCACACATACCGAGGATAAAGGGTAAGGTTTTAATCCCACTAAGCTTCTTTTGCTTTGACATCCCCATGGATTCTTCATCTTTCACTGGTTCCATTTTAATTGTTCAAGTGTTTGGAATGACGGATATTTTAACTTTTAAGGACAACGGCAAGTGAATTATTAGACTTGGTGGGCAAATTGGTGATATTGATTTGTGGAATAGACTGTAGAGATAGAAACCAAATTAATGGCCACTTTAGAGAGACAAGACGTGTCACATTCTGTACAAAATACCCAGAGTGGAGATGTACACTTGCCTCGTTTGCAACGGACATCGAATCTATCATGTTACGTTTTAAGTGCAAATATACATGTTGTGGGCAGGTCACCGTATTGGTGAGAATTCATTTAGGAACTTTAATGTCAAGATATAAGTTTGATAACCAACTTTGTACTTTATGTTTTAAGGGAATTTTGGAAATGGACTTACTTTCTAAAAAGATTTCATCTTTATCTCTTATATGATTTTAAAAGTATCTCACTCAAACATATTTTTGACCATGTGTTAGAAAGTCTAATACATCATTAACGTTTACTCGCTCATCAACAACCTCGATAATTGCAACTAATATGTGGGTTAGTTGAAGCTAAATTATCAATCACAAGTCAAAACAGAAGGATTAATATACAAGTTTATTTTGGTAAAAGATTATATTTGGGTTCGTAAGGGTGGTTTGACAAACTTTGTGCGAAACCATTATGTGGCCCAACCGGTTAAGAGGCATCATCTGAATCAATCAGCATGTTTGAAATTTATCTATTACAAGGCTCAATGAACCATTAAGAGGCGCTTTTTAAGTAAACCAAATACACTATGTCTATGACCGATATATATATATCTAAGTCCACTTAAATTATACAACATGATAGAATGAGTTTACTTAAAATGGGTTGAGATGGGCAAGCACCATCCATAACCACTATTTGAAGTCACGACATATTGATTGTTGCCCCCGCCATATCAACGGCTGACACAACCGCAACCGAAACCACAATTTGTGTTGATACTTGATACAACCAACACCTACCCAAGCACCACCTCCCGTTTGACCATTACCTTATATGACACCGAGCCATTGCAGTCACCTTCAAGTCATCGCAATCGGTTTCACCTTCTCTCCAACACCAATAGGGTCTCCAAACCGGCTAACATTGTTGCCATCACCAATACCAGTAGTACCCATAGCCACTGGTCATCATAAATATAAATATTGCGAGTTAACTCATTGAGATATCTACATGACTTGTTTCAACCAAAAATAGTTTTAGTTTGAATCCATTTTGACATAAAACAAAGTTATAGATATTTTTAGAATGATACGTTTATATCTGAATAAGTTTTAACTACCTGATCAAATTTTAAGCCAACACAACACCCAATTACTAGCCAACCCTCTCACTAAGTTAGACTTTTGTAAGAGCATCTAGAATGATTGATCTCGGGCCATCACATCACCAAAACTTCCACCCTCTCTCTTCTCTGTCTCCTCTTCCCTCCATTTCTCTCTCTTGTCTTCTAGCATTCCCTCCTCAAATACTTGCATGCAGATTCGGACCTCCACCATTCTTTCGTCCACTAGAGTCAACTCACAGACAAAGAGAAGAATTGCTCGAACTTATAATTTTTTTAGTATAAATTTTTTAAAACAACCATTTAGATCAATGACGGGTCACTGACCCATCTGATCATCTTCATATCACCCTCAAAATAAGATCAACCATAAGTTAGAAAATTCATGACAACAATATTGAACCCATTATTTTTTGTCACAATTAGAACTTCCTAACACCTCTTTTTAAAAGAAGTCTTTGGATAATTTTTCTAGTACTGTGGCAATCCGATTACTTATATAGTAAGGATAAAATTAACAACCAATCTTTTATTTTATAATATGTTTATGTGTTAAAAATAGTGATTAATATAATGTTGTCAAATGGAGAGAAAGATATTGAAGCGTGTAAATTTCCATTTTAAATATTTTATATATATATATATCTATAATAATAATAATATATATAAACGAAAACATAAAAATCCTATGTGTTGTGATGTGGTCGCTCCCCTTTTTTTGGAGTCACCAGATTTGCTTGATTTTTAAATAGAGGCTTCTCATGCATTTGACCCGAATTCATGGGTATAGGTCTTACCAAACTCAGATATTCCTTAAACGGGTTATAACATCTCATTAAATTAAAAATTATCCTCACCAAATTATTGATTTAAAAATCCTTGAAAAATAGGATATACTAAAAATTAATATCTTATTTATTTTAAAAATATATATATATATTATAATTAAAAAACCAATTTTATAGTAAAAAAAAATAAACGGGTCTTGGGTCTCATCAAACCATAGGTATATTATTAACTTTCATAAATATTATGGGGATGGTTAACGTACAAATGAAATTAACGTGCAAAACATGAGAATCAAGTAGAGTAATTATATATATAAGTAGAGTAATTTTGTAATTACATCATAGAGTAATTATCATAGAGTAATTACATAAGACTCTCTACTTGTATATATAATTACTCTACTTGATTCTCACGTTTAACATGTTAATTTCATTTGTATTTGATCCAAACCTAATATTATTTATAATTAAAAAAACCAATTTTATAGTAAAATAAATAAACGGGTTTGGGTCTCATCAATACCATATAACTTTTAAATCGGGTTATAACATATCATTTATTTGTGAAACAATTTATCGCCAAACCATAAGTATATTATTAACTTTCATACAATAAAAAATTACAAATTCAAAAAATAAATAAATATTAGAACAAATAATATAAAACCACCCCCATAATACAGAGAATAAAAACTAATAATATAATATAAAATTATGCATTGTTGTTTATAATCTAATGGTATATCTAGACATCATATGACATATAGCAGCCCCTAAATCATATTTAATCAATATTTTCAAGCATACATGCCCCCCGTAACGCTCATGTTGAGTAATTTATTTTACGTTTTTGTGAGTTGATTTATTTGCTTTTTTATTTTAAAATATTGTTTTATAACTTAGTTGGATATTTTAATTCAGAAGTGGCAACTGAAACGAGCAAATAACAATAGTATTGTACCACTACTAAACAAATAGGTATCTTTGACAAATAATTATCAGTGGATTTTTTACGAATACCATTAACTTAAAAAAAAAGACTGCTAATTAACAACCCATATTTCGTCGGTTTTTTTGGGAGCCCGTTGTAGATGTGACACCCCAACCGACATCGAATTATACGTTAGGGCACGAACGATTGCTCATAGTACATGCCACTATTAACATTTAAATAATTAATCATTCCATTTTATACCACGTCACACCGTACAATATTGTTTCCAATAACATAACAAATAAGGTAACATCTGACTATTGTTTATCAACTTAAGTCCATAGCGAATCTACGTCTGAACTTCAAAACAACACGTCAAGCTTTTATACCTACATCATGGATAAGACATCTGTCAAGTGTTAACTAGAAGTAGTTGGTTAGCAACCATAGATTTATATATATAAGTATGTAAAAATCGCAATTCAATGTGTTAAATGTAAACTAAGCATGCAAGATTGAATATGATTGACTAACACTCGTGATCAAACCTTGTTACTTAATTCCACAAACCGAAACTTATGCTAGTTGTCGGTTGCAATCGTTCAAATGCTAAAACTGGTCAAATTCGAACCGGCGTCACCCAGATAGATCTATCATCGTTACTTATGGTTTGTTTATGTTAATGAAACACACATTGATTGATTGTTTGAATACCATATATATTACAAGAAAACAACACAATGAAGCAAATAATCAACAAGTAACACGTATGAATTGCAAGTTTGATTGATCGTAAACAAGTTTGTTTGAAAAAGAATACATGATACACCCCAAAGCAATAAAAGTAAAAAAGAGTATGGCTTACTCACATGGATGCAAGCGAACAGTTCGATAATGCGTGTAAACGTGTTGACCGAATGAAGTGGGCAATAACAACAAATATATGAAACAATGCAAGTCTGTATCTATGACTAAACGAGTGTGACTAATAAGAATTCTATAGGATTCGATAAGTTTTGGGGTCTAATCATTTAAATGAATAAGTATTTTTATTAGTTATAATTAAAAGTGGTAAAAAATTCAGTCTAACGATGTTGTAATGTTTATTTGGTTTTATAATTACAAGATTTTATAAAAAAAAGTTAAGAGGTTTATTATAATATTTATGAGTAGTTGGATATATTTTACGCTCCAAAGGTTAGTAATTTGGATATATATTAGAATAACAAAACAACAAAAATATAGAAAATGAACAAAACGACAAAAATATAGAAAATGAACAAAACAACAAAAATATATAGAAAAATGAACAAAACAAAATAATAATGTATAAAAAACAAAATAACAAAATTAATAAAAGAATGGACCAAGCCAGATAGATTTGAACTCAGGTCACCATGACCACGCAAACAACACTCAACCACAAAAACTAGCGTGATAACTTTGGATAGAGTGCTCAACAAAAATGCTTACAAGTAGTTTATGAAACAGTTGGAAAATAACACACATTAAAAGAGTGGAGAATGGCTTTCTGCTCATCCGGGCGGCTCGATCGTGTTAGAAGTCTAAAGCTAACTAAAAAATTAAGGTTTTTTCTAAAAATCATTTTATGAACACTCTTCTTTTGCTCAGGTTTGAAACCAATCATCTTACATTATGAAACAATCAAAAAGGGTAATGTGAAACAATAAATCCAAGTAAACAAAACCAAGCAATCAAACGCATCAATTAAATCAAACTCAACCGTTTACTTAGAACATAAAATCCATAACGAAACGAAATCCAAACAAAATCAAACCGAACTAAAGTTCATCACGACCTAGGTAGTTTATGGAATTTAGCCTAGCATCATATAGTCTAAATCAAACAAAACAAGTAATACTGAAAACATAGTGAAAATCTAATAAACGAAAGATTAAAGGCGATAAAACCTGTAATCTCCAAACGTGAACATATAAGTCTTCACCGGCTGTCCTCTTGCCTTCAAAATCACCAAGAAACTCGAAAATATGCTCCAAAAACTCTCAAAATCGGCTAGGGTCTTCAGGTCATGTTCAGGTTTAAGTTAAGCATGTTTAAATACCCAAAACAAGGCCCAACTTGAAGCAAAAACGAAATAAATCATGCCCAACATCCTCTAGGCGTCGCGCGACGGGTTTTGGCCTCCCTGGTCGCGCGGCACGACGTGCCCCACCAAGGAGGCCGGTCAGACCGGTTATGGCTCCCTCCTGACGCATTCCGGATCTCCGTTTTAGCTCTTTTTAGCTCGTTTTTCGTCCTTTTTTATCACGATCAACTCCCGGAACCTACGACACATAAAAGTGTTAGTAATATACAAATCTCGACTAAAAACGAATAAAAACTATTAAAATATTAAATATATTATACACGGGAAACATAAATATTTAGCATTATATCATTGCCGAAGAAATTAATGACAGATTTTTGTCTATGTTTCCTGGAGAAGAATTTGAATATCTTAGTTCTGATAGTTTAGACAACTCTGATAGTGTTGGTCCTGGTTTCGATCCAACATTACTGTCACACCCCGACCAAAGGCGGCGGAACATGCCGAGGTGTAACGATTGCCCATAAGCGCATTACACTATTTAAAGCGACAATATTTAATAAACTCATTTCATTTCACAACATCGAAAATGTCACATAACCAAATATTCATAAGTCAAATACAACAAAATATAGCAAAATATAGCAAATCGAATATTGTTCATTTTTGCTAATATCCTAACGGTATTTGTGTCATTTTCTTCACCGAACTCCATAATCAACCTAGATGCAAACCTGTAACATTTCATAAAATAAAGTTGTCAACACAAAGGTTGGTGAGCAATTCATAAGTTTGAACAACAGATATATAGTATGAAAAGCCACAAAACTAGTATACAAAACCATAAATAATAGCTATAAACTTAGATAAATTGACAATCGCTAATAGAATTACGTTAGCTCCACCTAGCTACAAGGGATTGCCAAGTAGTCTAGGATTTAATAGAATATCGTTAATTGCATTACGTTAACGACACCTTGCTAAAAGGGGATGCCAAGTAGTCTAGGATTTATAGATTCCACCAACCGAAAGCAATAAACACATAGGCATATAAGCATAGACACCAAATCGAGCAATTATTCAAGTAAAGTATACAACAATGTTTGTGGTTTAAGACTCAAGTATAAAGCATTTGATTTGAATAAGTATGAAATGTTACCCCAAAACAAAAGACAGAAAACGGGGTATGAAGTTACTCACGTTCAAGTATAAAACTTGATCGGTAAAAGATGAATAACCGGATGGATGAAGTTTAACGAGCAAGGCCTAAATGACAATAAAATCTTGGATTTAGAATGGTTGTCTTGAAGATCTTTAAATAAAATAATTGTTGCAAAAAGTAAACAATTAAAGTTCAAGGTTTAAAATGTAACTATTTAAGAATTTATAATAACAATCCTTTAAAATGTAAGTTTGCTCGAAACCGGGTTAAAGTATCCAACCTTAATATTTACTTAACCAATGTTAAGTAATAAGGTGAGAAAAATTCTAAAATACAAGTTCCTTTAGGACAAAGATATTAAAACGGGTTTTTAACGAGTGTTCGGGTTGTCGATTCGGGTATTGACAAATGGTCAAACCCGAAGTCAACTTTCCAACATATTAATTGTTATGAGATAACTCATTAAAATATACTAACACTTAACCAAGTATGTAGATCTATTGTTTAGAACTAACAACGCACGTTAAGCGAGTGTTCGGTTTTGTCGGTCTAAACTATGTGATGAGATCAAGTTGGATCCAACAATTCCAAGTACTTAAGAAAATAATTAAAATCAGTTTGTAAACTATTTTTAAAGAAATATACAAGTCTTGATAGCTAAAAATACACTTGTGTGTCTTAAGCGAGTAAAAGTCGGTATAGTTCGGTTTGGTTCGGTCTCCATCTCACAAATAGTTCATAGATGGTTTCTACATGCCCAAATATCATAGAACTTGTATATTGGTTTATAAATGAAGAAAACTTAAATTTTACAACTAAAAAGTTAACTACAAGTCTTTTAAGCAAAAGTTTCGGTTTAGTTCGGTTTCCATCTCCCAACGATTTCATGGATGGATTCCATATGCTTAATATCAAAGAACTTGTAAAAATGATTTTTGAAACTCAAATCTAGCAATAAACATGTTTAAACAACTATTTTAACAAAACTAGTAAACAAAAGTTCGGTTTCCGGTTTGGACTAGTTTCGGTTAAACCGAGGTTAGTCTTATACAAACCCACACCATGAAACTTGTAAATAAGTTGAACAAACTAAAAGGGTTAGAAGTTAGTCATAAATGATATGTATAATAAGTTATGTGTGTGTATATATATATATATCAAGAACACGAAGTACTCCATGAAGCCTTGCCTTATGACATTCGAAACTTAACCAACCGGAGTCGGTGAAGTAATAAATAAAGGAAACAAGGGGTGTGTATTATATATATGTTGTACCACCATATTCAAGTGTTAGTAATATTAGATGAACAAGTTAAAATGAAAGACTGTAGTTAGTTGACCTTAAGAAATCAAAATAACAAAATGTTGAAGATGAATACTTGGATTTGAGAGAGATTTTGGAGAAGATGAACAACCAAAATGGTGTATGGAGCCTTGCTTTTATAATGGTAAGAGTATGGTTCATACAAATAGGGTAAAGATGCATGTGATGGTTGAAATGGTCAAACAAGTTTTTGGTAAATGGCAATAATAGTCCCCAAAGTTTGGTTTAAGTCATTTTAAGGAGTTTTAAGGACCAAAAAGAATGTTTTCAAGACCCAACAAGTGCAAAACAATATTGTAACATAAAATCCATCATTTTGATTATATCCTAAGCTTTGGTTTACAAAATGGGTCGGTTTACATGAAAACGAATACAAACGAGACCCGAAATTGACGAATGTCACAGTATCCCCTACTTTAGGAAATTTCGTCCCGAAATTAAGATGACGATGATGATGCAAACAAGTGTGGATACTTCTCCTTCATTGTGTCTTCTCGTTCCCAAGTGAACTCCGCGCCACACCGTGATTCCCATCGAACTTTGACTAACCGAATACGACTACGCTTGGTTTTCTTCTCGCTGCGATCCATGATCTCAACGGGTCGTTCAACCATGATCATCGACTCATCGACATGTACTTCGTCGAGAGGTATATGGAGATTACCCTCAGCTAAGCACTTCTTAAGATTTGATACATGAAAATTCGGATGAACATCGGCAAGTTCTTCCGGTAGTTCGAGTCGATAAGCCACCTTCCCAACACGTTCAAGGATTTTAAAAGGACCAACGAAACGAGGAGCTAGTTTACCCTTCTTTCCAAAACGGACTACCCCCTTCCAAGGAGATACTTTTAAAAGGACAATGTCGTCAACATTAAATTCGATAGGTTTTCTCCGTATATCGGCGTAACTCTTTTGACGATTTCTAGCGACTAGGAGATTCTTACGGATTTGATTAATGACATCGGTGGCTTCTTGGACCATCTCGGGTCCCGTGATTTGAGCTTTACCGATTTTGTTCCAACAAATAGGGAAACGACATTTACGACCGTAAAGAGCTTGAAAAGGAGCCACATCAATGCTAGAGTGGTAGCTATTGTTGTAGGAGAACTCGATGAACGGAAGATGAGAATCCCAATTCCCACCGAAATCAAGAACACATGCTCGTAGCATATCCTCGATTGTTTGGATTGTACGTTCGGATTGACCTTCCTTTGAGGATGATAAGCGGTGCTAAGATCGAGACGTGCTCCCAAAGCTTCTTGAAGAGATCGCCAAAAATGAGAGGTAAAACGGGCATCGCGATCGGAGATGATAGACAATGGCAAACCGTGTCGACACACGATTTCCCGAACATAGATTTGAGCAAGCTGCTCGACAGAGTACTTCTCGCGAATCGGAATGAAATGAGCAGATTTTGTTAATCGATCGATGATCACCCAAATGCTATCGTTGTCTTTCTGGGTTTTGGGTAATTTGGTGATAAAGTCCATAGCAATGTCTTCCCATTTCCAAACGGGAATCGGTGGTTGCTCGAGGAGACCAAAAGGTCTTTGATGTTCGGCTTTGACTTTCGAGCAAGTAAGACATTTAGATACAAACAACGCTACGTCCTTTTTCATATCCGGCCACCAAAAGGTAGCACGAAGATCGAAATACATCTTATCCGCACCGGGATGAACGGAATAATGCGAATTATGAGCTTCGTCGAGAATACAAGTATGAAGGTCATCGTGATCGGGAACCCACAAACGATTGAGAAAATACAAAAGACCATCGGGTTTGGTTTCGAGTTGAAGTCCGGCTCCACATGACATTTCGTTGTACATATTACCTTCTTCGACGGAGGTGCGTTGAGCTTGAAAGATACGAATTTGAAGATCGGTTTAAACAATGACGCTTAGAAGCAGAACGGATTTAACATTAACCTTTCGACTTAGGGCATCGGCGACAACATTCGCTTTACCGGGGTGGTAGCGAATCTCGCAATCGTAATCGCTAAGTAATTCGGCCCATCGTCGTTGTCTCATGTTGAGATCTTTTTGGTCAAAAATGTGTTGAAGGCTTTTATGATCGGTAAAAACCACACATTTTGTTTCACAAAGGTAATGTCTCCAGATTTTGAGAGCGAAAACGACGGCACCAAGTTCGAGATCGTGAGTCGTATAGTTCTTCTCGTTGACCTTAAGTTGCCTTGATGCGTATGCGATTACCTGACCTCGTTGCATGAGAACACAACCAAGGCCTTGATGGGAGACATCGCAAAATACAACAAAATCATCGT
Source organism: Bidens hawaiensis (assembly GCF_021521415.1). Lineage (NCBI taxonomy): Eukaryota > Viridiplantae > Streptophyta > Magnoliopsida > Asterales > Asteraceae > Bidens > Bidens hawaiensis. Next base: position 887,915 of record NW_027491347.1, on the reverse strand, counting down.
TTCCATTGGGAAGGGTTAGAACGGGAGCATTGCAAAGCATGTCCTTGAGAGTAAAAAAAGCTTCCTCTTGCTTTGAACCCCAATCGAAGGGTTGTCCCTTATGGGTGAGAGAGGTAAGAGGCAAAGAGATTTTGGAAAAATTCCGAATGAAATGACGATAATACCTTTGTCGTGGGAGTCGTTGGAGTTTTCCAATCCTTAACGGCCTCAATTTTAGCGGGATCAACATGAATACCTTTGTCGTTTACAATATGTCCCAAAAATTGAACTTCCTCGAGCCAAAATTCACATTTGGAGAATTTGGCATAGAGTTGTTCGTTTATAAGGAGCTCGAGAATGAACGCAAATGATGTTCATGTTCGGCTTTGGATTTAGAAAGGATAAGGATGTCATCAATAAAGACAATAACGAATTTATCAAGGAATGGTTTGCAAACGCGGTTCATGAGGTCCATAAATACCGCGGGTGCATTTGTTAACCCGAAGGGCATAACCAAAAATTCGAAATGTCCATATCGAGTACGGAAAGCGGTTTTAGGAATGTCTTCTTCGCGAACACGCAATTGATGATAACCCGATCGAAGATCAATTTTGGAGAAACAAGTTGCGCCTTGAAGTTGGTCGAGTAAGTCGTCGATACGTGGCAATGGATAACGATTTTTAATAGTAAGCTTGTTAAGTTCACGATAATCAATGCACATACGAAACGAACCATCCTTCTTTTTCACGAAGAGAACGGGAGCGCCCCAAGGAGAAGAGCTTGGACGAATGAAGCCTTTATCGGAAAGTTATTCGAGTTGGTTTGATAGTTCTTGCATTTCCGATGGGGCTAGATGATAAGGAGCCTTGGCCACGGGCATCGTGCCGGGCACAAGATCGATTTGGAATTCAATCAGACGAACGGGAGGAAGACCGGTAACATCATCGGGAAAGACATCAAGGAAATCACGAAAAATAGGAATATCTTGGATCTTCCTTTCCTTTTTGTCTTTTGTCACCGAGAGAGCTAGAAACGGAACGTACTTTTGGCGTAAGTACTTTTGAGATTGAGCACACGACATAAGGTTTAGCCTTCGTGACGTTGTGTTTCCAAAGACCTTAAGAATTTTACCGTTGACGAGCGGGATGCGAATGAATTTATCAAAACAAACGACTTCGGCACGGTGCAAAGATAACCAATCCATGCCTACTATGACATCGAAGCTACCCATTTGCATCGGGATGAGATCGATGGAGAATTTATGCTTAGAAAGAATAAGAGAACAATCGCGGACGACGGAATTGATGGTAATAGAATTACCATTGGCGACCTCAACAGAGAACGGTCGGGAAAGTTTAGTTCGAGGCATCGCAAGTTTCGACTCAAATTTCAAATAAATAAAACTTCTATCGGCACCGGTATCATATAAAATAGAAGCCAAATGATAGTTCACCAAAAACATACCGTTCACAACATCGTTTGCCACTTGAGCTTGATTTGCATTCATCACAAAAACTCGCCCTTGATTACCATGGTTGACTTGAGGTGCTTGTTGTGGAGGTGGAGGTGGTGCTTGGATTGCTTGGATGGGTTGGATAAGTGGTGCATTGAGTTGGGGAATTTGGGGTTGATAGGTTTGGACTTGGTGAGCTTGGGTTTGGTAGTAAGGTACGGTCATGGTTTGGTTAGCAAAGGTGAGGCGAGGGCAATTGTTGCGGAAATGGTTTGGATCTCCATAATTGTAACAAGCTCGGGGTGGTTGGGGTTGGTTTGGTGGGTAGGGTGCATATCGGTTTTGGGAATTTTTGGGAAAAGTTCTTGGTTGGTTTGGTTGGTTAGGTTGGTTGGGTTGGGTTGGGTTCGTTGGGCGGATCGGTAAGTGGTGTTGAGATGGCCAAGTCGGTTACAAATGGTACATTGGCGACAAGGCGAGTTTGTTGGGTGGTGAAATTGGCAAGCGTTACATAGCGGGTAAGGACCGGTATAGGGTCTTCGGTTTTGGGGAGCTTGGGTAACGGCAAAGTTTCGATAGTTGTTTTTGGGTTTCTTGTTGTTGTTGTTGTTATTATTGTTGTGTCGGGAGGAGTTTGAGTAGTTTATGGCTTGTGGTGCGGGTTCAACCTTGGCTTGCGGTGCGGGCTCGGGTTTGTCTTTCTCACTTGCTTTCTTGAGGGTTAGGGTACCCGCCTTCACATGATTTTCCGATAGCCAACCGGCTAACGTGATGGCTTCCTCATGGTTCGCGGGTTTGCTACTCATGACCGAGTCCCGGATTTTCATCGGTAAACCCCCAATATATTTGTCAATTTCACGTTCGGGTGGGGTAACCAAGTGAGGTACAAGAACGCTTAGCTCGTGGAAACGGAACGAGTAAGCGGCGTTATCACCACTTTCTTGTTTTAGGTTCCAAAATTCTTCCTCAAGCTTTTGGAGCTCGTGTTTGGGACATAATTTCTTCTTCATAAGTGCCTTGAGCTCGGCCCATGGAAGAGCCATGGCCACATCCGTACCTTGGAGATGCATAACACTACCCCACCATGTTAGGGCGGTTCCCCTAAACATGCTTGAAGCGAAGTTTGTCTTTTTCGCTTCGGGGCATTCGCTGTGTAAAAACACATTCTCCACAGACTCGAACCATTGCAACAAGGTAGTCGCACAGTTGGTTCCAAAGAATTCGGACGGGTTGGCACTGGTAAATTGTTTAAGCAGGTAAGATGAGGGTTTGGGTTCAATAGGTGCAACAACGGCTGCGGGTTGGTTTGCTTGTATTTGGGTCATAAGTTCGGGAATCACCGCGGCCATTTGCTTGGCGACGAGAGCGGCCATACGTCGGGTGGAGTCATATCGCGGTTGGCGTCTTAACGAAGGCATGCTAACATTTAGAAAGAAAATGGGATAAGTTTTGGATAAAAGGAAATGAATATAAAGGTGTATAAAATAAAATGAGATTTCGATTTTTGATTTGTGAATCCTAGAGTTAGTATGGAGAAGATGTTAGTGTTAGATAAAATATAAAACTTTGTTTATAAATAACAAAACCGTAAACAAAACGTAAATGATTTTTTTTTTAGATAGTTAAGGCTTGAAAATTTGAGATTTTGAGATTTATAGAGTCGGAAGAATCGCGCATGAAATCACCATGACTTGATATTCCAACACTAAATAAAAGTTTTTATAAAACACCACGTTGGAGTCCAAACATGTGCACGTAACCACCGCGACTTTTTCATGTTTTAGACTCAAATAAAAATGATAACACAATAAATCGAGATACAACGTCATGCCAAAACACTAGTCCACGAAATCACCGTAGCCCTATTGTTTTAACACCGAAAAATTAGGATGGCGACCGGAACGCTCGCATTCGACTACTTAAAGAATTAACATTTATAACACGGTTTATGGCCTAGAAAACGAGCATTATAACTCAACCATCCTAGGTAAGTAAATCACCTTCGATCCTTGGAATCTTTTTGTCAAATGGTCATTTTATAATGTCTCGTTTTCTATGATGGCTACAAACCCGATATAAATGCAACCTTTAAGGGATTTGAAACAACGGAATCCAAGTTAATCTTGTAATCAATAAAACACAATAAAAATCTACTTTTTGCGTTTTAAGGTAAGGATACCTAGAAAATACTATGAAAGTGTGTGTATGTGAACATTTAGGATATTGGTGAATTTTAAACAAGTTCATAAATAAACATGCGATATGAACAATAAAATAGAGTAAACACGTATGAACACACGTATAGGACCCTAAGCATAACAATTCTAGGTCGTTACGTCCAACCACCTATCTTAATTGTCATGGCTCTGATACCAATCTGTCACACCCTAACCAAAGGCGGCGGAACATGCCGAGGTGTAACGATTGCCCATAAGCGCATGACACTATTTAAAGCGACAATATTTAACAAACTCATTTCATTACACAACATCGAAAATTTCACATAACCAAATATTCATAAGTCAAATACAACAAAATATAGCAAAATATAGCAAATCGAATATTGTTCATTTTTTGCTAATATCCTAACGGTATTTGTGTCATTTTCTTCACCGAACTCCATAATCAACCTAGATGCAAACCTGTAACATTTCATAAAATAAAGTTGTTAACACAAAGGTTGGTGAGCAATTCATAAGTTTGAACAATAGATATATAGTATGAAAAGCCACAAAACTAGTATACAAAACCATAAATAATAGCTATAAACTTGGATAAATTGACAATCGCTAATAGAATTACGTTAGCGCCACCTAGCTACAAGGGTTTGCCAAGTAGTCTAGGATTTAATAGAATATCGTTAATTGCATTACGTTAACGACACCTTGCTACAAGGGGATGCCAAGTAGTCTAGGATTTATAGATTCCACCAACCGAAAGCGATAAACACATAGGCATATAAGCATAGAACACCAAATCGAGCAATTATTCAAGTAAAGTATATAACAATGTTTGTGGTTTAAGACTCAAGTATAAAGCATTTGATTGGAATAAGTATGAAATGTCACCCCAAAACAAAAGATAGAAAACAGGGTATGAAGTTACTCACGTTCAAGTATAAAACTTGATAGGTAAAAGATGAATAACCGGATGGATGAAGTTTAACGAGCAATGCCTAAATGACAATAAAATCTTGGATTTAGAATGGTTGTCTTGAAGATCTTTAAATAAAATAATTGTTGCAAAAAGTAAACAATTAAAGTTCAAGGTTTAAAATGTAACTATTTAAGAATTTATAATAACAGTCCTTTAAAATGTAAGTTTGCTCGAAACCGGGTTAAAGTATCCAACCTTAATATTTACTTAACCAATGTTAAGTAATAAGGTGAGAAAAATTCTAAAATACAAGTTCCTTTGGGACAAAGATACTAAAACGGGTTTTTAACGAGTGTTCGTGTAACATCCCGAAATTTCCAAGTAATGTTAATTATATTACTTAATAATAGAGAGAAAGTTTACCCGGGGTATCAGGAAATAAATAATAGAACAGGAGTTGGTATGGGTCGGGCTAGTGTTGGGTAATGGATGTGGGTTGTGGACTTGGATTAATTAAGATGGGTTAAATGAGAATGGGCCTTAGGTCCATGGGATCTCAGGGATATAAATACCCTAACACCCCAAAATATCTTCGTTCTATCTTTATCCAAGCACACTCCACACACACATACACTAACTTCGCCGGAACCGGGCCGAGCCAAGGGAAGAATCGGACTGATCCGAGAGTGAGAGGGGGCGATTAGTTGCGTTAACAAGTTAAAGGAGATCCAAACAAGCCCAAAAAGGTATGATTCTTGATCTTTGAAGTTTAAAGATCCAAGCTTTTTAGTGTTTAAGTGACCGAAAATGGTCGGGAAGCGTGGTGGGTGATATTGAACCATAGCAAGGGTGTTAAAATCGCTCGAAATGCTGGAAAGAAGCCGAACAGCGGCTGTCTGGGCAACTTCGCCTTCATCTGGGCAACTTCGCCTTCAAGCGATGAACTTCGCCTGCAAGCTAAGTTCGCCTGATGAACTTCGCCTGCAAGCTAAGTTCGCCTGATGACAAGTTCGCATGAGGTTTAAGTTCGCCTGATGACAAGTTCGCCTGAGGTTTAAGTTCGCCTGATTACAAGTTCGCCTGAGGTTTAACTTCGCCTAAAGCTAAGTTCGCCTGAGGTTTAACTTCGCCTAAAGCTAAGTTCGCCTGAGGTTTAACTTCGCCTAAAGCCAAGTTCGTTTAGAAAATAAATTAAAAATCTAATGAAAAATGTGTTAAGAAAGTTAATGGAAATAAAATTTTTCCAAGCTGACCTGGCAGCTCGACCCCAGCCAGGGGCTCTGCCCCTTGGACCCTGCTAGGGGCTGCCGCCCCTAGACCCCGCTGCCAGGGGCGCTGCCCCCGGACCCCTGTTCGTTGTGGGTCATATAAAGATAGAAATACATTATGAGAAGTGATAGTTAATTGATACGTATACTTGTTATACAGTCAGCCGTGCACAACTGAAGAAAGGAATTACGATTAACGGTGAACGTAACCGTGTTCAGATGAATTTCTAGCCCCATTCCTTGTTATGTTTTCGGGGCTGTGTGCATACTCGATGTGTTGTTAATACATTTATCCTAAGTGATAAGTGTATGTCATATGTGATATGTGTGATAGATATGAATGATTGTTTGTCGGTACGCGAACGATCTTCGGATATTGCGCGTACTGTCAGGTTAAAAATAAAGGTACGAATATTATATATCGAAGATGTATGAATATTTCAAATGAATACTTGTCGGGGCGTGAACGATCTTCGGATATTGCACGTAACGACAAGGAGTATGGTTGTTAAATGAATGAGGTAAAGAATGCCTAGAGTGTTCTTATGTTATAATGTAAGTATGTGTATTTAGGTATGCGAATGGCATGTGAGTTCTACGTTCCACATGGTAAGTTAGGATGGCAAATCCCTCTAGCTTCTGTCGGACCTAGACTCGGCTGGTGATGGCGTAGTTAAGGACTGCGAGCCTTATACGTGAAGTAGATGATATATGTAAACGTAGATAAGGACTGCGAACCTTATACGTAATGTAGATAGGCGTCAGCATAGGAAAGGACTGTGAACCTTATACGTGCTGTATTTGTAGCATAGGGGAGGACTGCGAACCTCGTACGTGCTATGAATTAGGTTGCAACATAGGGAAGGACTGCGAACCTTGTACGTGTTGTGGATGTATTTCAGCATAGGAAAGGACTGTGAACCTTATACGTGCTGATTTTGTAGCATAGGGGAGGACTGCGAACCTCGTACGTGCTATGAATTAGGTTGCAACATAGGGAAGGACTGCGAACCTTGTGCGTGTTGTGGATGTATTTCAGCATAGGAAAGGACTGTGAACCTTATACGTGCTGATTTTGTAGCATAGGGGAGGACTGCGAACCTCGTACGTGCTATGAATTAGGTTGCAACATAGGGAAGGACTGCGAACCTTGTACGTGTTGTGGATGTACTATGGTATAGGGAAGGACCGCGATCCTTGTACGTACCATAAATTGTGAACATAGGTAAGGACTGCGAACCTTGTACGTGTTCACGACCTTGAGTACAGGTATAGACGGTGAACTATGAACGTACTCTCGGTAGACTGAGGTTAGTGATTGTAGATATGTATGTATGTATGGTAGCAAGTATATATGTAGAACAGAAGGGTAACTAGTGAAGTATGGATATGTATCTACAGATATGTATGTATGTGTATGTATTGTATGGCGTTCGATTAACTAGAACTCACTCAGCGTAGCTGACTTTTAGTATGCACGCAGGTGAGCTGATTATAGAGTTAGCATGAGGATGACACACGGCATGGATTGAACGGCTGGCATATGAAGAAAGAAGTAAAGATGTTTTAAATATAAAGTTTTGTGTTATGGTATCAAAGAAAAGATTTAATGTTTTGTAACAAATGATTGATGTTTTATATTCCGCGAAAAGTTTTAATAAACTCTGATTTGAAGAACTGTGTTTATGAGTAAATCCGACGCTAAAGTAGGGTCACCGGGTTCGGGGCCTTACAGTTCGGGTTGTCGATTCGGGTATTGACAAATGGTCAAACCCAAAGTCAACTTTCCAACATATTAATTGTTATGAGATAACTCATTAAAATATACTAACACTTAACCAAGTATGTAGATCTATTGTTTAGAACTAACAACGCACGTTAAGCGAGTGTTCGGTTTTGTCGGTCTAAACTATGTGATGAGATCAAGTTGGATCCAACAATTCCAAGTACTTAAGAAAATAACTAAAATCAGTTTGTAAACTATTTTTAAAGAAATATACAAGTCTTGATAGCTAAAAACACACTTGTGTGTCTTAAGCGAGTAAAAGTCGGTATAGTTCGGTTTGGTTCGGTCTCCATCTCACAAATAGTTCATAGATGGTTTCTACATTCTCAAATATTATAGAACTTGTATATTGGTTTATAAATGAAGAAAACTTAAATTTTACAACTAAAAAGTTAACTACAAGTCTTTTAAGCAAAAGTTTCGGTTTAGTTTGGTTTCCATCTCCCAACGATTTCATGGATGGATTCCATATGCTTAATATCAAAGAACTTGTAAAAATGATTTTTGAAACTCAAATCTAGCAATAAACATGTTTAAACAACTATTTTAACAAAACTAGTAAACAAAAAGTTCGGTTTCCGGTTTGGACTAGTTTCGGTTAAACCGAGGTTAGTCTTATACAAACCCACACCATGAAACTTGTAAATAAGTTGAACAAACTAAAAGGGTTAGAAGTTAGTAATAAATGATATGTATAATAAGTTATGTGTGTGTATATATATATATATATATATCAAGAACACGAAGTCCTCCATGAAGCCTTGCCTTATGACATTCGAAACTTAACCAACCGGAGTCAGTGAAGTAACAAATAAAGGAAACAAGGGATGTGTATTATATATATGTTGTACCACCATATTCAAGTGTTAGTAATATTAGATGAACAAGTTAAAATGAAAGACTGTAGTTAGTTGACCTTAAGAAATCAAAATAACAAAATGTTGAAGATGAATACTTGGATTTGAGAGAGATTTTGGAGAAGATGAACAACCAAAATGGTGTATGGAGCCTTGCTTTTATAATGGTAAGAGTATGGTTCATACAAATAGGGTAAAGATGCATGTGATGGTTGAAATAGTCAAACAAGTTTTTGGTAAATGGCAATAATAGTCCCCAAAGTTTGGTTTAAGTCATTTTAAGGAGTTTTAAGGACCAAAAAGAATGTTTTCAAGAACCAACAAGTGTAAAACAATATTGTAACATAAAATCCATCATTTTGATTATATCATAAGCTTTGGTTTACAAAATGGGTCGGTTTACATGATAAACGAATACAAACGAGACCCGAAATTGACGAATGTCACAATTACACTCACCGAATTTTCTAAATGGCTTAAAGATATCTAGTATGCCTAATCATAGATTGGTTCTAAAAGTTGGTGTGCCAATAATGTTACTAAGGAATATTGATCAGAAGAACGATTTATGCAATGGGACCGCATTTTATCGAAGTTAAGGTAATTTCAGGTACTAATATTGGGTTTCGCACTTATATAACTCGTAGTGGTCTAACTCCTTCAGATAAAAAACTGTCATTCAAATTAAAATGAAGACAGTTTCCTGTTGCGGTTTGTTTTGCAATGACCAGTAACAAAAGTCAAGGCCAATCACTAGCAAGAGTTGGCATATAACTACGAGCACCGGTGTTTACACATGGTCAACTAGATGTTGCTTTATCACGAGTAAAGAGTAGAGACGGTGTTAAAATGCTTATATTAGACAAGGAAGGAAAAGTGACAAATTAAACTACAAATGTCGTTTATAAGGAACTATTTAGTAATATATGAAATTGTTATTTTTAATCTATCGAATGATTGTAAAATATAGTTTTTTTTCGTTTGAAAGTTATGTTTAATAAAGTTTTTATTTTGTTACCGACGTTATTAACAATTGTATATTCTCTTATCGTCTCCACATGTATGTATGAAATTATGTTTTCCACTTTCATATTACTGTTTCATATTACAAAATTTATATGTTTCCACCCGTGACGCCCACGGGTTAATAACCTAGTATATATATAAAGAAAGCAGTGAGTACACTCACAGTATTATTTATATTTATGGTGACTAGTAGTGACTTATCGGTACTATTTAGATAAAAAAATACCGTTTGACGCCCGAAAAATTTTATATGTAGTGTAAACATACTCGTTTTCAACCGAAAATTTGGACCCTAGTCTCCTGTTTTTTAAATTTTTTATACATTTTGAGTCCCGCACCCCCGGTATTCTCGTCCAAGCTTCGCCACTGATCACTTGATCAGTATTGGCGGCCGAGTGATGTTGGCTGCAATGAAGACACCAAGTGGTGTCTGAGGAGGCGATGATGGAGCTGGAGCCATCGCGATGACATGTAGGTGACCACACCAGCAGTGTCGGAGTAGGTAAAATATATAATTTCGAGTTTTCAACAAAATGGTATTGGAGTAAAACATAATATAAACTGTGTTTGTGTGTGGCTGAAACCTGAACATATCAAAGATCCTAAATTATTAACAATACCGTGACCGTCCCATGCACACCAACCTATTTTGTTTTGTTTTAAGTACAAATATATATAATAAAAGTCCACATCAGATTCCCCACCAAGTCTAATAATTGGCTCATTGCTTATAGTAGTTAAATCCGCCATTACTGTCATTCCAAACACTTGAACAATTAAGATGGAACCGGTGAATAATGAGAACAACAAAGATGAAGAGTCCATGGAGATGTCAAAGCAAAAGAAGCTTGGTGGGATTAAAACCTTACCCTTTATTCTCGGCATGTATGCTCTAACCTACAAATGATAACGAATTTATAAATTCATCAAGTTCATAGTTTTTGATCTTGGGTTGGGGTGGTTGTGGACTTGTGCATAAAGGCGTATATATTTTTGCATGGTGCCGTTACTTTTGTTTTATACTTTTATAAACTAAAAATATGATTAAATTTGGTGATGTTTTAGATAAGAGTGAACTACGGTTTTCGTTCTTGTGGTTTGATCAAATCTGCGTTTTTAATCCAATAGTTTCAAATTCGCGATTTTCGTCCATGTGGTTTCTTTTCACTTGCAATCAAACCCGAACCCACTAACCTCGTTAAGTCTGGTCGTTAAACCCATCAACGTGCCCCTCGCGTGAGGGGGTGTTTTGTCTTTTTCTCCCTAAATATACCCCAACTCTAATTAGCAAGCCCCTCACGGGAGTGGGTGGGTATATTCGGGGGGAGGACAAAACTGTCTTTTATGTGAGGGGTGCACTGATGGGTTTAACGATCTAACTTAACGGCATTAGTGTGTTCGGGTTTAATTGCAAGTGAGATTAAACCACAAAGACGAAAATCGCAAATTTGAAATTATTGGACTAAAATCGTAGATTTGGGCAAACCACATAAATGAAAACCACAGTTTACTTTAAATAAATATATTAGGATTAAGATATATTATAACTTAATTTGGTTTTATAAACTCAAGAGAAGGTTTAATTGCTCACATATTACAAAGAAATTAAGAATATATTAGTTATGGTGTATCGTAAATATTTCATTTTATAACTAGCAATATAACTTAAAGGCAATATGTTTTATAATATTGTAAACTATTTAAATAGACAACTAGACTAACGTTTTTACAAAAATAATACAAAAAATAGACTTAGGGGATATTTTGTAGCCTCTTAATATCTTTTAATGAAACTCATAACCTCTTAATGGTTAAGACTTAAGAGGTAGCCATAAGCATAAATGATTAAAAGGTAACCTTTAAGATATAGTAGCATCTTAATGATAATAACTAATAAAAGTAAGAGGTTATTTGATAGCCCTTACAAAGGTGCATAATAGATAAGAGAGAGACGTACATAATCCTCTTAGGCCAAGGGTAATGGGGTTTGGTTGAGCCCCAAGTGATCCAATCAAAACACTACACGTAGGCGATGGCATGATCCTGAATCAAGCCCCATAGAGTGTAGTGGGGTTTGATTGATCCACCCCCAAGTATATTCGGGGGGGTGCGTTAAGTCTGGTCGTTAAACCCATCAACGTGCCCCTCGCGTGAGGGGGTGTTTTGTCTTTTTCTCCCTAAATATACCCCAACTCTAATTAGCAAGCCCCTCACGGGAGTGGGTGGGTATATTCGGGGGGAGGACAAAACTGTCTTTTATGTGAGGGGTGCACTGATGGGTTTAACGATCTAACTTAACGGCATTAGTGTGTTCGGGTTTAATTGCAAGTGAGATTAAACCACAAAGACGAAAATCGCAAATTTGAAATTATTGGACTAAAATCGTAGATTTGGGCAAACCACATAAATGAAAACCACAGTTTACTTTAAATAAATATATTAGGATTAAGATATATTATAACTTAATTTGGTTTTATAAACTCAAGAGAAGGTTTAATTGCTCATATATTACAAAGAAATTAAGAATATATTAGTTATGGTGTATCGTAAATATTTCATTTTATAACTAGCAATATAACTTAAAGGCAATATGTTTTATAATATTGTAAACTATTTAAATAGACAACTAGACTAACGTTTTTACAAAAATAATACAAAAAATAGACTTAGGGGATATTTTGTAGCCTCTTAATATCTTTTAATGAAACTCATAACCTCTTAATGGTTAAGACTTAAGAGGTAGCCATAAGCATAAATGATTAAAAGGTAACCTTTAAGATATAGTAGCATCTTAATGATAATAACTAATAAAAGTAAGAGGTTATTTGATAGCCCTTACAAAGGTGCATAATCGATAAGAGAGAGACGTACATAATCCTCTTAGGCCAAGGGTAATGGGGTTTGGTTGAGCCCCAAGTGATCCAATCAAAACACTACACGTAGGCGATGGCATGATCCTGAATCAAGCCCCATAGAGTGTAGTGGGGTTTGATTGATCCACCCCCAAGTATTTAATCCACCTCATGCTCAAAGGCTTGTTCAAGCCCCGTGGTCCGGACGCGCCCCTATTCACTTGTGTGGTGTATTGGTGTGTGCGAGCCACCTTGGCAGCCACCTGGATCACGCCCCCCCCCCCCCCCACCCCCCCACACACCCTACCCTTGCCCTTAGCCACCACTTGGTAGCTCAATGAAATATAATCACGTTAATCTATACCACCTTAAATAAGTTTCGACACCTTTATGATTGATACACTTATACTTAGAAACCTATGTTGCTTAATTAAATACCTGACTACCTCATACATGCTTGAATTACATTTAGACAAATTTGTCACCTATAAGCTTATACTTAGGCGTATTTTGAGCCTAAAGCTTTATCTCTTTGTCTGTTTTTATATATACAAGTTTATTCCACTTATCTATTTTGATAATTTTCGTATAATTCTATTTTATTTTCATTGTAATTCTTATAATTGTATTTTTATTTTTATTTGTAATTAGTAATTACCAGAACTTGTTCACCATTTTACAAAGATTTATTTTTTACAAGCTTATGCTCTAAAATGGTTACAGCCCTCTAATTAATGATTTGATAAATTCACAGCGAACGAGATATGTGACAGGTTTGCTGCAACTGGATTCCGCTCCAATCTGATAACATATTTAACGGTGCAACTTAACATGCCATTAGTGAAGGCATCAAATACGCTCACCAACTTCACTGGCATTTCTTGTCTTACGCCCATTATCGGTGCATTCGTTGCCGACTCTTTTGCTGGTCGCTACTGGACCATCGTCGCCGCTTTACTCATTTACGAACTGGTTCGCTTCTCTTCATATTAACTATTAACTTATAAACATTAGTGAGGCATTAGCATGTGTATTATATGATGGAAATCAGGCCAAAAAACAACACTCAAACAATTGGTTTTACGACTCTTTTTCCATTTAATAAACTTACAAAACATTCAAAATTCAAACAGAAAATTGTAAACTTTCTCTCAAAGAACACCATTTCAGCTTTCACTTTCTTTGAAAAACGACCCGTTAACTTTCTTTTTTTATAAAGGATTAACTTATGATATTTTAAACTAACATTCGTCTGGTTTTTAGGGAATGATCATCATAACCATATCAGCAATCTTGCCACAATTCAGACCACCACAATGTCCCACCCAACTCAACTGCAAAGAAGCATCACAATCTCAATTATCAGTGCTTTATATCTCGCTTCTGTTAACATCAATCGGGTTAGGAGGCACATGGCCGTGTGTTGTTGCGTTTGCTGTTGACCAGCTTGATATTTCAAATGCAAAAAAACAAGCAAAAGGGTGGAATTTCTTTAACTGGTACTACGTTTTATTGTCACTAGCAAGTTTATCTGCACTAACAATAGTTGTGTATATCCAAGACCGGGTAAGTTGGGGTTGGGGTCTCGGGATCCCGACCATTGCAATGGTGGTTGCGTTCGTAGTGTTTTTAGTTGGATCTTCACTTTATCTGAAAGCAAAACCCGAAGGAAGCCCGTTTGTTAGAGTTGTTCAAGTGATTGTTGCTGCAATCAAGAAGCGGGGTGTTTCGGTGCCAATAGATGATAAACTTCTTTACGAGAATAAAGATCTTGACGCGGGTATTTCTAAGGATGGCCGTCTTGTTCATACTAATCAATTCAGGTAATTAATGAACATATGTCAAAAACTTTAGTTAAACTAAATTAGTTACATTATTAATGTGAATTAGTGTGTTTTTGAAGGTGGTTTGATAGGGCTGCCATTATAACCAATATTTGATACTGCCCATCTCCTTGAAAACTCACCAAAATTATGGCGAATTGCTACCGTGCATAGAGTTGAAGAACTAAAATCCATCATTCGACTGTTACCGTTTGTGTCAACAGGAATATTATTTGTAATGGCGTTATCACACCAAAGTAGCTTCACCATCATGCAAGCCCGAACCATGGACCGTCACATAACCAAAACTAGCTCGTTTGAAATACCTCCTTCTAGCATGGAGATCTTTGATGTCCTAGCCACTATCACACCATCACACTATACGACCGTTTATTCGTCCCTTTCGCTTCTCGCTACACAAAGAACCCTTCAGGCATCACATGCTTACAACGGATGGGTGTCGGGTTCACTGTAAACATATGTGCAACATTTGTGGGGTCGTTCGTGGAGATCAAAAGAAAAAACATTGCACAAGACCATAACCTAATCGACCAACCGACTCACATAATACCCATAAGTGTGTTTTGGTTGGTTCCTCAGTATTCACTTCATGGTATAGCTCAAGGGTTCTATCAAGTGGGGAAATTAGAGTTTCTTTATGACCAGTCACCCGAAAGTATGAAAAGCACTGCGATGGCTTTATATTGGACCGCAATCGCACTAGGACAGTATGCAGGGACATTAATGGTGACATTGGTCCACAAGTATAGTGCAGGTAAAAATGGGAGAAATTGGCTGCCAGATAGAAACATTAATAAAGGTAGATTGGAATACTACTACATGCTTGTAACTGGGATACAAGTGGTGAATCTTGTGTATTATTTCATATGTGCCTGGTACTATACCTATAAGCCCATAGGACAGGTTACAAAAAGCAATGAAGGAGGAGATATAGAGTTGGTTGTAGATAACAATACACAGTAAATTTTTAGCGAACACGTGTATCTTTTATAATCCGATGTCTAGATGTCCTGTATTTGCAGCTTTTAAGGAAAAAAAATCAAGTAATCTGATATGGTTTAAACTCTATACCATCACTTACCTACAACTTGTATGCCTAAACTTGTTAGATTTGTATATGTCCCTGTTCCTTGTCCATTATTATCTGTGTCGTCATTGTTATGTCGTTTGATCTTAACTCTTTTACAAACTTCATCTGAATCAGTTTCTGAACTCAGGTAAACAACCTCTTCTTCTTTGTCTTCTTTGACTTCTAGGTAATCAATATTTGACTTTTTCGATGTTAAATCTTCGGTGATGTTCACCCAAAAGTCTAGCAGTACACGCCATAGGTTTTCCCCTGCCTAATCCTACGGTTTGCATTGGTCTCTTTCCCTTAATCTTTTCTTGCATATTATCTTGTGTACCTTCTGGTTTCGGGTCAACATTGTTCGGTTCATCATCTGAAGAAATATGCACATCGACCCTCGGGTGATTCTTACGCCAAAGCCTAGCAGTATATGCCTCCACTTTACCCCTCAACCTGCCCCTTTTAGTTACAGTTCCTTTGGCTCTCGCTATTAATACTCTTGTACAGTGGCATTTTTCGCTTTCTGGTTTTAGCTTGCATTGGTTTCTTTCCCTTAGCTTTTTCTTGCTTCTTGTCTTGTGTGTTTTGATCTGAACTGGTACTAGAAGTACTGCTACTTGAATCGCTTTTCTCTTCTTCTTTCTTTTCACTTTCAGCGTTTGGCTTCGGTTGAAACGGACTCGTTTTCGATACCCGAGCCATTGTGTTTATCAGCAAACTCTTCAAACGTTTTCTACACAACAAGAAAGTTCCAAAAAATAAGCCATTATTATTCATAACAAGTTCATACATTCATGTTACCATTAAAGGCATAATTTACATCATAATTAAGTGTAAAATGTTCAAGAACATCTTATAAACAAATAATAAGATATTCAAATTTCAACATATACAAAGGAACTACTAATTTCTTATACAAATTTGAAACCCTAACTTAGACGATTGGAGTAACAGATTGATAGGTAGAGACAATGAGTATGTGTGTGTGTAATAGAGTACCTATCGATGATTGATCCATAGTGTGGAATGCTATATCAGTAGATTATGAAAATATGAAAATCAAACTCGAACTACGTATTGAAGTTTCATCATCTTGATGAAAGAAGAAAAAGAATAAATGCAGTTGTATGAATGGAACGACTGAAGGAGGCAGGTGAGTGAGGTGGTTACATGCAAACGCGAGGATTTTTCAAATTCTACACCTGGATTTTTTTATTTTTTGTTTAAATCCTTGCCATGTAGCGATGATAATATTTGTTTTTTTTAACGCCCAACAAATCATTCAAATAAACAAAAGAGTGGGTTAACAACACTGGAGGAAAAATATGGGGTGGGTGTGGAGGGAGGTGAAGAGTCGAGGGAGGCAAGGAAGAGAGACGTCATTTTTCGTCTCTAACATCCCGGATGGAGTTTCTATTAGAGATCTATGGGGGCATTCAGACACTTTGGAGTTATGTCTGATGCGTATGTTGCAAAAAAGAAAGATATTGGGGGAATGAGTTTTGGCTTCATTAGGTTCAAGGGGGTGGAGAATGCTGAGAGATTTGCCGAAAAGATAAGTGGAACCAAGGTCTTTGGGGCCTTGCTATCTGTCTCGGTGGCGATGTATGATAGGAAAGGGGCTGCGGTGGAAGGCAAGGGGAATCAACAAGTGAATAAAGAATAGGTGGTTAGGAAGGTGGACAACAAGGCTGTGAACCAATCTTTCAAGCAAGCGGGGGTGTCGTACAAGGCAGTTGTGGAGAAAGGGCCGAAATATGGAGGTGTCGCTCCAAGGAAGGAGTCTAACGGAGATGCTTCCTCAAGAAAAGAGATTACGTTAGATTGTCCAAAATATGGTTATCCCAACTACGTGGTGGGGAGATCTATCCTTGGGGTGGCAAAAAGCGTGCAAGATGTGTGTGATGCGAAAAGGATGATGATAGAGGCTGGGTTCCCGGATGCGGCTCTATCATATGTGGGCGGTTTGAAGATGTTGTTGGTGTTTAAAAGCAGTACACAGGCAAAGGAATTCCTATCCAAGAAGTTGAAGGTCTGGGAGAAGTTCCTAACAGAGGCTGTGATTTGGAATGGCCAAGAAATTCCTTTTGATCGAGTTGCTGGTGTTGGGGATGCCGATAATGCTCCATGACAGTTCAAATTATGACAAAATTGGGGAGCTTTTTGGGTCGAAAGTGTGTCCTTCGGAGTTCTCATGGCAGAAGTTTGACAACTCTTCGGGAGAATGTTTTGTCTTAACCAAGATCGGGGGTAGAATTGAGGAAGAGGTCGTGGTCAAATGGAAAGGGCAAAAGTTTTCGGTTTGGGTTGTCGAAGAATTAAAGTCGTGGGTGCCTAACTTCTTTGGGGAAACCTCGTCTGCATGGACTGAGGATTCTTCTGAGGGGAGTTTGAATTCAGTGGGGCAGGAGGTGGAAATGGAAGAATGGGAGATTAGATCACCGCCGCTGGTGATGTCGGTCATTGAAATCTTACCGGAGGTAGAACCGGCAGTGGTAACACAGGGGGAAGAGGAAAGGTCTGGAAAAAAAGTCGGGGAACGTGCATGTGGTTGAAAATGTCGAGAATGGTAATAATGTCACTAGTTCCAAGGATGTTGGGAAGGACAACGTTTGTTTGCAATAACGGCGGGTCTTCCTTTTTGTCAGGGGTGGGGGATAATGCTATTGGGTTGGAAAATGAATGTTGTAGTGGGCCTGTATTGGGCCATGGTCTTACTCCAACATCTAGGAAAAGGCCCAGAAACACTAGGAGTCCATTTTGGGAAAGCTTAGCAGACTGTGGTGAAAAAATCGGGGGAGGTCCAGTAATTATTCCCTCTCCTAATTTTGATATTGAGATGGAGGAGCAACCTGATGGGATTGCGGTGCCTAGGGTGAGACGATAAATCCGGGTCTAGTTGTCGAGGAGAGTTGTGACGCGGACAAGCTAATTTTCGATTTGCATGAAGAGGAGTTGGGAGCTACTAGAAGGCTGGAAATGGAGGTAATGAAAACATTAAAGGTGGGGGCTGACCTGGGAATGGACTTAATAAATCACAAAGAGCAGGTTAGATTGGAAATCCAAGGTGAAGGTGGAATTGATGGTTCCTTATGAATTTATTAACTATCAATGTTAGGGGGTAGGCGGGTCAGAAAAGGCTGATTGGGTTCGAGGTTTAAAGACCTGCAACGGGGTTCATTTTGTGGCTATCCAAGAAACTAAATCGTTGGAATTTCGACTTTCTTGGCTTCCAGATTCTGGGATAGATCGATATGTGAGTTTGACTTTGTAGATGCGGTCGGGAGGTCGGATGGGGTCCTTAGCATTTGGGATCCATCCTACTTTCTTAAAACTGGGGGTTTATAGCACAGACGGTTTTTGGTTACTAGTGGGATAATAAAACCTTTGGATTGTGTGGTCAACATTATTAACATTTATGACCCAAATGATCCATTAGAGAGAAAGGATTTATGGCATGAATTGTTGAGGGTTAGACAGTATTTACATGGTATGTGTTTATTCCTTGGCGACTTCAATGAGGCTAGAAGGTCCGAGGAAAGACGAAATTTGGATTTTGTGGCGGCAAATGCTGTCGCTTTTAACAGTTTTATTGACTTGGCGGACCTTCAGGAGTACCAAATGGGAGGGGGTATTTTTACATATGTCTCGGATAAAGGGGACAAGTTCAGCAAATTGGATCGTGTTCTTGTATGTAAAGATTTTTTGGACAGGTGGCCTCTTGTGTCACTAACTCTTCTAGCCAAAGAGTGCTCAGATCACCGTCCTCTCTTGCTTAACTCGGTTGCTTCAAACTTTGGCCATATCCCGTTTCGTTTTTATAACTCGTGGCTTGATGTGACAGGTTTTGAAGAGTTCGTGGTTTTAAAGTGTAACAGGTTCAAGTTTTCGGGTCCGGCAGATCTAGCGCTTACTACTAAACTTAGGTGGCTGAAGACTCATATAAAATTGTGGTTGGCTGAGCACAAAAAAGAAAAGGATGGGGCATATAAAGAGAAAAAAGAGATGATCCATAAACTAGAATGTGAGGGGGAAGCCCGGGTTCTTTCGGATTCGGAGTTGGATCTGCGGGCTGAATGTATGGCCTTCGTGAAAGACTTTGAAAGGCTAAAACATAAGGATATCAAGCAGAAATCTAGGGTCCGTTGGGCGGTGGATGGGGATGAAAACTCGAAGTATTTCCATGGGGTTCTTAAAACAAACATGAGCAATAATCGATTACATGGGTTGGTTTGTGAGGGTGAGTGGGTGTCGAATCCTGCCTTGATAAAAGAGATGGTGTTTGAATTCTTCGATAATAGGTTCCGGGAACCATATATGGACCGGCCACGGATATGTATCCCGGACGTTAACCGTCTGAGTGATACAGAGGCTGGTCTGTTGGTGGCCCCGTTCACGTTGTTGGAAATAAAAGATGTCGTATGGGAGTGTGATGGAGACCGGGCGCCGGGTCCGGATTGGTATAACTTCAAATTTCTGAAACGGTTTTGGAGCTGCCTGGAGGGTGATTTTGTGAAAGTTTTTAATGAATTCTTTGATGCTGAACTATTTAGTTTCGGTTGCTTGGCATCATTTATCGCCTTAATTCCGAAGGTAAAGGATCCATATAGTCTAAATGAGTTTCGGCCAATTAGCCTAATAGGGATTTTAAACAAAGTAATCTCTAAAGTGTTGGTTCGAAGATTAAAAATGGTGATTGGGGGTTTAATATCAGAAGAACAGTCTGATTTCATTGCAAATCGGAGTATCCTAGATGGGCCTTTGATCCTCAATGAAGCTCTTGCGTGGTTGAAGAAGTCAAAAAAACATGGGATGCTTTTTAAGGTGGATATTGAAAAGGCCTATGACTCTCTTAATTGGGCTTTTTTGGATTCGGTGCTAGCGCAAATGAATTTCCCGGATAGATGGCGTAAATGGGTGGCAGGGATCTTGTCAGCAAGTCGATCTTCGGTGTTAGTTAACGGGTCTCCTACTAGAGAATTTCAATGCTACTGGGGTTTGAGACAAGGTGACCCGTTATCTCCTTTCTTGTTTGTTATTGCAATGGAGGCTCTCTCAAGAATGGTTAAGAAGGCTGTTGATATAGGTCTATTTAAAGGGTTGAGGTGCGAGGTGGGAGGTCATGTCCTCTCTCACCTTTTATACGCGGACGATGCGATTTTCTTAGGGGAATGGAGTCTAAATTATGTCTTAAACTTAAGCAGAATTTTGAGGTGCTTTTTCTTAGCTTCAGGTCTAAAAATAAACCTTTCCAAATGCCGATTGTTTGGCACCGAGGTCTGTGGAGGTGAGAAAATTTTGATGGCTGAAGTGTTGAAGTGTAGGGTGGGTGAGATACCTTTCATCCATCTTGGTCTTCAAGTTGGTAAGAATATGAATGGTATTAATGCTTGGGACCCGGTGGTTGACGTTTTTAGGAAACGGTTATCTCTCTGGAAGGCGCGTATTTTTTTGGGGAGGGTCAGACGAGAAGGCAAAACTAAATTGGGTGGCGTGGGATAAAGTCGTAGCCCCGATTGAATTTGGGGTCTTGGATTTGGCTGGTTGAAGGACATGAATATAGCGCTACTCGCTAAGTGGTGGTGGCGGTTTAAAAATGAAAAGGGCAGATTATGGTGGAAGGTGGTGTGGGCAATACACCACTCGTCAAGGTCGTGGAACGCCATTCCATCCAAATTATCTAGTTCGTGTCCTTGGAACCAAATAGTTAAGATAGATTCAAGGCTGAAGGAGGTGGGGATTGATATTCCAAATTGTTTCCATAATGTGGTTAATAATGGTAGAAAAACTTGGTAATGGCTTGATTGATGGATTGGCCCGACTCCGCTATACATTCGGTTTTCTAAGCTGTTTTCGATTGAAAAATCTAAGGATTGCGTTGTGGCTGAACGGTTGTTTATGATAGAAGGTTGGGTGTGCGGCCAATGGGACTGGACGCGTAATCCGACAGGGAGTGAAGAGGTGGGGGAGCTGGGTAATTTACTTCATTTGTGTTTAGAAGTCCAAATTACAACAGGGGCTGATAGAGTTGTTTGGAAGGGTGATGACCTGAATGTTTTCACAGTCAAGGGTATCAAGGAACAGATGTCGGTGAACTCATATGAGGCTCCGGAGTTCGTGTTGGACTGGTCTCGTTTGGTTCCTAAAAAGGTTAATTTCGTGGCCTGGCGTGCGGCACTTGCTAGGCTGCCAACATTTGATGCATTGGAAAAAAGGAATATCCCTGTGGTGTTGAATCTATGTCCATTCTGTGGTGAAATAGAGGAATCAGTGGAACACATCTTTATCTCGTGTGGTGTAGCACAATCCGTATGGTGTGTGCTTGCTCAATGGTGTAAGATTCCCAATCTATTTCTATTTTGTTTTCAGGATATCTTGAATGCCTATAAAGTCTTGAGGCTCTCTAAAGCGAAGGCTGAAGTGTTTCAACCGGTTTGCCTTATAGCGACGTGGTGCTTGTGGAAAAAAAATGACATTGTGCATAGCGGGACGTCAGCTAATATCTCGTGCCTGGTTGAGGAGGTAAAAGTGCTAGGCTACCTTTGGATAAAGAATAGAGGAAGAAGAAGAGTCTAACTTGGAAAGATTGGAGTCGCTTTAGTGTGTAATTTTGTTTTTGTTTGTCTTGTTCGTGGTGTTCCTTTTGGTGTTGGTGGTGTATATTTTCTAGCTTCTTGCTAGTCTTTATATAAATCTTTTGTTGATCGTTCAAAAAAAAAACAAATCATTCAAATGAGATTCTGGTTAAATTCACTGTATCGGGATATAAAACAGCTGAAGAAACACGGATCCGTTCCCCGGGTGTGGGTCCTGGATCCGATGAGTCCACAGGGTAAAATACGATAATTACTACCAAACTATGAGTACAACTTCCCGAAGTCCAATGACCAGAACCTGCAAAACAGACACTGTGAGTCTCGTTACAGGAAGGACAAGAGGGGGAGTCTTCCTGTAATCACCCTCCGGCGTGAGAATCAGTAATCTTCGTAAATGGAGAAAGTACTGAAGCAAATAGACTAAGTGTAGTCAGAATGTAGGTGAGTGAATGAATACCTCATACCGTTTGACAAGGTATTTATAGCCGAAGGATGTAGGAAGGTGATTGGGCCAACTGCTCTCTTCTAGAAGTTCTTTGGTAACTACCTGGATACGTGTCTTCTCATGATAGGTTGAGCTATACGTCCCATGTGGATGGGTATAACAACCTGGACACGTGTCATCCAGTGATAGGATGGATCGCACCCTGGCCATGTGCACGGTTATAACAACCTGGCCAGGTGTCCTTCGTTCATTGGTTGATATGTCACGTATTCCCCAAGTAAGAATCGTGATCCTCCTTCTAGAGAGTAGTTTATTGGTGACAGCTGTCCCGCTGGCATTGTTTTTCAGTTGTTTAGGCGGACAGATGTCTTGTCCCGCGGATATCTTTTGAGGGTGCCAGGATGCTTCCGTGCGTGTTATGAGAACGTTCTTCCTCTACCGTGATATGCGGGTGATCCATATGTCCCGTGGGTGGCCTATTAAAGGTTCCTCTGTGGCCCGCGGGTGGTACTTAAGGGTATTTGGGTCTTTTTGGTACCCTACCTCTATAAGTCCCCCAGTCCAGTGTTTTTTCCGTGTGAAGCCTTTATGCGGGTGAAATTGTGGACTTAACGTGTGTTGGGGATTTTTGAATTAGGCAGAAAATATCTTCTGTTGGTATGGATAACCATGAAAAAAGGACAAGTTGACCACTCGCAGGCGCGTGAACACATGATGGAACGTTTTTTACAGCTGTCACTGTACCCGACTGTGCAACTTTTTCTCTTTTTCGAATTTCCCGCGTGACGTGGCAGTCACTGATTGGGTGATGGTTTTCTCTCTCTACTCTTCATATCCCATCGTATTAATTGCGATGTGTATAAATAAGGAGAGACTCCTTCTTTTCGAAGTTTTATCACTCTTTTCTTCTGATTATCTTCATAGTTTCTCTGAACTTTTCATATATCTTTCTTCTATCTTACTGAATTCTATTATAATGTCCAACGTTCAAACTGAAGTTGATGAAATAGAAGTTTCATGGGATTACTCAGAGTACGAAAAATTACTGGAAACTTATGGTATTCCACCTGAGTGGGGACCGGAGTTCCCTTCCCCTGGTTCCATCGCCAGTTTCCCACCGCCTGGGAAAATGGTTGTGTATGCTGATTATTTTGTTTATGGGAATTTCCGTTTTTCAATAACAAAATTTTTCGAGAGAGTTTTGACTGCTTATGGGATTCATCTATCTCAGCTACACCCACGTGTTGTGATGCGAATTTTTCACTACGAATTTGTGTGTATAGTACGTGACATGGTGCCTCACCTTGATCGATTTTCGGTTTTTTACCGTCTTACTAACCGTAATGGTTGGTATACATGTCAAGGATTTTTCGACCGGAGTATTGGGTATGAGGTTGAAAATTTGTCCACAGACTGGTGTAGCAAATTTTTTTGGATATCTGAGGATGTAGTACCTTTGCCCATGGTTCGTCGCCGGGTGAATTCCGCCCTTCCAGAGGTTGTCACAGCTGCTCACGAGGGTCGTGAGTGGTATCGTGTTCTTACCATGGAGCCTTCACCTACGCGTGCCTTGCCGGAGGAAGCTTTAGTGTGGGCAGGCATGAGTCGTTTGTGGCCAACGGAGTTCATGGAACCCATTTTTGCGGATTTGAATGAGCGTAAGTTATCTTTTATTGTCTCTTCTCTTCCTTTAATATCTTTATGATTAAGTTTCCCTCTTTTTCAGGTCGGAGTTCTATGTTCAATGCTCTCTTTGAGGACAGGGGTTGTGTCCGTAAGAGTATCCGCGAGGCGGGAGATCAACCTATTCTTGAGAAAACCAACTCTCAATTTCTTTTTCCGAAGAAGGTTCGAGCTGAACCTGTAATTTCGAATGCCACCTTTGAAACAGGTGCGTATGTTCTAAACCCTCCTCCCCTTTACTGCCATTACTCCCGACGGAACGATTGCCATCTTATCGTCAAGCGATGATGATGGCGATGCTTCTACGTTTTCTGCTTCTGAAGAGGAGGGAGACTTTGATGCTTCTGAACTTCCCTCTGTCTCATCTTTATTGGCAGAATTGGAGAAAAAGAGAGCTTTCCTAGTTTCTCAAGCGGGTCCAATAGGTGTGAAGGCTGCGGATACTGAGGCGGGGCCGTCGAAGAAAAAACGAAAAATTCACCGCCCTAGGAAGCCGCAGTACAGCCTTGATGACCGCATTGATACTGTCGAAGGTGTGTGTGAACCTTTAAGTACATTTTATTATTTTATATATATATAGGAGTGTTTGGCTAAGTATAACTTTTTATCCAGATCCGTTAATCTTTAGTTAAGACATATATGAGAAGATGCCCGCCTCAATTCCTCATATCGAAAAACAATCATCTCCTCCTTCAAGGGGAGGGGCGGGAGATAAACCATCTACCCCGCCTAATGTTGCTGATACGGAGGACCGGCCGACTTCTCCCCTAATTGAGGTTACTGTAGATGAGAGGATGCCGACTCCTCCGATTGGTGCCTCGACGGAAGGTCCCGACGACCAGTCTAATCGTGATACTCGCTTCGACTATCTTTTTCTGACTGGGAGTGTTACTGGGGATCAGCAGGACAACTCCTGCTGTTAATGAGGAGGATTCCAGGACCGAAGAGTTTCCTTTTGGACCCCCTCCACAACAGCCTTCTTCCACCCCGGCTCGTCTTAAACCTTCGGGTTCCCGTTACTACTGGGATACAGGCCTGGGTGACAAACATGAGCTATTTGTCCCTCCATGGGGCATTACTAACTGGTCTCGGTTTTCTCAACCTAGAACCTGTATGGAGTTCATCGAACATTGTGCGCCACCTGCTGAGATGTCGTATCAACGTGACCTTTCCCGCCATGACCTTCATACGAATGTAGCTTATCATCGAGCTAATGCTTTGGCCGGTAGCCTGGAGGTCTTAAGTGAGTGGCGTACTCTAGGCGGGAAGGTGGGAGAGGCTCGTCGGGCCGCTGAATCTGCAAGGAAAAAAGCTGAGGAATATCGTATTGCTGCCCAGACTGCTAAATGGAAGCAAGCCAACGCGGAGAATGCTCTTAAGAGTGAGCAAGATCGTAATGCTGACGCTGCCCGCTGATGGAAGGAAGCTTGTGAAAGGCAAAATTCTGTTCTTGAAGCTGCTCGGGCAAAGGCTCAAAATGAGAGAGATGATTTAGCCCGGGCTCAAGAAGCAAACTCGGTTTTAGAAAATCAAGTGACCCTTCAGGGCGCTCGAATCCAAGAGCTTGAGGCGGAATTAAAGTTGCAGAGGGAGCAAACTGAGCTTAAAGACAAAAGTGTTGTTGAGGTTCAAACTACTTATGACTCCCTCTTGCAGGCTTATGAGGAAAAGGCCGCGGAGTCTCAAGCTTCTCAAGTGCGAACTGAACGCGCGGAGCGGGATTGTCAGTGGTTCCTCACTCGAGGGGTTGATGCTGTAAGTTATACTTTGACGCTCGTTGCTTAATTCTCATTTTTGATAATGAAAACTTATATTTTTGCCCTGACAGGTCATCCGCCATATCAAGGGAAGTAAGGAGCTTAATGACAGTTTTGCCAATCTGATGGCTGCTTCTTCTTCACTTGGGCGTGTAATGGGTTTTCATGAAGGGATGAATTATGCTCAAAGCAACTGCACATTTAAGGATCATCCGCTCCATGGTTTAGACGTCAAACAAGATCGTGCTAAACGGGTTAAGGAGCATGACACTTTGGTCTTCCCTTTACAAGATATGCTTCCGGAGTTTGCTTCCGCTGATGACGGCGTACAACATTTGAAGAATTATCTTGGTGAAGAATCTGAGGATGATTCTTCGGAAGACACGTCCTTGAAGGCTCCGGAAGACCAAACGGCTTCGGACCCTTAGAATAATTTAGATGCTTTTTGTAATTTGCAATTGTTCTTTCTCCTTTTGTAACTGTTTTCCGGATAATTAATGA
The DNA here is from genome assembly GCF_021521415.1 of Bidens hawaiensis. Lineage (NCBI taxonomy): Eukaryota > Viridiplantae > Streptophyta > Magnoliopsida > Asterales > Asteraceae > Bidens > Bidens hawaiensis. Next base: position 861,703 of record NW_027491347.1, on the reverse strand, counting down.
GAATGAGCTTTTTGTCTTTTGTGAATATTCTACTTGTTTGACGAAAATATCTTTAAAAGATTATTTTGAAATTTACAACGTTTTATAGTGTTTGAAAATTTGGATAACTATGTTGACGTGGCGGAGAGAGAAACTTCTTGAGGACAACTGACAAGACGTGTATGACACCATTGACAGTCTGTTTGCACTATCTTGAATTTCCCGCCTGACGTGTCGGTCATCTAGTGGTCCGCGGTTTCTCTATCCTCTGGAACTTTATTGATCGCATTAATTGCGATGGGTATAAATATACCACTTATGATTTCCATTCAACCTTTATCACTTTCAGATTTCCTTTCTTCCAAACACTTAAGACTTTACAATATTTTCTGAGATTTCATCATCTTCTTCTACTTAAATGGCTAAAGAAAAGAAAGGTGCTCCTACTATCAACGAAGTTGTCGTAGCCCTTAAATAAGAAGATTTTAATGACGTTGTTCACGTATATGGGTTGGCGACCGAATGGGACCCAGAACGTCCGGCTAGTGGTTCCATTGCTACTAGTCCTCCTCCAAAGAAAATGGCTGTATATGTAGACCATTTTACTACAGGGAACTTCCGGATTCCGGTGACGAAGTTTGTACAATCAATCTTGACGACTTTTGGGATTCATCTCTCACAAATCCATCCCTTTGGGATGTTGAGGATTCGACATTTTGATTGTCAAACTCACAACTTTGATCCCTCCGTTGGCATGTTTTTCGTGTTCTATAAAATGACCTTCCGCGACGGGTGGTATAGTTTTGCATCTATCGAGAAGTGGTCCATAGGCACGGAGTGGATCTGTAGCCTTCATGGCTGGAAGCCAAAGTTTTTCTGGATCCGAGAGGATGTCATTCCTTTCACGATGACGAAACGCAAGGCGGAGTCTCCCATGCCTGTGGTTCCTGCCTCCGCTCATGAAGGTCTTCCATGTTTTAAGATATTGACTTCTACCTCAACTCCCATGCGTCCCATTCACGAGGGAGCGATGGTGAGTGTGAAGATGAGCCGTTTGTGGCCATTCCTGAGTTGGAACCGTATTATGAGAAGACCGACAAGAGTAAGTTTGTTTATCTTTTTCTTTGAGAACGAGTAATTTCTGACTTGTTTTTTCTTGTTTATATAGATGAAGGTTCTGCCTTCAACACTTTATTGGATCATGAGGGGGGCATGATGGTACGTCGTCCGATTGAACCGAGAGATGGCCCCTTTTTGGAGAACTCGCAACAATTTTTTGTTCCTACTGCCATTCGTCCGGAGCCGGTGGTCTCCGAACCGATGTATGCCAAAGGTGAGAAGTACATTCAAGAAGCCATACTCAAAGGTGAGGGCATTCTACAACCCCGACCTGTAACTGCCATTACTTCTAGCGGAGTGATTGTACTCTTTTCTTCTAGCGAGGAGTCATCATTTTGTGAAGAGGTTTGTTAAACTAATGCTAATAAAGCTGTGGACTCAACTGCAGGTCTTACCCGTCAATGAGCCACGACTAGTCAGGCCGCGGGTCAAAATGATGTTGATACTACTGCGGAAATTAAGGGTCCGGGACCTGATGATGTTACCGCTGAGGACAAGCGTCCAGTTGTTGACGTGGGCATTTCAAAGGTGGCGGGCAAGCGCAAGGTTAATCCAGTCAAGATTTTCTCAAAGAAGAAAACATCCAAGAAAACAAATCCTGCCACCTTGGAAGCTCGTTTGGATCAACTTGATGCAGACGACCCTTCATTAGGTATGAAACGTCTTTTTTATTTGTTAGATGTTGTGGGTTAGAATATTTCTAACCCATTATTAATGTTTTTCAGTGAACCTGGACAACCTTTCTGAAGGTGTTTCTGGTTTGAAAGATTCACCTCTTTGTCCGCCACCGCCGCCTCCTAATACTGCTAAGGATCCGGGTATTGTGGCGGATGACTCCCCTTTGAAGAATAAGGATGCCGACACAACTGATCATGCCAAGAAGTCGCCTTCTTATTATATTCATCACTTTAGGGATCAAGGGGGTATGAGCATGTTTCCCCATGCTCCACGAACCTCCCCAGATCCTCTGGAGGAAGATTCCACTCCGCATCAACCAAATTGTTCCTTACGTCGGGATTCTACATTCCGCGACGTGGATCTCTGTTCAGAATTTTTGCGGGAGAGTCTTCCGCACGGTGAGAGGGAGAGACGTCATCGTAGTATTCGCCAAGAATTACTGAACTCCAATTCTTACTACGTGGCGAATGCTATTTCCACTAACCAGGACATAACCAGAGACTGGTTAGCGATGAACGAGCAATGGGACGAGCTGGAGGCCGCTGCATCTGATGCTAAAGAGGGGGCTCTTAAAGCTATAAATGAGGCTAGAGAAGCCAGCCAGGCTCTGGAAGCGGAGAAGGTTGCTCGGTCCGCTGCTGAGGAGACCAGGGTTGTTCTTCAGACACAATTGGATGAGCAAGCCAAACTGGTGGAAGCCCTTCGAGCTGAATCAGTGGCCAAAGGACAAGCGTTTATCTGACCTTAACGCCAAAAACCGTGACCAAGCCTTGGAGTGTGCTTGTCACAAAATGGAGCTTGTCCGGGTAACAGCGGATCGAAAATGGCTACTAGCGGAAACCATCCCCAAGGTATGTATCTTACTCTTATCATAAATAATCTAAGTGTTTAAGGTTATTAAAGCATAATTGTTTTAACATGTCATCGCCGATGTTCAGGCTAGTGATAAGCTTGAGAACTGTGTTGCTGTTCTCTTAAAAGCTTCTAAATAAGCTGGCCGCCAACTGGGTTTTCAAGAAGGTTACCAGTTTTGCTCGACTTCCATGCTCCCTGAGGAATATGTCTTGGCTGGCCAAGATACTGCTGCCATTCTTATACAGAAATCAAAGGATTTTGATTCTTTGAAATTTTCTTTGACGGAGCAGATATCCGAGCTTTCCGACAAGGAGGACAACATTCAGCAGTTAAAATTCCATCTTGAACTTTATGAAGAAGAGAAGAAGAAGAAGAAGAAGAAGGTACTGGCGGCGAAGGTGCAGGGCATAACGATGTCGCGCCATAGATAGATTTTTCTTTTTCTTTTTAGTTAAGCACTTCTATGTCTTGTAATCCCTTTTTGTATGAATGAAGAAGGCTTATTTTTATATCTGGTACACTTTGTTTATTTTTCATAATATAAGTGTTTGGAGGATCTTCTTTGTGTACTAATAAAGGATTACATAACAATACAAGATTTAAATGACTGAAATAGAAATTTCTATAACTGAGGCATAAGTCAAATTACAAGAAGTGAAATTACATAGGTTGTGAACGTCTAATTAGGCACGCAGGCCAAAAAGGAAGAACAAACTACATGTAGCACTTCTTTAGTTGGGCTCCATTCCAAGTTCTGGGGATCTCACTCCCATCCAAATTTTCTAACTTGTAGGCACCTTTGAATAAAACTTTTTGGATTTTATAAGGTCCTTCCCAAGTTGGGGCCAACTTGCCCGGGGGCTCTTGCCCGGAAGCTTCGTTATTGCGGAACACAAAGTCTCCGGCGTCAAATTCACATATTTGGATCCGCGAGTTATGATATTTTTGCAATTGGCGTTTATAATTGTGCTCGCGGATCGATGCTAACTCCCTTCTTTCCTCAAGGAGGTTGAGGTTCATCCGGAGTTTATGATCATTATCCTCGATCATAAGAACTCTGGCGGATGGGATCCCAATCTCGGCCGGGATCATGGCCTCTGTGCCATAGGTTAAACTAAAGGGGGCTTCGGAATTACTGGAACTCTTTTGGGTGCGGAAGGCCCATAATACATGGGGTAATTCATCGACCCACCCCGTCCTTTTAGTTCCTAATCTTGCCTTAGTTCCTTCTTTAATGGTCTGATTAGTTCTCTCAACTTGACCATTTTCTTGCGGGTGAGCTACAGAGGTGAAGATTTGAGAAATATGTAGCTCTTTTAACCATTCTTGTAACCCACTGTCCGCGAACTGAGTTCCGTTATCGCTAACGAGTTCCAGAGGAAGACCAAACCGGCATATTATGAATTCCCACAGGAATTTCTTAACACTTGCTGCTGTTATGGAGGCGATCGGTTTAGCTTCTACCCACTTTCTGAAGTAATCGATGGCTACTATCAAGAATTTGACACGTCCGGGGGCTTCAGGGAAAGGTCCCATTAAGTCAATCGCCCATTTTTGGAACGGCCAAGCCGAGGTGACTGGAACTAACTCGTTTTTTGGTTGTAGCGTGTTAGAGGCATGACGTTGGCATGAATCACACTTTCTGATTTCTTGCACAGCATCCAAATGCATTCCTGGCCAATAATATCCGACGTTCAATAATTTTGAAACGACCATGCGCGGGCCAGCGTGAAGACCACATATGCCTTCGTGAACCTCTCTGATCAAATAATTCGCGTCCTCGACATCCACACATCGAAGTGGTGGTCCGAGGAAGGAACGTCGGTATAAAACACCGTCATGTATTTGATAGTTCAAGGCTTTGTTTTTTATCTTCCTGGCTGCTGCTTTTTCTTCTGGGAGGATTCCGGATGACAAATAGGCTGTAATGGGTGTCATCCAAGATTCCGCTCTGGTTTGAATTACCAAAACTTGGTGTTGTATAACCGATGGACGATCTAACACTTCGACACGTATGTCTTTAGCAAAGTGTTCGAAGTTTGTCGAAGCTAGTTTGCTAAGAGCATCTGCCGGTTTATTTTCGCTTCTCTAAATATGAATGACTTTGCATGAGGAAAATTGATGCATTAAATCTTTCGCCTGTGATACATAAGAAGCCATGACATCATTTTTTGCTTCATATGTACCATTGATCTGTCCCGCAATCAACATGGAATCCACCCGGGCTTCCAAGTGGTTAACCCCAAGTTTTTTTGCTATCCGTAAGCCTGCCAGAAAAGCTTCATTCTCTGCCTCATTGTTAGTACTTTTAAAGTCTAACTTTATGGCGTATGTAAATTCATGGCCTTCGGGATGACTAGCCTGAGGCCTGCGTCGGATCCCTCACTGCTCGAAGCTCCGTCCGTAAATAAAGACAGAATCTGTCCCAATTCCGGAGGTACTTGGGGTTGCTGCTCAATCAAACATTCTTTTTCTTTGTGGTGTGGGACTTCTGTTACAAAGTCTGCCAACACCTGCCCTTTGATTGCTGGCTTAGGGTTATATTCTATTGCGTACTCACCTAGCTCGATAGCCCATTTGGCCAATCGCCCAGACAGTTCCGGTTTACTGAGAACGTTCTTGAGCTTGTATCCGGTTAAGACATTGATGGGATGCCCTTGGAAGTATCTGTGAAGACGTCGGGTAGCATATACCAGTGCCAAAACAAGTTTTTCGAGCATAGAGTATCTTGTTTCTGGGTCTGATAGCGTTCTGCTGACAAAGTAAATCGGCGTTTGAACATTCTTTCTATCTGTCAGAAGGACAGCCCCGATGGCAATGTCTGAAGCCGATAAGTATAACGTTAAAGGTTCTCTCGCATGAGGTGCTGTTAACGTGGGCAATTCCATCAAAGATTTTTTAATCTCCAAGAAAGCTTGTTCCTCTACCACGGTCCATTTAAATTATGCTTTCTTGAGGCAGTTTCTTAGTGTTGAGATAAAAGGATGAGATTTGGCTGCATGGTTTGCCAGGAAACGATTCAAAGCAACCAATCGACCATTGAGTGTCTGAACTTCCTTGAGGGAAGAAGGAGAAGGCATGCATTCTATAGCTTGAACTTTGTCTGGGTTAGCTTTGAAGACCGCACCCGTGACAATTACTCTAAGAAACTTTCCTTCCTCCATTCTGAATGAACACTTGGCTGGATTTAGCTTCATGTTAATGCTCTTCAAGGTTTCAAGTGTCTCTTCAATATCTCTCAACATATGGTCTTCCTCAACACTTTTAATTAAGAGATCATCCATGTAAACCTCCAGATTTCGACCAATTTGATCTTTAAACGCTATATCCATTAATCGTTGATATGTGGCTCCCGCATTTTTCAGTCCGAAAGGCATCATTTTATAACAAAAGGTACCTTGATCAGTACGAAATGTTGTTTTGTCTTCATCGCCCGCTGCCATGCGGATCTGATGATAGCCTTTGTAGGCATCCAGGAAGCATTTTAATTTGAATGGTGCCACAGCGTCAACCTTGAGGTCTATTTCCGGCAGAGGATAACAATCCTTAGGACATGCTTTATTTAGATCTTTAAAATATATACACATCCGCCATGTCCCGTTGCTCTTGGGGACGATAACTGGGTTAGCGACCCAAGTCTGATTACGGATTGAACGGATGATCCCAGCTCGTAAGAGGTCTTGGACTTGCTCATTCATTGCCTTTGTTTGTTCTGGACCCATCTTACGTTGTTTCTGAACAATTGGAGTAAACAACGGGTTTACCCTTAATTTGTGTTCCACAATATTCCGCGGGACGCCAGTCATGTCCGCGGATTGCCGTGCAAAAACATCAATATTTTTTTATAACAACTGTTTCAGGAAAGTCCGTACTATCTCGGAGATAGCAGGTCCAATTGTTACAGTTTGATCGGGAAATTCTTTGTTCAAAACCCATTTTTCCGGTTCAGTCCTCAAAGTTTGTTTTGGAATCTTGCTGGGCTTTGAACTCTCGGTTGCAAAACAATGTCGATTGACATGAATTATTGCTATGCCAGTGCAAGTTGGAACTCCAACTGCACCGTGTGCTGTGGATGGATGCGCATTGAAGTCACCAATCGCTTCCCGTCTGAGAATAATATCGTGTTTCGATGTTGCTGGTAAAACCAGAAATTCGACCTCCTCGGTCCTCGAATGAATTCTGTCACTTAGGGTAACCGGGAATGAGATTACCCCTCACGGATGCATTATTTCTCCTCCAAACCCTGATACTGGAGCATGGATAGGTTTTAGTCTTTCCTTATCTTCTTCGTCAAGCTGGTCGAAGCATTGTTCATACATAATATCCGATGTACTACCGGCGTCGAAGAAGACATATTGGGAGCGATAGTGTCCAAAGAGGGCAGTGATGATCAAGGGATTCTTGTTGTTTGGGCCCCCCTTGATTCGTGGGAAAATCACTGGCTCATTCTTCCACTCCTCATCATCAGATTCCTTCCTCTTTTTCCCTTTATCGCACCCGCCTTGTATCATGTGGACGTTTAAATATTTAACTTGCTTTTTGCTCGGGCCCTGGTTGTCCCGAACGGGAGCTTTACCGTTATCAGGTTTCCCATTTTCACCAAGTGCCCGAGTTTTCCAAACTTTACGGCTGCCTCAATTTCACTTTTTAATGTTCTACAATCGTTCGTATTATACCAATGTCGTTATGATACGAGCAATGCTTCTTGGTATCTAAGAATGCCCTTCTAGTCAGTGGCTGTGGTTTTCTAAAACTTATATTTTCTGTAGTGAGAATTTCAGCGGGAGTATTTGAAAGAGGAGTCCAGTTGTTGGGACCTTGGTTCGAGGGTCCCGCTTTGTTCTTGTTGCCTATGAGGGATCGTGCATCGAATGGTTGTGACACTTCCACACTTGGCTGAAGTCTTGACCAGATAGGCCCTCTCGCCTGTTTATTGGGTCTTGGTGTCTGAAACTCGACTATAAATTTTTGTTTTGGATTACCATTCCTCTAAGTTTTTTCAGTATTAGCATACAACTTTGTCGCAGTCATAAGATCGTCCCATTCTTTCGGCATTCCATCTCTGCCAGTAAGTATGCGGACTAGATCATCACACTTGACATTCTTGCGGAAGGCACCGTGAAGCATGTCTTTGCTTATTCCGCCAATGTTCAGAATTTCGTCGTTGAATATGGTGATAAAATCTTCTATAGATTCGTTATCGCGACGAACGACATCTAAAATTTCTGATTGGTCGCGCGTATGTTTCTTTTGCTAGCTAAACTGTTGAGAAAACTTTTTTACAAGGTCATCCCAACTAGAAATTTGACCATCAGGTAACTTTTCAAACCATTCTCTTGCTGCCCCTGTTAGTGTCAATGCGAACATGTGACACCAATAGGGGAGCGTCCAACCACTGAAACCACCTACTGCCACGAAGTTTTGAAGATGATCACTTGGATCAGTCATACCATTGTATGTACCCACCGATGTAGGTATTTTAGCGTTAACAGGGAAGGGTTCTGTAGCAATACTTGCTATGAACTCTGATTTTTCGGCGAAAGCCGCCAAACGATACGGTTTAGTAAAGTCTCGTTCGCATTACTATGGTACTCGGTGTGGCGAACTATGTCCTGCGGACGACTGCTTCTCGCCCGGGAGTTCATCCTACTGTCACCGGTATACATACTGAATTCTCCCGGTTGGTAGGTTGAATCATAACTATCAAACTCTTCCAAGTAAGATGGCATCCGCAAATTTATGCGAGGACGAGGGCGTAGCCTTGGTAATTCGCCAAACTCTGGCTCCGTCTGTTGGCTGTGACGGATCTGACTTCCTTTCATCGTCGATGGGGGAAAAGGAGATCTCCGGGGAGATTCTTCGTAAGTCAGAGTGCGAGCATGAAATTGTTCGTTTTCTGCGCTCGCACTCAGCCACCAAACTTTGTTGTTGTGCGTGGAGCCACTCTTCAGGAGTTAGCTTCCCTCTAGATCTGGAATTACGTTGATGAGACCTCGCCATGTCAGAATTGCCTGAATCATCCTCCAGGTCCAATACTGACTGGTTTCGACGAGTCTCTTCCGTAATTCGTCTAAGATTGCCCAAATTGGAACCTTCCGGTGTCGAGACACGTCCCATGTCTATGGGAGTGGGACCGGTTGGTGTTGTAACATTTTCTAGGGTAAAACTCCCAGGTGTTACCTAAGTGATTCGTGACCCCGGAGCTGTGACACGTTCAAGAGTACGGCTACTTTGAGTCGTAAAACGTGCAAAAACACTAAGACCTGGGGGTGCTTCTGTGTTAGTTACACGTGAATCAGGTGCAGGGGTTCCCGTCGGCCCTTCAGGAAGTTTACTCATATCGAACGAACCAAAAAACCAACGAAAACTATTGATGTTCTAACACCAAACACGGATGGCGCCAATGAAGAAACACGGATCCGTTCCCCGGGTATGGGTCCTAGATCCGATGAGTCCACAGGGTAAAATACGATAACTACTACCAAACTATGAGTACAACTTCCCGAAGTCCAAATACCAGAACCTGCAAAACAGACACCGTGAGTCTCGTTACAGGAAGGACAAGAGGGGGAGTCTTCCTGTAACCACCCTCCGGCGTGAGAATCAGTAACCTTCGTAAATGGAGAAAGTACTGAAGCAAATAGACTAAGTGTAGTCAGAATGTAGGTGAGTGAATGAATACCTCATACCGTTTGACAAGGTATTTATAGCCGAATGATGTAGGAAGGTTATTGGGCCAGCTGCTCTCTTCTAGAAGTTCTTTGGTAACTACCTGGATACGTGTCTTCTCATGATAGGTTGAGCTATACGTCCCATGTGCATGGGTATAACAACCTGGACACGTGTCATCCAGTGATAGGATGGATCGCACCCTGGCCATGTGCACGGTTATAACAACCTGGCCAGGTGTCCTTCGTTCATTGGTTGATATGTCACGTATTCCCCAAGTAAGAATCGTGATCCTCCTTCTAGAGAGTAGTTTATTGGTGACAGCTGTCCCGCTGGCATTGTTTTTCAGTTGTTTAGGCAGACATATGTCTTGTCCTGCGGATGTCTTTTGAGGGTGTCAGGATGCTTCGGCGCGTGTAATGAGTACGTTCTTCCTCTACCGTGATATGCGGGTGATCCATATGTCCCGCGGGTGGCCTATTAGAGGTTCCTCTGTGGCCCGCGGGTGGTACTTAAGGGTATTTGGGTCTTTTTGGTACCCTACCTCTATAACAGCGAATCCAGGAATTTTAGCCAACGAATGCCAAGAAAGGTTAACCTAGAGTGGGTCTGATCAAATTAAAATTGCATCAACCCAAGATGGGTTAGGTCAAACAAAATGGAGCGGGTAATAAAAGGTTTACATTAAATAAACTATGTATAGAAATTTAGGCAACAAATTTCATTAAACATATAAATAAAATACATATTCCAATTGACCTTTACGTGATTATATCTTTTGAAAACAGTCAATTATAGCCTCTTTCATAACACTTGAAAGTGTTTTTTCTCATCATTTAAATAGTTTAGAATTATTAATCATTAAAAAATGATGCTCATAATAAATTCATATTCCGGACTAATTATTATAACAGTCATATTAGACTCTAAATTAGCTAGAATGTTTTAAAATCTAGAACCCAAATTATCGTTTCTCAAATGACAACAAAAATCTCATGGCTTTTGAATTTTAAGAAACACATAAAGAATTAAATCAAAATGAAACCAACAGAAATTAAAATAAAAATTTAAACAATTGATGAGCGCGTCTTGTATTTCAAAACAAAAACAAGAAACTGAAATCACAAAAAAAAAATATGAACGTCATGTACCTGATCAGATGTGAAAACCTTTTCATCTCTCACCCTCGTATAACTTGCGAATTCCAAATTTTCAATTTATGATGTGGTTGGACAATTAAGCAATTTGGGCTTAATTGTTATTTTTCAAAACAAAATAGAATTTATGCTTGGAAAGTTGAGCTCAAAGGTTGGGGTTGGGACACTGAAAATAATAAGGATGGTGCACATGGGTCGTTGTGCTTACTATATTAGAAATTTATAACATAAACAAGAATTTGAGTGGTTGTCTTCGCTCCCCTTGGCGCAACACTAGATCCGCCCCTGGATATACTCGTATTTCGATCTGTGAAAACCCCTCACATGTGGCCAACGCCTGTGAACACCCGCTCGAAGGCACGAAGTGCGGAGAGATAAAACTTGTTCAGTTCAAGAATTCAACTACTGAAAGTCACCTACACGTCTAATCTTCCATCATCACTCTAGTGTCTCTGAAACTAGATACTAAAAGCAGTAAATTAAACCGTGGTCACACCAGAATGTTACAACATGGAATACCGATACTCTCAATTGCCACTCCACTACTAGGCTACTAGCTAATTGACGGATAATATTTGTTTTATTGTTGGTTTTGTAGTCGTGTGTTCACATATTATTATTTCTGTATTTTTAAAAATTGGCATAACCTTGTGACAATCTTGTCAAAGGCATAAATTGTATATTGTATTTGATTTTATTAAAATGTGAGTGATAACAGAAAACAATATATTGATTTTCAAATTTTACAAAATGGCGTAACCTTGTATCAAACGTATATGGCCCATTTACATGGCCGGGGCTCGCCTTGTCTGATATGGTAGCATCGAAAACCCAGCCTGCACGATACTTAATTTTATAAGCCCATCTCAATGTGAATCAGTGAATGTGCTATTGACAATTGACTTGTACATTCTGTTAATGTTATAGTTATTGTACCTATTTAAAAGATGGTTTATCACTTTATTGGTAAGAGGGATAAGAAAGATTCATGTTCAATGTTAGGCTATGCGTAATGGACGGCAATTGTGAGTGAGAAATGACGATAAGGGTGCTGGGGTGGAACACCGCCCCCAGACGACAGAGGGGGCCTAGTTTTTGTGGACGGTTTGTTTGCTTGGAATATTATTATGTGTGATATATAACTTTCCTACAATAAAAAAAAATAAAAGTTCAAAGAAAAATAAATATAAGAAACAAATTATATAAAACAACCCTTCCGTAATACGGGAGATAAAAACTAGTATATATATATTGGGCTATAAATCGTCTCATTTTGTAAAACAAAAATTCATCATTTGCTGACTAGGCGTCACATGACACAAATCGTCTCATTTTGTAACCCATGCACTACACATAGCTTTAGAGATGGTTTATGCCTGGTTGGACGGTAAATGAATGAAAAAACTGATGTAACACTGATGTGTTAGAGAAAGAGCTAATGTGAAAGGCACACCCTAGTCCCCACACTTAGGGTGCAAGAGAGGAGATCAGGAGGGACAATCGGGATGGGTTTCTGCTAGGTTCAGCTCAACGAATGTAAAGGCCTATATCAATATAAGATTTTGAGGCCTTTTTAAGACAATTATTAAAAAAATAAAAAAAATTGGTTATTACAAGTTTTGAACTCATGAACAACTTTAGTAACAACTAAGCATACCATCACACCAATATGTTAACCTGAACTTACTTTACCATTTATAATATATCTACATATAATGTTTTTTGAACTTGAAAGCCTTAATTATAAAGTATGAGCCTAAATCTCTAACTTGTTTTCCCTGACACATGGCCCTAGTTTCAGCGCCCACGTGGGTGAGACGGAGACGGCGTGGAGGGAAAATCATGAGTGAAGAAAAAAAGAATACCAAGAGTTCAAGGATGGCCATAAGTTGGTAACACCAATCCATGGATGTGGCGACAACAGTAGTAAAGAAGGTGGGAAATAAAGTGGCAACGACTGTGGTCGTGGGGGTGGTGGCAGAGATATTGCGGCCGGGATTGCAGTGGAAGTGGTGGTTGTGTTGTCGATCGTTGTTGAAAGATTGTGGTGATACATGATGAGGGTAGGCGATGCTTGTCTACTTAGGGTGTTTGGGATTGCTTATTTTTATCAACTTATAACTTGTTAACTTTTTAAAAAGTAATAAGGTGTTTGGATTTGCTTTTGGTATGAACGGGAAAAGTTAATAAGTTACACTTTTATAACTTATTAATTTATTAAAAAAGTTATAAGGAGATTTCATAAAGAATCCCAAACACCCCCTAATACTTTAATAGATCCAAATGGATTCACTATGTAATTTTTGTCCCATTATCATTTTAGGATAAATATAGTAAGTTTCATTCTTTGAATCAAACTTGCTATCTGGTTGGTATTCCTATGTGTTTCAAACCTACGGGTCCATGTTCAACAACTTTTTTTCCCCCTTTAACCTATGCTATTTAGAATTGGTTCTGATTTAATTTAACCACACTGACAAGCCCTTGTCAATAATTCTTTTTAGATATTATATATATACTAATTTTTAGGTATTCTCTTTCGTTTTAAATCACTAAATAATTTTTTTGTCATTAGATTTTGATGTAGAGAGCCGTCATTGCAATGAATGAACGCACGTATGTATGTAATCTTTTGATCATATCACCACTTTATATTTTAGGGTTTCTTTTCCCATAATGAACCTACAGGTTTAATCAACATCGACCGAGTTCCCATCGCATCCCCACCACAATGCGCGGTACGTGTAAGAAAGTAGTTATCTTTGATATGCAAAACTTTGCCCTTACCTGGACATTCTAATATTAAGATGTATTTCCTACATCAACATAGCGATGATTCGAATCATAGAAAATGTACAAAAAAAAACATGTTTCACGCATCTCGTTTCTTCATTTTCAAAAATTGAATATTAATATATTATATTTTTCTTTCTTAAACAGTTAACCAAGAAGTGAGATCTGAGACTCTTTAGAGGCTTCAACTTGGACTAGAGGCCAATCCCAGATGCTGGCCCATTTTGAAACATGTGACATACGACATATTTGCAAGAGATCCTTAAGCTGGCCCCTTTATTGTTTATAGTAGAGGTGTATAAAACCGTTTTTTTTTTTAAATTGAACCGGTTTGGACAAAACCAGTTTGACTTAAATCGGTTCAGTTTAGAAACCGATTTAGGAGCAAGAGAGGTTGACTTGGTCCAGGGGAGGCTCGGAGGGTGTGCGAGCTGCACCATCGGCAGAGGCACATAAGTATCGGAGCACAAACTTTTCTTATATATATATATATATATATATATATATATATATATATATATATCTCTTTGGTGTAAAAAATAAGGTTATTTGCAATGACTTATGAGATAATTACATGCTCAGAATGGTTTCTGCTTATAATAAACCGGTCGATAAAAGTTTTATCCATGTACGCTAGCGAATAAAAATTTTTCGTTAAGGCATGCGGGCCTTTTTATTTTGGCTCGGCAGAGGTATATAAATTCTCGGAGACGGCCCTGACTTGGTCCAGCTTTGTTCAGTTCGGTTTAGAACCGGTTTTTCCTCAAACCGGTCCGGTTTTAAAACCAGTTTGGTTGTTCAAAAGGGAAACCGGTACCAAAACCAGCGGTCTAGGTGAAACTGGTTTTCTTGTCAAACCGGTTCAGGTCGGTTTGCCATGATGATCGATGTCGAAAGGTCAATCAAAAAATTTTATAAAAACTACCTTTACTAGCTAGGGCAAGTAAGGTGTCGAATCTACAAAGAATCAGTGGAAAATGCTAATCAAGTTTATTGTTTAATAATAATTATGTTAGGTTGACAGAAGATGTCAAGCGGTTTGATTATTGATTTGTTTGTGAAACAATTAGAAAAACTGTAACACACTTCAGGTTCAAGTAATGCAATGAACTGACCGAACAAAACTTATACCAATTGGGGAATTACAGAGACATAATTCATTCATTGTAATAGGCAAATAATTACTAGACACTTTAGTTTGGTTATGATGATTCACAGAACCTAATCCGACAAATTGACACAAATGAATGTGGTCTACCTAATTACTAGTTTGTTAATATAAAACCTGCTAGCATCTATAAATGATTAATGGTAAATGGTTCAATGACGATAAAACTTATCCTAGTTATTAATTAACACAAACCAAATAATTGATGACAAATGTAAATCCAGAAACACAGTTGTTTAACCGATTCAAACAAACATAAAGGTTCAATCAACCCAAATATTAATCAAAACCAAATCCCAATTCTGTTAACAATCATAAAATATTCAGTTTATATGTAAACCTTACACCTGAAGTGGTCACGAGTGATATAGCCTTGCCACTGCATCACGATTGACTCGAGTATGAATATGAAGGATGGAACCATGGATGATTTTGGTGATTGATAGATGTTAAGATGGTAAAGAATTGTTCCCAAATCATCTAAGGTGGCTAGGGTATGAAGGATAATCGACTTTAGGGTTTTATGGGCTTAAATATAAAAAAAAAATCAAGAAAAAAAGAATTCCCGTCAGACCCAGTCGTAGCCTACAACTGAGAACCGTAGCTTAGGACGAAGTCGTAGGCTACAACCTTCTGCCTTTCTTTTACTCCCTTACGATCACAAGTCATATGCCAGAACCATAGGCTACGGTCTGGGAACCGTAGCCTACGATTGCTACAGTACCAGAACATTATTTTCTTTATAAAATCTTCATTCCAACTTCGTTTTTCTTCCCGTTTGCGGCTACGTCTTCGTATTTCAACTCTCTTTCATATCATACATCAATACTTTCATTTCCACTCCATTTTAAATGCTACAAATTAGTTTCTTTAAGCTTCAATCACCTACAATCATAAAATCAATAAAAACTACTTGTGTTCAATGCATATAAACAATTAACACACATGAAATTAGACATTTAAAAAACATTCTTTTACTCACAGATCATATAAATCAATCTTAAACCGATTCTTTGTACACCTCTAGTTTATAGGCTACGTTCTTTTAACCAACAAAGAGTACCAAATTATATTATAATATATATATTTTAAATGATACTTTTGACTCATTAAAATTATGTCACAAAAGTTTAATATATATTTTCTGGTCGACAACTTTAGTTACAAATTTTGGTTCATTGGATTTTTGTAATGAAAATTTACATGTATACTTTTTGGTCTCTCAATTTTGATAATGAAATTTTCTCCATTTTAACTTTTAAATTTACTTTTTGACCTATCAACTTTTGTAATCAAACTTCTGCCATAAAACTTTTATGGTAACGAATTGAACCGACACCGACCAACTTTTTGTCGTGTATACGCCACAACGCAGAGTATCCTTCTAATATGAAATGCACTTAAGCAGCTCTGCTTTAACGCGCGGATAGAAATACTTGATGAAGTATATATTCATTGGTGAATATGAAAAAACAAACAAAGCAATAGTGCTAGATTTTTATCAATTGATACTGACCTAATTTGTGTCGACTCACCGCTTTAATACCTGATTTTACCGAAAAAATAAACATTGTTTTAATACATTCAATCTTTGTATCATAAGCTATAACTATAAGAGTATTTTGGGCGTTTACTAATTTATCTTTAGGGTATTGTATCAATATTGTAATGAAGCTAACAGATACCAATCGTTTCGTGTCGCTTTAATCATAAACTTTGTTTTTTTAATATGTTAATTTTTTTATTCTAAGCTATACAAATGTCGTTGTATTATGTTTTGATAGATTATTTTTTTTTCATAATATCAATGGTTGATACCAATCGTTGCACATTAATGCACTATTGTAACGTGAGGGTTGGCAAACAAAAAGTTTTATTATGTTTAACAGGTTGGTGATAAGTGATAACGTGATTAACACATGTAATAAACATGAATACAACGCTTTATATCCAATGTCTATAACATAGTTATATGTTTTATGTATCAAAAAGGAGAAAATGATGGACTCCGCGAACCTGCTAATTTTAATTACGGTATTTAATAAAATATTGAATTACATAGTCTATATTTTATTTAATTGTGTCTTTAACAAATTAGGAATGCCAGCTGTACAATGGATACAAACCTGCATAAATGACTCTTTGTTGTGGTCAAAATTAATATATTTGAATGATGTTTGAGCTCCATAAAATCTCTACCACGTGCAAAGAGCTCGAGTTGCATTTTTTAGTTTCAAACTCTAATCTACGATGGCTCACGACAGAGTTCAAAATTTGTTTACAATAACCAAAGTCAAATTAAGTTAGCAATGTTTCACAATCGTTCATGATTGTTCATTTGTTCACTATGAATATTTCTCTTGACATGATATACTCGTACACGACCTCCATAACGATTATCATTGTGCTTGAGTAAACTTTTACCATGTAACCAATAACAAGTTAGCATATGTCGTGGTTGAAGAAAAACATTCCCTAATGGTTGACGTGTACAATATTTCCTAGTGAAATATAGGTAATTACAGGACATGATATTACGTAAACGTTACTATAATCAAGATACAATTATTTGAGCCAAAAATGATCACATTTAGTAAATTAATTACGTACCCTTGACTTGACCACCATCCCTTAAGTATCAAAAACTGGAATAGATCACACATCGTCTCTTATCAAAAATAGTAGTGTTATATAATCAACTGTTTCTACTTTCTACTCAATTTTAAATACATCAACCATATTGATGTGATGAGTTGAAGTCTAAATGTTCACAATTATGAAGTACAAAGAAATTGATTAATTTATTTTTGTATTATTAATTTATTTATTATAAATGTGGTTTCCCTTTTATAGTTGTATTTAGTTAAAGGTGTATAATTATTATATATTATAATTTATAAAGGTTAGGGAAATATTAAAGGTGAAAAGGAAGAAGAAAAAAAAAGATAACCATCGTCTGGCTAGGTCATTCTTTGAAAAAGCTTTGAATGATTCATATTACGTGTAACAGTTGTTTCGAATCTCATGAATAAGTCGATAAAAGGCTAAATACAATATTTACTTAAAGAAAACGTATAGAATAATCTTAATACATCATTCAACATAGTAATCATAGTTATCGTAATGTAGAGTCTTTAACTTAACTTCTTCAAACTTGTCACGATGCTTTGTTCCCTGTCATGTCTCTAAGGTGGTAGATCATTTTCTTAAATGATTGATTGCATGATATTATCTTGTACCTGCTTCATGCCTAAGCCATGTAAGTTTAATTATTTGGAGAAAAAAACTATCCTATAATTTTTAGTTAATCAGCATATGATAGCTCATGAATTTACAAAGAAAAAAAATTATACACCGGTTAACAATTAATTAGTATAAGAATCATGATTAACACTTGTCGTGAAGATCATGCTAGCTTAACACGTAGTCAATAATCATGATTAACACTTGTCAATTAGCATTCCACTTAACAGAACCAATTAGAGATCATAATTCTTAAAACCGACTTTATTCATACAATTGAAATGACAAGTTGAAAACTAACTTAAAGTTACCCAACTTATTTACGACTCGTCATCTTTCATAATCAAGTCGAAAGGTTTTCCTTTTGATGATGGATTGATATCTAGAACATTAGAACAAGAAATTGGTACCTTGTAGATAGGAAACTTTAACTAATTAAAATTATCGGCAATGTTAACAAATAAAGAAATAGGTACCTATTTGACATATGTGTCATTAGACAAAACTCATGATTGTATCAAAATGATAATACGTATAATCTTATCTATAATCACTTGTGTTAAATGTAATAAGTGCCGCTATGGTGTAAGCAAGCCGAACCGTTGGTCATCTCACGTCTTGATGAGATCAACTCGCAAAAAACTAGAATCAAGTTTAGGGTAAATGAGTTTGAGCTAATCAAATTAAGACTAAATAGAACACATTTTAACATACAATCTCAAACATGAGCTCAAGTTAATTTGATTAGGCTAAAATTAATATACACAAAATTTGAAAACAGTCAAACTCAAGTTTGAGCTCTCTTATTTTCAACAAGATGAGTTTGTGTTTAGTTAAACTCCCTTGAGCTTGACGGTTCATGCTCATACATCCCTTGTGTCGCCATATGTATCGTACGTCGTTATCTTGTTTAGTTAGACAGGTGAATGTTTTCTTGATAAAACATCTTTATCAGTTTATACTATACATATTCACTTAATTATCATACACTGTGTATAAGTATGAGTTAACACATCATTTACTTGATAATACTTGGGTAGCTCGACTAGCTTTGTCATCGGCCCGTTAGCTTCGACAGACTTGATTCTATCCGATGTATACTGGACCAACTAGGCTGGTGGGCTAGCTATGGCCCAAAGTGTCGAGATAATCATTAAATGGCTTGGATGTTTCTAATAATTAATAAATCAAACTTAAAAACAGTATTTGAATCAAAGGCTTTTTGACCCCAGTATATGAAAGTTTTATCTAGCTGTGAATTCTTATTTCAATGTAAATGAGTTTCAACACACACACACATATTATATTTGATTATATGTATTATGTTGAGCTTTTAACAACCGTTATTCTGTTTTTTGCTTGCTAGAAGTTTGCATTTGTTATGTTCTCATTCATTAAACATATTTGGCTGTAGAGATCTCCCATCATTCGAAGTCAAACTGTATTTGAGGCGAGACATTTTTATTTTTTAGTAAACTTATCATCTCTCGTGTCTACGGTCGGTGTGAGGTTTTATATAAGTATTGTTCGCACAATCCAAGTGTGGAATTGTTGTTAATACAGGTTAATCTGTAGTTAAATTCAAAAACATGTCATTACATATTTAAAATAATTCAAAAGACACAGTTAGAATAGATATATATTATATTCATTCTGAAACTGTAGAAACTGATATAATATTTGACACGATCATGAAAGAGATTATCCAACCAACATAAACATAAACATCATCATTCACATATATAGTTGAAAATTTAATAAAACTGATTTCTCATAACGAAGTATTTATACCATAAATTTCTAAAACTTTAATTGGTTTATGTCTTAATTAAGTTATGCACTGATATATCTTTTCGACATAAACCTATAATGATTGTTTCACGACCGGCTTGTCAGTAAAAAAGGAAAACAGAAAAACAAAGCTTGTGATCCCAGTCTATATGACAGTAAGAACAAAAGTTTAAAATATTTAAAAGGTTTTTTTTCCCACCAAAACCAGGGGCGTCTTCGAGAATTTATATACCTCGGCTGAGCCGAAATAAAAAGGCCCATAGACCATAACGAATAACGAATATGTAAGCTAACTATTTTTTTATAACGGGCAGTTAATGTTATAACAATAAACATAGTAAAAATATAGTTGTAATATAATGCCCCAATTTTCGAAACCCTAAAATAAAATGTTTATACAAATTATTAATACAGAAATTATGAGAATTAATATTGTTATTTTAATAAAAACTTAAGTTTTTTAAATTGTTTAAAGGATTACAGAAATTGTTTGTTGTTGAAATAAAAGTAATTAAATTAAGGGTGGGCATAACTAAAACAAAATAAAAGGTGGCGGGTATGTAAATAATAAATATAATAATGAAATAAGGAGCATATGCTATTTTTGTCGTTCTTTAAAACTTGATTTTGAAGTCCTCTCTACTCGATTTCTTTTTTGGATTAGTAGGTTTAGGAAAAAACTTATGGATACTTGGTGTACGGATGCGTTAATGATAAAAACTAGGTATTTCGTCATCTGAAATGGTGGAATATGACACTTTATCATGTTTTAATGTTTTCAAACTAGTAATGTTAGTAAAAAAACTATACATGAATCAATATTATCTTTTAATTTATAAAGAAACAATAATTGCACGTCAATCGGTTTCAAATGTCATCCATTTTAGTGAGGATTCATAAGTAAATATTAGTTACAAATCTATTTTATTACTTTTTTTATAAATCAAGTACAAGGGTTAGTTAAACTTGAAGGTTAACACCTTTTTTTGTTTAATTAATATTTTTTGTATGTTAATATTAGAAATTAGTATTTACTTTATGTAAAAAAAAGATGAAAACACTGTATGTCGAGATTAGAGATGAGTAGATGACAATATATTATAATATTAAAAATTTAAAATAAATCAGGGACCAGTTTTGCCATATCCTTTAACTTCATTTGAAACAAATTACATCTTCACATGAGCCTTCGTCGTCTCCGGCTCTCTAATATTCCGGCGCACATGAAGTTTTCCGGCGAGTTTTAGACTCCATAATTAACGACCAATCGACCAATTGATAGCGTTGTTTGATTTAGGATCATTTACCGATAAGTATATATATACACATAAAAGAATTTTGGCCCCCGAAAATTACGTGCCTGAAGAAACACTAAGTGACCCCGGCAGATTACGGATAATCTTAGGGTCAAGTAGATGTTTCCCATGAGGGTTATGTCCGGCAAAGATGGTTATTCTTCTGATGACCTGCAAAACAGACACCGTGAGCTCGTCACTGAGAAGGGGGGTACCTCCTTGTGACCACCCTCCGGCGTGAGAATCAGACTAGATTGCTCTGAATATAAATGTATATTAAGAGAAATAGCTAGAGCAGATAAGATATGTGATGGTATCAGATAGTATATGATACTGTTCCAAGGTGTTGGAGTATTTATAGCCGAAGGTAGGTTTCCAAGCAGGTACAGCCAGCTGTATAATATTCCTTTTCTACCAACTGTGGGCTACGCACGTGCCATGCTGGTGGTTGGTGGGTAGGCAGCGGCTGATAGTGACATGGCCGGCTGTGTACTATTCCTTTTCCACCAACTGCAGGCTATGTACGTGCCACGACAAGGGTTGGTGAGTAGGCAGCGGCTGATAGTGACATTTTGTACTAGAGCGTGCTCCTCGTCGTACTGTTGTCAGTGAGCTGTCACCCTGTGATTGGTTCATGGGCTGCTTTGGTCAGATCTTGTCTATTTTGTCCATACCTTGGCAGGTATAGTACAAAAGATCCTCCAGAAGCGTACGGATTGGCTCATTTGGGCGGGAGTATTCCCGCCTTGCTCATTCCTTCTTCAGGTGACATTACTGAATTATTGAGAGTTAGTGCCTTGTGCGTGTAGCCTTGCTATTAGTGCGGGTAGCCTTCCCTGATGGCTTGTATTCGCAGCTGCGGGAACAGGCGGGGTACTTCACCATTGGGAGGCTTTTCCTGCGGGAACAGCTGGCGTACTGCGCGTAAGGTCTTCATCTCTCTGAGCATGGTGGGTCCTGCGGAACCAGTTGGTCTTTGCGCAGACGTCCCTCTTCAAGGTGAGTCTTGCGGGTCCAACTGGGCCCTGCTGGGACATACCTCTTCATTATCCTTGTTAATGAAATTATGTTTTATTAAACTAATTATTAAGCTGTTTTTAATTATGAAAAAAATGTTTTTCGCTACACAAAATTGTGAAATGTCAATGTCGTCTGAACAACATCAACAGCAACAATGGTATTAGTGATGAACCGAACCGATGTTGTCTGAACAACATCAAAATCGGTATTAGTATTATCTGAACCGCTACGGTATTCGTTTTTATTGTTTTCGATCAATGTAAAACATGTGTCGGTATTCTTTTGAGCATACACGACTTTATCTTTTGAAATTCGCTTTTGGTTGCTATATCGATCAAGTGTTATTATTGCACCAGCTCGAACCTATAGCATAACGGGAATTTATTTTTTGTGTTGTTATATCGCGTGTCTGTATCGTACCGGTACCATAATAAACTGAATCAGTATTGAACAAATATTTGCCACATAGTGCATGGATATCATATCCGCTAGATATAATAATTGAATGTGGTCGTTTAGAGCTATCAAGCAATCCAACATCAGTTGAAACTTTTCAATTGCATATATACACAAGCTAGCTACCAATAATAACCAATATAACACCGCCACCCGGTCCCACCCAGGGGCGGACCCACATAGGTCCGATCGGGGTCCCGGGACACCGATGTTTTTTAAAAATTACTTAGAGACGGTATATTAAATTTTGTAAGGACCCCATAAAAATTAATACTTGGAACCCATACTATTAGGATTGAACTGGTACAGTGGAAAGTCCCTTGTTTTACTTGTGAGAGGTTGTAGGTTCAAGCCCCACCATACTCCTTTTTTGTTGTTTTTTTAATATCCTAGTCTTAGTTATTCAGTTAGGGTATTTGTGCTTTTTGTTAGTTTCTCTCATATAGTCATTATCACCATGTAACATATATAATGTTAACATGGATTTTGCATATTCTTTTATTATTTACCTTGTGTATGTATATTATAATTAATCATTTATTTGTGTTAGAGTTATTTTTTCATGTTTTGGTCAATTATGTAAGACCATATATATAGATTACGTTCATGTTTTTCGGGTATGAATTAAAAGTGTATGTTTCATCTAGTTTCTAATTT
The DNA here is from genome assembly GCF_021521415.1 of Bidens hawaiensis. Lineage (NCBI taxonomy): Eukaryota > Viridiplantae > Streptophyta > Magnoliopsida > Asterales > Asteraceae > Bidens > Bidens hawaiensis. The sequence continues at coordinate 838,823 of NW_027491347.1, read as the reverse complement.
AGATTCTTTCTACTTACTCGTTTCCAATGACACCATAGTTCCGTGTTTTATTATGTTCCTCGCCTCGACCCGACCCGAATAACGACCGACCCGAAAAATTTTGTAAACCGAAAAAATTGGGACCCCATTGACAAAAAATCCTGGGTCCGCCACTGGTCCCACCCCACCACCTTTTGCACTATAAATTCAAAACCTACATCATTCTCGTACTACTACTATAGTACCATAAAGTAACAACCTTAGCGTTCGGATATGGCTCCACAAAGATGCATCACATTCCTCTCTTTTGTCATGGTCCTCAAATTTTTCTCTATCTCATGTTCCTCTTTTAGCTACCATGAAGATGCTGGCAACTACGAATCTGGCTTTTCGAGAGCCAGTATTTGGTATATGAAAACCGTTAAAGATTTAATGTTTCAAGAGTCGGACGCTTTTGATAGTTTAGATCTCGTTGCTACCAAAACATTCGATGTCGATTCTTTTGGTGCTAAAGGTGATGGCAAAAAAGATGATACAAAGGTACACATACTTATGATTTCTATCTTGGTTCTAAGATTTGCTATTTATGGTTTTTCTTAATTCTTACTCATGCATATGCTCCCATTAAAATAGCAACATTTCATATGATACAAAGGTTCAAACATTTTTGCTAGTGCTTATTAATCATTACACACTTAATTCATGTACATCGATCTAAATTATAATATGTATGGCCTTCGAAATAATATAATCATATAAATCGAATTATGTTTAACGATTCTCTTATGCCCCTCATTTTCAAGATAAGTACAAATGAGAGTGTATAAAAATCAAAGTAATTAAGAAATGCATGTATGTATGTGTGTACGTACGTGTGTGCGCTTATAGTTCTATGTACATGTATTATGTTAGGCATTCAAGAAATCATGGGAGGAAGCATGTTCCTCTACCACGGCAGCCGTTTTTCGTGTGGCTAAGAATAAGAAGTACCTTGTTGCCCCATCAGGTTCAAAGGTCCTTGCAAAGCTTCAATAACCATGCAGGTTAGCCATAATTAATTTTCCTCAAAATATTTCTTTAGGGAATATTCTATTTCATTTACTAAGGTGTTAAAAAGCGACCCAAAATGTTATAATTAAGTTGCTGTTTTATTAATTTAGGACATAATTTCATTATAAGAGTTAACCCATGGCAATATGGCATGCACAACATTATTTCATAACATATCAATTTTAAAGAAAATAATGTACGTGTCGGTTTTTTGCAGATTTCAGGAACAATTTTGGCATCTAAGCAAGAATCGAAATATAAGAAAGATGAAAGACATTGGCTTAGGGTGGATAAAGTTGATAACTTGGTGATCGAAGGAGGTGGTGTCATTGACGGCAACGGGGACTACTGGTGGAAGAAATCCTGCAAAGTCGATGAGAAGCTTGTAAGTAATATTCCCAAGTGATCATGAATATTTAATAACTGAAACATATAACATGATACAAAATATATCAATAAAAAGAAAAACCCAATATGGGTGATTTAAGTAATCAATGATTCGTGTCAAAAATCAAATGGTTTATAAGTTAATCCGCTAATTTCGTTTAAGTAGACTTGTCTAAAATCCAAATTATAAAGTAAAACCTTGGTCCTTAACATTATATAAAAATTTACAGAAATTGGGCTCAAATATTTAGATTTTTATTTACATTGTCACTAAACAACAATTATCTTGTAGTATACATTTATCATGATAAATCATTTATTTACTAATTCACTGTTTTGGTTTTTTCATTTTGTGGTGATAAACAACTGCAGCCATGCACAGATGCCCCAACGGTACGCTGCATATCCATTTTATCATTTGTGTTTATCTTTTTGCTAATTATTAACATTTAATCATGTTTTAATCATGAAAAACTAAAAGCCAAACGTTTGGCAGGCTTTAACGCTCTACAAGTGCACATCTTTGACGGTGAATAACCTAAAAATTCAAAATGCACAAAAGATGCACATTTCTTTCGACCACTGTGTAGACGTCCAAGCGTCAAATATTGAAGTGACTGCACCCGAACACAGCCCTAACACCGATGGAATTCATGTCACACACACCCAAAATATCACAATATCTGACTCCGTTATAGGAACAGGTTCTTTCTTTTTATGTTATGTTATGTTATGTTATGTTATGATCTTTTATAAACGTAGAGTTATGTGTTCAATCATTAATTTGACTGTTTTCGTTACTAATGAAGGGGATGACTGCATTTCAATTGTGATTGGATCAGTAGGTGTTCAAGCTACCGGCATAACATGCGGACCTGGTCATGGGATTAGGTACATATATGCCACATATTTTATTCTCACAGATTGGTGATCATGTCTCATTTATATATCAATTATATATGATCATAATTAATAATATAATGGTTGGTTGTCGATATGTAGTATTGGAAGTCTTGGGCAGAAAAAGGCAGAAGCTTATGTTTCAGATGTGACAATTGATGGGGCTACACTTACTAATACCACAGATGGTGTTAGTATCAAGACTTGGCAGGTAATTAGGATGTTAGTTAGATCGGCGTTCATATATTGTCGTGTCCTTTGTAACTATAACTTTAATATGTCATTGACATGTAAATGTTCATCATGTTGATTTCAGGGAGGTTCTGGAAACGCAAGCAATATTATTTTTCAAAATATCATTATGAAGAATGTTTCAAACACTATCATCATAGATCAAAATTATTGTGATCAAGATAAAGCGTGCAAAGAACAGGTCATATAATTCAACTATGTCATATTAGTTATAATATTTTTTTTGGCCCAATTCTCATAATGTTTGTCATTACATTTAGTATCAAGGTTCGGTTGTTTAAAATTTTAACAGAAAAAATGATTTACAGGATGACGCCGTTGAAATAATAGATGTGACTTACAAAAACATTACTGGAACTAGTGCTGATGACGAAGCAATAATATTCGATTGCAACATCCATGTGAAGGGATTGTGTTGAAACAGATAAATCTTACTCGAGTCGATGGTGATGATGCTAAGGCCGTTTGCAACAATGTGGACGTGACTTATAGCAAAACCGTTATCCCAAGGTGCCCGAAAAATGATGGTCTGTATCAACTACTATTTGGGACTATAGCTGTTGATTAAATAGTTGTGTATGCTACAAGAATGTGATAGGTATTAGTACGTGTGTAATACTTTGCAATAACAATTACACTTGGTATGAAATAATTTAAAACCATATATTATTATGGTAAAGTGTATTTGATTACTAGAAAGAAGGATGTATACAGGAGGAGACAGTTTGTATAATGCCTGCTAGTTGAGGCAAAAATGTATGTTACATGTACAAAACCCAATAAATATTGATTATTTATCTATTTAAAGTCTTTAAGAAAAACTACTTTATAAATGTCTGTTTGGGCCATTTAATTAAAACTAAAGATATATGATGTTACATTAATTGAATAATCTTTCAGTATATAGTAAGTACTAAGTAGGCTTCAAAGTATCAAACGGTGTGTATCTTGTTTACATTATTTGAACACAGAGATTGTAATCCAAGGGAACACGAATATTGTAAACATATAGATTTGGACAGGTTCTGTTCACGAGTCAAGTCAAGTCAATTTGAACTATATTCAATTACGAATCAAGCTGAGCTGAATTGTTTACAACAAAATGGATTGTGAGCTAGCTGTTTTCGAGTGTGATAAATTCCAAGCAGTCGATTAAAAAGAGCGATTGATGAAATCAGGGCACCAATATTCACACTAGAACACATGAACAATAAGCAATGGTTTGAATACTAGACCACGAATTAATGAAAAATGAAACTATGCCACCCTTAGCTAGGCAGTAAAATGAGGGTTGAGAAAGAGTAAAAATAAATTAGGATATATATTTAACGTTAAAACTTTAGCTAAACTTAAATAAATCGAACCGAGATGAGCCAAAGTCAGCTCAAACTTGATTCATCTATAAACTAAGTTGATACGAGTTGACTTGTTTACAACTGAGTTGACTTCGAACGAGTTATTTTGAGATGCCGACGAGATTGGAACTATTTGAACAATATGAACTCCAATTACAAGATGTATCATGTGAATGAACTAGAGGTGCACATTGAACTAGTTTGAGATACAAAACCGGTTTCCAAACCGATCCAAAAGTCACCGGTTTGAATGGCACTGGTCCCAATCTTATCTAATACGTTTATTTGAATCGGTTTGAGGTACATCCGGTAGAAACCAGTTAAAAACCGAATCACACTAGATTATTTTCTTTGAAGCCGGTTTTAAACCCAAACTGGCGTGATTCGTTCTTGTTTTTACTTTCTTTGACAAAATCCGAACCAAGTTTAAAATCGATTCGTTTTTACAAAAATCGGGTTTAAATTGACTCATTTAAATGTTAATAATATTTGGACCGCATATCAACAGCCCAAAAGTATGAATTAGTCTCTCAATAGCCCAAAATAAGTTGGACCGCATATTAACAAATCCGAACCGTTTTAGGAATATAATGATTTGCTTGCAAAGGCAAAGTCCACCAAAAAGACAATTGCGAAGGAATATAATGATAACTGGTTTTTATGGTTCTATTGTGTGCATAAAATAATTGATATCTTTCACTTACAAGTTACAATTCATACTTTTGTTATTAGTTTTTTACTGCTACAATTTATAATATGTGAATTATGTTTATTTGCATGATATATTTGGTGGGCTCAAGAACTTCAATATTAAATGGTGTGGGCTCTTTATGAAGAAGTGGGCTGAAGCAGTAGATAAGTGCTGGATAGAAGAAGTCAGGCCCACTTGTAGCCCATCATTAAATTGTGGTGAATAATATCGTGAAGTCTAACAAATTAGATGAGACCATTTTATTTTGTGTCATTTTCTCTCTAGTTCATTCGTATCTACGAATTAGGTTTCATACTTTCGATCTATGAAGTTATCGATTGCTTTGTTATTTTTGTTATTCATATCATCATCATCATATTGATGATATGATTGTTGTTCTTCTGGTTGGCGTTTGATTTCACGGTTTGAATAACATGAAGAAATAATTCTGTGTTTGTAACGATAATCAAATTAACATAACCAAGAATTAAAACCTCAATATATAAGTCATTAATATTTTACTTAGAAACAATATATAAATAGTTGTATCAACTGATGGTTAATCTAGTTAACCGAACTAACTAAACCGTTTACACTTGAAAGTAACTAATATGGTATTAAAAGTATTCCCAAACAATAAGCTATTATAATAATCATCAATCAAGGCACAAACTTTTGGGTTGCATGCTTATACTGATCATAATTCCTTTGACAGAAAAGCAAGCGTGTGAGAATTTGCAAGCTTTTTTAATATTAGAAGATTATAAATTCTAAGGCAATATTCGTAGTGTTGAGAACTTTGGAGTTAAATGTTTAGGTTTGTGTTGTTGTGTAATGTTAGGACCATTGGTTTTGTACATTTCCTTCAAAAGGTATGTCTGGGATGTTATGTTGTCCTGGAGTGAATTTTGATTTTAGGATTTTTCATAACTGCCAAAATAGTCATTAAATTGATATAGATTGATTCCAGAATCGCATATGCATGTAAATTTATTCTCCCAAGTCTTCGTTTTATATATTATTTGATGTGGTTTATTCTCCCAAGTCTTCGTTTACTTATTCCTCCCATTTTATTTATTTTCATGAGAAAATTAATATATTATTGAATATCTTAAGTATTATATCTTTTTTAACATCCATTTGGATAACTGACGGACCATAATCCACCTGATCATTTTCATTTCATCCTCAGGAAAAAACCCACCATAGGTGAGAAACCTTCACGATATATAATCAGATTTATATCTAAGAATCTAACTACATTTAAAAAAAACTGAAATTGGCTTCATAATAATTAAATTAACTTCGTAAGTAATCATGCTAAGTACTCACATATAAAGTTCAAGCGTTGTAACATACAAAAGGAGATATAAATGCTAAAACTAAAAAAAAAAAAAAATCCTTTTAAGTTCAAAATTAGGTATCCAAAAAATGGAATTTATATCCGTCATTAGGGAAAATATCCAATGACGTTTGTCACATGTCCATTCCATTAAAACATTCTCGCCCATTATCTATGTCTCCATACTAAACATATTGACAATTATGCGGTTATTAAGTTGAGTTGTTTTATAACCTAGTTGGTTCAAGAACAAGTACGCTAACCGATGAATCAACCACATATCACTTGTTATGTAGACTTTTTGATCGATCAATTATGTTTCGAATATTTCTCTATTTGAAGTTTCTTTGTGTAACCTAACTAAACCTAAAAGAACCTTAATTAATAAATAATAGATGAAATAGTATCACATGATTTCTTAGGCTATGTAGTTGAAAATCGAAGAATTATAAGTTGAGTAGTGATAGTTGAGAAAACAGCCTGTTTTTGATAGTTACAACTGCAGAAAGTATGGTTTAGATATTGGAACAAAGGCCCTCCCTTCTTTTTCACATGAAAAGCACAACCCCACTTTTCCTTTTCCACATCCCTCAAATATATATATTTATTTTATAAGAAATAAAATCTCTTCATTTTATTTATGAAATAATAACATTTAAGATTTAGAAAATTCTTTTTCCTAAACTAAAATCAAACTTTCATAACTGTTTCATTTTACTGACACGTTGCAAAAGTCAAGGTTGCTGAAATAGCTAGATTGATTATATGTAATTATCCATTATTGTTATAAGACCATGTTTAATCATAACTTTTCAACCTTAGATATCATGTGTCATATGACGCTCAGTCAAAGTTATGATTTTTTTACAAATAGAGATGTAGTCATAATTTTCCACCCCTGGGCGTTATGCACCATGTGACACCCAATCACGATTAATTTTTTTTTTTTTGAAAATAATAATTCATTAAATAATTAAAAATAAAATTTAAAAACTACATTAAAATTTAAAAAATACATTAAACTCACATATAAAAACTAAACTAAAATAAAATAAATACATTAAGTTAAAAAAAATACAACAACAATAATAAGACTAAATTTGTATTTTTCAAAAATTTTCTCTTGTCGAAATTGCTTTTAAAGATTGGACTATCGGGTCGTCTTCGGATAGCTCGTTTGTTAAAACCTCGATGTCGTGGTCCAATTCATTCATTTTGAGTACTTCGATGGTATCCAAATTTACTTGAAGGCGTTGAGCCTCAAGTTCTTGTATACCTATGAGTCGAATGTTCATTTATTTGAAATGACTTTCCATTTCGGCATTTGAACCCGTTGTCGACGACGACGCAACCCCTTTCCCCCTTCCCTTGCTTCTCCTACCCCACGGTTGAGGGATCTCAGCAACATCTGCATAGGGATCCCGTCTTCATTATCGCTTAAGTTGAAGTTTCGAGCATCGAAACTTGGCGTTTCTGGATCAACCGAAGACGATGTTTTAGACCTTTTGTTAGGCCTAACACTTTTGATGCCGGCCTCCATAACCGGGCCCCATTTAGGGTGAAACCGCAGGTATTTTTTCCAACAGCCAAAGTAATTGAAGCTCCCTGAGTTCCGTTGATACTCAGTCAACGCCCTTTCCATGATTTCCGCGTCAGAGACACCGCTACTCCACGTTCGATTCATCCGAGAGTGAACGCATGGTAACCCATGCATTTTCATGGAACAAATCTTTATTTTTGTTTCAAAATACGCCCGATGTTTGATACTTCGCTAAACAAAATAAAAATATTACAAGTTCAATGTTTGTTTGAAATTTTAAAAAAATATATGTTTTTTAAAAACTTACCGCACTTGGGATCTTCCGATATCACGCACCAAGCACGAGTAACTAGTTCACACTCGTCGGTAGTCCACGGTATAGTGTTCTTTTTAGCCCGAGCTTTGCCGGCGGGTTTCTTTACGTGTTTTCTCGGACCTCCACGTTGGCTTGAACCGTCGCGAGTCTCCGGGACGGGTTGTGGCTCCGGGTTGAATTGTGTCTCCGGCACCGTCTCGTCGTCGGGTTGGGAACCTGAACCGGCCATTATGTTTGTGGTTAGGTTTTGGAACCGGGCACCGTATTTAGATTAGGGGCTCCGAAACTTAGATATTGCATGTACGCGGCCATATGCGCTTCGAACGGATACGGGGATTGAGGGACAGGGATTGTTGGCATAGGGACGGTAGATGGTTTCGGTTGTGGATTATTCGGGTCGGGATTGTTTGCGTTGCCTTGTTGGGCGAATTGACCGAAACCGAGAATTTGGTTGTTAAACGGAAACATTTTGGTTGGTGTTCTTGAATATATATGTGATAGAGAAGTAGTAGAAGTGTGTAAAAAAATTAAGGTTTGGGTTTGTTTTTATAGTATATTTGTGTTAATATTTAAAAAAGGTTTTTTTTTTAATTGCAACAGCTATTTCCAACAGCTTTTTTTTTTGAAATTTGTGCCACATACCGCGTTATGTATAAAACGCTTAAAAAAACCCCCCAAAACGCGAAGGGGGGGGGGGGGTTGTGCCTCCAGCGTTATCCTCCATGACGCACTTCATAACGTGCCAATACGCTTGGTCTAACAAAACTTAATGTCAAGTAGATGTCATGTCATTATTTTTATTATATTATGATTCATGACTCGTTTTCCTATTATAACTCATGACCCATAAGACTCTATAAAATTTTGTAAAATAAATTATTGTGTGAAACGGGTTTTGAATGAACCTAAGACCTTAGGTTTCAAACAAAAGGTGCTTACCAACTCTGCTAAAGTGGTAATTGTGTTTGATTTCTTGACTTAACATATATAAATGTGATTACAAAATTAAATTATTTATTTAAAAGCTATTTTGGTCAAACTTAACATTTAAAGCTTTGAATTAATAACTTAACATTTACTTTGACTTTATTACAAGAAGACATACGCTAAATGGTAAAAACTAATTATAAATAACAAAATGATCACAAAAGTTTTTTTTAATATTACTAAAATCTCGGTTTGACAATGCATTTTGATTTAAATTAGTAGTTCCTTCTATTTTGAGTTTTTACTTTTTAGTATCTCATATTTAGATATCACAATTACGATATATGCAGTTTAACTGAATATTATTTTTTAATGAAATTTTGGTAAAAATAATCATTTTATGTATTATGGATTTTAAAACTTTAAACACCACTGTATATTTGAATTCATTACTCTAAGTATAATTGAGTTTGCACTACACCATATGCTAAATTTGTTAAAAAATTAATTATAATTAATGAAATGATCACAAAATTATTATTATTACTTATAATTTTCACTAAAATCTTGGTTTACATATCTATACTATATAATAAATAAAGGTTGTTAATGACACATGCCATTATTTAAGATAGCTTCTTACAAATTTTTCTCACATATCTCTCTTATTAAATACATTTTCTTTTTTTATGAATAGTTTTATATTTAACTATTTTTTTCCTTCTTAATCAATTAGTTTCTCTTTTTAATAATTATTTTTTAATTTAAAATTTTAATACAAACATAGATATAATATTTAGTTATGTATAAATATGCTGTATTAGTTATTAATATTAAGCTTTCATAAGTAACAAATTTTCGCGTTAATTTAGATACAATAATTAATTTCAAATAAAAGAATTTAAAACTTTATGTTTGCTTTGCAATGAAGATTAATAAAAGCTAAAGTCGATCACTATAGATGGTTTAATTTGTTTTTGAGACAGCCTATTTTAACGCATGATAAGTGATGTGTTTCATTATCTAAAGTTGAAATAAAAAATAAAACGAAACTACTAATTAATTTTGATATTTAGGTTAAAATTACAAATATTGTATACGAAAAAATATTTAGAGATTTATGAATTTTCAACAACTTTTTATTTCCGTATTGTGTAATATGTAATTTATTCTACCATATATTATATCTTTATATCATTTGAACATATTACATTCACGAGTCTTAATGTCATATGCCATTACACAAAATTTGATTCTTACAAAATTTTCCCATTTCTCTCATGTTAAATATACTTTTTTCTTATTAATATTTTTATATTTCATTCTTTTTTTTTCTTTTCAATCTATTATTATTAAGTGAACTGTGGTTTTCTTCCATATGGTTTGTTGAAATCTGCGGTTTTAGTCTAATAGTTTTCTCTCCTCTCTCATATTAACTATGTTGATCCTTACAAAATTTTCCCTCATCTCTCTCACATTAACTACATTTCTCTTTTTAGTATTTCATTTTCAATTTTTAATAATTCCATCCTAATTTAAAAGAATTAATACTATCATAAATATGTTAATTTGTTTAACATAAAATGTATTGCATTAGTTATTAATATTAGATTTTTATAAGTAACCAGTACGAAACAGATGGGTTTCTTTAACCGATTAAAGTATCAAACATTGTTCATGTCAAAAAAGTTTAAGATTAGAATTAGTTTTGGTCCACGAGTTGGTTTAAAAGAGTTGCCATTTACAACTAAGTTTGATATAGAAAATAACAAACAAATAATTTATGATTTATGAATTTTTTAACAACTTTTTATTTCCAAATTACGTAATGTGTAATTTTTTTACTGTATAATATATCTTTATATATGTGATACATTTTTTTTTGTATTTCTCATTATGTTATTATTTAAAAAAAGTTATTTATTATAACCCGTGTACTACACGGGTAACTAACCTAGTTTAAGATATATACGCATTTACATTAACAAGGTTTGACAATTCATTTTTAATTTTATTATTGTTTCCAATTTTATTTTACTCATAGTAATCCTCTCACATATAGGTTTCAAACTTTGAAATTAAAATGAATCAATTTGAAACAACATTTCATATTTAATCAATTAACAAAAAATATACATAATTTTACCTCCCTATATAAAATGTATGACAAGGGAGTTCTCACACCAACATCGATCGATCTAATAAGCAAATCCACGGTCATTGTAAGGTTAATTTTTATTAATCATTGTTTCATTCATTGTATTGTTGTTAATATGTCTACATTTATATTAATATCAATATACTTATTTGTATACGATCTTATTATTTCACAAACGGGGGAATGGAGCCACAAAACATTCTGGTTGATGTTGATCGTTTGTCCTCTGTTACAACAGTGCTTTTAAGTTTTATCACTTCTCAAGATTATTAATATTCTGCTTATCGATAATCTAAGGTACGTTCTTTTGCCAATCCTTTCGACTTTTGTAACTTGCATCTATTAAAATTGTTTATGAGATCCTCCATATTAACATGTTGTTGAATAAATATAAAACTTTCTACACAATCTGTTTATTACATGCTATGCATAATATCGTATTATCCTGCTTTTCAATCAACAAACATGCGTAACCAATATTACATCAGAATCTTAAATTTATTATTAGTAGTTCTATTATTTAACATAAGATAATGATAATTTCATAGTTATGTTATTATGGTGCATTTTTTTATGATACAAGTTTCTAACATTTGTATATGCATTAGGATATATTGTTGCGAATTTTGTATTAAGATTGTTTAACATTAATTTAAACATAAATTAGTCAGTCAAATTGAATACTACATAATGGTTTTTAATTACTATTATTTGTTATGGCAGGTTGCGAATGAAATTGCCTTTTTTTGGTTGACATTTATCCAGCATGTGATGCTGATGTGTTGCATGGTGAAGTTTTTGGATGATATGTTACTTTTGATGCAACTTGTAAAGGGTTTTTGATCTTGGTTATGTTTTGAATGGTCTGAAACTAAATATTTATGTTTTTGTATTCTAAATACTTTTGAAATGTTGTTTGGGTTTACGAAGTTATATTAATGTTATGATGGTTAGTAGGATATCTTAAGGGTGTGTTAATGCATGTATAATCTTTCTAGTTTCATTTTATATCTCATGTATGTTCTATCCAACATTATAATAATTAATAATTTTGAATTATATAAATCATCATTTGAATAGTTATTCGTAAAATCATATTGTCCTCATATTCACTAACAATAATCTTACTTCCCCCCTCCCTCCTCCCTTTGTGTTTAACATTGTTTATATTCCACATGTGTCGTCCACAAGTCAATAACCTTTAGTACAATAAACAAACAAAGGATATTAGTCTCCAAATAAAAAATAAATAAATAAAACAAATCAAATTCTCTTAATATTAAAACATAACAATGAAAACATATCATTCATTTATTAGTCAATAAATGCTAATCATAATTTGAATTTGATGATGAGATAATTTGAAGAAGTCATAAATTACATCATTTGATGATAAATTGAAGAGCAAACTTGTGGATTTATTTGACGTTGATGATGAATCTAGCATGCCAGCAATTAAGTGTAAAACATCAAATGTGAAAGAAAAGACCAATGTGTTTAATGGTGTTGTTAAAGATGAAGTTGATGGTAAAATGACATATGACGTCAAACTTGTAGCTCCTAAGTTGGAAAAAGGTTTCAAAAAGAATGGTTATGATTACCATTTATTGATTAATAAATAAAGACAATGATATGTTTATTATTATGTATTAAGATTTGGAGATTTTTTTTTATTTGGAGACCAATTTCATTTGTTTGCTTATTGTACTCATGATATAAGTTATAAAATGTTTTAACTTTTCATTTATCTCATTTATCTTTGTTAGTTTTCGTATGTTTTTGTATTTGAATTAAAATAAGTTATGATGTATTTTAATCCATGTAAGATTATCATTTATATATAGATAACATATATTTGCATTTCATTAAATTTATATGATTTTACATATATATTACGTTTTATATATGTTTCATCCGTGTGTAACACGAGTACTATCCTAGTAAAATATAATATTAACATGGCGTGTAAGCTCAAATAGTGTATTATGCTAAATAAACTTCTTGTTTTTTTAAATTCTATATATATTTTTTCAAAACATGTATTCTTAATGTTAAACTCAATTACTCAATTTATTTAAAGCTCAGTAAAGAAACACTAAGTGATCCTGGGCAGATTACGGATAATCTGGGGGTTAAGTAATGTTTCCCACGAGGATGAGGTCCAGCAAAGAAAGTTGTTCTTCAGGTGACCTGCAAAACAGACACCGTAAGCTCGTCACTGAGAAGGGGGGGTTCCTCCTTGTGACCACCCTCCGGCGTGAGAATCAGACTAGATTGCTCTGAATATAAGTGTATATTAAGAGATTGCTAGAGAGGATAAGATAGAGATATCAGATGATCTCCTTACCATTCCAAGGTGTTGGAGTATTTATAGCCGAAGGTAGGTTTCCAAGAAGGTACAGCCGGCTGAATAGTATTCCTGTTCTACCAACAGTGGGCTACGCACAAGCCATGCTGGTTGGTGGATAGGCTGCGGCCGATAGTGACAAGGCCGGCTGTATACTGTTCCTTTACTGCCGGCTATGCACTGTTCCACCAACTGTAGGCTACGCACGTCCCATAGTAAGGGTTGGTGAGTAGGCAGCGGCTAATAGTGACAAACAGTACTAGAGGGTGCTCCTCCTCGTACTGTTGTCGGTGAGCTGTCACCCTGTGATTGGTTCATGGGCTGTTTTGGTCAGATCGTCTGTTTTGCCCATACCTTGGCAGGTATTGTACAAAAGATCTTCCAGAAGCATATGGACTGGCTCATTTGGGCGGGAGTATTCCCGCCTTGCTCATTCCTTCAGGTGACATTACTGAAGTATCGAGTTAGTGCCTTGTGCGTGTAGCCTTGCTTCAGTGCGGGTAGCCTTCCCTGATGGCTTGTATCCGCAACTGCGGGAACAAGCGGGGTACTTTACCATTGGGAGACTTTCCCTGTGGGAACAGCTGGCGTACTGTGCGTAAGGTCTTCTCTGAGCATGGTGGGTCCTGCGGAAGCAGTTGGTCGTTGCGCAGACGTCCCTCTTCAAGGTGAGTCTTGCGGGTCCAACTGGGCTCTGCTGGGACCTACCTCTTCAAGTCCCCCCAGTCCAATGTTCTTCTCATGAATTATTAATAAGTGAGGTGAACTTTTGGACTTTAGCAAGGGGTTTTTAGTTTTAAGGTCTTCCGTGGGGATTCTTCCCGCGGTTTTCCTAATGTCACGCAGAAATTCCCGACTTTCCTGCTTGATCTTTGGGTATGATGCGGGTAGGTCTGTAACCTCCTCGCAATTCAGGAGCGTTGAGTCACTTGTGTGGATTCTCCATGAGGTTTTGGTAGTTTTGAACATAGTGATCAATTATGTTAAAACCACCAATTCCATCTTGAAGCTTCAAACAATGTAGTTCTCGACGTTCCCGCTATGCGGGGATGTTATTCCCGTTTCCGCAAGCATTGCCCAGAAGATCCTTCTTGGTTTCAATTCCTTGCGGAGTGCTAGATATGTGAAGGGTTTTGCCTTGACACTGTACCCGCACTCGTCTTACGGTTACTTTACTTCCAAGGTATTCTTGGTGTCAATTCCCTGCGGGTGCTAAGTATGTGAAGGGTTTTGCCTTAACACTGTACCCGCACCCGTCTTATAGTTACTTGGTTGCCAAGGTAAGGGGTATTTTCCCGCTTTTGAATCTTTTTGAAATTTTGAAATTCGAAGAGTTGGTGAAAGGATAAGAACAGTCCAAACTATTGAAACGTCGTCCGACGGTTTCTTCTGACAGTGTCAGGACGTGCAGGAAGTTATGGCGACGTGACAGTATATGGTCATTCCAGGCGCTTTTTCAGGCGCGTGGGCGCGAATTTTCGGGCGCGTGGCCGCGAAATTACTGGCACGCGTCCTTTCAACAGCTGTTGCCAGCTTGCTTTTTGCCACGTGTCATAGTTTCATTGCACCTGCGATTTCTCTCTCTTCCGCATTAAATTCATCGCATTAATTGCGATTAGTATATAAAGGGGGAGAGGGTCCTTTGTAATCCACACTTTCACTTTTCTCTTCATCTCCAAAACGATTTCCGGCGAATACTCACCTTTTCAGTCGAGCATTCTCTTGAAATCGTACTCTTTTTCATACCTGCAAGATGTCTTCTGTTCACGATCTTGAGGCTACAGCCCAGGAGGCTGGGGTGTACGCCGAGCACCCGTCATCCACGTCCGACAAGGATGACAAGAGTACTGCTGGCGAGTGCCAGTGTGCTCTGCCTGTCGATCTATATCAGTACATCGTCAGGAAGTTCATGCTCGAGTCTCTCGAGCCTGAGTTTCCTGAACCTCATCAGACGGTGTATGATGCCCCCAGAGGCAAGATCGGGGTATATGCCGCATTCTTTGTCTATGGGAATCTTAGGTTCCCTTTGACAAAGTTTGTGTACCGTGTCCTAGAGAGGCACGGTGTACACCTGACCGAGGTGCACCCGATGGCGATCGCGAAGATTCGCCACTTCGAGTGGGTGTGCCGGATTCTGGGCGTTGAGCCCTTCGTCGACCGCCTGATGACCTTCTACTCTTGGAGGTGCATCCAGGGGTGGTATACTCTGATAACCCGGATCAAGGGTTTGAAGATTTGCGCGACCGAGCGCAGTCTTCGTTCATGGAAGCGGTAGTTCTTTTTTATCTCCGCTCGCGCCATCCCCCTTGCCATGAAGTTCAAGAATGGGCAAGCACTCCCCAGCCTTCACGCCTCCAACTACCAGGAGGCGGAATGGTTCTCAAAGATATCCCGAGTCCAATCTCCGGTTTACCGCTTTGCGGAGTCCGGGATGGTGATGCTCGGGATGAGCCGGGTGTGGAAGGATGCGGATGCGCAAAAGATCCCGATCGTCCTTGAATACGGTTTGAACTCTGTCCCTTACGGTACGCTCTGTCTTCTTTGTTTATATAGGTTTGTCTTCTAACTGTTTTTCTTTTATTTCAGAGGGGAACGACTTGCAGTCGCTCCTGTATCCGCGGGAGGCTGATAGTCCCGCTCGGATGGGTACTCGTGCTCTAGATGAGAACGAGTTGCCCATCCTTGCACAGACGGCGGATCGGTTCGTGGAGGTCTACCCGCCAGGCCACGAGATCCTGAGCGCCAGGCGGCCAGGTAAGGCGTTATTCAACCCTCGACCCCTCAATGCTGAAACCTCTGCTGGAATTCCTCTAATCTTGTGTTCTGATGAGGAATCCGCAGATGGTCCTCCGTTGGTGCGGAAGAAGAAGGCTGCCGGCGGGAAGGGGAAGGAGAAGGTGGCCTCCACTGCCGATCCGGTGCCTCGGTCTGATTCAGAGACCGAGAGCGAGGAGGTGGCGGGGAACCCCGGTGGTGATAAGACCACTGCTCCGGAGGCTGCGGCGACTGTCACCTCCGGAGAGCCCAGGATGACAACGGTGAGCGGCGCGAAGAGGCCGGCTCCATCGGGTTCATCCCCGTCTGTCCGCACTTTTAGGCTCAAGAAAACCCGTAAGTACAAACTTTATTTTTAACTTCATAGCTTTCCATCATTAATACTTATCTTCTTTGTGCAGGCGTGGATGCTACCGCATTCCAGGGTGGAGCGGCGAGGAGTACCTCCGGACCCATGACGGTAGGCTTGGTCAGCCTACCTGAGGCGACGACCCAGGCGGCTGCGCCTGCTTCCGTTGGTCCAGTTGCTCACCCAGTTGAGCCAACTGTTCCAACCGCGATGACATCACCGCCGGCTGTCAGTGCCATATTCACCACATCTTTCACTGAGCCGGCGGTTACTTTTTCTGCGGACTCCGCAGCGGCGACCACGGTTGTGAGTTCACCTACGGTGAGTTCACCTCCGTTGGTTTCTACCACCGCGGCGGCCTTCACCATGCCTCCTCCGTCATCGGCAACGACGGCCGATCCTTCAGGTATGCATGGGGCTTCTCGCCAACCTCTGCCTCCTTCTCATCTACCTGACCTCTTGGACGGATTTCCCTTGGGTTCAGGTGATGGGTTTGGCGGCTATCGGCCTGTTGTTGACCCTACAGGTGCGTAGGGTTCTTTTGGCCTCTTTTTTTTTTTAATCTTTTCTTAACTGCTTTTTGTTTTTTGCAGTGTCGGATTCCAATGAAGTGTATGTTCCACGATGGAATATCCGCCGAGGAACAACCCTTCGCACACCTGTGGAGTGCGTGGAGTGGGCTCGTCACGCAGCTCCCAGTGGTGCGTTGGGGGAAGCCATGGCTAGCTACCAGGAGGGTAGGCTAACCAATGAGCTTCGGGTTCTCCTGGCCCGGATGCAGCCGCGCGTCGAGCTGCTTTGTCGTGAAAACGACAAGTTAAAAGCAGCTCGTATCCAAGAAGCAGCTCAGGCGCGGGCTGTCCGGGAGGAGAATAGGAGGCTCTCCGCCGCTGCTGCGGAGAATAAGAAGGCGTTCAAGGCCCTTGAAGTTGAAGTTCAGGCCCGTCTCGAGGCCCGTTCCAAGGCTGCCCAAGCTGTTAACGAACAGCTTCGGCTGGCTAAGGAAACTGCTAGGAACGCAACTGAAAGGGCCACCAAGGCTGAAGCTGTTGCTGAGCCTCTACGCCTCGAGAATGAGGAACTTAAAGCCAAACTAGACGCGCTCCAACAGGCTCATGATGCCTTGGCGATGGAAGACGCGAGGAAGCTCCAAGAGATCCTGGACCAGAGGGGGGTGCTTGACCAGACTGAACGGAAGCTAAAGGGCGTTGAAGAGGCTGCGGCTAAAGAAGTGTTGCTTGCCAACCTCAACCAAAGTGAAGCCGAACGCGCCCGTAACCAAGCTCAAGATGCCCTTCAGGAAGCTCTGGTTACCAAGGAATGGCTTCTTCGAGAAGCGTTGTCTCAGGTATGCGTAATTTCATATCTTTACTCTTTTCTTTGCACATGGAAGAGATTTTGACACTTGTATTTTTTTTTTCTTTTTGTAGGTTGTGCATCGGGTCTTCACGGAAACGTCTTATGACGATGCTATGAGCACAGCCCTCAACGCTTCTCATGAGGATGGGGAAAAGGCCGGCTTCCTGCTTGGTCTAGGGTTTGTTGAGAAAGGCATCCCGCCTTCCAACTTCCCTTTGTATGATGTGGATACTGAAGCTGTTTATGACCAAGCAGTGAATCAGTATGCCGCCTTCCCGCATCCGGTGGTGGAGAAGGTGAACGAAGTCGCTGCTGCTGATGATGGGCTAGCTATCCTTAAAGCTTTCCTTGAACCACCACGCTCTACTGATGGTGCGGGTCCAAGTGGAAGTGGTCCTAAAGCTTGATCCTAAAGATCCCTTTCCACCATTAGCGTAGATTTTTGTTTTTGTATAGCTTCTTTTGTATGCGGGTATGCACCCAGCAATCTTTGTAATATTTGAATTTTGATGAAATAAAGATTGTTAATTCCTTGCCTTGTTTATTTTACGCATGTTTTGATTTAACTTAGCAATTTCTTTAGTACTTAGATAAGTTAACTTTTTAAGTTTGCAAATTATAAGTTTGTTTCGCTTCCTCTTTCATGATTGTGCGGTTATGACCGTCACTTACACTTAGTAGGATGGCTTAACTTTACTTATATCTGACCTGCGTGGAAGTTTTCCTCATCTTTTCCTTTGAAATTTTCTAAGTGTTTAGAATAAGTTAACCTTTGAACGTGGTAGATAATAGGTTGAAGTTTTGCCTCCTTGTTCGTGATTGTGCGGGTAAGACCGTCACTTGCACTTAGGATGGCTAAACTTTGCCTACATCTGACCTGCGTGTAGGTTTTCCTTAAAACTTTTGAAATTTTTACCGTTGTGTTTATGCGGGTTTTGCCGCCTTCCACACGTAACGACTTACTTCTTCCCATATTTATGCGGTGAATACCGGCACATCAGTGTGGGAAGTTCTTAAGTATAAAGGTAAGGCTATCAACACATTGTGAAAGGAGAATCATTTCCATTAGAAGTGGCTCTAGGCCTTTACAAGTTTGGAATTGATCTACATATAACATTTGCGTAATTGAGCTCCATTCCATGTTCTTGGGATGGGAGTGCCATCGAGCCTTTCGAGCCGGTACGCGCCCTTTCCCAGAACTTCTTTGATAATGTATGGCCCTTCCCAGACCGGGGCCAGTTTTCCTGGGCGTTGTTGGTTCGAAGCCTCGTTGTTACGCAGTATGTAGTCTCCTACATTGAAGTTGCAGAGTTTTACCCGCGTGTTGTAGTACTTTTGCATTTGTCGCTTGTAGTTCTCTTCACGCACTGCGGCTAAGTCTCTGCGTTCCTCGGTTAGCATAAGGTCTAACCGTCTTTCCGCATCATTGTCTTCTGGCTGAATCAAGACCCTTGGTGAGGGTAAACCAATTTCGACCGGGACCATGGCTTCAGTGCCATAAGTGAGACTGAACGGGGTTTCTCCCGTACTGGCCTTTTTCAGCGTTCTGTTTGCCCAAAGGACGTGCGGAAGCTCGTCCACCCAGCCGGACCTGTGTTCCAAGAGTCTTTTCTTTATGCCTTCGACGATGCTCTTATTTGCTCTTTCCACCTCACCATTACCCTGCGGGTGCGCCACTGAGGTAAAAGTGTGGGTGATTTGAAGTTCTTCCAGCCACTTTTGTAGCTTCTTGTCAGCAAAGTTGGTGCTGTTATCGCTCACCAAATTCTGTGGAAGTCCAAAACGACAAATAATAAATTCCCAAATAAATTTTTTGATATGTTTCGCGGTTGTTTGGGCTAAGGGTTTTGCTTCTATCCACTTGGTGAAGTAGTCGATGGCTACTACTAGGAACTGAACATTTCCTGCTGCTGTAGGGAATGGGCCTGTCACATCGATGGCCCACTTCTGAAATGGCCATGCAGAGGTGACTGGAATAAGTTCATTCTTCGGGCGGTGCGTGTTGGGTGCGTAGAGCTGACAAGACCTGCATTTTCTGATGTATGCCAGCGCATCCGTATGCATCCCCGGCCAAAAGTATCCCGCGTTGTTTAGCTTAGCTACAACAGCGCGTGGACCTGCGTGTACTCCACAGATGCCTTCGTGTACTTCCCTTAGGAGGTAGTCAGCATCTTGGTTATCCACGCATCTTAAGAGTGGGCCAAGAAAGTTACGTCTGTAAAGGATGTTATCGATGAGTTGATAATTCAGTGCTTTACAGTGTAGTTTTCTTGCCTCTGTTTTTGACTCTGGTAGTGTACCTGCCGCAAGGTATTTTATTATTGGTGTCATCCACGTTTCTGTGCCGGTCTGGATGACACAAATTTCCTTGCGCGGGACCGAAGGTGCCTCGAGGAGTTCAATGCGGATGTCCTTTCCCAAGTGGGTGAATGCTAATGATGCAAGCTTGCTTAACGCATCCGCAGATTTGTTTTCACTACGCTTGACGTGTATGACTTTGCAATCGTTAAAATCGCGCATAAGGGTTTTTGCTTGTGCGAGGTACAGAGCCATTGTGTCGTTCACGGCCGTGTACGTCCCGTCGATTTGATTGGCTACTAACATGGAATCCACGTGGGCTTCCAAGTGTTTCACTCCCATCTTACGCGCAATTCTCAGCCCGGCCAAGAATGCTTCATACTCGGCTTCGTTATTCGTACTTGGAAAATCCAGTCGAATAGCGTAAGTGTATTCTTGACTTGCTGGGTTGGTTAGTTTCAGCCCTGCGCCTGAACCCTCGTTACTGGCTGCTCCATCAGTATAGAGTCGCCAGACATCATTGATGTCCTGTGCTGGAGAGGGTTGAGCCTCTTCCTGGCACTCTTTTTCCCGCGATGCAGGCACTTCAGCAATAAAGTCAGCCAAAACCTGGCCTTTTATGGCTGGTCTTGGCTTATACTTTATCGCGTATTCCCCCAACTCAATTGACCATTTGGCTAGGCGTCCCGATAACTCGGGTTTGCGTAGAACGTTTGCAAGTTTGAAGTTGGAGAGAATGGTGATTGGGTGACCCTGGAAATATCGTCTTAACCTGCGTGAAGCGTGTATAAGTGCTAAGACTAATTTTTCGAGGGTAGAGTACCGGGTTTCTACGTCTGTTAGGATACGGCTGACATAATAGATTGGCATCTGGATGCCTTTTCGCTCTACTAGCAGGACTGCCCCGGTTGCTCTATCTGTTGCGGAAAGGTATAGGATTAACTCCTCTCCCGCTTTTGGTGTTGTGAGCGTTGGGAGTTCGATCAAGCGTGACCGAATCTTCTGAAAAGCTGCTTCCACTTCTGGTGTCCAGCGGAAGTGCGTTTTCTTTAAACAGTTTCTCAACGTTGACACGAAAGAAAACGACTTATCCGCGTGGTTTGCCAAAAAGCGATTAAGTGCCACTAGTCGTCCATTCAGTGTCTGAGCCTGTTTGATGGTAGTAGGTGATTCCATTCTGATAATGGCTTCGACCTTTTCAGGGTTCGCTCTGAAGCCATCTTTAGTGACGATGACCCCCAAGAACTTCTCTTCTTCCATTCCAAAGGCACACTTGCTCGGGTTGAGTTTCATGTTTATCTTTCTAAGCGTGTTGAAAGTTTCTTCGATGTCTTTCAACATCGCTTCTGCGTCAGGGCTTTTGATGACCAAGTCATCCATGTAGAATTCTAGGTTCCTCCCAATTTGGGCATGAAACTGGTTGTCCATCAGGCGTTGGTATGTGGACCCGGCATTCTTAAGTCCAAATGGCATCATTTGGTAACAAAATGTGCCATCGGGCGTCCGAAAAGCGGTTTTGTCCTGATCATCAACGGCCATGTGGATTTGATGGAACCCCTTATACGCATCCAGGAAGCATTTAAGGCGAAACGATGCTAACGAATCCACCTTAAGATCAATTTCGGGTAACGGATAACAATCTTTTGGGGCATGCTTTGTTTAAGTCCTTGAAATCTATGCACATGCGCCATTGTTTGTTATTCTTCGGTACCATAACGGGATTTGCAACCCATGTTTGATATCTGCTAACGCGTACGATGCCTGCGTCAAGGAGTTCCTTGACTTGGGTTCTACACGCGTTAGTTTGTTCTGGCCCCATTACTCTGCGCTTTTGTACGACTGGCGTAACAGCCGGATCGCACTTGAGCTTATGCTCTGCCTTACTTCGGGGTACACCAGTCATGTCAGCTGGTGTCCACGCGAAGATGTCAGCGTTTTTCTGTAATAAGCGTTTGAGTAAGGTGCGTGTGGGATCAACAACTGTTGGGCCAATGGAAACGGCCTGGTCAGGGTATTTGCCGTTGAAGGCCCATCTTTCCGGTTCGGTGATGGTTGGTTTAGCCATCTTTGGTTTGGGTTTAGATGAGACAGATGCGATGCATACCTGGGGAATGCCGGTGATCATCGCTACACCCTCAGCTGTTGGCCATCCCATCATGCCGTGGACTGAAGATACCACGGCGTTGAATCTTGCCATCCCGTCTCTTCCGAAGAGAATGTCGTATGTGTGGTGTGGCTTCCTCATCACGACAAAATCCACGTCTTCTGTGCGTGAGTGATTCCCGTCCGTAAGAGTGACGGGGAAAGATAGGATACCCAGGGGGTGTTTGTGCTGCCGTCGAACCCTTCCATCGAGGCGTAGATCATTTCCAGGCGTTCCTTGTCTTCGTTATCTAGCTTGTCGAAGAACTGCCTGTACATCACCATTGACGAGGCGCCGTTGTCAGCAAGAGTGCGAGAAGTGATGTAGTGTCCCAGCTGGCTTTTGATGACGATAGGGCCTTCTTTGCTGGGTCCTCCTGGCACTCGCGGGAAGCGCACCTCAGCTTCCTTCCACGCGCATGGTTCTGTCGCTCGCCTTTTTCTTCCTCTGATCTTGCCATGAACCATGTTGATGCTGATGTCAACGGGCTTTCGTCCGTTGCCTCTGTACCGGTTATCATTCCTTCCTCCCTTCTTGATTGATGCCACAAGGTGTGCAAGTCTTCCATCCTGGACGAATGTTTCAACAATATCCTTCAAGGATGTACACTCCTCCGTACTATGACCTTTTGTCCCGTGGAAGTCACAGGATTTGCTTTGATCCGCATTAGGTCGCTGCCGGATCATTGGAGCTTTTGGCCATGGTAGTTTTTCGGTGGCAAATATATCCGTGACGCTTTTGGTGAGTGGCGTCCACCGGTGTTTTCGGCTTGAAGGGTGTGTGTTATCTCTTCCGCCAACAAGAGGGTGAGAGCTGGATGAGGTGTCAAAGTTTACCCTTGACTGCCAAATACCTAGCTTCCTCTTTTTGTTCTGCCGGGCGATCCGAACATTGTTTTCTCTAGTCCTTTGCGTGTAGAGGTGTGTACTCTGGGGAAGATCCCTTCCCGGTTGCTTCTCCGTCTCGGCAAAGCGCTTGGCCGCCGTCATGATGGCATCCCATGTGGATGGCATGCCGTCCTTACCCGTCAATGTGCAGATAAGCTCTGGGTATTCGGCGCCCTGGATGAAAGCGGCGCGAACAAGATCTTCACTTATGTTGCCCAGACTTAGCTTTTTGGAGTTGAAGCGAGTGATGAAGTCTAGTAAAGATTCATCCTCATCTCTAACGCAGTTGAGGATCGTCCACTGTTCTTCAGTATATTTCCTCTGTTGGCTGAAGTGTTGGCTGAACTTGTTTTGAAAGTCCACCCAATCATAGATGTGGTGGACCGGTAAACGATCGAACCATGCCCTGGCCGCTCCAACCAGAGTCATCTGGAACATATAACACCACGTGGGTTCCGTCCAGTTACTGACGGTTGCCCCTGCAATGAATCTGTTCAAGTGGTCGTCTGGGTCGGATAGACCATCATAAGTGCCGATGTTGGACATTTGTTTGGCACTTCTCGGGGCGATTGCTTCCGCAATGTCCCTTGCAAACTTAGACTTTCCTGCATTTGCAGCAGTTGGTCTAAAGGTTTTGGAGAAGTCACGCTGGTTTCTCCCCGCGTTCGTTGGTTTAAAGGTTTCTCCAAAGTTCCTTGTCGGTTGGAAGTCCGTTTCCTTACGCTTCCCTTTTGCCTTATGGCGAGGGTTTGCGTCGGTATCGGATTCTTCCCGCTCATCGTCTGAGTACTCGCACTCACTGTTCATGTTGAGATGTTGGCGAGTACTGCCGAATTCGTCAGCCTGTTGAAGTGAACGCAAGCGTTCATCCAACTCAGCTTGGAACTCTTTCTGACGTGCTTCGGCCCACGCCTTAACTTGATCTAGTGTTTGGCGAGGGACCCTCGTCCGTTTCTCCAACTGGGCATCAGTGAACCCCAGTGAAATATTGTTTACTGCACTTGTCCAGGCTTGGGTAACCGGGGTAGTGTTCGTAAAATTTGTATAACCGCCGGTGTTCCCCCCAGTTGCTGGGGTTGTGGTCACCGGGGTTTCTTGGTCACTTACTGGCCTTGGGACCAGAGTAACGTTAACCATTTCTTCAGAAATTTTGAAAAAACTAATTAGTTCTATCTTTTATGCACGGATGGCGCCAATGAAGAAACACTAAGTGACCCTGGGCAGATTACGGATAATCTGGGGGTTAAGTAATGTTTCCCACGAGGATGAGGTCCAGCAAAGAAAGTTGTTCTTCAGGTGACCTGCAAAACAGACACCGTAAGCTCGTCACTGAGAAGGGGGGGTTCCTCCTTGTGACCACCCTCCGGTGTGAGAATCAGACTAGATTGCTCTGAATATAAGTGTATATAAGAGATTGCTAGAGAGGATAAGATAGAGATATCAGATGATCTCCTTACCATTCCAAGGTGTTGGAGTATTTATAGCCGAAGGTAGGTTTCCAAGAAGGTACAGCCGGCTGAATAGTATTCCTGTTCTACCAACAGTGGGCTACGCACAAGCCATGCTGGTTGGTGGATAGGCTGCGGCCGATAGTGACAAGGCCGGCTGTATACTGTTCCTTTACTGCCGGCTATGCACTGTTCCACCAACTGTAGGCTACGCACGTCCCATAGTAAGGGTTGGTGAGTAGGCAGCGGCTAATAGTGACAAACAGTACTAGAGGGTGCTCCTCCTCGTACTGTTGTCGGTGAGCTGTCACCCTGTGATTGGTTCATGGGCTGTTTTGGTCAGATCGTCTGTTTTGCCCATACCTTGGCAGGTATTGTACAAAAGATCTTCCAGAAGCATATGGACTGGCTCATTTGGGCGGGAGTATTCCCGCCTTGCTCATTCCTTCAGGTGACATTACTGAAGTATCGAGTTAGTGCCTTGTGCGTGTAGCCTTGCTTCAGTGCGGGTAGCCTTCCCTGATGGCTTGTATCCGCAACTGCGGGAACAAGCGGGGTACTTTACCATTGGGAGACTTTCCCTGCGGGAACAGCTGGCGTACTGCGCGTAAGGTCTTCTCTGAGCATGGTGGGTCCTGCGGAAGCAGTTGGTCGTTGCGCAGACGTCCCTCTTCAAGGTGAGTCTTGCGGGTCCAACTGGGCTTTGCTGGGACCTACCTCTTCACTCAAACTTTTTCCTCTTCAATCCAAAAATTTTTGTAATTTTCGAAGACAACCCTGCTCGTAAAGTATACCATTGTTCATTTCAAAAACTTAAATCAGTATATGTATGGCCCTTTTAATATTTATCTGGAAAGAAATCATCCATGCTTTTTACTTTTTATACCGTCTTCTCAATTTACCATCAACATATATAAAATTAATCAATCAATAACCAATTGACTAAATAGAATTTTAGTCGGGCAAAAGATAATATAAAATAAATACCAAACCAAATAAACATTTTAATAATCCACAGTCCACACCCATTTTGAACCACACAAGCTCATTTCCTATTTGTTGACATGAAAGTAGCAAAAGGCCATCAAATAAAAGATAAAAATAAACCAAAAGGCGGCATGGCCGGTGCCATTGTCACCGGATCTTTGCCTTAAAATTCATTTTTTATTTTCTTTCCAAATATTTTGTTGGCTTGTTAAAAAAATATATATATTAGTTTTTATTAACCATAATTTTTTGATCGCTGCTGATCCTAACTAATGAATTGTTTGCCAACGGTCTCATCTTTTAATGTATTTGTTTTCAACAATCCACGACTAACAGAGTCCTAGCGACGTTACTTGTAGGTCGTCGGAAAAACGCTTTTGACGGAAAGTCACATTTTTGCCGGAAAACACCACCTGAACACCGCCACCACCACCACTACCTGAATCACCACCACCCCTTGAGCAACACCAACCGATTCCGACGATGGTTTTGTGGTTCCGACGAACTCAGATATTGGGTTTTTACCAAAAAAAGGTTACTAAAGCTCCGATCCAATGCTACAAAGATGTTTGGGATAAAAATGATGAGTTTTCTAGAAAAAAACGTGAGTTTTACGACCAAACACGTTTTTCCGTCGACCTGCAACTAAAGACGTTATAATTCTGTTAGTCGCAAACATATTGAAAAAATATAATAAAATGTTAGATCATTATCATCCAATTTATTGATTAAAACTAATAGTAACCAAAAGATAATAGCCATTTTCGTCCCTGTGGTTTGCTACTTTCGCCACTTCAGTCCAAAGTTTGAAAATTTGTCAATTTAGTCCTTATAGTTTTAAACATTAGCCAATTACGTCCTCTCGTCTAACGTCATCCAACTATGCCGTTAGTTTAAGGGGTATTTTTGTCTTTCTCCTGTTTATGTTTAGTTAATGGTCAATTTCGTCCCTGTGGTTTGATACTTTTGCTACTTCAGTCCAAAGTTTGAAAAATTTTCAATTTTATGTTTAATTTATTCGGTTTTTTTTTTTTTTTTTTTTTTTTTTTTTTTTTTTTTTTTGCTACTTCAGTCCATGATGGAATTCATTGGTAAAGTCAGGGTAATTCCCTAAAACTGAACTACACCGAAAAACTAAAATCGTTTCTGTGATTAATGCATAATAGTTAGGGTTTGGAGATTAACATATCGTAGCAAACATCTGGGTCGAAATTAGAATCAGGAGGTCGAATATCCCGCATTTCCATGTTTGCTTAAGAAATCGATGCACTAAATCGCATGTGTGTTCTTCAAATCGTGGTATTGTTATCGACAGAGTAAACGTAAACTTGTTTTGGTCGATGCTCGATGGTTTTGGGCTTGGATTATGCTCTTAAGGGCTATAGACAAAAAAAAAAATTGAATAAATTAAACATAAAATTGAAAAATTTTAAAAATTTTGACTAAGGTAGCAAAAGTATCAAACCACAGGGACAAAACTGACCATTAACTAAACATAAACAGGAGAAAGACAAAAATACCCCTTAAACTAACGGCATAGTTGGCTGCCGTTAGACGAGAGGACGTAATTGGCTAATGTTTAAAACTATAAGGACTAAATTGACAAAATTTCAAACTTTGGACTGAAGTGGCTAAAGTAGCAAACCATAGGGACGAAAATTGACATTAACTCCTTGAAAAAAGTTAGAAAGAGAAAAAAGAAAAAAAAAAAAAAAACATAAAACCCAATAATAATTATTATTCATCTTTCTTTTCAGCTTTCTCTCTCTGTATCCCATAATATAACTTCACTTTGCCAGCTCTGTTGCAGTTTCATTTCATCATTTCATCATACTCTGTTTTCAGAGCCACAATCAATCAAGATCTGAATCAAGGTCTGTGTTTCTTATTCCACTGTTCTTGGCTTCTTGCCTATGTAGATCTCTCTTTTATTAATTCAATTTTGATCTGTGAACTTGTTTTCTTTTAATTTGGATCTTAATTTGATGACCCTTAACTTTGATTGACTAATTGTTTACTTTTTTTGACTTGAATCATATTTCAAAATTGGGTCTTGAAATTCTTGATTGCTGATTGATGCAATTGATTGGATCTGTTGATATTTATAACTGTGTTATTGAGCCAATTTTTGGGATGATTAACTGATTGTTTAATAAAGTTCTGAAATTTATAAATAGGATTGATCAAGATCATATATCTGTTATAAGCAATGTGCATAATTTGAAGCAAATCTTTTTTACATCTTTTTGAGTAATTATATGATAAAATCACTCATTTAATAACATATTATCAAAGTCATAGCTGTCATTTATTTACATAAAATAATCTAGAAATATTATTATGATCAAATCACATAAACTGTATTTCATTTGAACTTTACAGCAACGCGCAATAAAGATTGCGTCACGAGACTCTTATCGTTATCTGAAGAAAATAGAAGTTTAGAACATTACACCATGTCGTCCGCTGCAAAAACTTTGGAACCAGCATTTCAAGGAGCCGGTCAGAGAGTGTATCTTTCTTGATATTATTATTACATTAATATTATTATTTATTAGTTAATTTGCATTTGTTGAATTGCCTTTGAAAAAAAATGCACTTTTTGTATCACTTAACATATTTTAGAGGGACCGAAATATGGAGAATTGAAAACTTTCAACCCGTACCATTGCCAAAATCTGATTATGGTAAATTCTACTCGGGTGACTCGTACATTGTATTGCAGGTGCTAATTATATTCAACACCTTTGTTACTGTTCCTTTATGTGCATCTCAATAAAAAAGTTTCAAAGCTTCAAATTATTCACCTTTGTAATGTATCTGTAGACTACTTCTGGCAAGGGTGGTGCATATTTGTATGACATACATTTTTGGTTGGGAAAAGATACTAGCCAGGTGGAGATAATGTTTTAAATTCATTAATTATTTTTTATATGTTATAATTGGGTAAGTTAATATTGTTTTATTTTATAATATGAATCAGGATGAAGCTGGAACAGCAGCAATAAAAACAGTTGAACTCGATGCGGTTCTTGGTGGACGTGCAGTGCAATATAGGGAACCACAGGGTCATGAATCTGATAAATTTTTATCTTATTTTAAACCATGTATTATACCACTTGAAGGGGGCGTTGCTTCCGGTTTTAAAGAAACCGAAGAGGAAGAATTTCAAACACGATTGTACACGTGCAAAGGAAAACGAGTTGTCAAGTTGAAGCAGGTGTGTGATGCCAACTGTATTTTTTAACACATTTAAAATATTAGAAAAAGTTAATTTCTAATACATGTTTTTATTCAGGTCCCGTTTTCTCGATCCACATTGAATCATGATGATGTGTTTATCTTGGACACGAAAGATAAGATTTTTCAGTTTAATGGGGCGAACTCGAATATACAAGAACGGGCTAAAGCATTGGAAGTTATTCAGTTTTTAAAGGATAAATATCATGAGGGGACGTGTGATGTTGCAATTGTTGGTAAGATATGTTGTCTGTGTGTATATACATAATTACATATATATAATTTGATTATTTCATTTATTTATGTTTTCAATTTATTGTATTTAGATGACGGAAAGCTACAAGCAGAGGGGGACTCTGGTGAATTTTGGGTTATATTTGGTGGTTTTGCTCCTATTGGCAAAAAGGTTGTAAGTGAAGATGATGTTATTCCTGAAAAGACTCCTCCGAAACTTTATTGGTATATTCCTAAACTACCCTTTATGTTTATATTTATGAATGAACTATCTATGCTAACTTGCAGTTCTTGTTTTTTTGCAGCATTAATGAAGGTCAAGTTAAGGAAGTAGATGGTGAACTTTCAAAATCTTTACTGGAAAACAACAAATGTTATTTATTGGATTGCGGTTCAGAGGTGTTTGTTTGGGTCGGGCGAGTCACACAAGTGGAAGAAAGAAAAGCTGCCATGCAGGCTGCTGAGGTAGGTCTTTGACCGGTTAAACGGGTTGGGTTGACCCGTAAACAAAGTTCTCTCATTTAATAATAGTTAATGCATTTTTATTACAATAGTAATCTTAATCTTGGGATAAAATAAATTTTGGGTGACTTTTTGCCAGTTTGACTTATCTGGCCGGTTCCTCTTTTATCTATTTTGTTGGTTTGACCTGTTTGACCAACAAATAAATAAACAAATAACCCAAACTAACTGATTTACAAGTACACGGATTGAAACTGTGATTAGGCCTGTAAACGAGCCGAACAAACATGTGCTGAGCATCTTCGTGTTCGTTCGTTTAGCTTTAACTAAACAAACGACCGAACATGAACAATTAATGAATTAAACGACCGGGGTTTTTTTGTTCGCATTCGTGCATTAAGAAAATAAACATGTTCGTGTTCGTTTATGTTAGCTCGTTAATAATATAAACGAACGGTTCACAAACGTAAAACAAACATAACTGGACATAGATTACGAACATAACTGAGCTAAAACCAGTTAAAGTAAATGTAAGCAACAATGTGTTGGGCCTAAAAGTTTATTTAAAACTAGACTAAATTTTACCAAGCCTAAAAAATTTAAATTAGTATAGTCAGAAATCTGAAGAACAAATTTAAATAAAGGTAAACTGGCAAACATAAACGAACTAACATAAACGAACATTTAGGAACATAAATGTTCATATTATTTCGTTTAACTAATTAATAAAAAAATTTGTTTATGTTCATTCGTTTATTAAATAAATGAACATAAACGAACTACCCGCCAAATGGTTCATTAAACGGTCAGTTAGTTTACAGGCAACTGTGACCTCTAATATCCATTACGCATTCTCACCTGTAAACACTTTTGTAGGAGTTCATAACAAGTCAAAATCGACCGAGGTCAACGCGTGTAACTCGGCTTATTCAAGGCTATGAAACGCATTCATTTAAGTCAAACTTTGACTCATGGCCGTCGGGTTCATCAGCACCTTCTGCTCCCGAGGAGGGTAGAGGAAAAGTAGCAGGTAAATATACTCATTTAATATAAAATTCTACAAATTTATTTTCATCGTAGGGAATAATTTATTATGTTATATTTTATGTTATAAGCTTTATTGAAGCAACAAGGTGTTGGCCTTAAAGGCCTTGCAAAAGCCTCAACTACTCCTGAAGAAGTCCCACCTTTGCTTGAAGAAAATGGAAAAATTGAGGTTTGATTATAATATATAGACAGTTTATGTAGCTCGTTTATTTTTCTGCTATAAAATTTTAATTTTATATTTATTTGTTTTTAGGTGTGGCAGATTAATGGGAGTGCTAAAACACCCGTAGCAAAGGAGGACATTGGTAAATTTTATAGTGGAGATTGCTACATTGTTCTTTACACCTACCATTCTAATGAAAAGAAAGAAGATCATTATCTGTGTTGTTGGATCGGTAAAGATAGCATTGAGGTATTTATACGTTAAACGTTAATTATTTTGAATTTTATCTTTCTTTTGCGTTCTTATAATTATAGCTCGCATCAGGAGGACCAAAACACGGCTGCTCGGCTCGCAACAACAATGTTTAACTCACTCAAAGGAAGACCGGTTCAGGTATTGTATTTATTGTTACAATGATGATAAATAATATATTTATGTATAAAAATCTATTATTTCATTTTTTTAGGGTCGAGTGTATCAAGGGAAAGAACCACCACAATTTGTTGCAATCTTTCAGCCTATGGTTGTCTTGAAGGTACTTTTGTCAAAATTTTGTGTTATTGCAAATATTATAAAAATGACAAATATTTTGTTATTAGGGCGGGTTAAGCTCTGGTTACAAGAATTACATTGCAGACAAAGGATTAAATGATGAAACATATAGTCCAGATGAAGTAGCCCTCATTCAAATATCTGGAACTTCAGTGCATAATAATAAAGCCATTCAAGTAGAACCTGTATGATACACTTTTAACTAATATTAAATTTAATCAAGGTTTATAATATGTATAAATGTTTGATCATGATTTCTTTCAGGTGGCAACCTCGTTAAATTCTTATGATTGTTTTCTTCTTCAATCTGGTTCGTCATTATTCACCTGGCATGGAAACCAAAGTGCTGTTGAGCAGCACACGCTAGCCGCTAAAATTGCTGAGTTTTTGAAGGTATGCTTTTAAGCCAGTATAATCATATTATTTTTGGTTCATATTTTTGTGTTTTTTATTTAAAAAATAAATATTATTTCAGCCTGGTGCCAACGTGAAGTTTGCGAAAGAAGGAACCGAGAACTCGTCTTTCTGGTTTGCACTTGGAGGGAAACAAGGTTACACTAGTAAAAGAGTAACACAAGAAACCGTCAGAGATCCTCATTTGTTTGCATTCTCATTCAATAAAGGAAAATTTGAGGTTGGTGCTCATTAGCTTATTTGTTATATTTCAAATTATACAAAAAGATTAAATTATGTTTTACTTGTATCACAGATTGAGGAAATCTACAATTTTTCACAAGACGACTTGTTGACGGAGGATATTTTAATATTGGATACACATGCTGAGGTGTTTGTTTGGGTTGGTCAATCCGTTGACTCCAAGGAAAAACAAAGCGCCTTTGAAGTTGGCCAGGTAGTTGTTTTACATATTTTTCTATGCTTGTTTTCCATTATTAAATATATTTATAATATAGTGAACTTTTATTTTCAGAAATACATAGAGTTTGCTGCATCTCTCGATGGACTATCCCCTTTTGTCCCCTTATACAGAGTTACCGAAGGAAATGAACCAAACTTCTTCACAACATTTTTCTCATGGGATTCTGCAAAAGCTAATGTAATATATATACACATTTATTAGTATTAAAATTTATATATTGATTTGGATTCTCGTTTAGGCTCATGGGAACTCATTCCAAAAGAAGATTTTACTAATGTTTGGGCTCGGTGGAAGCCATTCTGCAGAGGTAATAAACTCTAAAAGGAAACCATTTTGTGCACCGAGTGTTGTTCGGTTGTGGTTTATAGGACTTTGGTTTGTTTGCAGAGTCAAGATAAGTCAAACGGGACAAGTGGGCCCACACAAAGAGCTTCAGCATTGGCAGCCTTGAACTCGGCTTTTAAATCATCACCTCCAACTGCTAAGTCCTCGGCTTCTCCAAAGGCACCGGGTCGGGGTTCACAGAGAGCAGCTGCAGTTGCTGCTTTATCTTCAGTTCTCACTGCTGAAAAGAAGGGCCCGTCTGATGGTTCTCCAGCCCGACCCATTAGAAGCCCACCATCTGAAAGTGGCCCACCTGGTAGTTGTTATTTTAGCATTACCAATATTGTTAAAACTTAAAGAATTAGAACTAAAGTATCCGGTTTGCAGCCGTAGCCAAAAGTGAAGAACCTTCTGTTAGTTTGGAGAGTAATGAAGGCTTGGAAGTTACAACTGAGACATCTGAGCCCGTTCAAGAGACGAATGGAGAAGGGTCAACGACAAAGTCAACGGAAGAAAATGAGTGTGATAGCATCGACAGTCAAAGCACTTTCAGTTATGAACAACTTAAGGCTAAATCTGAGAACCCGGTTACAGGAATCGACTTTAAAAGAAGAGAGGTTCGTTTATTTAGTTTAATTTAGTTTTCAGGTTTAATTTAATGTAATAACGTTGTTGTTTTTTGTTATTTAGGCTTATTTATCAGCTGAAGAATTTGAGGCGGTGCTCGGGATGACAAAAGAAGCGTTCTACAAAATACCAAAGTGGAAGCAAGACATGATGAAGAAGAAAGTTGACCTGTTCTAGGAATTGAGAAGATTAAGGTTTATTCTTTCAATTCTTAGTTTTTTTTATTGCGTTTGTGTTTTGATGATTATAGAAGGTTAGTATGGGTTGTTTTATACATACCCCGACCGAGTAAAGAGTGATTTTTTTTGGCTCTATGTATCTTGATTGATTCTGTTATTTATATTGTTGCTTTGGTATGGTAATGTATCTGTATCTGGTTTTGACTTTTATTTTGTTTGTGGACAACGACAGTAAATGATTATGTGTTCGTATTTGGGAATTTTCACATAGTTAGCTTCCTAGATCCTACTGATAGCTTGCTATGAGTGTGACTCTATTGGGTACATTAGTTTGTTTGTCTACATATACAAGGCCAATGTTAGTACAACATTTTGTTCTTGCTAATCGTTCTTTCAATGATGACCAAAAAAAATGTATTTTGAACCCACTTTTAGACGAGTTTTGTTTAATGGTTAGCTGGTTATTTGTACCGAGTTTACAAATTGTATGTATTCAATGGAAGAGGGGAGGTGGGGTTCATACATACAATCAAATCATTGACCAAATCTAAAAGTTACAAACTTTCATCTGGCAATGTCATAAACAATGTTGTTGAGACCGGACTTGTCTGACCGGGATTTGGTCCACTGACCGGTCCGGTTCTGTGTAGTTCGCTCGGCTCCTAGTGAACCGGCCGGTCAACCGGTTCAACTGGTTTGACTGAAAAACCTGATCAGTTGAACCGGTTTACTATGAAAAAAAATAAAATTTGAAACTTTTTTTTTCCAGTCATACCCGCCATTCTTTTTGAATGTTGGTTAAAATTTGAAACATGCATATTATGTACTTGGGTTATTTAAAAAAAAAAAATCTTTTTAACCAACAATATTTCGTTGGAAATGCCATATGTCATGATGTTTGGTTGTTCACGTTGTTGGTATATGGTGTACTAATTGGTGTCCAAATATGTCCATGTATCAATGTTTAAAAGTAAAAAGTAGAAATTCAATTATATTTTTGAATGTTTGTGCAATAAATTTTGGTAAAACTTTTTTCATGTTATAAGCAATTACTAATATATATATATATATATATATATATATATATATATATATATATATATATTATATATAGAGAGTTTGGATTAAATACAAATTACATTAATGTGCTAAACGTGAGAATCAAGTAGAGTAATTATATATACAAATAGAGTAATTATGTAATTATATCATAGAGTAATTACGTAATTACCACTACTACAAAAACATGGTCTTTGAAGCGATATTTATTCTTCTCAAAAGCGGTTTCCAACCGCTTTAAAGGGAGTCGTTGTTAATAGTCCAACTTTTTAGTTAGAAGCTGTTGTGTAGTTTTTGGTAAATTAAAAGCGGTCCCGTGTTAAAAAGCGGTTTCTTACTCCACTGCTACAAACAATCAAACTTGATTATTTTATTAGGTGACATTATTTTTATTAGTGAATATTTTTATTCAGCTACTATTTTATAAGAAGAAAAAACTGCTACATTAACAAGATATACAAAAACCTGCTATGTATTAAAGGATCTATATAAATTTTTCGAATTCGACAAAATCAAAATACATAAATCTAATTTAACGTGTGACGCTTACAAACACTTTATCAAAATCCACGGCATTACGCTCACAATCGTATCATCTCTGTTCGTGAGCGTAACATATCCCGATTCTTGCCAAATCTAAAAAACAAATAAATACAGTTAGAATAACCCGAACAAACCACAATCTTATATCTAAGAACCCAACAAACCTCAACAAAATAACCCGAACAACTCGAGTAGAAAAACCCATAAACGAAAACCCATAATAAAAATCCGAAACTTTGGTTTTTTCATTTGACCTCTAAAACTGAACTCGACCCGAACTAACCCAAAAACCCCACATACCCGGAAATATTTGTTCTAAAAAATAAAATGCGAACTCTTCTTTTTCTTTTTGGTGCTCAAAAGTAAGAAAATAATTGTTTTGGTTATTCGGGCTTGGGTTAGTGCGGGTCGAGTTGTTCGGTTTTTGGGTTAGTGTGGGTCGGGTTATTCAGGCTTGGGTTAGATTTGCTTATTTTTAAATAGAGGTTTCTCATGCATTTTACCCGAATTCACGAGTATCAGTCTTACCAAACCCAGACAGTCTTTAAACGGGTTATAACATCTAATTAAACTAAAAAACTAATCTCACCAATATTGATACGAAAATCCTATAAAATAGGGATTTACTAATTAATATTTATTTTTTTAAAAGATATGAAACATATAAAATATATATATTATTTATAATTAAAAAACCGTTTTATAGTAAAAATAAAAATAAACGGGCTATAAGTCTCATCAAACCCATATAGCTTTTAAATTGGATTATAACAGCTCATTTATTTCTAAAATTCTTTCATTATCAAACCATAAGTATATTATTAACTTTCATACAATAAAAAAAATAAAAAATTAAAAAATAAATAAATATTATAAAAAAATAATATAAAACAAACCCGTAATACGGAAGATAAATCAAGTGTGTGTATATATATACATATAAATTTTTTTACATATACAAATGAGTTTTTTTACAAATGTAAAACTCATGATTTTTCAGTCATCTATTTTCTTTTGTTTTCACAGTAAACCTCCTTTCTTTCTCTCACTCCCACTCTCTCTCTCTCTCTCTCTCTCTATATATATATATATGGAAGAGATATTTTAAAAACTTGATTAGTTTTAATAACTTTAAGAACTCAATTTTGGATCACACATTTAATTAAATGATATGAAACATGTGCCTGAGATTAAATTTGATTAAAAAATGAATCAGGAGAGAGAATAAATATTTTGATGGTTACACAAGTTTAAATGTTAGCTATACATTTGTAAAAAGTCGATTCGGTGTGTAAAAAAATACTGTAATTTTTTGTACATTACTTACACTTACGTATTACACATGTGTAAAAAATTTCAAAAAAAAAAATTGTAACGTTGAGTTCTTAAAACTCAAAGCGGTTCTCAAAAGAAATCAATCATATATATATATATATATATATATATATAGAGAGAGAGAAATAGAAAGGGAAGGAGGGAGAGGGATAGAGTAAGGTTAACGTACAATAACTCTTAATGTACAAAAGCGTACGCTGATTACGCTCAAGCCAAAAATACAAAAAAAATGCTCAAAGCCAAAATACAAAAACACTCAAGAAAAATCATAATACGCTCAAAACGGGTTTCGTGAAGAAAAGTAAAAAAAAAATGATCGATTAACGATCCAAATCTGGCTTTTTCTGTGAATCGATGATTAATTGGTTTTGCATTGATGTGTGATTTCAAAGATCAATTTCGTGAATATATGTATTTTTGTATGTTAAGAATTATTGTATTTTATCATTTATATATTTATACATACCATATATATATATATATGTTTGATTTCTTTTGAGAACCACTTTGAGTATTAATTACTCGAAGGAACTCACCGTAACAAATATGTTTTATGAATTTGTTTTTATATATATGTAATACGTAAGTGTAAGTAACGTAAACAAATTACAGTATTTTTCACATACCGAATCGACTTATTACACATGTGTAACTAACATTTAAACTTGTGTAATCATCAAAAATATTTATTCTCTCTCTCCTGATTGATTTTTTAATCAGATTTATTCTCAGCCACATATTTCATACTCATTTAATTAAATGTGTGGTTCAGTTGCAGTACGAGTCTTTCATTCATCTCCTGCCCTTTATAGTCGTAATCGCTAGAAACTCTATATCATTGGCAATTAATTGGCATTGACGTAATCTTCTAGAGAATGTTTGCTATCCTGAACTATTTTTGTCTTTTCTAAATGATAAAAAAAAAATAGGGTCAAAAGAAAATGCTATTTTGGAATTTTATCAACAATTTGCTTGTGTAGAGGGAGATCCGGTATTTTCTGAATCCTTATCTTATATTGAGTTCTTATAACTCATCAAGGTTTTCAAAATATCTCTCCCATATATATATATATATATATATATATACACACACACACACACACACATAGGATTGATTTCTTTTAATAACCGTTTTGAGTTTTAAAAACTCGAAAGAACTCAACGTAACAACTTTTTTTTTGAATTTTTTTACACATGTGTAATACGTAAGTGTAAGTAATGTACAAAAAATTACCGTAATTTTTTACACACCGAATCGACCTTTTACACATGTGTAACTAAAGTTTAAACCTGTGTAATCAACAAAAATCTTTATTCTCTCTCCTGATTCTTTTTTTAATCAATTTAATCTCAGCCACATATTTTAACTCATTTAATTAAATGTGTCGTCCAAAATTGAATTCTTGAAGTTTTACAACTCATCAAGTTCTCAAAATATCCTCCTATATATATATATATATAGGTTTAAGTTCAAGAGAAAAATGATATTATTGCAAGAAATGTGAGAAATGAATATGGGCAACTAGTTTTGTTTTAAGTTTTAAATGCTTAAAAATAAATAAAAAGATGTAAATACAACAATAAATGTACCCTCTCTCTCTCCAATTAATACAACTAATATAACAATAATAAATCTCTCTCTAACTAATATATCTAATTAATTTAACTATAATAATTAAAAAGATAAAAATACTACTTTAATTTTGTTTTTTATTTACACAATCTTCATTTTATTCAACATAAATACAATTTATTCATATAATAATATTTCTTTATATCAAAAAAATAATTTCAACTCAATATATTAGCATATATCAACGTATTTTTTAGTACTAAATATCAAAACATAATATATATTTTTTTCCAATTGGTATGGCTATAAAAATTATTGTCATAAATAATAATAAAAAAATATCATACAAATGTGTTCATTAAATGTAAACAATAAATATACAATATACACAAAGATATATAGCATACACTTGTTGTGAGCAATAAAAACGTACAACATATAAAAAGCATATAACTTACATATGTAATTCCACATCAACAATTATATAAACTACACAAAGATACACATACCCTACATGTAGCATCTGCCCCGATCCGACCCGACCCAGGTACCCGTTTCTCTGACCCGATCTCTTTCTTTTATGATTTAATATTTATACTTATATTTTACTTTTAATAATAATATATATATTTTCCTTCCCGCCTCTTTCTCTCTCTTTCTTTCCGCCGTCCCGTCCCTCTCCTTCTCTCTTTCCGCCTTCTTTTCCCTCTTGTCGCCGTCCCGCCCTTACGCCTTGTTTCCCTCTTTTTCTTCTAACCCTTTGCTTGTCCTTTGTTCCTTCCCGCCTAAGGTTGTCTGCGCAGCTCCACGCGCCAGACCCCTTACAAGGAATCCTGCGTGAAGACCACCTGTTTCAGCGATACGCGAGACGAACTCTTCTCGCAGCGCGCTAAGAATTGTAATTCTTCTCGCAGCGCGCTAAGAACGGTAGTTCTTCCCACGACGCGCTAAGGATTTGTAGTTCTTCTCGCAGCGCGCTAAGAATCGTAGTTCATCCTTCGACGCGCGAAGAATTATAGTTCTTCCCGCGGCGCGCTAGGAATTTTAGTTCCTCCCGCGGCGCGCTAAGAAATGTGATTCTTCCCGCGGCGCGCTTAGAAATGTAGTTCTTTCCGCGACGCGTTAAGGTTGTTTCTGTCTGCCTTCGCGCTCGAGCTCTCTTGACCTTCTGTGTCTGCCTTCGCGCTCGAGCTTTCTCGCGCTGAACCCTTTGAGTTTTCTTCTGTTTAATCTAGCCGTTTACTTTTGTGTTGTCTTATCTTTTGTGCTGTTGACCTAATCTGCTTTATGTCTGAAAAGTTACTTTCGGCGCAGCATGCGCACCAACCCCATTGGTTGGCAGAAAAAGTGACTGACATTATCTTTTGAGATCTGCTTTTTCCTTGCTTGACCAATACCTTTATCTGAACTGCCCATGCCTTTTTACTGTTCCCTGTCAGCTTTTTCTCTTTTTCCCTGCTGCCATATCTTTTGATATCTTTTGCTTTTGGAATCTTTTGCTTTTTGAGATCTTTTCCCTTTTTTCTAGGGATTGTGTTCCCTAGGGTTTCTCTATAAATAATAGTGTTATTTTTCCTAACACTACACACACAAAACACTTAATCTCTCCTGTTCTCCTTGCTCTCTCTGCCGCCTCCCTCTCTGCCTCCGTCTTCCTCCCTGTTCTGTCCTGCTTTTCCGGTAATATATATATATATATATATAATAATTTACTTATGCTAACTTATATCAAGACTTAAAACCGATCATTAAAACAATAATCTTATTTATAGGTTAACTTGTGCTTGTTTAAAGTTGGTTCTTGCTTTATCTTACACCGCATCGTTTATCAAGTGAGTAATCTCGTACCTAGTCCCTTTTTATTTTTAATGTTTTGGGATGTTCATGTGTTCATACAAACTTAGAGTCTTAAACTTGTTTATGAACTTTAGTCGCGCAGTATCCCATGTGTTGAGGACGTAGACTTGGCTGTTTATTTGTATGTGTGGATCATTAACCGTCTTGTCGGTCTATTCCGCAGTTCTCATGGTACCATTAGATGAACACGGGAGAACTATCGTTTATGATTTTCTCTTTTGTTTGCACATGCACAGTTTGTTTTGTTTGTGAGCTCAATTGTGAGCACTGGCAGTCTATGAATCTTAGAGTTGGTCCCGATCAGATTACACCCTTGTTGAAAACCAGACATACACATGTTGCGCGCAGATTTATTGTTATCTATGTATTGTATTAAACTTGATTTCTCACCAACACGCAAGTGTTTGACGTTTATTTTAACACATGTTCAGGTTTGCAGTAGCTGTTTTGGAGCTTGTGGACACATAGGAAGTTTTCTTTATTTTGGACCTAGATTAAAATGTATCAAGACAAGTTTTTGCTGTTCGAATATTATGATTTATAATATATTGATTTATGATGATTTATGTTATCTTATGTCTACTTTGCGCGTGCGCGAATGAATGTATTTATTAAATATTGACACCCAATAGTGTCACGAGTAATGAAACAATATGTGGCGCCCCGATGTATAATCCGCCTTTGGTCGGGGTGTTACAGATTGGTATCAGAGCTCGTTGACTTTAGGATAGGTGGTTAGACGTAACGGCCTAGAATACCTAAGAGTCCCTTCTCGCGCATGAGAGAAATCTCATGTTTGCGCGCTTATTGTTAATTACTCGTTATTTATGAATATGCTCGCGCCTGCGCAGTATATGATTTTATGTTTTATTCCGCGATATTTCGATTTTTGTTGAATTTCGATTTTTATTGATTTTACTTACATATTCGTTTGTTGGATTTGAAAATCCGAAAAGTCATGGTGATACATGAATAGTTGATTTTCAATTTCCATTTACGATTATGTTCTGAGGTTGGAGACTTGAAAAGTCATGGTGATACATGAATTGTCAACCTCCAATACTCATTTTCTTGTATATTTTATATTGAAGATTGAAAAGTCATGGTGATACATGAATCGTCAATCTCCAATACTCGTTTGCTCGTATATTTTAAATTGGGAATTCGGAAAGTCATGGTGATACATGAATTGTCGATTCTTGATTCGAATTTGTTACCTTTATTAAGTCTGCATTTAGGGTCATTTATTTTACTTTAACTTTTGACAGTAACTGGCTCCGCGAAACCAAGCTTTTCGAGGTTATACTTTGCGCTAAAACCAAGATATTAACTAAAAATTAAAACTTTTATAGAATGCCTCCGCTATCAGCTCGCCATCTCAAGAAGAAAGAAGCCGCGCGCAGACGTTCGCTGCAACGTTCTCAGGAAATGGCCGCTGCAATAGCCCAAGCCTTAAACCAAAACAATGCTAACACCTCTGGTTACAACATTAAGTCCTTTAACGCGGGTAACCCTCCAAAGTTCACAGGTCTTGAAGGAGCCACCGTGATGCTCCAGTGGCTTGAGAAAATAGAAAACACTTTCCTCCACACCCAA
The DNA here is from genome assembly GCF_021521415.1 of Bidens hawaiensis. Lineage (NCBI taxonomy): Eukaryota > Viridiplantae > Streptophyta > Magnoliopsida > Asterales > Asteraceae > Bidens > Bidens hawaiensis. The sequence goes on along the minus strand of NW_027491347.1, from coordinate 797,665 downwards.
TGCCCCTCAGACAGACGAACCCTGTATGCTTCCAGTGTCCTGGAATCTAGAGCGCTTACATGGTGGAATGGAGTAGCTCATGCGCGTGGCGCAGAAGCTGCTTCTAGCATGCTCTGGGAGGAATTCAAAGAAATTCTGACGCGAGAATTCTGCCCTCCCAACGAAGTTAAGCGCCTGGAGGAAGAATTTTGGAATCTTAAGCAATACAGTGGCGAAGCGCGCGAGTACGCGACGCGCTTCCATGAACTAAGCCTGCTTGTCCCTCACCTTGTTACCCCTTCCCGCCGAGCCATAGAGAAATTCCTTGGGGGTCTCCCCATGGAAATTCAAGATTCTGTATGGGCTAGAAACCCAGTTACCCTCTCTGACGCCATCGAGTTGGCCGCTGTGCTCAGCGACAACCATGTCAGAGCAGGAACCCTGTTCCTGCGGGGATCTGAGAAGACCAAACTCACCAAGACTGTCCCTGAACCAACAGAAACCAAACCTGAACCTCACACCATAACAACCAGAAACGTAGGCGCAGACAAGTCTACGCGCTTACCAGCCCGCCCATTGTCCAGCAACCCATCTACCAACCCCCAGTTTACGCGCCTAACCCTCTGTCAGCTTACCCAACACCTCCTGTAGCCCACAACTATGCCTTAACCAATCCAGCACTCCCTGCCCCGCCAACTAAGAAACCTTACACAGGAAACCACCCCTTCTGCCCAACCTGTAGACTCCACCACCCACCTCAAGTCCCATGTCGACTTTGTAACCGATGTGGCCGCGCTGGTCACCTTGCAGAAAACTGTAGAGTCCTTCCCGCCAATCCAATTGCGCCAACACCACCAGTCTACCCGCAAAACCCTCAACCAACCTACCAAAACCCACGACCTAGATCGTGCTTTAACTGCGGTGATCCCAGTCATTTCCGGAACGCGTGCCCGAGACTACAAGTGCAAATCACACAAGCGAATCCGGTAAACCAGATTTCAAACCAAGTAACGCGTGGACGAGCTTTTAACATAACCGCGCACCAAGCGCAAGCGAATAATGACGTAGTTAATGGTACATTTTTGCTTAACGGAAATTATGCTTCTATACTTTTTGATACTGGCGCCGATCGAAGTTTTATCTCTCGCGCCTTTGAGCAGAAGCTTGCGCGACCGCGCGATAACTTAAAAGAAGATTTTTCAGTTGAATTGGCTAATGGTGAAACTATTTTAATTAACTCTGTGATTAAAGATTGCACGCTTAACCTTAACGAAAACGATTTTCTGATCGACCTCATCCCCATGCCTCTTGGGAGCTTTGATGTTATCATTGGTATGGACTGGCTCTCGAAGAATCGCGCCGAAGTTATTTGTGCCAAGAAGATGATTCGCATACCTCGAGAAAATGGTGATCTTCATATCTACGGCGAAAAACCCTCCAGTGGTCTTAAGCTTATGTCTTGCGCCGAAGCCCGAAGGCTCATGCGGAAAAGGTGTATTGCATTCTTAGCCCATGTGGTTAAACCTGCTGAAGAAAAGAAGCTTCGCGATATCCCTGTTGTGCGTGATTTCCCTGAAATTTTTCCTGATGATCTTCCTGGTATCCCTCCCGCTCGTGAAGTCGAGTTCCGTATTGATCTTGTCCCTGGTGCTTCCCCCGTAGCTAAATCTCCTTACCGTCTTGCGCCCGCTGAGATGCAAGAATTGGCAAGCCAACTTCAAGAGTTGACTGCTAAAGGATTCATCCGCCCTAGCTCTTCGCCCTGGGGTGCTCCGGTGTTGTTCGTTAAATAGAAAGATGGATCGTTTCGCATGTGTATTGATTACCGCGAGTTGAACAAACTCACCATTAAAAACCGGTATCCCTTACCACGTATTGACGACCTCTTTGATCAACTCCAAGGTGCCTCTTGTTTTTCCAAGATTGATCTCCGCTCTGGCTATCACCAGTTGCGCATCCGCGATGAAGATGTTCCGAAGACTGCTTTTCGAACTCGTTATGGCCATTTTGAATTCTTGGTCATGTCCTTCGGTTTAACCAACGCACCCGCCGTTTTCATGGATCTAATGAATCGGGTGTGTAGGCCTTTCTTGGATAAATTCGTGATTGTGTTTATCGATGATGTTCTGGTGTATTCTAAGACCAAGGCCGAGCATGAACAACATCTTCGGTTGGTGTTGCAAAAGCTTCGAACCGAGCAGCTCTATGCTAAGCTTTCCAAGTGTGAATTCTGGTCTGATGAAGTACAGTTTCTTGGCCATGTTGTGAACAAGATGGGTATTCATGTCGACCCATCCAAAATTGAAGCAATCAAGAACTGGATTACGCCATCCTCTGCTTCCGAGATCCGTTCCTTTCTGGGCTTAGCTGGTTATTACCGGCGTTTCATTTCAAACTTCTCAAAGATCGCTTTGCCTTTAACAGCTCTAACGCACAAAGGTAAACCGTATATTTGGGGCTCGAAGCAAGAAGAAGCCTTTCTATCGCTCAAGCGATTGTTGTGTGAAGCTCCTGTTCTTGCGCTACCTGAGGGTAATGATGATTTTGTCGTGTATTGCGATGCATCCAACCAAGGTCTCGGTTGTGTTCTTATGCAACGAGGCAAGGTTATCGCTTACGCATCAAGGCAACTCAAGATTCACGAAAAGAATTATACAACTCACGACCTCGAACTTGGTGCAGTTGTTTTTGCCTTGAAAATCTGGAGACACTACCTTTATGGTACTAAGTGCATCCTTTACACTGACCATAAAAGCCTTCAGCATATCTTTGATCAAAAGGAACTCAACATGAGGCAACGCCGATGGAACGAACTCATCAGCGATTACGATTGTGAGATCCGGTATCATCCTGGTAAGGCTAATGTGGTAGCCGATGCGCTCAGCCGAAAACCCTGCCAGCTTAACTGTATCTTGCCGCGCACCCAGCTTCACTTCGCGCCGATTCAAAGCAACCTTGAATCGCGTATTCGTGGCGCGCAGCGCGCATCCATCAGTAATGGTAACCTTCGCGCCGAGTTAGCGTGTGGCGCGGAAGCGCATTTTGTCCCTAATCTGAGTGGAATTCTCTGCTATCTCAATCGCATCTGGATTCCCTTTGATGAGAATCTTCGCGCTGATATCCTGAGTGAAGCGCACAAATCTCGATATTCTATTCATCCCGGCGCTGATAAGATGTACACGGATTTGCGCATAACTTATTGGTGGCCCGGTATGAAGAAGGATATTGCTATGTTCGTAGCTAAATGCCTGACTTGTTCTAAGGTAAAAGCTGAACACCAACGCCCATCTGGTTTGCTCGAACAACCAGAAATTCCTACGTGGAAATGGGAATGTGTAGCGATGGACTTTATTACCAAGTTACCTTTGACAGCAAGCAAACATGATAGCATTTGGGTAATAGTGGATCGTTTGACTAAGTCTGCTCACTTTCTGCCCATTCGTGAAAACTACCGTGTTGAGCAACTCGCGCAGCTTTATGTCAAGGAAATTGTCTGCCGCCATGGCACTCCTTTGAGCATCATATCCGATCGCGATGGCCGTTTTATATCCCGCTTTTGGAAATCTCTCCAATCTGCGCTAGGAACTCGCTTGGACATGAGTACGGCATATCATCCTCAGACTGACGGTCAGTCTGAGCGAACTATTCAAACTCTTGAGGATATGCTCCGATCTTGTGTTCTTGATTTTGGAGGTAATTGGGATTCGCACCTGCCTTTGATCGAGTTTTCTTATAATAACAGCTATCATTCCAGTATCGGTATGGCCCCATTTGAAGCACTTTACGGTGGTAAGTGCCGCTCCCCGATTTGTTGGAACGAAGTGGGAGAAGCTCAAATCACAGGACCCGAACTGGTTCAAGAGACAACCGATAAAATCGCCAAGATCCGTGATCATCTGCTGACTGCCCGAAGCCGACAGAAGAGTTACGCAGATCGTAGGCGGAAGCCTCTCGAATTTCAAGTTGGTGATCTTGTTCTCCTCAAGGTGTCGCCCTGGAAAGGTGTTGTCCGCTTTGGGAAGAAAGGTAAGCTTGCTCCTCGTTATGTTGGTCCATTCAAGATTCTCGCGCGTGTAGGAAAAGTTGCCTACAGACTTGACCTGCCGCCCGCGCTCAGTAATGTGCATCCAACGTTCCATGTATCCAATCTCAAGAAGTGTTTAGCTGACGAGAACCTTCACATTCCACTTGATGAAGTTCAAGATGATGAAACTATGCATTTCGTTGAGAAGCCTGTTGAGATTATGGATCGCGAGGTAAAGCAAACCAAGCGCAGTCGTATCCCTATCGTGAAAGTTCGCTGGGAGTCCAAGCGCGGAGCCGAGTTTACATGTGAAAGGGAAGATCAGATGAAGATCAAGTACCCGCACCTGTTCTCTGCGCAACCTACTTCGAGATAAATTTCGGGACGAAATTTCTTAAAGTAGGGGAGACTGTAGCATCTGCCCGATCCGACCCGACCCAGGTACCCGTTTCTCTGACCCGATCTCTTTCTTTTATGATTTAATATTTATACTTATATTTTACTTTTAATAATAATATATATATTTTCCTTCCCGCCTCTTTCTCTCTCTTTCTTTCCGCCGTCCCGTCCCTCTCCTTCTCTCTTTCCGCCTTCTTTTCCCTCTTGTCGCCGTCCCGCCCTTACGCCTTGTTTCCCTCTTTTTCTTCTAACCCTTTGCTTGTCCTTTGTTCCTTCCCGCCTAAGGTTGTCTGCGCAGCTCCACGCGCCAGACCCCTTACAAGGAATCCTGCGTGAAGACCACCTGTTTCAGCGATACGCGAGACGAACTCTTCTCGCAGCGCGCTAAGAATTGTAATTCTTCTCGCAGCGCGCTAAGAACGGTAGTTCTTCCCGCGACGCGCTAAGGATTTGTAGTTCTTCTCGCAGCGCGCTAAGAATCGTAGTTCATCCCTCGACGCGCGAAGAATTATAGTTCTTCCCGCGGCGCGCTAGGAATTTTAGTTCCTCCCGCGGCGCGCTAAGAAATGTGATTCTTCCCGCGGCGCGCTTAGAAATGTAGTTCTTTCCGCGACGCGTTAAGGTTGTTTCTGTCTGCCTTCGCGCTCGAGCTCTCTTGACCTTCTGTGTCTGCCTTCGCGCTCGAGCTTTCTCGCGCTGAACCCTTTGAGTTTTCTTCTGTTTAATCTAGCCGTTTACTTTTGTGTTGTCTTATCTTTTGTGCTGTTGACCTAATCTGCTTTATGTCTGAAAAGTTACTTTCGGCGCAGCATGCGCACCAACCCCATTGGTTGGCAGAAAAAGTGACTGACATTATCTTTTGAGATCTGCTTTTTCCTTGCTTGACCAGTACCTTTATCTGAACTGCCCATGCCTTTTTACTGTTCCCTGTCAGCTTTTTCTCTTTTTCCCTGCTGCCATATCTTTTGATATCTTTTGCTTTTGGAATCTTTTGCTTTTTGAGATCTTTTCCCCTTTTTCTAGGGATTGTGTTCCCTAGGGTTTCTCTATAAATAATAGTATTATTTTTCCTAACACTACACACACAAAACACTTAATCTCTCCTGTTCTCCTTGCTCTCTCTGCCGCCTCCCTCTCTGCCTCCGTCTTCCTCCCTGTTCTGTCCTGCTTTTCCGGTAATATATATATATATATATATATATAATAATTTACTTATGCTAACTTATATCAAGACTTAAAACCGATCATTAAAACAATAATCTTATTTATAGGTTAACTTGTGCTTGTTTAAAGTTGGTTCTTGCTTTATCTTACACCGCATCGTTTATCAAGTGAGTAATCTCGTACCTAGTCCCTTTTTATTTTTAATGTTTTGGGATGTTCATGTGTTCATACAAACTTAGAGTCTTAAACTTGTTTATGAACTTTAGTCGCGCAGTATCCCATGTGTTGAGGACGTAGACTTGGCTGTTTATTTGTATGTGTGGATCATTAACCGTCTTGTCGGTCTATTCCGCAGTTCTCATGGTACCATTAGATGAACACGGGAGAACTATCGTTTATGATTTTCTCTTTTGTTTGCACATGCACAGTTTGTTTTGTTTGTGAGCTCAATTGTGAGCACTGGCAGTCTATGAATCTTAGAGTTGGTCCCGATCAGATTACACCCTTGTTGAAAACCAGACATACACATGTTGCGCGCAGATTTATTGTTATCTATGTATTGTATTAAACTTGATTTCTCACCAACACGCAAGTGTTTGACGTTTATTTTAACACATGTTCAGGTTTGCAGTAGCTGTTTTGGAGCTTGTGGACACATAGGAAGTTTTCTTTATTTTGGACCTAGATTAAAATGTATCAAGACAAGTTTTTGCTGTTCGAATATTATGATTTATAATATATTGATTTATGATGATTTATGTTATCTTATGTCTACTTTGCGCGTGCGCGAATGAATGTATTTATTAAATATTGACACCCAATAGTGTCACGAGTAATGAAACAATATGTGGCGCCCCGATGTATAATCCGCCTTTGGTCGGGGTGTTACACTACACATGCATAGGTCATATGTTTTTCGTATGTAAGCTATATTATTTCTTATTCTTAAAACAAGTGTAGGTTATATGTTTTTGTGTAGGTTGTATTTATTATTGACATTTAATACAAACATGAGTAAGATAGTTTTTTGTATTATTCATCACAATATAACTACGATTTGATGGATATTGATATGTTGAGTTTGAAGAAATTGGTTTTGAAAAGAAATTAACGTATGAATAAATTATATTTGTGTAGGATAAAATTTTCGTGTATAGGTTATATGTTTTTTGTGTGTAGGTTAAATGTTTCGTGTGCGTGTTCATTTTATTGATGATGGATTTTGTGTGTAGGTTAAATGTTTTTCGTGTGTAGGTTATATGTTGTATTATTCTTAGAAAAAGTGTAAATTATACGTTTTTGTGTAGGTTGTATGTTTTTTGTTGATATCTAATGCAAATACATGTAAAATAATTTTTTGGTATTATTCATCATAATGTAAGTATGTATTGATAAATATTAATATATTGAATTGGAAGAAATTACTTTTGGATAGAAAGAAATTTTAATTTATGAATAAATTATACTTGTGTAAAATAAAAATTTAAGAAACAAATAGTAAGTTATAAAAATAAATGAGTTCTTAATATTTTCTAATTATAATAGTTTAATTAGTTATATTAATTAAATAGATAAGTATTATGGTTTATTAGTTATATTAATTGCAGAAAGAGAATAATTAATATTTTCTTTATTTAGCTTTAAACATTTAAAATTTAAAACAAAACTATTGGTCCATATTTATTTATTACATTTCTTGCAATAATATCATTTCTCTCTTGAACCATCCCCACATATATATATATATATATATATATATATATATATATATATATATATATAGGGGAGAGATAGTTTGAAAACCTGATGAGTTGTAAGAACTTTAAGAACTCAATTTTGGACCACACATTTAATTAAATGATATGAAATATGTGGTTGAAATTAAAAAATGAAACATGAGAAAGAATAAGTATTTTTGATGATTACACAAGTTTAAATATTAGTTACATATGTATAATAAGTTGATTCGGTGTGTAAAAAAATACTGTATTTTTTGTGCATTACTTACACTTACGTATTACACATGTATAAAAAAAATTCAAAAAAAAAAAATTGTACGTTGAGATCTTTCGAATTCTTAAAACTCAAAGCGGTTCTCAAAAGAAATCAATCATATATATATATATATATATATATAGGGTATGTATAAAATGAAAACCTATTTGAGTTTAGAAAACCCGTAAAAACCTTATGTAACGTTGCTTTTTTATAAACATGTAATATATATTGTTACATTTAATACAAAACATCGAAACATAATAAATAAATGCTTCATGGTTTTTTTACATCTTTTATTTATAATTTTTTTAACATATATTTTTGGAGACAGAAAAGTTAAATTTACTTTTACATTATTTAACTTTAACTATGGACCAAAATTTTATAATTTAATTAAAAATATGTAGTTGAGAATGGGTTTTTAAAATGTTCTCAACTGAAATAGGTTTTTATTTTATCTTATATATATATATATACGGAGAGAGAGAGAGAGGACAATTTGAATATTGTGTTCTCAACTCTTTTTTTTCAATCTAGAGTACTCACTTAATTTTAGTCACCCTTAAAATTAAAATAACTTTTACCTTATAAATGACGTTAGATTTTAATTTGTTGAGCATGTTTAACAAATTTCCTATTTAAAACCAAATCAAATCGAGCCGAGTCAAGCTAGCTTTGTTTAAAGTCGAATTAAACCCGAACTCAAGTTTTTAACTCAATTTCAAATCCGAGCCAAGCTCGAGCTCGTATATTTAAATCGGTTTCAAAATTGAGCCAACCAAGCCGAGCACGAACTTGACTTTGCTCGGCTAGGCTCGTGAAATGAGGTTGTCATTGGCAATAACGACATCCCCTTTTGTGAAACATAGTCAAGGTTTTGCCCTCTTGTGATCCATGCAATATTTTGTGGTACCAACAGATAAAAAGTTGATGAATTTCCCATGGCTTATAATTCTACCATATCCATTTTTATAAGTTCAGGCAGAACTGAATCAAATATTAATTCTGTTAATAAAAATGCTGGCCTTCTTTGCTTCCCGCTTCGTGATGAATCCTACAAAATCCTACTAGATCACGTTCATAGAGGAGATTATGAACACTTTGATCAAATCAGATTTGATAAAGGGTTCTACATACATTCTAGTCATAATCACCCATTACTCCTTATCAATTCACCACATACAAGTGTCTTAGGAACTCTTCACAACCCAACGAAGAGGATTAAGTTACTATGCGATGGATGTTTAAGACCGATTATTACAACACCATATTATGTGTGCAATCAAGTTGTTTCTGGTTGCAACTTTTATTTGCACGAATGGTGCACCAGACTACCTAGTGAATTAAAAAACCATCCAGGCCACCCACAACATACGCTTGTTCTCTTTCATTGCTTCCCACCAAGTGACTTAGCCAAACTAGGTTTTGAGTGTGGTGTATGTAGATTATGTTGCAATGGATTTGGATATGATTGTTCCGATTGTGATTATCGAGTTGACGTGCATTGTGGATTTATGCCTAAAGCAATTGTGCATGAGGGACACCCAAAGCACATACTTGTAAGGACACGTCAAACCTTTTTCGGGGGGGGGGGGGGGTATTGTGATGGTTGTGGTGTTTCCGTTTCTGGATTCGAGTTAGGATTTAGTTGTCGTGTTTGTGATTTCTACCTGGATATCCTATGTGCTTTGCATTTGCTCAAAAAAATTAGGAACATGTATGACACCCCCCCCCCCCCCCCCCCCCTAATGCTAAGTTACAAACCAATTGAGGATCACAAGAGCGACTACTTTTGTGAAGTTTGTGAGGAGGAACTTATTCCTGAAGCATGGTTCTATCATTGTCACAAGTGTAGCCAGTCAATTCATCCTGCTTGTGGTCCGCTAATACTCCGATCTGAACAAGGTATCAATTCTGTCAATAATCGGGAAGGTGTATATAAATTTCTTAATATGAAGTTTGGGGGCTTAATTCATCTTCCCGAGCACCAACATTTTTTATCATTATTTGCTGGGACTATAAGCGACATTTGTAGTATTTGTAAAGGTGAATTGCAATCCTTATTGATCTTCAAGTGCCTTACATGTAAACTTGCTTTTCACGTCACTTGTGTCATGAAAGACAGAAAATTAAAAGTGTCCGACCTTGGGGTGAAAGAAGAACTACCTTATAGATTTCTCCTTGGACCAAGAGATGAGGTCAAAGATGATAAAACTGCAGCCACTATAACTTTCTATCCAACTGAAGCCACGAGACCCATCACACATAAAATTGGGGACTACAAAGCTTTCGATGAATCATCTTAAATCATGAAATTGTTATGAGTCACTTAATAATTAATTAGTTAGTTTATTTTTACTAAAACACTATATTCTAGTTCCTAGGGATGTTTAATTTTTGTATCACAACAAATGCTTACATTTTTTTAATATGAAATAATTTCATTTGGGTAAACTTTAGACTTTTAATTTAAGTATAATATGAGTTGATTTGGGTTGAATGCAACATGAATGGGCTGGGGATGAATAATGTTACTAAAAACCGATAGTTTACTTTATATCGGATTTAATTTAAAACTGTTACAACCGTTTGAATTGAAATGTCCTGAGAGTTTCATCGGGTTGAATAATTAACCTTGTAAATTCATATAAATACTATTTAAACTTAAGAAATAACCCAAAAGTACATTAATAAGCATCAAACTTGAACCAAATATCACACATGAACAATGGTCGTGTCAGATAGAAAGTTTGTACCTTGTATACGAAATTGGTCAATTACAAAAGATTTAAATAAACGAACATTGGATTTACATGATACAAAATTGGTTAATTAACGAACTGTCTTTTATTGTGTTTACTCGTTTCAGTTTTATCCCGTTATGTTAAAAGTCATTTTTAAAAAATATGGACCACAAAAAATATCAAAAATCTCTTAGTTTTAATTTGTCGGTTTAAATCGGTATTTAAAAAAGACGGCGGTATGATGCTTTGCAAACCGTCCAAAATATCGGGCTATATATACCAGTTGCCTTACGAAAATCCGGTATAAATGGTTCAACCGGCCGGTACGTACCGGTATTTAAAACATCTCTCTCTCTCTCTCTCTCTCTCTCTATATATATATATATATAAACGAAAGCTTTATAAGCTCTCTGGTTGCTCTCTACATTCTCTCAAGCTACCGGATTGCATTATTTGTAAATGGAGGTTTCTCATGCATTTGACCCGAATTCACGGGTATGAGTCTCACCAAACCCAGATATTCTTTAAACGGGTTATAATATCTCATTAAATTAAAAAATACACCAAATATTTGATGTGAAATTCCTATAAAATAGGGATATACTAAAATTAATATATGATTTCTTTAAAAAAAGATACATATTATTTATAATTTTAAAAAAATGTTATAGTAAAAAAATAAACGGGTCATAGGTCCCATTAAACCCAAATAGTTTTTAAATCGGGTTATAACATTTCATGTATTTGTGAAACTCTTTCATCATCAAATACTAAGTATATTATTAACTTCTATACGATAAATAAAATTAAAATCCAAAAAATATATAAATATTATAAACGAATAATGTAAACCCCCGTAATATGGGGAATAAATGCATTTGACCCGAATTCACGGGTATGAGTCTCACCAAATCCAGATAGCCCATTAACGGGTTATAACATCTCATTAAATTAAAAATTAATCTCACAAATATTTAATATGACAATCCTATATAATAGGAATATACTAAAAATTAATATCCAATTTTTTAAAAAAAAATATTATTTAAAATTAAAAACAATTTTATAGTAAAAAAAAAATAAGTGGGCCATGGGTCTCACAAAACCTGGATAGCTTTTAAACGGGTTAAAAGATCTCATTTATTTGTGAAATCATTTCATCATTTGAAGAAACACGGATCTAATCCCCTAAGGGCTTAGATCCAATGAGTCGACAAGGTACGGGTCAAGTACAAACCGACTAACGATACGAGTTCAACCTCCCAAAGTTCAATGACAAAAGCCTGCAAAACAACCACCGTGAGCTCGTTACGGGAAGGACCGGGGGGGGGGGTCTTCCTGTAACCACCATCCGACGTGAGAATAAGTACAATTTCGGTGGAGATAAAGTACTTAAGTATTTAGAGTAGATCGTGGAGAGTGAATGAATTACCTCATGGAGATTGTGAAGTATTTATAGCCGAAAGATGTGGAAATATAATTGGCCCAGCTGTCCCTTTCTAGAAGATGCCCTTGTAATCGCCTAGACATGTGTCCTTATGTAATAGGTTGAACTATACGGCCCATGTGCATGGTTGTAACAATCTGGACACGTGTCCATATATGATAGGACGAGATAAACCTGGCCATGTGCATGATTGTAACAACCTGGCCAGGTGTCCTTTTTCTATTGGCCGAAGGGTCACGTGCTTATTAAGAAAGGATCTTGGTAAATCTTCTAGAAGAGAGTTGGTTAAATACAACTGTTCTATGACGTTGTCTTCTGGCCATCCTCATGGGTGTAAACAGTACCATGCGGATGACTTCTGAGGGCGTCTGGATCCTCCTGCACATAGTCTCTAGGATGAATTATCGTTCTTCCTTTGTCTTGAGTTATGCGGGTGATTTATATGTCCCGCGGGTGGCTTATGAAGGGGTCCCCTTTGACCCGCGGGTGATACTTGAGGATATTTGGGTATTTTTGGTACCCTACCTCTATAAGTTCCCCCTGTCCATTGTTTCTTCCGCATGAAACTTTATTCGGGTGAAATTTTGGACTTAAGATATTTTGGGGATTTTTCGAATTTGCAAGTTGTTGTGGAGATATTTTCTGTTTGGTGTGGATAATGATTAAAAAGTACGAAAGGACGTTTTGCAGGCTGTAAACAGTTGATGCGACGTTAATGCCGACTGTCATTGTACCCGACTGTTAAGCTTTTTACTTTTTTGGTTTTCCCGCGTGTCGTTCTGTTATTTCGTTGGACCAACTATTTCTCTCTCCACTGTTCCCATCTCATCACATTATTGCGATGAGTATAAATAGAAGTGCGAAGTAGTTAGCCTTCGTTCGAAACTTTATCGACTTGATTTCTCACTTTCTTCTCAATTTCTCTCTCGAATTCTCGATTAATCACTTTTATTTATTTTTTTCCAAAATTGCTCGGTGTTTTCCTTTACCAATAATGGCCGGAGAAAAGAAGTCGTCTTAAAGTCCAGAAAGACAACTGAACCTGGTTGTGGTTATGTTAAAGAAACTGGGGCTTAAAGTCCCTTATCCCAATCATAAATAATTGGCATAAGGGACTAGGGGACTTGAAGAGATAATTCCAGGACTGGGCCCATTATATGAGGATGAATTTAGATATGCTTGATCCTTATTTCATCCCATGACTTCGCCATCTCAACCTTATTGGGTCCAAATTTGGTAAGTTAAAATAAAAGATGGATTGTGTATTTCTATTGTAGTAGATTTAAATAGTCAAGAGAATTGGGTTAAGAGTTTTGGAAACTAAATATCATATACCTCAACCAAAATATCAAAAGAGGATCTCGTCCGAAACTGGCCCAAGGAATGGGTCTAAAAGGAATCAACCTAACCCGTATGTGATGAGAAAGATTGATCAGGACTACATTAGTCTCTTGTTCGTATCATAAAGTATAAGGACTAAGGGGCTTGTAAAGCCTGTTATGAAAATGGGTCTTCGTCTCATGAAGGGGTCCAAGTCAGGAAAGCCCAGGAGAAACCAAGATATTTGAGGAGTACTAGTTACTCTAACCAAACAGTCAACCAACCAGACAAGAAAGAGATAGGGTGAAAGAAATGCAGTTTGAAAAATATAGAAATGAAGTAAGCAGTTAGGAGAAAGACATGTGATTCGAAAGGTATCATGACATTTTGAGGGAAGCATGAAAGGCATTTTCAAAACTGTCACCAGTTTAGGTGTGGGCCCAATGATGGGCTGAAAAGATAGAAGGGGGATTGGATAATGTAATCAAAGAAAGGTAAGGATGAGCCGGATCAGGGTTTAGTCCATTTCCTTTGTCATAAGTAATAAGCATAATAGACGGAGACAACTTGAAGAGGCTACCATGGAAATGAGTCCAACAATAGCATTCTCACTCTAGTAATTATTAAGGCGATGATGAGATCGATGAAGGATGTCAGAACTGGCCTTGTGAAAAAAGTTTGAAGATAAGCAAATGTCTTCAAAAGGTACTTAGAGAAGTGATAAGCCGTTGGAGATAACGCGAAAATCGGGTCAATATAAAAAACAACATTAACGGCCACCTCCAGAGAATAAAGTTGGCGTCATGAAGGATGAATTAAAAATGTACCTGGGAACTGATATAAGTTCATTACACTCGTCATAAATAACGAGCACAATGGACTAGGGAGACTTGAAGTGGTTATCTTTGAAATGGGTTCTCCGAATGATAAGAGAAATAGGCCCAATAGTAAACACGAGCCAAAATTAAGTGAGGCTAATGTAAGGAAGCCCACAAGAGAATATTAAAATACCTCCCAAAGTAACTAAAGGAATTCAAAAGTCATATGGAGGGGGGTGGGGGGTGGGTGGGTTAAGGACTTATCCAATCGATCTAAATAAGTTGGTAGCATCAGCCCAAAAGAAAGGGTTAGAACAACACATATGCCAGTTCCTGTTATTGGAATGGATGGGGCCTAAGTAAAAGAGAACAATGGTTCCAAAAGAAGGCTCCCAGGTTGAAAATCAACATTCAATTGAAGTTTAAGGTGGATCACGCAAGAGGTCACGACAAAGGTAGAATAAATACTTGTTAAGAGTCCAATACACTCGTCATAAATAACGAGCACAATGGACTGGGGAGACTTGAAGAGCCTACCTCAGATTTGGGCTTCTTAGACGGCCCAGGCGGATGAAGAGGTTAGCATAAGGCCAGCAAAGAAAATCCATGAAGGCCCAATAAGAACAAGATAAGAAGAAGGATTTAGTCAATGAGAGATCACATCAGGAGACCCACCCACGATCACTTTTCCCTGACCAGTTGGAAGGCTCAAGGCAAGTATGTTCCTTGGACCCAATCAATATCCAAGGGGTAAAAGCCCAAGTGATGAGAACTCTGTAGGGAAGAGAAGAAACCGTACATAAAGACTACACATCTTTGATAATTAATAGATATGTGAAATGTACAAGGGGCCTCCTCCTCCCCTATATATAGAGAGGATAATATTTGTAAAAGGTAGACACAAGAATAAGACTCCCCCTTTGCTTGAATACAATATTATTACCATTCTCTTTGAAGTAGAGAAATATTGTGTAAACCTTCTATGACATGAATCTAACACCATTCTCTTTAGAGCATTACTGAATCCTCTTAGTCACGAAAAATATCAACTGGGGTTCGAAGATTGGCGCCATTCGTGGGACCTTAAGCTCCGGTAAAAGGTTTCCACCTACAGCCTCTAGAGAATGGTCGATAACCATCGTCAAATCCAACACCTCCACCATTGTCTCACCAGAAAAGGTTCTTGGTATTGTCAGTCTGCTATTTCGATAGGAAAGCATTAACCCGATGTTATTTCCGTTGTTGGAACCTTTTTCTGGCTCTTTGGAATATTCCGTGAAGCCAAGATTCTTGAAATATTCTCCGGCGAGCCTTGAAAAGTCATACGTGACGACTTCTTTCAACCAGCAAGACACATACCCGCCACCCCTGCCGAATTTCACTAAAGCTAACTGCCAAGTTGTTAGTGATGGTAGGCCCGTACCCTTACCTACAAAGCATAAGATACACCGAAGAGTTGATGTTAATTGAAAAGGAAGAAAAGGACATGGAGGTCGGACACATCATGACGAGCCAAAACTAGCATAGGTCCGGTACCCATTCGGTGGGGTGGGAGAAAACAACTTCGGGTTTATACATTCACAAGCGTATCCGGAAAAGTTAGTTACGAAGCCCCTTCAACACGTTTTTAGCCCCCTCCGCGCAAGTTTCAAGTTCGTTCAGCCGATGGCATACTCGCTTCTTCATGAAACATCCCGATCTGAAGTTTATGTAAGCTTTGCACGACGTCCGTATCTACATATTTAACAACGGTCACCAGGTTCTATATCTATTAACTGCCAATACCATAATATGTTGTATGTATGTATGCATGCATGCATGTATGCTCGGGTGTTTAGACACAAAATTCTAAAATATATTTGATAAAATGGAGGGGTAAATGGTCATTTGGATTATTATAACCAATTTTTTATTTAAGTAAAAACAAAAAGTTATACTCATATAAAAGATAATGATCAAAGATAGTCATGTATTATCTTGTAAGCATAAAATAATATAGGCTATGCTTGTGTGCAATCAATTAACTAGTAGGAAATACATGTTGTTTATCCTACAAAAAAAGTTTAATAGTAAAGGGGAAAAGGATGAGGGCATCTAACTATTCCAAATTTTTAATATATAGTATTGTATACTCATGTTGTGACATAAAGCAACTTGTACACAAGTTTGTTTGACTTTTCAAACAGGTTTCACGTTTTACAAGAAAAGTAAAGTGATTGGAAGTTATGCCTTTCAAAAAGGTGATGTGATCTTATGTACTCACCTATAACATTGGTTTATCCTTTGGGTCAACTACTACCCACCCAGCTACCCTAGGCATAATTATATTTGTGACACTCATCAATTTCAGGTTAACTCCGTTAATCCGAACTCCGTTAATTCAAACTTAAGATCACACGAACCATAACGCATATCTCATTACCTTTAAACTAGGGTTTAAATGACGCATGACAATCACTACACAAGTAGTCTTTCGGAATTTCACCGAAACACACACGAGTCGACTCAAACCATTGGTGAACAAACGATGAATATTATAAACAAGTACTTGATATAATTATGTGTTACGTTTATATGTATAAATGTGTACTTGTATGCATGTCATTATATTATGGAGGTGATTTATGTTTTATGCTAGAATTATACAAAATAGAAGTTGAGGGTGCTAGTTGTAACTTGTCATTTATTTAATTAATATATAAACAACCTTAACCATAAACCCTAACCCTCTTCTCCCTCTCCCTCTACCACCTGCGACGGCAGCCCCCCTCCCCCTTGGATCGACCGATTACCACACACACACATACACATACAAGTTGTTTACAAGGTTGTTGAAGGATCCAAGGTGATAACTAGGTAAATAAGCATCATATCTAATTTATTCTATCATTTAATTGTATGATTAAACCTGTAAACATAAACCCTAAGTGTTAAATATGTTGTTTGTTGATGATTTAGGGTTACATGCATGATCATTAGTTCATAGGTTAATTGTTTATTGAGTTTTGATGAAAACTGATGCTGGACAGATTATTGAATTCGTGTTTGGACGACTGTAACTCGATGTTAATGTTATGTTTTGATGCTATTGTTGATTCTATAATATACTAGGTCGAGTCTAGTTTCTGAAAAGTCCGAGTTTGTAATTTTTGGACGTATAAAAGTCTGTTTTTATTATTTTACAAAACTGTTGTGCAAGGCTGATTTGGGAGACCTGCTGGTAGGCTGTTTTGAGACTAAGATATCTCATAAACTACAAGACCAAATGGGTCGGTTACACTTCTGGAAGAAAATACATTGAGTTAGGAACCTAACCCAATTAGTCTTGCATTAATTGAATTTTTCATTTAACGAGAATAACAAATAACATTCTGTTGCGCATGATTCTGACTGCTGTGAGTTTACTGTAATGTTTTGACCATTGTGAGAAATCTATGTGGAATAAAAATACAATAAAAATATTTCTGGAAACCTAACTCATGTGTGCTTTTGTGACGATTTTTGGTGAATTATTTGATATGTTATGATCTGTTTAATAGAGTAATCTTTCAAGTAGAAATCTGTCCTGATAGAACTAGCTGCTGAACTATATGAAAATACATGAAACGTGCTTGTTGCTAGATAATTGCCATGTTTTTGACTAAATTGCCCTTGTGGGGAATGATTTCTAGTAATGTACAATATTAATACTTGACACGTAAGTATTTGTTCACACATGTAACGTATCACCAATGTGTTTGTTGAGTCACACACAATTCACAAACGAAACACGAATCGTATCTTATGTATAGGGTATTGTGTGCCGAGTCTAGAGACTCAATAATAGTTCCAACACTTAGAAAATCTCATTCTTGTTTTAGAACGCTAGTGAGGATTTTCTGTGACGCGCATCTCTTGGTTGACTTGTTTTTAAGTTCTTCGCAAACAGTGAGTTTCACGTTTCCCCTTTTACTCTTTTAAACGCTTTTACTTGGGGGAGAATACATACTCCGAAACGCTTTAGATTTTGTTATTAGATTATATATCACTTGTAAAGGCTAAGTGGCAAACGAAACAACTAAAGTCCTTCATAACATCGAACCGTTTAATATTGGATAATAGCGAGTCACTGTTGAGTAGTACTACTGGGTTTGACAAACCCCACCCAACGCTAAACTCGACTGGAGGTCGAGCGGGTGTAATCCGGCTAACACATTTTCCATGGTCTGGATAGACATGTGGCAAGGCAATTGATAAACAGTCAGCTTCGGTGTCGAACACTTAGTAATACTTGTTTTATAGGCTAGCTACCTATAGATATATAATTGATTTAACATTATCTGGTAACGCAAACGCAAACGCAAAACACAAAACGCAAACGCAAAACGCAAACGCAAACGCTTTATTTATATAAACTTGTGAACTCACCAACCCCGTGTTGACACTTTTAGTATGTTATTCTCAGGTAGCCGAGGCGGGCGCGATGTATAGGATCATGCATTACCTTGAACTCTATCATTTTTGCAAACTTGTTTTTAAACTGTTATCAATTGGGTTTTAAGTCGTCCTGCGTGACGCAACACTTGGTTTATGATTTTACGCTTCCACACTTATTTACACTTAAATGTTTTCGTGGTTTGAAAACTTTACTTATGGTTTGATTATAACTAATGATTTCGATCCTGTTAGTTCACACCCTCTGACAATAAAACTCCGTTAGTGGATTTTGAGGGTGTGACAATATTATCAAAAAATTTTAGGGTGAGGCCCCTCCCAGGGAGCCCCCTCCAGTCAAGTCCTTTAAAAACGAAACCCTTCACAACAAACCCTCCTTCCCATACAATTTTTTCAGAATGAAGCCCCTTACCATATAATTGATTCAAAACAAAGCCCCTTACTGAACTATCTCCTCATAATGAAGTCCGTTACTAAAAAATCTCTCTAGAACAAACCCCCTTACAAAATTATTCCTTCAGAACGAGGTCCTTCACAAAACAATCTCTCCAGAACGAAGCCCCTTACTAAAAATTTCTTCAGAACAAAGCCCCTTACAAAATAATTCCCTCAAAACAAGGTCCATTACTAAACATTCCTTTATTACAAAGCTCCCTCAAAGACAAGCAAGTCATACCGGAGCCCCTTCCAAGGAGGAAGCTCCCGTCAAAACAATCCATTCATGGCGATGCTCCTTCCAAAAGAATACCTTCATTACAAACACTCCTCCCAAACAATCCATACTGAAGTCCCTGGCCATATTACAAGAATCTTTCCAAGAAGAAAATTCTCTTTTCAAGGGATGAGGCATTAAAAAATTTCCATCCAGAAAAAAATGTATATCATTTTGACAAGAGTTCTCTACAAAGGAAAACCTGTTCCAGAATTTTTCAAGAAGATTAATTTATTTCCAATGAAGGAAAAATTTGCAAAGTTCCTCTCATGGAGAAAGAGAACCTTCTAGAGCAACATCTCATATTGCAAGATTTTCCTCCAATGAAGAATAGTCCCTTTCCATGGGGCGATGTGTTTAAGAAGCCCCTTCCGTGAAGGAGAGCCTTCTATAACAACGTTTTGCATTACAAGAATTTTATTTGAAGGAGAAGAATCCCCCTCCAGGGGATGGAATGTTTCAAGGTACTTCTTTCCGTCAAATCTCCTTGCTACATCATCATCCCATACTAAAAGAGGTTTCTATAAAGAAGAGAAATCTCCGTCCAAGGGATGACATATGTGAAAGGTCAATTCAATTTAGAAGGAACCCCCTCCCCACCCCAACATGTGTCCAGGGGACTAATTTGACATTGCTTCATTGTGTCGTGGGTTTTCGTCATTGAAGTATCTTTAATAAGGTAAGAGAGACCCCATTCATCAGCTTCTATGCGTGAAGACGTATCTCATAAAGAAATAGCCATCTTAAGGAGACTTACAAGAAGAATAGTCCCCTTCCAAAGAGTGACAAATGGAAGAGAAAAAAAAGCCTCCTGTAGCAACACTTTACATTCCAAGAATTTCCCAAGGGGAAGAAACTTCCATATCCATATTATCTTTTGTAAGAAGGGTAATATACCCCTTCCATCATCATTCATGTGTAAGAATTCTAACATGTATTAAAACTAATATGTTTTTATTTTTATAACTAACAAATATAATCGGTCGATCGTTACTTATAATTCCCCCAGGTGAGATAAATCGCTCTTTAAGAGGCATAATATTTATAATTCGTCAAATGTGATAAAGCCCTCTTTAAAAGGCACACTAATTAAAATCCCCCCAGATGGGATAAAACTCTCTTTAAGAGGCACAATAAATAAAATTCCCCTAGATAGGATGAAGCACTCTTTAAGAGGCACAATATTACCCTGATGGGATAAAGCCCTCTTTAAGAGGCGCAATACTTATAATTCCCCCTGATGGGATAAAGCCCTCTTTAAGAGGCACAACACTTATAATTCTCATAGATGGGAAAATAACATCAATTCTCCTTCACAAGTGTAAAAGGAAGGCCCGACTAAGGGGTTTGGATCCATATACAAAAATAGCCCAATCCATGTGGCTCAATACTTATAATTTCCCAGAGGAAAATAGCCTCATCCATGAGGCTCTATACTTATAATTTTTCTAGAGGAAAATAACCCTATCGATAAGGCTCAATACTTATAATTATCCCAGAGGAAAATAACCCATTCTAAAAGGCTCAGAATTTACATTCCCCCAAGTGGGATATGGCCCCTTATATGAGGCTCAAGACTTATATATTTCCCACTAAATGAGACACCATATATATACACCATCCGCTAACATCTTTAACTTGATTGTTCATATTAACCGACAAGACCTTGCAGAATAAACATATAGAAAGAATTTGAATCATCATGATCAATGTCGGTGGTTTGATATATTCTCAACATATATTATCATGCTGAAATTGTTTACATCATCCTTTTATGTCTAATACTAATAAAGCAGGTATCACATGATCATTGTTAGAGCTTGTTAATTGGCTACTAACAACCTTTATAGGGTTATTCAACAAGAAAAAAGAGATTACGTACAACTAACATAGATACCCCATAAAGAAAACTTAACCTGGTTGTGGCTATGTTAATGAAATTGGGGCTTAAAGTCCCTTATCCCAATCCTAAATAATTGGCATAAGGGACTAGGGGACTTGAAGAGATAATTCCAGGACTGGGCCCATTATATGGGGATGAATTTAGATATGCTTGATCTTTATTTCATCCCATGACTTCGCCATCTCAACCTTATTGGGTCCAAATTTGGTAAGTTAAAATAGAAGATGGATCATGTATTTCTATCGTGGTAGATTTAAATTGTCAAAGAATTGGGTTAAGAGTTTTGGAAACTAAATATCATATAACTCAACCAAAATATCAAAATACGATCTCGTCCGAAACTGTCCTAAGGAATGGGTCTAAAAGGAATGAACCTAACCCGTATGTTATGAGAAAGATTGGTCAGGACTACATTAGTCTCTTGTTCGTATCATAAAGTATAAGGACTAAGGGGCTTGTAAAGCCTGTTATGAAAATGGGTCTTCGTCTCATGAAGGGGTCCAAGTCAGGAAAGCCCAGGAGAAACCAAGATATTTGAGGAGTACTAGTTACTCTAACCAAACAGTCAACCAACCAGACAAGAAAGAGATAGGGTGACAGAAATGCAGTTTGAAAAATATAGAAATGAAGTAAGCAGTTAGGAGAAAGACATGTGATTCGAAAGGTATCATGACATCTTGAGGGAAGCATGAAAGGCATTTTCAAAACTGTCACCAGTTTAGGCGTGGGCCCAATGATGGGCTGAAAAGATAAAAGGGGGATTGGATAATGTAAGTTAAAGAAAGGTAAGGATGAGCCGGATCGGGGTTTAGTCCATTTCCTTTGTCATAAGTAATAAGGATAATAGACGGAGAAAACTTGATGAGGGTACCATGGAAATGAGTCTAACAATAGCATTCTCACTCTAGTAATTATTAAGGAGGCGATGAGATCGATGAAGGATGTCAGCACTGGCCTTGTGAAAAAAGTTTGAAGATGAGCAAATGTCTTCAAAAGGTACTTAGAGAAGTGCTGAGCCGTTGAAGATAACGCGAAAATCGGTCCAATATAAAAAACAACATCAACGGACACCTCCAGAGAATAAAGATGGTGTCGTGAAGGATGAATTAATAATGTACCTGGGAACTGATATAAGTTCATTACACTCGTCATAAATAACGAGAACAATGGACTAGGGAGACTTGAAGTGGTTACCTTTGAAATGGGTTCTCAGAATGATAAGAGAAATAGGCCCAGTAGTAAACACGAGCCCAAATTAAGTGAGGCTAATGTAAGGAAGCCCACAAGAGAATATTAAAAGACCTCCCAAAGTAACTAAACGAATTCAAAGGTCGTATGGAGGGGAGGGGGTGTTAAGGACTTATCAATCGATCTAAATAAGTTGGTAGCATCAACCCAAAAGAAAGGGTTAGAACAACACATATGCCAGTTCCTGTTATTGGAATGGATGGGGCCTAAGTCAAAGAGAACAATGGTTCCAAAAGAAGGCTCCCAGGTTGAAAATCAACATTCAATTGAAGTTTAAGGTGGATCACGCAAGAGGTCACGACAAAGGTAGAATAAAGACTTGTTAAGAGTCCATTATACTCGTCATAAATAACGAGCACAATGGACTGGGGAGACTTGAAGAGCCTACCTCAGATTTGGGCTTCTGAGACGGCCTAGGGGGATGAAGAGGTTAGCATAAGGCCAACAAAGAATACCCATGAAGGCCTAACAATAACAAGATAAGAAGAAGGATTTAGTCAATGAGAGATCACATCAGGAGACCCACCCAAGATCACTATTCCCTGACCAGTTGGAAGGCTAAAGGCAAATATGTTCCTTGGACCCAATCAATATCCAAGGGGTAAAAGCCCAAGTGATGAGAACTCAGTAGGGAAGAGAAGAAACCGGACATAAAAACTACTCATCTTTGATAATTAATATATATGTGAAATGTACAAGGGGCCTCCTCCTCTCCTATATATATAGAGAGGATAATATTTTTAAAAAGGCAGACACAAGTATAAGACTCCCTCTTTGCTTGAATACAATATCATTACCATTCTCTTTGAAGTAGAGAAATAGTGTGTAAACCTTCTATGACATGAATCTAACACCATTCTCTTTAAAGCATTAACTGAATCCTCTTAGTCACGAAAAATATCAACTGGGGTTCGAACATTTGTCTTTGATAAGACGAAAGGATAATAGATCCTATAGAATGTTAGACCGATTAATGTTGGTATTGGACTATTAGGCATGTTCTATTAGGCTTAATATGTGTCATGAAAACACCAACAAATCAAACAACTTAATATCTAGAAACACTCTTAATTGATGATTATTAATGAACGAAAGTTATATAACCAAAAAGAGTTGAAAACAAAAACTAATTTGATCTAATCTATCTAGCCATATATAAACCCCCAACCCCAAATTCTCGCAGCCAACGGCTATTAACTAACCCAAATGTTTCACAAACTACCCTTCAACTTATGAAACATGTTTTAAGTGCTTCCAAAACTTGTACTTTCACTGAATGACAAACAGATCCCTCAAGTTAAGAATTGACAATTATAATATAACCTTTTCTTACAATATAAATGCTTTTGTGACGGGTCACTTCTTCCAGTTTCTCATCCTTACTTTTTCTAATCACGCCCAATATCACTTGCACTTTTTTTTATTTTTATTAATAACTTAATATAAGTTGATTACGTGAAGCTTTATTATATATTGACTGAATCTTCATTGGTCCATTTTTTTTTGTTGTGACTTGTGACACATTTATGATCAATGTTTTCAGACTTGGCTCGGACGCCTTACCGGGTCAAAGATCGGACCGATTCGGGAGGGCGGACCGGTGTTTGACCCGGATGACGTCATAATTAATATAAATAATATATATTTATATATCATATAAAAGTAGTTAGCCATATACAATTTCTAATGCACTATTATGTAAAAGTTTAGGGTTATTTTGCTAAAAGTATAATATTGAGGATGACTAATGTAATTTGTATTAAAGAAAAAATAAAAAGGAAAAAAAATAATCTTCTTTGTTTTTGACCTAAATCTAGACCACTTTTGCCTCCTTCATCTCCCACATCTTCATCCGCCTCCTCCTCCTCCTCATCCTTCTTCTTCTTCTTCTTCTTCTGTTTAATCAGAACATAATCACCAAACACAGTTGCTTAACAAACTAAACTCTATATCCACTCTATAACCACCGCCGCTGCTCCATAACCCACCACCGCCGCTCCAAATCACCAAACACACAATCTTTGATCTCGTCTCGTCCCAAATCACAGAAGGTTAACAAACCTGCCGGTCTAACCGCCGGGTCACCGGGTCCGGTCTAACCGGCGTCCGCGAGACCCGGCCGGTCCATTAGAAAACGGGTTGTATACTACAACCCAGACCTGTCTCAGTCCCGGGTCCCGGTCGGACCGGGCCGGGTTTCAAAACATTGTTTATGATTTACCCTTACCACTTTTGACACGTGATGTGTTTTGATGACTTCCTATGTTTAGACAGGCAGTTTTTTAGCATAACACCATTATACACACACATACACAGGTGTGTATAAATATTATTATTGAGATTGTGGTGACGTGACTTTTAATTTTCTTATTGAGGATGAGGATGTTGAAATTTATCATAACTGTCATACTGAAAAGAAATAAAAGAAACAAATATAAGAAGCTAAAGAAAATAATCACTCTTTATTAAACTATGAACCAAAGTATAATTTTTTATTATTTGCTTTGCTCAACCAGATAAAGTTGGTCGTTACACCCTATATATTGTAAAGAAGGTATTAACAGTCACATTCAAAGTCATTTGCTGTTGTTGTATAAAGTCCATCGATCACCAAGGTACGTACGTATCCATTTCATTTCTTCTTTATATACAAGTGCCTTCATTTAAGCCTTCCATGCGTTAATAAAATTCTTGTTATATAAGGCGTATTATAATTGCATCATTGCATGTTGCAGTTAGTGGATGTGAGAGACTGATAAGAAAATGGAGGTACAGTTGGCTAAGGTTCAGCACGAACATTCACTCATTCTCATAGATATGCAATCAGTGTATCAAAACTATGAAGAAGATGATGACGAACTTGACGACATTGATTTGATCACAATGCAAAAGTTTAGGTGCACATGTGACGTTTGTGGGTTAGGAATTGATTGGTACCACCGATATTACTATAAGTGTGACCAATCATCGTGTTCCTACTCGCTACACAAATCCTGTAAGTTGTCCCCAACCTTTCAGTTCCCGGAGCATCCTATCCATACTCTTGCCCTCATAAAAAGATCAAATACTTGGAGTTGCCATGGTTGTCTTACAGAACATCGAGATGGTATCGGTTATCGATGTTCAACATGTGATTATGAAATCGCCATATGTTGCGCAACATATGGCGAGCAAACTAAGATTTATCACCCTGGCCACCCACACCCACTGATCTCTAGTACCCTTAAACCTATTTCGAGCGAGTGTCATTCTTGTGGGGAAGAACATAATGGGGTTTTCTATCATTGCAACGCTTGCTTTAATTTCTCAATCCACGTTGATTGTGTTACCCTTCCATTCAAGTTAGCATCAAGATATCATCTTCACATGCTTACTCTTTCATATTCTTTTTCGGGTATACCATATCATAGCAGATGCAGGATATGTACATGGAGGTTTATCAGTCGAATTTGGATATACAAATGTAGTAAATGTCGATATTTTGTTCATGTAAAGTGTTTAACATCGAGGAGAGAGCCCTTAACGTCATCTCTCTTACGTGGTAAGTGTTTTAACTCTTAATTATGCACTTGGGTTTTGTTAAATTGAAAAACAAAGATATTCTGTTGACCAATGGTATTTTGCTGCAAAATGCCACACGTCATGTTTCTAGGTTACCGTATGGTGCATTTGATGTCCAAAGATGTCTGTATTTTTAAAATTGAAAGGTAGAAATTCAATTTATCTTGCCATAAATTTTGGAAAAACTTATTTCCTTTTGCATGCGTTTTCAAGGGGTAAAATTTGGACCATGTTTAATATTTATAAGGAGGGTTACATTTTCCTAGGGCTGTTAAAAAAACTCATGGTTTGGAGCTCGTTTGAATTTGCTAGGTTTTATACTAGCCGAGCCAGCTCGAGCTTAACCTAGCTCTGTTTGGCTTGTGAAAAGAGGTCACCATTGAGAATGATGATGTCCCCTCTTGTGAAACATTATCAAGATATTACCTATGTTGTGATCCATGGAATGTTTTTGGTATCACCAAATAAATCAATTTATGAGTACAAACTTAGGCTTGTGTACAGTATCCATATTTTAGGAATTGGCGGAACCGAACCAAATATAAAAGGTGAACATCCTAATAACCTTCTCCGCTACCCGCTACCAGATGAATCATACCATATTTTCCTTACATTAATTTCAACTTTCACCCTATTGGCCTCTACTAAGCATTTTCTTAACGGAAACTAACCCGGTTAGTTTTACGACAAAATATGTCAAATTTTTCAAGTTGAGGGGGAAAATGAAAAATGCAATTAACTTAAAAACTCGCCACCGCCACCGCCATCACCGCCTCCACGACCACCACCGCTGCCTTCGCGACTGGCGCTGCCGCGATTGAGCTCAAGTTATGTGTAAGTTAAACGAGCTGAGTTCGAGCTTAGTCAAGCACGAGCTCGGCTTGGTTTGCTTACACCCCTAGTTGGAGAAGAAAAATAAACATGGGAAATTTTGTTTTACCTCCATCAACTTGGAGAAATGACTTGCCCCAAAATTAACTGGGTCAGTCTACGTTAGAAAAAGGTTCGGTGGGCGTCATTATGGTGAAAGTTGGGATTAACTCATGGAATTTCTTAAGTTGGAATTCTTACCGGCTAAAATGTCAAATTTAGATTAATAAAATCCAATATACCATTTTAAAACAATACCTAATCAAAAAATATAAAATAAATTTAAAGTAATTAAAACTTTTCGTTAATAAATAGAAATACATTGCATGTTAATAAAAAATAGGTAAAAACTTTACATGTTTTAAACTACATTGCATGATAATAAAAATACACTGCATGATAATAAAAAATAGGTAAATACATTGCATGATAATAAAAAAGTAATTAAAATAATATGCTTTAAACTTTACATAATATAGGTAAAAAATAGAACACCGCTAAAAACCATAAGTTTGAACGTTTTTACTTTCAACATTTTGACAGCTCTGGTAAGATAATCGAGGTTAATCATAAATATTTTAAAATATTTTTTCATGTTTGCATCGGCTGCAGGGGTGGTCACGGTGGCGGTTTAACCGATAAACCCTTGCATTTCACTAAATAAAAAATGAAATGTAAGCTGGGACAAGCCGGGATTCAAATCCATGCACATTCAAAGCATGAAAGTTTTAATAAATGGCCACCAACCAAGATTCATTTATATTTTTTTAAATAAAAAATAAACCATATATATTAAAGTAGGTTATTATTAATATTTTTATATGTTTATCAATTATATAAATATATAAATATATATTTATATTATATATGATATCATCTAGTGTTAAACACCCGTCCGCCCTCCCGGGTTGATCCAACACTGGATCCGGTAAGCCGTTCGGGATGAGTCTGAAAACATTGCTTACAACAACCCAAACAAAATATAAGAAAATTTGAATGATGCTCCAACCGATATTTGTCATTAGCCTTGTTCAAAATCGGTTTTATAGCTACAACTTTTCCGTTAGTTAAGGAGATTGTTGTAGATGTCGCTAAGCCCACTTTGAGTTTATATGAGGGATTATCATCTACGCAATTATTCTGGTAAACAAATCAATCAACTCACTCAACTCAGTTTATTATCTACGCAATTAATTTGTTAAATAAATCAATCAACTTAATAAGAGATTTTCGGCTGTGGTATTTTTAGGATTTATGATATGTTTACACAAAGAGCTTCAACATTGGCAGCCTTGAACTCGGATTTTAAATCATCACCTCCAAGTAGAGGTGCACAAAAAAACCGGTTCTATAATCGACCCGGAACCGGTTCTGGGGCGTCCCCGGTGGACCCAATACCCAGTTTGGGTATTTTTATACCCGGAAACCCTACCCGGTTCTTCCAATTCTCTCAAAAATCGGTTCCTAGCCGGTTCCAGTTTGTACTCGGAATAACCGGTTCCACCTGGTTTTTGGCAATAAATGATCTGCAGCTTTGAAATATAGCCATTGGAACAGGTTCCAATGGTAATAAAGCCGTTTTAAGACCGTTGGAACCGGTTTGAGGTCCAAAATCTATATAACATGAATTCTTATCAATTGTTTTACCACCAAATTCAAAAACACCAAAAAAAACTTTTCGGTTTACTCTCGTTTTACAATCACGACTTACCTACACCTCCAAATTTTTTCACTTCCACCACCACCACTTGTTATTATGGCAAGCACCAACAAGGCCAACAAGAAGGGGGGCTCCAACTGCTAAATCCTCGGCTTCTCCAAAGGCACTGAGCCAGGGTTCGCAGAGAGTAGCTGCAATTGTTGCGTTATCTTCAGTTCTTACTGTTGAAAAGAAGGGCATGTCTGATTATTAAAAAATAATATATTGTATTTATATATTTCATCTAAAAGCTACGATGGTCAGATAGTAGTTTTAGAAAGGAGTAAATCTCTCCTAAATTTGTGTAACTATCTCTGTACATAATCCCTTGTTTTGTTTAAGAGATATCTATTTTACCATTTCTACATGGTGTTAGGGCACGGAAATTTGACTATGTGGATACGTTATCCTGACATATGTTCTAGGATCAGTTATCCTTAGACAGATCCTGTCAGGATCAAGGATCCTCAGTAATTGGTATTACTAACGATTGTTTTTCATGTGTATGTTAATATTTGATAGGTATAACGGCTATAGGACGTGGTCTACCTAATATTTTGCTACAAGGCACCTTCAGCACGTGGTCAAATGGCTGTAACACGTTTAGTGGGGATAATGGCGGATTTATAGGACTTCTTGTTGTGTCACAAATAACTGAGTACTGAGGATATGTTATTCTTGAAGACGTGTCTGGATCAGTTATCCTTCTGAAGAGTTCCAGAGCTTTGTCAGGATCATGGATCCTCGGTATTTGGTGCTGTTAACGGTTGTTTCTCATATGAATGTTGATATTTATCAACATTAACGGCTCCAAGGACCAAGTCTGCCTAAACTTTCGCTACAAGACTCCTTTATGCACGTGGTCAAAGATATGGAGTGGCTAGTGGAGGAGTTGCGGATTTTTAGAACCTGTTTGTTAGTTAGTTATTAATTATTTTCTTTATATACTGAGATTATGATCGATTAGGAAATTAATTCATCACTGTATACACACACACACTCATAGCAGAACCAAACACTCTATGTACACATTAGCAATTCTTGTAACATCGATCTAATCTCCAAACCATTGTAACTCTTTTCGTCATCAATATACACGACGGTGATAGTTTTCACCGTCCGGGGGTTTTTTGTGCCGGAGACCACGATAATCACATACTCATCGACCAAAGGTTACCTTGTTGATCCTTGACTAAAGTAATTCGACCAAAGATTATCTTATTAATCCTTGACCGAAGTCATTTTATCAAAGATTACCTTGATAAGTTTTGACCGAAGTAAGACTATCTTGGTTAAGGGCTTTTTCCCTCGTAATCACATATTTGTGTTCACCAATATTACGCTTATACACTTGTCATTATCGAGTTAGCACCTTACCTCACATAACAGATTTGGATACTTGATCCTTAGCAGATTTTTGTCCAAAACAATTTGGCGCCCACCGTGGGGCAATGGGTGCTATAATCCATATTACTCATTTCAATTTTTCGATTTTTTCATACCCATATCACCATCAATGGACTCTCAATCAACCTCTGCTTCATCAACAATGCCGTCTTCGGTTTCTCTCTCATCAAGGACCTTGCCGCCGATGCCTCCGCCAATCACGGGAGCACCAAAGGCTGCTGCTTCTGGAAGCAAGACGCAACTACCAGTCTTCCAGAGCTCAAAAACCGCTGTTGCTGCCCCGGTGGTTAACACTAACAGTGATGTTTCATCTATTTTTTCGCATGTTAAAGCATATATGGAGCAGCAGAACAAGACCAACCAAAGGATCCTTCGTGAGATAGAAGATCTTAAGAAGACTAAGACGCCAGCAGAGGATCTCACTCCCCTGATGCCCAAGATGCTGGATTTCACCTCTCCAGGATCCATGGCTCAGCTTTCACAAGGATCATCAATCCTTTAACAGGGGTCCATGGGTCAACAGGCTCAAGGATCCTCACTATTTCAGCAAGGATCATCAATCCTTCAACAGGGGTCCATGGGTCAGCTGGTTCAAGGATCCTCACAGTTTCAGCAAGGATCCTCAATCCTTCAACAAGGGTCCATGGGTCAGCAGGCTCAAGGGTCCTCACTATTTCAGTCAGGATCACCCATCCTTCAACAAGGATCCATGGGTCCTCAGATTCAAGGATACTCGGACTTCCAACGAGGGCCATCTAGCTTCAACCATGGGTCAATGGGTCAACCATCGCAATCCTCGTTGTTCCAAAGGGGATCAGGGATGCTTCCGCCAGGGTCATCTGGGATTCCTTATCAAGGATCCTTTTTCCAGGATCAAGGATCCTTCGGATCCCAACATCAACGATCTTCCAAAGTCCATGATGGGGACATAATCCCCATGCAGACCATAGCTTCTGGAGGACCCACTCCGATTGCTGACTCCTCTTACCCCAGATACTCATCTGGGATACCAAACTCCACCCAGCAAAGAGGTAACTGGTACGATCCTATATCTTTAGATATTAACCATGTTCCCATGCAGGATTCAGGTGTCAACCAAGCCATGGCCAAGGAAATACAGAAGCTAAAGGATATGATATCTAGTGTCCCGGGAGTGATACTTCCAATTCCTGAGATACCGGAGGGAAGTCACAAATTATCCAGATTCGCTCTGCCCATATGTGATGCTGAAATCCCGAAGCGGTTCCAAACTCCTAACATGAAAACATATGACGGGAGCACCGATCCTGAGGAACATGTTGCCCAATATAGGGAAATGATGGAAATTAATCCTGTTCCCGAAAGACTCAAGGAGGCTTGCCTTTTCAAAGGATTTGGAGCCACACTAACGGGAGCTGCACTGAAATGGCTGCTAAGTCTCCCCCCGTTCTCGGTTACATCTTTCTCTCATTTAGTTCACTCAATTTTCCTGTAGTCGGAAATTTGAGAGGTTAACCAGTGATTTATATCGTGTTGTCCAACCTAGTGATGAATCCCTCAGGGATTTCGTTACCAGGTTCGGCAAGGAAGCTCTAGAAATCCCAAACCTTGATATGACTACTGTTGTTGAAGCATTCAAGATAGGAATTCAAAAGAGCTCCCCTTTTTATGATGATTTAGTAATGACTCCGTGCAGGACATTAGATGAAGTCAGAAACAGGGCATTAAGATACATCCGATTAGAAGAAGATAAAAAGATCCAGGATCGTCTCGGGGGACAAGCAAAACAAGAAACTCCCGAAAAGAATAAAGGATCCTGGAATAGGAACAACAATTCGAAGTCGTACGCCAAGTTCAACAATCAGAACGTACGGACAGTTGAAGAAGGAGATGACGATGAAGACTATCCTTGCATCTCCGACTATTGTTTCTCTATGGACACTCATGGCCTGATATGTGCCATGAAGGATCCGGGAGAAAAAGCAAGGTGGCCCCTAAAGAATGAGAAGGTTGTCGGCTTCAAAGAAAAGTCTAAGTGGTGCGCCTTCCATGAAGATTTTGGCCACGCGACAGACGAATGTATCAGCTTAAGGAAAGAAATTGGATACCTCATGAGTAAGGGTCACTTTTAAGAACTCTTGGGAAGGGAGAAATCCAAGATCCAGGATCCTGAAGATCTTCCACAGAAAGCAACACCACCGCCGCCGGACGCTCATGTGATCAACCTTGGTTCCAGAGACTACGAATTGTTTAGAGATTCTTGTGCTATAGAAGAAAGTCCCATGGAAGAATTTGATTTGGATAATGAGAGAAGACCGCTCATCCCCACTACTCGAGTGACTGATCAGAGAATCTTTTTCAATTCGAGGATCCAAAATCCTCATCAGGACAAGCTGGATATGCAGGCAGTTAATTTCATCTCTGGAGGTTTAGACATATGTGGAACTTCTTTCTCCGCAGCAAAAAGACTTACCAAAGAGATCAAGATGGATAACGGGGATCGTCCAATAGTGTCAACCACATTAACAACAGACAAGAGAATCTTCTTTGATGAGGAAGACAAGCTGAACATTCAGGATCCTCATCATGACAGTTTGATTATTACTTTATTTATCTCTAACCATTATGTACGCAGGATCTTAGTGGATGGTGGCAGCTCGGTCAACATTATCCAACATGATGTTCTCAAGAAGATGAACATCCCGGATTCAGAAATCATTCCTAGAACATCGGTGCTAGTCGGTTTCAGTGGTGAAACCAAGAAGACATTGGGGGACATCAACCTCCCAATTTACATCGAAGGGTTAAATTCATACCAAAAATTTTGTGTTATAGATAACCTTTCCTGTTGCAATGTTATTTTAGGTAGGCCCTGGCTCCATGGGATGAAGGAAGTAGCTTCAACTTATCACCAATGTATCAAGTTACCTACTCCTTGGGGAGTTGTAAAGATAGTTGGTGACCAAGCGGAGGCCAAGAATTATTATTCTTCTTCAATGAAGCCAACAGCCAAGCAAACTATAGCATAGCAACTACAGCAACATCCTAGGGACGTGCTGGAAGCTCGGGAGAAAGACCTTAAAAAAAGTATCATTGGACCCCGAGGATTCAGAAATAAAGGTGTTCCTAGGATCCAGTATCCCCAGTAAGATTGAGGAGGATATAATATCCTTCTTAGGGCGAAGAAGATCTACCTTTGCCTTCAAGCACTCTGACATGATAGGTATTTCAAAAGAGGTAATCACTCATAAACTCGGCCTTGATTTATCTGTTAAACCCGTCCATCAGAAGCGAAGGAAATTCGCTCCTGAGAGGAACAAGATCATACAAGAAGAAGTTGAAAAACTTCTTAAGGCCGGTATGATCAGAGAGGTTCAATATCCTCGATGGCTAGCTAATGTGGTCGTTGTTTCAAAAAAGAATGGAAAGTGGAGGGTGTGTGTCGATTTTACCGATTTAAACAAGGCATGCCCCAAGGATCCTTTCCCATTACCACATATAGACTCTATGGTGGATGCAACGGCATGACATGAAATGCTTACCTTTATGGATGCTTCCTCTGGATTTCAACAAATTCAAATGGAACCATCTGATCAAGAGGATACAACATTTATGACTCCTACCGGCATATACTGTTATACTGCTATTCCGTTTGGACTAAGAAATGCAGGGGCAACATACCAAAGACTGGTCAACATGATGTTCAAGGATCAGTTGGGTAAGACCATGGAGGTCTACATAGATGATATGGTGGTGAAATCAAAGAAAGCTGAGGATCACCTTAGAGACCTCAAGGAAGCATTCAATATCCTTGACCATTATAACATGAAATTGAATCCGTCAAAATGCCATTTTGGTGTTAAGGCCGGAAAATTTCTGGGATACATAGTAACCAAACGAGGAATTGAAGCAAGCCCCGAACAGATCGAATCCATCCTTAATTTGAAGTCTCCTGCAAACGCCAAAGATGTCCAAAGGCTCACAGGAAGGATAGCCGCCCTCAATAGGTTCATCTCGAGATCCTCCGAGAAGTGCAAAGACTTCTATGATATCCTTAGGAAGAATAAGAAGTTTGAGTGGACGGAGAAGCATGAAGCTGCGCTTTCTGCCTTGAAGGATTACTTATCCTCAGCTCCGGCTCTGATGAAGCCTGTGGATGGAGAATCCTTGTATCTATATCTTTCCGGCTCAGGAAATGCAATGAGTGCCGTCTTGGTAAAGGATCATGAAGGCGAACAACATCCTGTTTACTATGTAAGTAAAAGTTTTCTAGATGCGGAGTCCAGGTATTCTCATTTAGAAAAACTAATTCTTGCACTTATTATGGCCTCTACTAAACTGAGACATTATTTTGAAACTCATCTTATTATTTTGAGAACTAACTATCCTGTAAAGAATGTTCTTAGAAAACCAGAGTTGTCAGGTTGAATGGCTAAGTGGGCTGTAAAATTAAGTGCATATGATATCCAATACTAGCCGAGAAAAGCAATCAAGTCTCAAGCACTAGCAAACTTTGAGGCTGATTTCACTAGTGATCTACAAAAAGAAGCTGACTTGGAAGTCCAACAACTGGAAAAGACCAAGGATCCTTGGATACTCTTCACAGATGAAGCATCCAACGTGAGAGAACAGGATTAGGGATCCTACTGAAATCGCCACAGGGGGACATATTACCCCAGTCCATAGCTTGTGAATTCCAAGCAACAAACAATGAAGCAGAGTACGAGGCTTTAATCGCAGGTTTGCAATTAGCCAAAAGCATGAGAATCAGGTATCTTCAAGTTTATGTAGATTCTTTATTGATAACTAACCACTTTAATGGCTCATATGCTGTTAAAGGTGAGAAACTAATGAAATATTTAGATGTTGTGAAGGAGCTATCGAAATCCTTCGAAATATTTAGTATTACACAGGTACCAAGGAAAGAAAACACTGGGGCAGACGCCTTGGCAAACTTAGCCTCATCTTTGAAGATTCTTGAGGATTTGAAGATCCCAATAATCCACATTCTCTCACCAGCAATAGGAGAACAGGAAGTTGGGGAGATAACGAATGATAAAGAAATCATGCTCTGGGATCTTTTATCCTCAAATAACAAAGAATCATGGATCCATCCTATCAAGAACTATATTCAGACTGGAGAAATTCCAACCACAGAAAATCCCAAGTCCTTCAAACTCAAGGTGGAAGAGCATTATTTTCCAGAATACTTAGAACTGGATACTTCTGGCCAACAATGAAGAAGGATGCAGTGGAGTATTCAAGGATATGTGATGCTTGTCAAAGACACGCGAACATCCTTCATCAGCAGCGGAGCCTCTATATCGTATATCCTTCTCATGGCCTTTCATGAAATGGGGTATGGATATTGTAGGCAAGCTACCAAAAGCACCAGGTGGAAATGTCTTTATGCTTGCTATGACTGACTACTTCTCCAAATGGATTGAGACAGAAGCATTTGTACAAGTCCGAAAAAGGGAAGTAATATCTTTTATTAAACGAAATATTATAACTAGATTTGGTATTCCCACTGAAATTGTTTGTGACAATGGTTCCCAGTTTATCGGGAATAGAACCATTAACTTTTGTGACAGTTGGGGCATCAAAATGATCACTTCAACTCCGGTTCATCCTCAAGCCAATGGTCAAGCAGAGTCTAGCAACAAGATCATCGTCAACAATCTAAAGAAGAAGCTAGGATCCAAGAAGGGAAAATGGGCTGAAGAACTTCCTTATGTCCTTTGGGCAGATATAACTACACCCAAAAATGCAACAGGCCAGACACCCTTCTCTTTGGTGTTTGGATCAGAAGCTGTGATCCCTACAGAAATGGTGGTTCCTACTGCGAGAACGAGCATCCGTGATCTTGAAGCCAATGAAGAAATCCTTCTTGAAGACTTGGATACTATAGAAGAACTCAGAGACCTAGCAAAAATCAGAATGACAGCTTATCAACAAAGGTTAGCTAGGGCATATAACAAAAATATCAGAATCAGAAGATTTCAAGAAGGAGATCTAGTGTTAAGGAAAGCCTTCCAAAACACAACAAATCCAGCTGATGGGAAGCTAGCACCCAAATGGGAAGGACCTTATCAAATTGAGGCGGAAGCAAGAAAAGGGGCATATCATTTGCTCACAATGGAAGGCAACAGGTTACCAAGAGCATGGAATGCTATCCATCTCAAAAAGTATTTTTTATAGTCAGGATCTAGTATCCTTCAAGAATCAAGCATCCATCTAGGATCAAGGATCCTAAAATTGGTAATATCTATCTGATCACTTATTCGTTTCATATTCTTGTTATTTTAAGGATAATGTATTCTTAACATTTATCTTTTCCAAGTTTTTAAGTAACAATGCAGATTTCAATAAAAGGTTCAATGTCTAAGAGGTTGGCCACCTCTCCCTCACGTTTAAGGTAGTTTACTATTTCCCTTGGCCTTGCCCACGATTGGGTATGACCCTCGATGGTCATATCCCCTACGGTTTAAAGGTTTTCACCTTTCTCACGATCGACAGTTGCGCACGCTATCCGATGTATAGTCTGGGGCAGCGGGACCAGTACACGCTTAGTGGCTGACAATTTCGTTGTTTCCGACTATATGGAGGATCCTACGATTTATGGTAGACGTACCATACCACCGGTTTATAACGTTTTCACGTTATCTCACGTTTGGGCTAAATCCCGGTTAGGGCGAGTCCCCAGTTGACATCCGTATCTTTGGGCCAGTCACCAGTTTGGGCTTGTCCCCAGTTTTTGGGCTTGTCCCAAGTTTAACACCAGCTCACGGGCTTTCTCCCGTTGCACGGGCTTGTCCCCGGTTTATTTTATGGGCTTGTCCCCAGTTTGTTGGGCTTGTCCCCAGTTTATTTTATGGGCTTGTCCCCAGTTTGTTGGGCTTGTCCCCAGCTTATTTTATGGGCTTGTCCCAGTTTATTTTATGGGCTTATCCCCGGTTTATTGGGTTTAATCCCAGATAATATCGTAAGTTATTTTCATCAGGTATCATAAAGTAGATTCTGAGGATCACCGAAGGATCAATACTTATGGATTTAAAATCCTTTAATTCAGTTTTATAAGGATTGCAAAAGGATCAATACTTATGGTAACTTAGGTCTAACCAGACCTTACGGTATGACTTCTGTTTATCGGTTTACACTTATTTGATTTCAGTTTATATCTTCATAGATATAAGGATTCATTATTCTCAATCTATTTTTATAAGGATTTAAGATCCTGGTCTATTTTTGCAAGGATATTTTATCCTAAAAACTTTTTACTAAAGTATATTATTTCTTAAAACTTCCAATGAGACTTAAGCTATATCAAACAAACTTTCAAAATAACAAGTAACAAGAGAATAATCAAAAGTTTTCAATTATTATTAATCATAAGTCACTTGGACTTAACCAAAAGTTTTAACCCGGATTTCACCATACAAAAGATGGACCATCCACCTGGGTTAAACATGTGTTACTAGCTGTTCATGATTTGCAGGGAGAATAAGAAGTTTTGGATATATAGCTTGAAGGGAAGTTCTCAAAATCTATAGATATATGATAATTATATTTAGCTTGTCAATCTCATCTGTTTTTGCAGGAAGTCTGAATTCAAAGGCAAAATGACAGCTGTGATCTTATCACAACCGCCATTTTGGGGGCAATTGTTTGGGCACGGAAATTAGACTATGTGGATACGTTATCCTGACATATGTTCTAGGATCAGTTATCCTTAGATAGATCCTGTCAGGATCAAGGATCCTCAGTAGTTGGTATTACTAACGATTGTTTTTCATGTGTAGGTTAATATTTGATAGGTATAACAGCTATAGGATGTGGTCTACCTAATATTTCGCTACAAGGCACCTTCAGCACGTGGTCAAATGGCTGTAACACGTTTAATGGGGATAATGGCGGATTTATAGGACTTCTTGTTGTGTCACAAATAACTGAGTACTGAGGATATGTTATTCTTGAAGACGTGTCTGGATCAGTTATCCTTCTGAAGAGTTCCAGAGCTTTGTCAGGATCATGGATCCTCGGTATTTGGTGCTGTTAACGGTTGTTTCTCATATGAATGTTGATATTTATCAACATTAACGGCTCCAAGGACCAAGTCTGCCTAAACTTTCGCTACAAGACTCCTTTATGCACGTGGTCAAAGATATGAAGTGGCTAGTGGAGGAGTTGCGGATTTTTAGAACCTGTTTGTTAGTTAGTTATTAATTATTTTCTTTATATACTGAGATTATGATCGATTAGGAAATTAATTCATCGCTGTATACACACACACTCAGAGCAGAACCAAACACTCTATGTACACATTAGCAATTCTTGTAACATCGATCTAATCTCCAAACCATTGTAACCCTTTTCGTCATTAATATACACGACGGTGATAGTTTTCAACGTCCGGGGGTTTTTTGTGCCGGAGACCACGATAATCACATACTTATCGACCAAAGGTTACCTTGTTGATCCTTGACTAAAGTAATTCGACCAAAGATTATCTTATCAATCCTTGACCGAAGTTATTTTATCAAAGATTACATTGATAAGTTTTGACCGAAGTAAGACTATCTTGGTTAAGGGCTTTTTCCCTCGTAATCACATCTTTATGTTCACCAATATTACGCTTATACACTTGTCATTATCGAGTTAGCACCTTACCTCACATAACAGATTTGGATACTTGATCCTTAGCAGTTTTTTGTCCAAAACACATGGTATCAGCATAAACATTCGATCCTCTCCATACAAACCTTAGAAAATCAAAAATGGACAGCGTGGCCAGCGATTTTGTTGCAGTTTCCTCTTCCGCCACTGCCCGCGATGTTACCAACCTTCCACTTTCTACACTTCTTCATCTTCTAACCATAAAACTTAATTCCACCAACTACCTACATTGGAAGAATCAGATTCTTCCCCTCTTCTCTCTCCAGCGCATCATCAGTCATGTCGATGTCACCGTTGTTTCGCTACCGGGAACCATTGTGAACGACGGACATGTTGTTCCAAACCCTGCCTTCTCCAACTGCTAGGATGCCGATCAACGGGCATTGCTTCTTCTTCAATCTTCTCTAACCGAAGAAGCTATGGCAGAAACCCTAGGTCTTAAGACTGCTCGTCAGGTCTAGTGTGCTCTTGAAAAAGCATATCTTCACGATTCTCTTTAATGCAGATATGCTCTGCGTGATTCTATTCGTCAACTTCAGAAAGGCAACTCCATTGTTTCCGAATATAGTCTAAAGTTCAAGACCATATGTGATCATTTGGCGGCCATTGGTCACCCTGTTGAAGAACCAGACAAAGGTCACTGGTTTCTCTGCAGATTAGATTTCTCATTTAAAAAAAAATTTATATCCCAGTGGGCCGTTTATCCCCCATCGTTGTTCTGTGATCTCGTGTCAAAAGCCTAAAGCCACGAGTTATTTATGGAGTCCATTCATGGATTTACTACCCTGAAAGCCGCCTTTGTTGCTCAAGGAAAGAGATTTACTGATTTTCGCGGTCCTCGTGGTCGTGCACGCGGTGGTTTTGGTTCCTCGGGTCGTAGTCCTGGGCGTCGACCTCCTCATTGTCAACTCTGTCGTAAGGACGGTCACTATGCAAATGTTTGTCCAAACCTTTCCACATTCGCCCAAAATGCACCAACTCTTCTATGCAAACCTTGTCCAAGCCTTTCATTCTAAATGTCACATCACAAATGGCGGCACAGATTCGTGTGTCGATTAGGGAGCAACCGCACACATGTCTCCCTCTCCGGATGGTCTCGATTCATCTGCTCCTCATACCAGTAACGATTATATTACTTTCGGTATTGTAACATCTTGCAATTATCACATATTGGCACATCGTCTGTTGCCAATCATATTATTTTAAAGGATGTTCTTGTGGTTCCAAATCTTACCATGAACCTCCTCTCTATTAGCAAACTTACTTCCGATCTATCGATTGACATTTTGTTTTCTAACACTTTTTTTAACATTCAGGACCGAAACAATAAAGAAGTACTTGCCCGGGGTACTTGTCACAACGACCTTTACATTCTTCAAAATGGTCCACTAGTTTTCTTTGCAGCCGCTTCATCCCACCGTCTTCGAGCTTCATTCGACAAGTGGAATAGTCGGCTAGATCATGTTTCGTTTGATGTTGTTTCTTTATTAAAAAACTTGGTCATTTATGTGTTACTTCATTATTACCTAAGCTGGGTGTTTGTTCCCCATGCCAATTGTCTAAGAGTCATCGTTTATCTTATGTTAAAAATCATAAACGTGCTTCTCATGTTTTGGATTTAATTCATTGTGGTTTGTGGCGACCGGCTCCCGCTCCATCAACCGATAGTTATTCATATTATGTCGTGTTTATTGACGATTTCTCTCGATTCACGTGGTTTTATCTACTTAAAGCTAAATTAGAA
Source organism: Bidens hawaiensis (assembly GCF_021521415.1). Classification (NCBI taxonomy): domain Eukaryota; kingdom Viridiplantae; phylum Streptophyta; class Magnoliopsida; order Asterales; family Asteraceae; genus Bidens; species Bidens hawaiensis. Next base: position 757,539 of record NW_027491347.1, on the reverse strand, counting down.
TTCTACAATATTTTAACAACATTCTTACCTTTAGTGCATACCCAATATGCACGTAAAGTTAAAAATTTTCAAAGTGACGAAGGAACCGAATTCACAAACAACCACATCCAACAATTGTTTCAACAACACGGTATTCATCACCATCTTTCAATTCCACACACATCTCCACAAAATGGTTGTGCTGAACGAAAACATCGGCACATAACCGAAACGGGACTTTCAATATTGTTTAATTCCCATGCATTGGCAACATTATTGATAGACGCCTTTACTTCCGCCACATACATTATTAATCTTCTACCAACTTTAGTGCTAAACAACAAAACTACCTTTGAGCTTCTCTATGGGCAAGCTCCATCTTATGCAAATCTAAGGATATTTGGGTGTCGGGTTTTCCCATATCTTAGAGATTATACCCGTCACAAACTTTTGCCACGAAGTGCACCTTGCATTTTTATTAGGTACAACTCCAAATAGAAAGATTATCGGTGTCTCGATCCTTCAAGTTAACGTATTTATGTAACTCGTCATGCCACCACCAAATGAAGCAAAGTTACTTTTTTCTGATTTTTGTGACATAAACTATACAAAACCTATGTCAAACCAATCCACTTCCACACCACCTCCACTGAACCAACCTATGTCTACCACAAATTCCTCATGACATAAAATGTACAAAACCTATGTCAAACCAATCCACTTCCACACCACCTCCACTGAACCAACCTATGCCTACCACAAATTCCTCACAAACATCAACGACAACTTCCTCCAATAGTTGTTCTTTATCTCCAACAGACCCCACACAAAACACTCAACCACACACCCACCTAAATCAATCCACTACCCAACCATCCAACAACCAACCCACACTCTTGTCAACTCCCTTCCCACAACCATCCTCACAACAAAATATATCAGAACCTTTGCCCATCTCCCCTATGGCTCCATACTCCACATGCCATGTTGCACCTCCAAGTCATTCAATGACTACACGATCAAAGAATGGGATTTTTAAACCGAAACATCACCTCCAGCCGTTTGCACCAAGCTTTACTTGTCACAAACGATCCTAAAGGTTACAAGACAGCCTCCAGACAGTCACATTGGGTGAATGCCAAGTGTGACGAGATTCACGCGCTACAAGAAAATAAAACTTGGGAACTCGTACCCGAGCCAAAGGTTCAAATGTTGTTGGGTCAAAATGGGTATATAGTATGATATATAAATCAGATGGCTCTATTGATCGCTACAAAGCACATCTTGTAGCGTAAGGTTTTACTCAAGTTCCCGGGTTAGACTACTCACTTATGTTTAGCCCTGTTGTCAAGGCGGCTACAGACCGGGTCGTACTTTCTCTTGCTACAATACACAATTGGTGTTTGCACCAGCTCGATGTTAAAAATGCATTTCTAAATGGCATTCTCATTGAAACGGTATTCATGGAACAACCGCCGGGATTTGTAAATTCTCAAGCTCCAAATCATGTTTGTCGGTTAAAGAAGGCTCTTTATGGTCTTAAACAAGCCCCTCGGGCTTGGTTCAAACGTCTCAACACCTTTCTCGTTCATCTCGGGTTTCATTGTAGCCGTGCAGACACATCTCTATTTGTCTTTAAACAACATACAACTATCATCTACCTCCTTGTTTACGTAGATGATATCATCTTAACATGGAATGACGAGTCCGTTATTCAAAAATATATCACTTGCTTACATAACGAGTTTAGTCTAATGGACTTGGGACATTTAAACTACTTCTTGGGACTCAATGTTATACATACAAATACCGGATTATTTTTGAATCAAGCAAAGTACACCTATGACATTCTTACTAAAGCCGACCTTCTCGATACAAAAGCTGTTGATACATCGTTAGCCACAACGGATGTTTTCACCTCTCAAGGTACACCGTTTCATGGCCCAACCTTATATCGGTCTATTTTTTGTGCTCTTCAATATCTTACAGTCACAAGACCGGACGTCTCCTACACCGTTAATCAAGCGAGCCAGTTCCTTCACTCACCTAAAGTGTCTCATTTTCAATATGTCAAATGCATTCTTCGTTACGTTAAAGGTACTATTGACTTTGGTCTTATTTTTGACAAACCTTCCAAAACACAAATGGTGGGTTATTCGGATGCGGATTGGGCGCGATGTATTGAGATTCGTCGATCCACTTATGGCTACTCAATTTACTTAGGAGGCAATTTTGTGTCATGGAGTGCAAAATAGCAACCAACAGTTTCTCGTTCCAATTGCGAATCCGAATATAGGGCAAAGAAAAATACGGCGGCAGAAATTATATGGCTCACACATATTTACGAGAACTTCATGACCTCCCGGCAGATCCCGATCCTCCGTTGTGACAACCGAAGTGCTCTATTCCTTAGCCAAAATCCCGTTTCCCATAAACGAGCCAAGCATATAGACATTGACTATCATTCGAGAATTTGTTGCCTCTAGTTGTCTTCATACAAAGTTTGTTTCTACCAAGCTTCAAGTGCAGGTGGCGGGCATCTTCACCAAAAGCCTTCCAAGGCCTTTATTTGAACATTTTCGTCTTCTACTTCGGGTTGGTCCACCACCTATTCGCTTGACGGGGGTTATTAGCAAATAATATATTGTATTTATATATTTCATCTAGAAGTTACGATGGTCAAATAGTAGTTTTAGAAAGGAGTAAATCTCTCCTTAATTTGTGTAACTATCTATGATATAATCCCTTGTTTAATGTTAATGAGATATCAAGTTTACCATTTCTACACTCATGGTTTTCCGGCCCGGCCCGTTAGAAGCCCACCGTCTGAAAGTGGCCACCTCTTACTTGTCATCATTTTTGATACATTTACATTGGTTACAACTTGGCAGAATTAGAACTAAATTACCTGCTTTGCAGCCATAGCCAAAAGTGAAGAACCTTCTGTTAGTTTGGAGAGTGTTACCACTGAGACATCTTAACTCATTCAAGAGACAACTTGAGAAGTGTAAACAACAAAGTCAACGGAAGAAAATGAGTGTGATAGCGTCAACAGTCAAAGCACTTTCAGTTATGAACAACTTAAAGCTAAATCTAAGAACCCGGTTACAGGAATCGACTTTAAAAGAAGAGAGGTTCATTTTACCTTTATAATATTTTATTCTTTAGCTTTAACTATATGTGATAATGCTGTGTTTTTTGTTATTTAGGCTTACTTATCAGCTGAAGAATTTGAGGCGGTGCTCAGGATGACAAAAGAAGCATTCCACAAAATACCAAAGTGGAAGCAAGACATGATGAAGAAGAAAGTTGACATGTTCTAGGAATTAAGAAGATTAAGTTTTATTCTTTCAGTTCTTAGTTTTTTTTATTGCGTTTGTGTTTTGATTACTAAAGGAGGTTACTATGGGTTGTTTAATACATACCGGGACCGAGTAAAGAGTGATTTTTTTTGGCTCTATGTATCTTGATTGATTATGTTATTTGTATTGTTGCTTTGGTATGGTAATGTATCTGTATCTGGTTTTGACTTTTGAATTTGTTTGTGGATGGCTGTAAATGATTATGTGTTTGTATTTGGGAATTGTCACATAGTCAGCTTCCTAGATCTACCGATAGCTTGCTATAAATGTGACTTTATCGGGTACATTAGTTCGTTTGTCAACATATACATGGCTGATGCTAGTATAACATTTTGTTCTTTAATCATTATTTTTAAAAAAATGATCAATTTGCTAAGAATATTTGAGAAACAATTTAACAAACATTTGTATTTTGAACCCACTTTTAGACGGAGGAGAATTTTATGGTAATTTCTTTCTCAATAGGACCAAAGATAAAAATTGAAATGAGTATATAGATGGTACTTCTGCTTAGTTATTACTTCCATAATCAATAAAAGAGGTGGGGTTCATGATTTAAAAACTTAAAAAGATGATGTATATTGGCCGTCAGTATGCATGTTTTAGCTTCAATAAAAGGACGAAACAAAAATATTCACAGTTTATTTGAAAGTTATTGGATAATTTATATATTTTAGTTGTGTTGCAAGCTTATAAGTTTGTCTTTGAGAAAACTACAGGATAATAGATCCTTTAGAATGTTGAACCGATCAATGTCGGTATTGGATTATTGGGCATATTCTATTAGGTTTAATTATGTCATGAAAACACCAACGAATCGAACAATTAAATATCAACAAACACTCATAATTGATTACTATTGATGAACAAAAGTTACAGAAGTAAAAAGAATTTAAAGCAAGAACTAATAATCTATCTAATCGCATATAAACCCTAAACCAAATTCTTTACTAAGTAACTAACTAACCCAAATGTTTTACAAACTACCCTTCAACTTATGAAACATGTTTTAAGTGCTTCCCAAACTTGTCACTATTGCTAAATGACAAACAAATCCCTCAAATTAAGGAATTGACCATTATAACCTTTTGTGACGGACCACTTCTTCCAGTTTCTCATCGTTACACTTTCTAATTACGCCCAATATCACTTGTACTTTTTTTATTAATAAGATTATAAAGTCAGAAGCTTTATTATAGGGTCTTGCTAATCACACCTCACACCGCTTAAACTGTCGCTTATAGTTCTATTAGCGGCATATAAGGATATTTTCTAAAAAGGTTTTTGTCTTTTTGTGTTAATTTTATTTTACTTTTAATTTAATTTTATTTATTTTAATTATTGTTTTTCTTTTTGTTGTTTTATAAAAAATAGATTTTGTTTTATTTTTTTATCAACAATTAACAAAATTATAACGAAACAATGTAAATAAACGATATATACATACACACAACCATTATAACGAGTTTGTACAAATAACAATAAAAATCTATCTTAATGGCAATGTCACGAACGGCATCGTTGCCTTCGTGCTATCAAACCTACCTCTGAATCCCGGTCTATCGTCGTCCTCACGGCCACGCCTGACGCCCGATGTGCTCGCTTAATGGTCAGAACGTGATGGTGGATTTTGTGTTTTTTATTGTCACGTAAATCCTAAGATTTAATTATCTTTCGTTAATACGCTAATGACGTTGTCATTTATATATATATTTCTACATTTTGTTATTATTTGTACAAACTCGTTGTAATGGTGGTGGTTTTGGTGTTTTTTATTGTACAACGTTGTTGTTGTCCTCGCGGCCACAACTAATGCTCGATGTGCTCGCTTCATGGTCAGAACGCGATGGTGGTTTTTTGTGTTTTTTATCGTCACATAATCCTAAGATTTAAGCATCGCCTGCTAACACACCAGTGACGCTGCCATTTAGATAGATTTCTACATTTTGTTATTATTTGTACAAATTTGTTGCAATGGTTGTGTGTGTGTGTGTATATATCGTTTATTTACATTGCTTCATTATAATTGGTGTAATTCTTGAAAAAGAAAATCAATAATTTTTTTTAATAAAACAACAAAATAAAAAATAATAATCAATTAAATTAAATTAAAACTAATATACATTAAACATAAAAAGACAAAAAAACACGTTTTTTTAAAAAACACATATGTCACATATAAAGCTATAAGCCGTAGTTAAACAAAAGACAAAATAACACATCTTTTTATAAAACACCTATAAGCCGTGGATAGAGCTATAAAGCGAAGGTTTGAGCGGTTTTCTAACCACACCGAAGGTGTGATTAGAAAAGCCCTTATTATATACCAACTGAGATGAGATGAGATGAGATGAGATGAGATGAGATGACCAATGCTCATTCTTCATTGGTCCATTTTTTTTATTGTGACATATTTACCTTACCACTTTCTACACGTTATATGTTTTGATGACTTCCTATGTATTTAGACACGGTTAGTTTTTTAGCATATAACCATTGTATACACGCATACATACACACACGTGTGTCTCTCTCTCTATATATATATTCTTAATATTGATATTGTGGTGAAGTGTACGTTAATTTTCTTAGACTATACCCATTCACAATCTCACAATCTCAATTTCAAATTACAAAATTAATTTCTCTCTCTCCAATTTATATAATTTAACTCATCCCAATCTTTTACACACATTCACGACCTATCCCAACTTAAAAAAAGTATTTTTTTTAACAAAGTCCGTTTTTAATAAAATTTATGCCGGAATGTTCATAATTTTTTTTAAGAAATATCGTGTATTTAATTATTTTTTTATTTAGAATATTAAAAGTTAATGAATAATTAAATTATTGGGGGGTTAGTTTGGATTGCAATTTGGTTTGCTTCACCAACCTAAATTGCCAATCTAGATTATTTTATTTTCTTTTTTCAATTTCTTTTTTAACTTTGAGCCTACCAATCTTATTATAAGATTGCTGACTGGAGTAGTCTTATATAGGAAGAGAAAAAAAGGCAACGCATCTAAAGGGAAAATAATATAAGAAGCTAAAGAAAAGCATCACTCTTTATTAAACAGTGAACCAAAGTATAATATTTTATTATTCTTTGCTTTGCTCAACCAGATAAAGTTTGTCGTTACACCCTATATAAAGAAGGTGACAGTCAAATTCAAAGTCGTTTGCTGTTGTTGTATAAACTCATCGATAACCAAGGTACGTATTTCTTCTTTCTACTTCATTTTAAGCCTTTCATTAATTAAATTTTTGTTAAGTCGTATTGCATGTTGCAGTCTATTATGAATGCGAGATATAAGAAAATGGAGGTACAATTGGCAAAGGTTCAACATGAACATTCACTCATCCTCGTAGACTTGCAATCCGTATATCAAAACTATGAAGAAGACGATGAGGATCTTGACGAATTTGATTTCGATGCAACACAAAACTTTCGGTGCAAATGTTACATTTGTGGATTAACAATGGATTGGTACCACCGATATTACTACAAGTGTGACCAGTCATCATGTTCCCACTCGCTCCACAAATTCTGTAAATTGTCCCCAACCTTTGAGTTCCCAGGGCATCCTAGCCATACTCTTGACCTCATAAAAAAATCAAATACCTGGAGTTGTGATGCTTGTTTTACTAAACATCCAGACGGTATCTGTTATCATGTTCTACATGCGCTTATGAAATCGATATACGTTGTGCAACCTTTGCGGGGCAAACTAAGATTTATCACCCTAGCCACCCACACCCACTAATCTCTAGTACCCTTGAACCTACCTTGAGCAAGTGTTATTCTTGTGGGAAAGAACATAAAGGGGTTTTCTATCACTGCATCACTTGTTTTAGTTTCTCGATCCACATTGATTGTGTCAAGCTTCCCTTCAAGTTTATTAATAAAGACTATCATTCTCACATGCTCACTCTTTCATGTTATTTTTCGGTTATACCATATCATAGCAGATGCAGGATCTGTAGACAGCAAATTGACAGTCGGTTTTGGCTATACAAATGCAGTAAATGTCGGTATTTCGTTCATGTAGAGTGCGTAACAGCGAGAAGAACGCCCCCTTCTTCAACTTTTTTATTTGATAGGAGTTTTGGATTCTTTTTTCAAATTTCTATGAAGGAATTCTATTGACTGAGTAATAATATGCCGACAAATTTCACATGCGGTTAGCATATAGGAAACAAGACTAAATACATTTTATTCTTAACATGAAAACGGTGAGAACCAATTTGTTGTTATTATTAGGTTTATTTTTATAGGTGTTTGTTGTTATTTTTTGTTCGTATTTGCTAATTTTCAATTATGAGACGTTATAACTTTTTGCTGATTTATATTCTGTTGTTATTATTAGATGTTTTCATTTGTTGTTATAAGTATTTTTTAGTATTTGTTGTTATTATTTTGTATTGATTTTGATTCTTTTGTGTAATTTTTAGGTTCTTTTGTTGTTATTATAAATCATTGTTTATGCAGATTGGTATTGTTTCTTACGTTCTCATTTTTTTTATAAATTGGTATTATTTCCCACGTTCTCATGTTAAGATTAAAATGTACATGAACCTTCCCCTAGCATATAGTACGCTTGGTGTCCAAAGATGTTAATTAATGTTTATAAGTGAAAACTAAAATGTCAATTAATGTTTATAATTTTGGGATGTTAATTTCATTTTTCTTTTCTAAATTTATAGTACATGGCCTTCTTTTTTGCATGCATCACACGAGAATAAAATCTTGACCTTGTTTGATAAGGAGGATGATGAGAATTACAAGCTCTTCAAAACTCAGGAGGTCGCCGTTGGCAATTGTGACCTCTATATTGTGAAACATGGTCAAGATTTTACCCTCTTGTCGTATGGTACGTACCACCAAATTATTTAAAAAAATCATGAAGCTCTCATATATATATATATATATATATATATATATATTGACTTTACCATTTCCATTGTTAACCAACACTCATGTTTATCCAGACATGTTCGACTACCCCCTCCCTGATGATACCTACAACATGTTATCACACCTCTTAGAGAGAATAATCAACGCTTTGATCAAATTATACTTGATAAGAATGATAATCACTACTTACGCCTTGTAAATGCACCTGATACAAATATCTTAGGATTAACTCTTCACGACCCAATGAAGTGGATTAAGTTCCTATGTTCCGGATGTTTGAGACCGATCACAACAACGCCCTTTTACATGTGCAATCATCTTTGCAACTGTTATTTCCACTAGTGGTGCACCAGGCTTCCTAGAACACTAGAAAACCATCCTGGCCACCCAGAACACATACTTTTTCTTTTTACCCGCCTACTTGATGGCGTGGCTCGTTTAGGTTTTGAGTGCAATCTGTGTGGGTTATGTTGCAATGGACTTGGATATGTTTATTATGAGTGCAACTATGCAATTGACGTGCATTGTGGATTTATACCTGACAAAATTCAGCATTGGGGACATCCACGCCACTCACTAGAAAGAGTAAAAGCTTTGGATTTGGACTATCAATGTGATGCTTGTCGTGCTTACATTCCTAGAGACAAGTTTTGTTTTAGCTGTAGGGATTGTGGTTTCAACCTTGATATCAGGTGTGCGATGCATTTGCCCGAAACAATTAAGAACAAGTATGACAAGCAGCCCCTAACGCTAAGTTACTACCCAGTTGAGAACCATAAGAGCGAATACTTCTGTGAAGTTTGTGAGGAGGAACTTATTCCTGAAGCATGGTTCTATCATTGCCACAAGTGTGGGCAGTCAGTACACTCTGCTTGTGCTCCGCTAATACTACGTTCTGAACAAGGTGCCAATTCTCTTGAAAATAGGGAAGGTGTTTATAAATTTATTAATATGAAGTTTGGGGGATTAATTCAACTTCCCGATCACCAACATGCTTTGTCATTATTTGCGGGGACTATAAGAGACAGTTGCAACGTGTGTAACCAGAATTCGCAATCCTTTCTGATCTTTAAGTGTCTTATGTGTGAACTTTCTTATCATGTCACTTGCATTTTAAAAAATGACACGTCCCCCACTTGGGTGAACCAAAAAATATCGTATATTCGTACCTTTATGACTCGATATCAGCTCCAAGGTCATGAAACAGCAGCAGCAGAAGCAGCTCTAACTTTCTACCCAAATGCAGTTGTGAGACCCACAAAATTTATCAGATTGATCTTTGATCGGTTTAGCCCATGGGATTATAGTTAATTATTACTAGCGTTTGTTATGTGTCACTGATCGAATGATTATTTAGTTTTTCTTAATGTATCACAATAATTTAATGTTTACATTATAATATATTTTATTTGTATTATGTTTTAGAGTAAATTAATTTCTTTTAAATTATGGAGTTGATTTGGGTTCAAGGTAATTCGAATGGCCGTTTAAGTGGCCTGAACTGAAAAATTAGAAATAGTTGGCAACGGGTCTAACAAGTGCAGCAAATTATTATATAATATAATTACAAAGTTTGGTGCCGCAAAGTCCCGACTGGGCAACTTTGCGGCACATGATTGGTCCTTTTAAGTTTGTTTTAGTTTCGGTCCGTAACAAACGTAACGAAAAACGGCCGAACACTTACTGGTCCTTTTTGGTTTTTTTAGTTTCGGTCCGTAACAAACGTAATGAAAACCAACCAAATGTGTATTTCGTTTTGTTTTAGTTTCAGTACCGTAAAAATCGTAGCTAATGAACGTGACAGAAACCAACCGAATTTGTTTTTTGTTTTAATTCCGACACTGTAATGAACGTGACAGAAACCAACCGAATTTGCATAGACTCACTGTCTCAACGCCCGAGATTGATAACAATAGGGTTTTACCAACGACTGAGTTTTACCGGATGACGCCACTTGGTCCACCTCAAATTTTATTATTTTTTGGTTTTTATTTTGGCTTTAGTTCCTGTACAATAACACACGTGACTGAACCTGACCGATTTCACGTTGACTTACCGACTCAACCCTTGCGACCGATAACGCTTGGGTTTTACCATTGCCCGGGTTTTACCAGCCGGGTAAAACGCTAGTTATATATAACAATTGACAAGTTTGGTGCCGCTAAGGGCACCATATTTGTCAATTCTTTTTTTTCAGTTTCTTTTTTTGCTTTTTTCTTAATTGTTTATAGTTTTGGTATCATAGCGAATAAACGGAATCTGACCAAACGTCAGTTTTGTGGTTTTGTTTGATTGACTTCCAATACCGTAACAAACGCGATATAAATCGACTGATTCCGTCTAGACTCATCGCCAAAACGTTCGGGAACCCAAGTTTACCGACGGACACCACCGATTCGTGCACCTCAATATTTATATATCCGTTTTTTACTGGCTGAATGACATTTTTTCCCGTATCCTAACGAGTGTCACAAAAATTGACCGAATTCACGTAGGCTCACTGCATTTTGTTTTAAATCCGGTACCGTAACACACGTAACAAAAACCAACCGAATGCCAATGTTTTTTTTGTTTTAGCTCTGGTACCGTAATGAACGTGACGGAAGCCGGTCAAATTTGCATACACTTACCGTCTCAACGCCTGAGATCAACAACACTCGGGTCTTCCCAACATTCGGGTTTTACTGACCTATATCACCCATTAATCCACCTCATTTTTTATATTTACTTTTGTTTTATGTTTAGGTTTTAGTTCCGATATCCTAACGCACGACACCGAAACTGATCGAATTCAAGTTAACTTATCGCCTCAACGCCGGGACCGATGACACTTGGATTTTACCAACCTGCTCGGCGCAACGCGCTAGGTAAAACCCTAGTTTTCTAATATAGCCAATGTGACCAACTTATTTAAATATAGCTATAGTTTCAAAAAAAAACCAAAAATGGCTAAATAATCAAGCAAATAAATAATGTAAATCGTTTAGTTTATTGAGGAGAACACAATCATAGTGTTTGTTTTCTATAAAACAAATTTGTTGTTGAGTAATCCGCGCAAGAAAGTGATGAACACTTAAGTTCAACATTGAAAAAAATCGATGGAAGATTAATTACGTCGGCTCCTTTACGAGTATGTCAGAAAAACTCACAATCAGTCAGATCCATCAGAAAAACGAAACACGTGGCGATTTTTGATAGGCCACATTAATTCGTTGGATCAACTTTTTGTTTACGTCGGATCCGACGTTAAATTTTGGCAATTCAAGGAATTTCCCCTAAACAAAAAGAGGTGCAGGTCAACAGGGTCGGCCTAAAGGGGGGGTCGAGGAGGGCGACGAACCCTGGTCCATCCTCTCAAGAGGCCTACGGTTGCTAAAAAAAATTATATAATTATATATATAGTTCTGTTTTAACATAAATCCACAATATGGCTCCTTGGTGCAATGGAAATAATGATAGTCTATGAATTCAAAAGTCGTTGGTTCAATTCTCATTAGTGATGTTATTATATTATTACAGTAAAAAAAACCTTCTTTTGTGTTTTATATTGACTATCTTAGTAACTTTTTATTATTGTTTTTGTTTTGTTTTGGTTCGTATTGGGCTTTGGAAATGCAACCTAGTTGATATTTTCTTTGAACGACCAACAAACATAGAATTTCTAGGTATTCCGTATATGCTGACCAGTGGAAAATGGTCACCCAACCCAGCCGTACGGAGCCCTTTAGCACCTCAAATATATCTCTAGTACCGGAGAAAATCCACCCGTCCGAACGCCCACTGGTGGTAAAACCCGGACACCCTTAGGATTGAATTGAAGATTACAAAGATCTCAGTCAATCTTCATTGAGCCACTCATGTCATCCCCAAAGTGTTGTGAGACTGAACTTGAGTCTCCATTGAGAAACCAAAGCTTCCTACCACTATATGAGATTGGAAAGGTGATGTGTTGTAAAACACACTTGTTTTCTGCACATTTTTATCATCTTTTTATTGCTTAACTATCTAATAAATAATGGTTTTGGCTTGTTTTAATATGATCTTACAAAGTTTATTATCTTTCGTAGATTGCGGGTTTTAAAGAGAAAATTAACCGAGTTTTCGCAATACTTAAATGCCCATTTTGATCAAAACTTGAAGAACCAAGTTAAAGTCTGACCCAAGCCCACTAGCAGAAAACCTTACTTGTATTATATATATTATAACATATAAAAAATTAAAACCCTAATCTCAAATAATATTGTAGCATTCGGCAGTAGCATCAAAAGGAAAAAAAATATTATATTGAATATTGTGAGGTTGTGTTCGGCAAAGGCAAAAGAAAAACAAAATTAACAAAACCCATATTTTGGGTTTGATTTCCGATCGGAAGTAAGAAAGAAGAAAATAATATATTTTTTGGGCAGAGAGGACTTTTGAAGGAATGCAAGAAAACGAATATTTTTGTGTAGTACGTGAGTTTTCTTGGATAGCAACCGCAACAGAGAACATTATTTTTTTTCAAGGTGGTTTGCATTATTTTTTTTATATAAGTTCATCTCTATATTTCTTGATATAATGATTATGACTTTTGAACTTGTTACGTTTTCGTTGGTTATGATTATTGGCTAAATCTTTTGTACTACATAGGTTGAGATGATTATTGACATTGTTTGACGGTTTATTTGGTTTTGATTTATCACATGACGTATTATTATTGAAAGACTTTATATAATTCGATATTTGGTGTGTTAAAATATTGTTTTTTATATAATTATTGCTTGTGATTCCGCGTATTACTTTGATTGATTGATTGTGTGTCGTTCGGTTAGGGGTTCTACGTTTAGGTCATAGACTTGGCGTTTTTGATCTATTTGTGGTTAGTTCTACCATAGGAATCTTGAGTGAGATTAATTATTAAAATTCAACAGTTTTACCTTCCTTGTGACCGAGAGGTAATAGGGAGTCAGTTTGTCTCGCGTCTTTATTCGGTTAGGTTAGAATTGCACGAGAGCGAGTTTTGGTCTTGTCCGGTTTAGTTTTGCGTGCAAATATGTGTTTTAGATCGAGTTACCCCTTATCCCTAGAATTGTTAGTACCAATTTTAAGGGGTTTTGTGTCGTTGAGTCCGAGAGGAGATGCGTCATTAGGATACCTTAGTAATCTTTTTCTCGGTGCATTTATTCAATCTTCTTAGATTTGTGAATGTTAGTTAGTGAGACCGAGAGGTGATCTAGCGAACTTTAATGGGCCTTAGTTGATTATTTTAAGATCCCGGTGTCGTGTGATTGTTAATTCCGTTAGACGTTGAACTGTCAGTAGGATTCTTGCCTAGGTAGTCGTTTCTCCATATTTGTTAAAACCTCGTGAAGTCCCGTTAAGTTTTCTTGTTAGTTTTGTTAAGTTAAGTTAGTTTAAATTAATTAAAAAGAAAATAAAATTAATAAAATTAATAAAATCAATTAAATATTATTAGGGTAGGACTTGGATTAGGGTTTATAATCTGAGTCGTTCTCACGTGTCTTTGAGTTCGATATCCGGACTTTCCTCATCTTTGCTATACGCGACCGGTACACTTGCCGTTTTTGTGAACTAGGATAGGTTGTTTACTTTTTTTTAAAGCTTAGTTGCGATTTGTGTTTAATTTATATATATTTTTTCGCACATCAAGTTTTTGGCGACGTTGACGGGACACGGTTTGAGGCTATTAGAGAACGACCCAAGTTTGGGGACTTACTTGTTTTCTTTTTTTTTTACTTGCTTTTTGTTTTTATTTGTTTTAGTTTAATTTTAGCCTAGTTAATTTTAGTTTTTCTTTTTAGTCGTATGCGTCATACCCGCTCACAAGGACCTCTGAAGCTTGAAACGTCTGACGATACGGAGAAAGTCGAGCCCGAGAGAGAGCGTTCTGTTTCACCGACATGTTCTGATTCTTCTTCTTCTGTTTCTTCCGCATCTTCTAGGGATAGGAACATGGGTGACTAACCGCCTAGGAGAGTAGTAGCTGACTATGGTAGGCCAACAACGAATCCTCATTCAAGCATCACTTTACCGAACGGTGCCGACGCTGTTGGCAATTGGTCCATTCCTGCCCACGTCATGCAACTCATCAAGACCGTACTCCAATTCCAAGGGCTAGAGAGCGAAGATCCTTCAAACCACATCGACTTGTTTGTTCAAATCTGCGAAACTTTTGATATCGGCAACATGAACGATGAAGCCATCTATCTTCGTCTTTTTCCCTTCTCACTTGTCGGCAAAGCCTACAAATGGCTGAAGTCACTACCTGCTGGATCCATCACCACATGGGCAGGCCTTCAAAAGAAATTCACGACCAAATCTTCCCGCCATCTAAATCCGCTCGACTCCGTGAGGAGATTTGTTCCTTTCGCATGAGGTCTGACGAGTCTTTCGGGGAAGTTTGGGAAAGATTCAAGGACCTCCTTCTTAGTTGTCCTCACCACGGTTTAGACAAGTGGATTCTCATCAAGAATTTCTACAATGAAGCCACGTGGCATGTGAGAGAGAGGTTGAACCATACTGCTAACGGGAACCTCCTTAAGAATAAAGATCCCGATGAGTGCGTCGTCCTTTTTGATGATCTAGCAACGAGCTACGAGGGGCACGGGGGCAGAAATTCCTCCACGCCATCGAGAGGAGTACTTCAGGTCGATTCGAACACTAGCATGCAGGCGCAGATTGATGCTTTGAACAAACTCGTTAGAGACCTTACCGTTAAGAGCGTCGCGAAGTGTGAGGTTTGCCGAGGGGGTCACGACACCATTGATGATCAAGCAGGAGCGTCGCGAAGTGTGAGGTTAAGCCGGGTAGCAACTTGGAGGAGGTTGACTTCGTCAACAACCCCTTGAGATACCCAAAACCCGCCATCGACGGGAACACTGGCTAGAGAAATCAGAATAACTATCGAGGGGGACAAGCTAGTGGCTACGAAGCCCAATACCAAACCCAGGGTCGAGAGAATCTATTCGGGCAGGAGAGTTCAGGTCAGGAGAGTTCGGAACAAGTGGGGAGAGAGGAGAAGAAAGCCTTACTGGAGGAGATGATGGCTGAGCTGCTGAAGCGAGATGAGAGGAACCGAGTGACAAATGAGGCGAAATTTGCATAACACGATGCTATATTGAAGAACCAAGCCACGTCTCTAGCTAATCTTGAGCGTCACGTTGGAGAGCAGGGCCGTCTCTGAGAATACAAAAGAAAACCAGGGCCTAGGACATGAAAAACAAAAGGCCCTAAAATACAAATTTAAAAACTCTTATATAATTTAGACAAATGTGATAATAATAATAATAATAATAATAATAATAATAATAAAACAAAACAATTTTGTTTAGCAAAATGATCCATCTAAAACGTATGTATCTTACCATTCTTCTTGATTTGTGTCTTTCTTAACTTGTCTTTTATTTTTCTTTTTTTAGGTTTCTGACTATCAGATAAGTGTTTAGACTTAGGAGGCATACTATAAGAAAAATGAACGTTAACACTGCTAATTAGCAAATGATAAAGCTAACATTAACAAAATAACAAATATAAATTTATTTAACATTAAATGATTAAAACATAAATTAGAGATTAAGGATTAACTGAATAACTCTTAACTGTGTTAACTAACTAACTGTTAGCAATTGACGTGAACATATAACAATTAACAATGAAAATTGATATACAAAACAAAATTAGAATAAGACAAATAAGTTATAAAGTATAGAAGTTAATAACCTGCCGAAATGTTGGAACAAAATTAAATCAAGCTGGTCGTCACCATGACTTCATCCCCGTCACCGGAATTCGAAACCTTCATTCACGAATTCATCATCTCACACGCTCGATCCATCTTCTCAATCGAATCCGAACCACTCGTTTACACCGTCTACTCTAACCTACCCGGAGCCCCGAACAAACCCGGCATGTATCCAGCTTCAAAATCATCAATGGAATCATTACCTACAGTTGCCATACCACCACCAGAATGTTAAAACAAAATTAAATCAAGCTGGTCGTCGCCTGCCGGAATGTCGTCGGACGTCGGAACTCGAAAATCGGATTTTGATGATCGTATATTTCAGAATGTCGATCTGTTGTGTTGGAACAAAAGCCTGTGGGTTTATTTTAACTCCATTGGGCCTAGTCCAGAATATATATATATATATATATATATATATATATATATATATAAATTAAAGTTCATGGGCCCTTAATGGGGAGTGGGCCTAGGGATTGAGCCCTCCATGCCCTCCCCTTGGGCCGGGCCTCTTGGAGAGATTGCCAGCCAGTTATCCGAGAGAGCACCAAGTTCACTACCGAGTAATACCGAGAAACATTTGAGAGGGTTTGCCAAAGCAGTGACTACTAGGAGCGGTGCTATAAGAGAAAAAGAGGCTGGTCCTTCGAGATTTGTCACACCTACGGTCGATGAAGAGGAACAGGTGGACGAGGAGATCCAGATGGAGCCTCCTTCTGCCGAGGCACACCAGCAGACCATTTTAGGGAGTACTAAGCCGACCGATATACGTTCATCATCATCAAACCCACCTATGAGATTCTATAAACCCAAATTGCGTTATCCTAGGAGACTCCGATCGGACATAGACGAGGAGCAAAACTCCAAGTTCCTCGAACTTCTCAAGCAGCTTCACTTGAACATTCCTTTCCTTGAGGCACTCACTCAGATGCCCAAATCTGCTAAATTCCTCAAGGACATTCTTTCCAACAAGGATAAGCTAGTTAAGGTCTATTCTATTCCGTTGAGTGTTGGGTGATCTGCAATGCTGCAGAGCAAGTTGCCTGAAAAGATGGCCGATCCTAGGAGTTTTACGATTCCATGCATCTTAGGTGACGATACGGTTCGACATGATTTGGCCGACCTTGGGCCAACATCAATCTTATGCCGTATTCTGTGTTCAGTAAGTTGGGTCTTGGCGAACCGAGGCCAACCTGAATGAGTATCCAGCTTGCTGATCGTTCCGTGAAATACCCGCTAGGGGTGGTTTAGAACATGCTCGTTCGTATCGACAAGTTCATCTTCCCGGTGGACTTTGTCATTCTGGATATGAATGTGGATGATTAGCATCCCGCTCATTTTAGGCCGACCATTCCTTGCTACCGCACATGTGTTGATTGGCGTCTGTGAGGTAAATTGATTCTGAAAGTTGGGGATGATAACGTCACCTTTGATGTAAGACAATCACACAAACACCCCAAGTCAGCGGACGACTCCATGTATTTCGTTGACACCATCGTGTCGCACGTGCGGGAGTTTTTCACTGACATCTGTGGAGGACCTACCTTGAACCTACAGATTCTCGATAGGGATATTTCAGAGGTCGAGATGGTTTCAATGACCGCTCAACCATTGATGGATGACACCGTGTCACCACCACTAGATTCAGATTCAGCTGTTGAGATCGTGCGAGACGATCCGAGAGACCGACCTTCTGTTGAGAGCACTCCTCCTTCCTTAGAACTTTAGGATCTACCCGATCATTTGGAGCATGCATTTCTTGATGAAGAGAGGAAGCTACCCATCATCATCGCGTCTGCCTTGACGAAGGTCGAGAAGTTGAAGTTTTTGAAGGTGCTGAAAGTGCATAAGGAGGCGATTGCATGGAAGATTATCGACATCAAAGGGATTAATCCCTCGTTCTGCACTCATAAAATCCTCATGGAGGATAATTTCAAATCCGTCGTTCAGCCTCAATGGACGTTTAATCCGAAAATGCTAGAGGTCGTTAAGAAAGAAATCATTAAACTCCTTGATGCAGGAATCATTTTTTCCATCTCTGATAGTGCTGGGTGAGTCCGGTCCAAGTGGTTCCCAAGAAGGGTGGCATGCCTGTAGTCACCAATGAACGGAACGAGCTTATTCCCACTAAGACCGTGACCGGTTGGAGTGTCTGCATCGACTACCGCAGACTGAACGATGCCACTAGGAAATATCACTTTCCTATGCCCTTCATTAATCAGATGCTAGAGCGTTTGGCGGGTCAGCAGTACTACTGTTTTCTGGATGGTTTCTCCGGGTATTTCCAAATCCCGATCTCTCCCGATGATCAGGAGAAAACCACATTCACCTGCCCCTACGGCACGTTTGCCTATAAACGCATGCCCTTTGGAGTTTGTAACGCTCCAGCTACTTTCCAGCGATGTATGGTGGCGATCTCTCACGACATGATCGAGGATTCCATGGAGGTCTTCATGGACGATTTTTCTGTTTTCGGGAATTCTTTCGATCATTGTCTCTCCAACCTTGATAGGATGATGGCTCGTTGCGTCGACACCAACCTAGTCCTCAACTGGGAGAAGTGTCACTTCATGGTACGTGAGGGAATTGTTCTAGGACATAGGATCTTGAGTGCGGGGATCGAGGTCGATCGTGCTAAAATTGAAACCATTTCTAATCTTTCCCCGCCAACTTCTGTGAGATCCATCCGTAGCTTCTTAGGTCATGCAGGTTTTTATCGCCGGTTCATAAAGATTTCTCGAAAATTGCGAGACCGATGACTAAGCTACTTGAGAAAGACGCACCATTCGTCTTCTCTGAACAGTGTATCGAGGCCTTTGATCTTCTAAAAGACAAACTCGTTAACGCCCCGATCATGATTGCTCCCGATTGGTCTATGCCATTCAAATTGATGTGTGACGCGAGCAACTATACCGTTGGAGGAATGCTTGGACAGCGTAAGGAGAAGCACTTCCACCCGATCTACTATGCTAGCCGGACCCTAAACAGTGCTCAGGAGAATTACACCATCACCGAGAAAGAGCTGTTAGCTGTGGTGTTTGCATTTGATAAGTTTATGTCCTATCTTGTTTTGTCCAAAACAGTCGTCTACACGGATCATGCTGCCATTCGTTATCTTTTCAGCAAGCAGGATGCTAAACCTCGTCTCATCCAATGGATTCTGCTGCTTCAGAAGTTTGATATTGAAATCTGTGATAAAAAGGGGCCGAGAATGTGGCGGCCGATCACTTGTCATGTCTTAAGAGAGCCGAGATTGGAGATGCTGGGGTCAGCATCAATGACCATTTCCCGATAAAGAATATTATGTTTGTCAGAGCCCAGGATGACGGCTACCCGTGGTTTGCTGATATCGCAAACTTTCTCGTCGATGGTTCCCTTCCTAGGAGGATGTATCACCAACAATAGAAAAAATTATTTGCTGACGTTAAGTTCTATATCGGGACGACCCGATCTATTTCGTACAGGTGCTGATCAGCTGGTGAGGAGATGTGTGGATGTTGAAGAAGGGTGGCAGATTTTGAGCCAATGTCATGAGGGACCAATAGGAGGTCACCATGGTGCTGTTCTTACTGCTAAGAAGGTCTTCGATTCAGGATTTTATTGGCCTTCGATTTTCAAAGATGCTCATGCGTTCGTAAAAAGCTGTGACCGATATCAGCGTGTCGGTAACATCTCATCCCGAAATGAGATGCCCCAAAATGCTATTCAGGTTTGCGAGCTTTTTGACATTTGAGGTATTGATTTTATGGGCTCGTTCCCGTCGTCTAGAGGGAACAAGTACATACTTGTGGCAGTTGATTACGTCTCCAAGTGGGTCGAGGCCAGAGCCTTGCCCACTAACGACGCCCAAGTTGTAGTGAGATTTTTGAAAAATCTTTTCTCTCATTTTGGTGTACCGAAAGCCTTGATCAGCGATCGAGGTACTCACTTCTGCAATACGCAGATGGAGAAAGCGTTGCAACTCTATGTGGTCACCCATCGGCCTGCGACTGCCTATCACCCATAGACTAGTGGACAGGTGGAAGTGAGTAATCGGGGCAGCAAACGCATTCTTGAGAAGACGGTTGGGCTAAACCGAAAGGATTGGTCCGACAAATTAGATGATGCTTTATGGGCTTTCCGTACAGCGTACAAAACTCTGACCGGTTCCACACCGTTTCGGATGATTTATGGGAAAGCCTGCCATTTTCCTGTTAAGTTGGAGCACCGTGCTTCTTGGGCACTTCAAACAGTTAACCTTGATCTTTCGACTGCTTGAGTTCACCGTTTCCATCAGATACATGAGTTAGAGGAACTCCGCGATCATGCCTATGCACACTCGTATAATTATAAGCTGAAGACCAAAGAGCTGCATGATAGGGAGTTGAAATGTGATAAACAGTTCTAGTGTGGGGATCGGGTTTTGTTATACAATTCCCGATTACGGTTATTTTCGGGAAAGCTGAATTCCCGATGGTCAGGCACGTTCACCATTACTGAGGTATTCCCGTATTTCACAATTGAGATTGAAAACGAAAGTGGGAAGTTCAAGATGAACGGTCACCGGTTAATACACTACATAGGTGAGACGGTTGCGGAGCAGACGGCTGAGGTCTTGTACCTCAATGCCTTTACTGATGAATAGGCGTGATGGAGGGGTCAGGCTCAGGACCCGTTAAACCAAGCGCTCTCGGGAGGTAGCCCGAGTTTTCGTTTATCCGTTTTTATATTTGTTACTAAGGATCCTCCTGATTGAAGCCGCTCGCACTCAATCTCCATTTGAGTAGCTGATTTTGAGGGTATTCTTTTTGTCTTTATTTATAAAAAAAAATAAAAAAATACAAAAAACACAAAAATATGTTTATTTCTTATGTTTTTGTTTTCTGCTTTGTACGCCGCTACATGCGAGCGAGTTTGAGTTATTACATGTATTATTATGTGGATGGTAGCTCTGATGGCGTTCTGAAATTTGTTCTCCCGAGTTTGCGGCCACGAATGAAATGTTATACGGTCGCTCAAATGATACACAGTTGATGAAGATTCTACTCATAAACCAAAGGAGTAACCCGTTCTTTGTTTTTCTCTTGAATATTTTAAGTTTTATTTTTACTTTATTTTATTTCTTTTCCTTGTTCTCATCGAGGACGATTTCGTTCTAAGTGTGGGGATGGGAATTTATTTTACTTAGTTGTAGAAAACAAAAAAAAATTAATAATAAAATTTGCACTTTTTCGCTGAAAATTATGTCGGTTACTCAAGTTTGACGGACATATACTTGTATATGTTTGGTCCCGTTATTTGCTTGCAGACATACAGGATAGCCATTGACCCGAAAACTGAAAGTGACTGGGGCGTCTGAATTTGAAAAAAATAATAATAATGAAATAAAATAAAATAAGTTTTAAAGAGAAAAATGTCCCTTGAAAATTGTTTTCTTCTACATTAAGCAGGAAATGATAATATTACCATTGTGTTAACAAGCTCTCTGAACTTTTGAAAAATATTATATAATAATATAAGAAGAGATGGTTTGCATATCTGATTTGAGATGTGTTGGTAGACCCAACTAGCTTTGATAGTCCTCTTTAGCAGATTTTATATATATAATAATTTGAAAAATGGTGAAACCGAATTTCGATGCTTAGGGAGGATTACCATAATAAAAACTTTGATACGGTAAGACTTAGATGCGCTCAAACCAGCACACCACCGCATGTCCATCTTTTTACGAGCTTAGAAATGGTTATATACTTTAGAGTGATAAAAAAAATAAAAAAAACTGATGAAAAAAAAAAGGAAGTATGTTTTGAAAGTGTATTATGAAAAGTTGTTCCAAAATACAAATGATTGTGAGAAAGTTATGTATTGTAAAATGCCAAAGATGCATTTTCAAAGTTAGTAAAAGAGGCTAAAGATGCACATACTAGATGGGACTTAGAGTTTACGTGTTACCAAGGGGATAGTGACTCTGAGGATACACTATTGGGGCTCGAATGTTCTTAGTCTATAAATATCAAATTAGGAACTTATAGGACAAAGTCCAATAATATTTAGGAATAGCTCGTACGACCTCCACATGATCATTCATCCCTTAAATTTCACCGAGTGCATCTAATTAGTACCATCAACGAGTCCTTGGCTTATGGTGATTTGTCGAACCAATTTGCTTCGACTATAGTTTTTCTAGCTCTCTTCGTCTGAGATGGGGTAAGTGTAGCCTTGATTTTTGAACTTAAAACGCTTAATGCAATTGAGGGCTTGATTGGTTAGTGGCTGAGTTTAAGTGGACAACAATACCATCAATCGCGGTCAATTTGTCGAGCTGTTTCTATTGTTTTAATAATATTTAATAATCTAGGTGTTTGTTATTTTCACTTGGTTATGATCCTGTGTAGATTTCTTTTTCAGAGACGAAAAAGTCTTAAGTGTGGGGATGTTTGATGTGTTGCAAAACACACTTGTTTTCCGCACTTTTTTATCATCTTTTTATTGCTTAACTATCCAATAAATAATGGTTATGGCTTGATTTAACATGATCTTACAAAGTTTATCATCTTTCGTAGGTTGTAGGTTTTAAAGAGAAAAAGAAACGAGTTTTCTCAAGACTTAAAGGCCCTTTTGATCAAAACTTGAAGAACCAAGTTGAAGCCTGACCCAAGCCCACTAGCAGAAAACCTTACTTGTATTATATATATTATAACATATAAAAAAGTAAAACCGTAATCTCAAACAATATTGTAGCATTCGACAGTAGCAACAAAAGGAAAAAAAAAATATTATTGAATTTTGTGAGGTTGTGGTCGGCAAAGGCAAAAGAAAAACAAAATAAACAAAACCCATATTTTGGGTTTGACTTCCGATCGGAAGTAAGAAAGAAGAAAATAATATTTTTTTGGGCATAGAGGACTTTTGAAGGAGTGCAAGAAGACGAATATTTTTGTGTAGTACGTGGGTTTTCTTGGATAGCAACTGCAATAGAGAACATTATTTTTTTTCAGATGGTTTGTATTATTTATTTTTTTATAAATTCATCTCTATATTTCTTGAATTATGAATTTTGAACTTGTTATGTTTTCGTTGGTTATGATTATTGGCTAAATCTTTTGAACTACATAGGTTGAGATAATTATTGACATTGTTTAACGGTTTATTTGGTTTTGATTTATCACATGACGTATTATTATTGAAAGGCTTTATATAATTCGATATTTGGTGTGTTAAAATATTTTTTTATATAATTATTGCTTGTGATTCTGCGTATTACTTTGATTGATTGATTGTGTGTTGTTTGGTTAGGGGTTCTACGTTTAGGTCATAGACTTGGTGTTTTTGATCTATTTGTGGTTAGTTCTACCATAGGAATCTTGATTGAGATTAATTATTAAAATTCAATAGTTTCGCCTTCCTTGCGACCGAAAGGTAATAGGGAGTCGGTTTGTCTCACGTCTTTATTCGTTTATATTAGAATTGCGCGAGAGCGAGTTTTGGTCTTGTCCGATTTAGTTTTGCGTGCAAATATATGTCTTAGATCGAGTTAAATATTGTTACCTTTGTTTAAAAAAGCGCGCTCAAGGCGAGGGTAGGCGAGAGGCGACCGTCTAGGTGCTATTGCTTACCAAAGGCGAGCCCTGTTAGAAAAGCGATCGCTTTATACGCTTTTTTGGGGAGCGAAAAGGGGAAAAAGCGATGCTACATGCACAAAAAGCGTTCAGCTGGGCCATTCTTAAATTAATCTTTATAATGGGCCACTTTTCTATCTTTTTGTTGCCCAGACTTCAAAAACTTACATCCAAAACCCATATAACAAATGTAAAAAAGAACGATCAGTCAAGACTCAAAAAGTTAATTATTTTAACCTAGCGGATCCCTCAACGATCTGTCTTCTTCTCAAGTTCTCTCATGCACACACGATTACTTCCACTCAAGTGACTAGTCTCAATCGATCAATAATTGAGTACAATTTTGGTTATTGAGTTCAACTGGTCACTCAATTAGCAGTCTTAGAAATTTTATTTTTTAATTTTTACTATTGATTGTGTAAAATCACAAATTGACAAAATGCACTAAGTTTAACAAGATATTAATTACTAATTACTATTGATTAAAAAACATGAGAATTGAATGTTAGTGAATAACAAGTAACGATACAATTATACTATATTAATATATTGAATGTTATGTTTTTAATGCTTTTTTTGTTAACCTTTAATAGGAATTTGAAGTTATTTCTTTTTGGCACTTTATTAGCAATTTACTAATTTTACTAAGAATTTAATGTTCTGTTTTTAATGTTTTATTAATATATTACGTTACACAGTTGTTAGAGTTAGAGAATGGGGAACGGTGTAGATGTGGATGCATCATTGGAACCTAAGACGGGTGACCCGGGTAGAAAGTATGGTACATGTGACCCAAATAACAAAAGTCGATTCGTTTGCAACTTTTGTGGAAAACCAAGTACAGGAGGAGTATATCGATTAAAGCAACACTAGTTGGTGGGTTTACAAATGTACTTAAATGCATGAAGTGTCCCCCGCATGTCCGTCAAGAGATTAACGACTATATGTTAAAAAAAGGCCCAAGCTAAAGAAGTAATGAACCCTTTAGACAGAGATTATGTTTTTGATGATGAAGATGAGGAATGTGTGATTACCATCAGGAAGAGTGCAATGGGTTCGGCTCAAGAAAATGTGCCCAAAAAGCAAAAGCCTATTAATACGTTCTTTAAACCTGAAGATACGCTCAAAGGTAGAAAGGGAGGAAAGCAACAAACGTTAAATGAAGTATGTAAAAAAGAATTGAGAGTGAATGCGTGTAGGGAAATCAATAAGTGGTTTTGTGATGCGCACATTCCTTTCCATGCGGCTACTTATAAAAGTTTTCAAAGTATGTTTGATGCAGTCTTACAATTTGGATTAGAATTTAAAGCACCTTCCATGTCTGAACTAAGGGTACCTTTACTTAAGATGGAAGTAGAAGAAATTGACATTCGGATTGACGAATACAAGAAAGAATGTGCTAGCAAAGGTTGTTCTATTTTATCGGATGGATGGCGAGATTGCACCGTTCAAAAGGATATTGTGAATTTTTTGGTTAACTCCCCTAAAGGGTCTGTGTTTATGAAGTCCATAGATGTATCAGCTATTACAAAGGACGCTCACACATTGGCTAGAATGCTGGAACAAATGGTGGACCAAGTTGGTGAAAAAAATGTCGTGCAAGTTGTAACTGATAATGCATCAAATTATGTTAAAGCGGGTAAGTATGTTCTTTTTAGTCAAGTATTATGCTATATTTGTATTATTTTCAATTTCTATATTTTGTCTTTTTAGGAAAAATCTTGCAATCAACAAGACCTCATTTATATTGGACACCGTGCGCAGCACACTGTGTTGATCTAATGTTAGAGGACATTGGAAAGATTCCCAAGATTAAGGAGATGCTGAAATCGGCAATGTTTGTGAATGCATATATATATATATAAACCATGTTGGTCTTCTGAACATGATGAGAAAATTCACAAATCAACGCAATTTGCATCGACCCGCGGTGACTCGTTTTGCAACATCGTTCATCTCCATTTCACAAATGCATAAGAAAAAGAATAACTAGCATAAGATGATCGTGTCTTCTGATTTCACAACGAGCAAGTGGGCAAAAGAAGCTGGTGGGAAGAAAGTAAATTCCATTTTTATGAGTGAAAATTTTTGGAGAAATTTGGTATATACTATAAAGTTTATCGGACCTCTTGTTAAGGTCCTTAGACTTGTTGATGGAGATAAAAAGCCAGCCATGGATTATATATATGAAGTTGTTAAAAGGGCTAAGAATACTATTAAAGAAAGTTTTTCGAGTGAAGTGGACTATTCTAAAGCATTTGAGATTATTGACAAAAGGTGGGAATGCCAACTTCGTCGGCCTTTGCATGTTACCAGGTATTATTTGAATCCCGAATACTATTATGAAGATGAAGACAAAGCAAATTCGGGAGAGATTTCGGGGGGCGTTATGGATTGCATTTCTAGATTGATTCCCGATGTGAAAACTCAAGACCTGGTCAGTCACCAGTTAGATGCATATAAAGATGCTACGGGTCTTTTTGGTCATGCTATGGCTATAAGACAAAGGAAGAGTAAATCTCCAGGTATACAAAGCAAAACTCAATATAGTTTGCACCAAATACGATGCTAGACTAAAATACTTAAATAATGTTAAAATGTTTATTACATATAATCATTATTGTTTTGTTTATAGCGGATTGGTGGAGTGATTTTGGTGGTGATACTCCAGAGTTACAAAAGTTTGCTATTCGAGTACTTAGTTTGACGTGTAGTGCTAATTGTGCATTAAAGCGTCGATATCAAAGGGCGGACACCATAGAGCCCATACTTTTAAATGATATTGATGAAAGTAATGAGTGGGTGATGGGTTGTATGGATGAAGAAAATGAGGAAAGAGATGCCACAGATTGCATGAATGATGAAAGTAATGAGTGTGTTAATGAAGAAGCTATCGGTGCGTTAGAATCGGCTTATTCCACTAGATCAATAGGGAAAAATGTTACAACCTCTAGTTCCACGGCCCCTAATCCTAGATTACAATTGATTGATGAAAATGATGAAGATATAGAAGAAGAGTATATCGGTGTGCGTGACGATGGCATGGAAGACGAGATATTTGGATTGACGTTGATGGTGATGATATTGAAGAAAGCTTATAATTTTAGGCTTTGAATTTCTTGAAAGTTGAAACACTTTCGGATATGGATCTTTTGGAAACATGTAAGGCCCCGTTACCGGTGCCTCACATTTGGGCGTTGGATTTACTCATCAACATAGTTCTTGTCATCAGAGTTAATAAAACATTTGCGGAATATAAAAACTTTCATAAAACATCACGTTAATCCATAACTTGTCTTAAAATAAACATTCTTGTCTTTCAAAATAACATAACATTAAACATAATCGTCAAGAGTCTTCCGATGCCCGCCTTTTATTCAATACCACGTGTCCCCTCAAGCGAGCTACCTCATCCTACTCACCTGCGTGCATACTAAAAGTCAGCTACGCTGAGTGAGTTCTAGTTAATCAAACATAATACAATACATACACTTACCTTCCATTATGCATCCGAAGATACATAATAATTACTTTACTAATTTACTTTCATTACATAATTTCATACGTATATTCATACTTTATTACTTTCATACTATATAATTACTGTCCATTCTATCTCAGATATTATTAGGGTCTGGTCCCTCTTTCCTTTGTCTATCTCATATATTATTAGGGTCTGGTCCCTTTCTTGTCTATCTCAAATATTATTAAGGTCTGGTCCATTTTTACTTCTCTATCTTAGATATTATTAGGGTCTGGTCCCTTCTATCTCAGATATTATTAGGGTCTGGTCCCTCTTTCTTCATCTTCGTACATACTGTCTTTACATACCCATAACATACATACTTTCTTTAATCATTCATACATATTCATATATTGTACATATATCTATCATACACATTCATCTATCATAAACATACGTCCCTTGTTAGCACGTGCAATATCCGAAGATCGTTCATGTACCGACAAGCTTTCACTACATACATTTAAGATATACATACATAACATATAAACCATATAAGGCATACACTTACCAGTTAAGGTAAGTGTATTAACATTCACATCGAGTATGCACACAGCCCCGAAAACATAACAAGGAAATGGGGCTAGAAACTCACTTGTATCCTGTTGCGTTCACCGTTAATCGTAATTTCTTTCTTCAGTTGGGCACGGCTAACTGTATAATAATTACATGCATCAAATAACTATCACTACTCATCTCTCGTTTCTAGTCTAATCATTACCCTCAACGAATGCGGGTCGGGGCGGAAGCCCCTAGCGGGGTCCAAGGGGCAGAGCCCCTGGCTGGGGTCGAGCTGTCTTAACAAATTTTCCATTAACATTTTGAATTATTTTTTAAATTGGGCTTATTTGTTTTAAATTAGATATGGGCTTTGCATTAAGCGGACCTATCTAGGTCAGGCCCAACTACCCACTAGTTGGCCCAATTGGGTTCGGGCCCAAGGTCAAACAGAAACAGGGTGGTCGAGAACTCAAGACAGAGAACCATTGTGTTGACCGAGAACCCAAGTTTGACCAAGAACCCTTGACCGAAAACTCATGTTGACCGAAAACTATGGTCTGACCGAGAACTCAGGTTTGACCGAAATCCCATATTGGCCGAGAATCCCCAGTCTTGGCCGAGATCCCCCAGTTTTGGTGTGTTCAGCTAATCTTCCATTTTAATCATTCTTACCCAGCTCTGTTAGCTGTTTTATGGCTCATAACCAGAATTTTAACTACCCTTTCTACCCATACTAACCGTTTTACACCCGTCACTATTTCGTCACCTAGATCTAACTCGTTTTTAGACATAAAGCTTGGACCTTTAAGCATAAAAAACGTTCTTTAACTAGATCTAGGGTTTTCTTGATGAACAGTATATATTTACTAGTTCTTTATGCTCATTAAACATCAAGTTTGCATTTTTATGAAGCATTAGACCCGATATACTCTAGGGTTAAGTTTCATAGCAAACCGTTCATAAAAAACGTAACCTTTAATCGTAAAGAACATACCTTTGACGTTCTCTAAGGTCACGGCTAGCTTGATACGTGAACTTGTAGCTTGTATATAACGTGTATACCAAAGATCTATCAATAAAAGGCTTGATTTGATCTTGGATCCTCTTTTCCTCTCACGGCCGTAAATGGCAAGGTGTGTGTGTTTTTAAGGTGTAGGGAGAATAAGATGGATAAGATGGATGGAAATGGAAAGATTCGGGGTTTAAGGGGTATTTATACTCCCTTAAGCCTATGGACCTAAGGCTCATCTTTCCTTTTTGGTTCATGATTAATTCCATTTAATTAGACTACTTATCTATCCTCCTATTATTGTTATTTTATTTACCATCTTAAGTAAACTTGTCCACCATAAAAGATAATATATAAAATATTATTTATTGAAATTTTGGGATGTTACAAAACACTTACGAGTACATTAGTACTCGATAACTTATTTTTATGCACTTGGGATATTTTGGGCGAGTATTGTTGTACTCCAAAACTTGTTCTATGTTACTTTTGGTATTTTGGGATATATATGTGACTATATGGTGATGTTTTAGACGTTTAATATATATTATAATATAGTTTGTATATCATATGTGGTTTATAAATAATTAAATATTTTTTTAAAAAAACATGGTCGCCTCATTTTCAAAAAGCGTTCGCTTTTGCGCTTCTCGCTTTTCGCCTCGGTTGGGAACTTCTTCGCTTTTGTTCGCCTCACGCTTTTTTAAACCAATATTGTTACCCCCTTATCCCTAGAATTGTTAGTACCAATTTTAAGCGGGTTTTGTATCGTTAAGTCCGAGAGAAGATGCGTCATTAGGGTTCCTTAGCAATCTTTTTGGTGCATTTATTCAATCTTCTTAGATTTGTGAAGGTTAGTTGGTGAGACCGAGAGGTGATCTAGCGAACTTTAATGAGCCTTAGTTGATTATTTTAAGATCTCGGTGTCGTGTGATTAGTTAATTCCGTTAGTCGCTGAACTGTCAGTAGGATTCTTGCCTAGGTAGTCGTTTCTCCATATTTGTAAAAACCTCGTTAAGTCCTGTTAAGTTTTCTTGTTAGTTTTGTTAAGTTAAGTTAAGTTAGTTTAAATTAATTAAAAAGAAAATAAAATTAATAAAATCAATTAAATATTATTAGGGTAGGACTTGGATTAGGGTTTATAATCTGAGTCGTTCTCATGTGTCTTTAAGTTCGATATCCAGACTTTCCTCATCTTTGCTATACGCGACCGGTACACTTGTCGTTTGTGTGAACTAGGATATGTTGTTTGTTTTTTTAAAGCTTAGTTGCGATTTGTGTTTAATATATATATATATATATATAGTTGCACATCTAAAGGATACCACCAAATTGATATAGTTATTCTCAAATTATATATCACATAATTAAAAAAACGTAATTTAAAGAGGTCCTCGTTTTATGCTCATCTCGAGTTCTAAAATTTTAAAAAATTCTTAGAGACGGACATGCAGTCAAATGCCAAAAATAAAAACCCAAAATAAGTTAAGTTATACATGTCTGCCCATTAGGGCTGAGCATGGTTCGGTTATTAGGCGAAACCCAAACCGAAACCAAAGTAATCGGTTTTTTGGAATATACAAACCGTTTGGTGTTCGGTATTCGGTTTTTGATTTTTAGTTTTGGTTCGGTTATTTTAGGGTTTTTTTTCAATTATGTGTAGATATTGCAAGAAAATAAAAATTAAAAAATGAAAATGCATATCTTAAGCTTGTATAAGAACGTCTTACAGTATCACATATATATTGAATTTAAAAAAAACAAAAATAGACACGTGTTAGGTGGAAGTATACGAATACAAAGTTGTTAAATAGAGTTTCATTTCAACAAAGTTTTTAATTAAAAAGCATTATAAATTTAGTCTCAATCTTCATTCATCATCTTATTTATCTTCAAAGTCTAGTCCAGCCCTCCTTATCTTGATAATCTTTATTACCATAAACTCGGTTTGTTTTTTTTAAATGGGTAACCTAATCGAAACCGAAAATTCGGTTTTTCAAAGAAACAAAAAGTTAACCGTCGGTTAATGTTTCGGTTCGGTTTCTTTTGGTGCTGTTTTTTCGGTTAATTCGGATTTGGTTTAGTTAATTCGGTTTTTGGCTCACCCACACTACCCGTCTTTCACCATTCATCATTTTTTTTTCATGTATCGAATATCCTCAAACTTTCACTACATCTTTCATTTGTTGAAAACCTCATGTTTTATTGTTCAACCTTTTTTAGTACGAATAATATTTCAATATTTAAAACAATTACCTAATAACCAAAAATTAAGATTATATTAATTAAAATTTCATTGATAAGACAAAAAAAAACATTTCATGATAATAAAATAAACATTTCTAACCATCTTAATCTTAAATATATATATATATATATATATATATATATAAACAAAACATTTAAATGCTGTCAGGTTGGTTTCTACATTATCTCAAGCCATTAGATTGCTTTATTTGTATATGAAGGTTTTTCATGTATTTGACCCGAATTCACGGGTATGGGTCTCATTAAACCTAGATGGACCTTAAACGTGTTATAAATCTCATTAAATTAAAAATTAATCTCACCAAATATTAGATATGAAAATCTTATAAAATAGGGATACACTAAAAATTAATATCCGATTTCTTTTTTAAAAAAAAAGATATTATTTATTTTTTTTAAAGATATTATCAAGGGGATCGTTGCAAAATTATCAAGCTTTATTCCGGGTTCAATCAATCAAATTCATAAGTTCTAGGCCATCATTTGGTATCAGGGCTTTCGTTAATCGATTGTTAAACAACTATAAAAAGACACAAACTTACCTGAAGATTGATTGAGGAACTATGAGAAATAGAATATCTTGAGAGTTGTTGACTTTTCGTGGTCAACTCTTGAAGAACACCTTGATTAAGCTTGAACACATGAAAGAAAGTGAGTGTGGGAGGTGAGTGATGGTTATGCAGAGGCTAGTGAGGGTTTATATAAGTGTGGTTAAGCTTGATGATCACGAATTCATTTGATCAAATAGATAAAGTTTATCACCAACTTTAAATATATTTCAAAATTAAACAATTTGATGGATAAACTCGAGTTTTAGGATCATGTATTAGGTTAGAAACAATGTCTACATTCGTGTTTATCAAATACATAAGAAGATTCACAAAACAAGATTGAAAATCGGGTTAAACAAGTCAATATGAAGTTCAGCACGTGAACCAGGTTGCACTACGCGACATAGATGGTACTCCTCCATTGCATTACGTGACTGGATGGGTGCATCAACAACTTTTATTTTGTCAGTTTTAGTCCTTGTACTTTATAAGAATGCAATTTTAGCCCAAAATCAGTGATTTTAAGGATTGTTTAACATGTTTAAAAGACCTAACAATAAAATATGATTTAACACAAACATATACTAATTAATACGAGTTTTGTTAATGATAATAAAAATCAAATACAAGCCTGGGTCGTGTAAACAAATACAAATACTAAACCGAAAATTGACAAATGTCACATATGCTTTGACAACATCCTTATGTATAGTAGAATATAATACGGTCACCACTCTCATCTCCAACAACCGTTTGAAGTACTTGATTAGGAGAAGTTGTATGGGAATTTGGAGAAGTATGTTCTTTTTACTAATGAGGTCACATTTCTTGGTTATCTTGTTTATGCACAGGGAATACAAGTGGATGAAAAGAAGATCCAAGCCAACCGTGACTGACCGGTCCCATAATCCATACATCAAGTTCGAAGTTTTCATGGCCTTTCTTTTTTCTACCAGCGGTTTACATAGAACTTAAGCACCAGTATCGCTCCAATGACCGAGGTTACTAAGCTCAAGCAGTTCGAATGGAACCCGCAAGCACGGTTTGTGTAACATCCTACTTTTGATAATAATAAATAAAAGAATTTCGTTTGCTTGATGGTGTGTTATTATTTAGCTAAGTTAAATAAAAATAATTGAGTGTGGGCTTGGACAATAATAGATGGAATACGGGATGGTGATGGGTCTTAGGTCCATGGGCTTAAGGGTATATAAACCTCCTTAAACTTCCCTAAGACCTTCATTTCCATCTTCTAGCCTCCATAACACACTCAAAAATAGACACAAACACTCCTCTTCCATTACGGATCATATTTGAATCCGAACTAAGATGGTTTGTGTTGGATCTTAATCATACAAGTAGGAAACACGTCCATAATCACGTGTTGAATCTAACCCGTTGCTAGAAGTGAACCAAAAAGGTACGTTTTAGATTAAAGGTTGAGTTTTTTAGGTCGGTTTGCCCTAAAATTTGAAACTAAGGTAAATCGGGCATTATTATGAAAGAAAAATATAAACTTGAACGTAATGTAACATCACGAAAATTTCGGATCAAAAATAACAAGTATTCAAAGTACAATGACCAAAAATATAAAATCTGATTCCCTGACCCATCGCACTACGCGATGGATCAGAAGATAACCCATCGCGTAACGCGACGGGTTTGTCACAAAACCCAAGAAACGAATGGGATCACGATACATGATTCCCAAAAGCTCACGTTGTGATACATTCCCCGCCACGTGTCCCCACGTGGCACCGTGTGTCCAGCCACGTGGCACACGTGGCTAAGCTAGTGGTAGCACGGACATAGCTAGTCACGATACGCGAGGACCTCCGAATTGGTCCATCGCGTATTGCGATCCATTTAAATATAATATAGTCTGTCGCCGACCCATCGCTATACGCGATGGGTCCTAGGCTAGACCCATCGTGTATCCCGATGGGTCATCTGGATCATCCCTATAAATAGGGCAATCAGCCCTTCATCTGGATCACCTCACTCTCTCTAGAATACTCTCTCACTCTACCTTGAAAAGCGTGCCACCGACCCGACGTTCAAACCTCGTAAACCGTGCCCAATACCGACGTTGCCTCTAAGTACATGCCCTTCAAGGTGAACTGAAGTTCCGTCTCGAAGTGCGTGCCGACGAAGATTTACGATCAACGTAACATATGCCGATCAAGGTAGGGGTTCTGCCCGAGTAAAATAAAATTAAAATATTATTATAGTCTTGGACACTAGTCGAGGGTATACTCGATACCTCGAGTAATAAATAAAGAAAATGTAACAAAGAAAATATAAATAAGAGATATGGATATATAATAAATCTTTGTTACTAATGAAAATATTATTTAAGTTTCTTAAATAATAAGTAAAGAAATAAATTATATGTTTCTTCAAAAAGAAGAAACGTAGTGTTTAGAAAAATAAACAAGTAGAACTAAAGGTTTAAACTTGTTAAATAAAGAAAATATATTTTGAACTAAAGGTTCAAATAGAAAATATAATCAAGGTAAATATTATACAAAATAAACTAAAGGTTTAAAGCTAGATTATTGATTTGGTAATAACAAATGGTTATACTCGTACTATAGGTCCGAGATAGCAAAAGAAAGACTAACCGATCAGTGAAGTGAAGCTGATCATTTTCAAAGGTGAGTACGCCCAACTTTTATAACTTGTATTAATCGAGTCAAATAAATTGATTACATGAGATTATGTATCTCTAAAACATTATGAACAAAAGTAATCGTTGGCCCTCAGGCTGTCGTGTACGTTTGTCTAGATCCTTACATATGTGGTAGACGGTGGGCACACCGCGCCACACTTGGTTATATGCCTCTGCCACACCGGACCTAAGTTATGTCCGGGAGAGGGTAATCATGTGTATACAGATGGTGGCTAAGTAACCTCGAACGCTACGGTGTTTGCTGTTACGAGTTGAGCTTAAGTTTGTTTGTGTTTTATTTGTTTTAAACTTGATTATTCCTAAGCCACGATAGGCCGAGACCTAAGTTATGTCTCAAGGGGTAATTAAGTAAATAAAATATTTTATGCGTCAGCTTATTCACTAGAATGTATTGCTAACATATTTTCAAATTGGTTTTACAGGTAACGAAGGATATGTGCTTGAAGAATAGAAGTCTTCACTAGACGATCTGATGGCTCAGATCATTTTTGTTAAATATTAAACTAGAATGGTGGTTTTATATAAACAAGTAATCTTTTGAAACCATTAAACGGGTATTTTATAATCATGTGTTTTGATATGTAAATATTAATATTTTAATCAACGCAATTATTTCCGCATTAATCCGTAACTCTGATTTATTTACAAAAACGGTACCAACTACAGGTCACACGCCTAGGCCTAAGATGGGGGTGTGACAGTAAACGAGATGTTTGGAATGAAACCGGACAAACGGGTAACGTTTGAACCAAGTTAGTGCAAGGAAACAATATGGTTAAAGTCCTATGCTCATTTATTATGCAAGACGGGCAAAACGAGTTGAAAAGAAATGTTGGAGAATGATAGGAATAAAATCATATTCAAACGAAAAGTAATCGAATCAAATGGACAAAGTAATCGAATCAAGTGGGGTAAAGTAATCGAATCGAATGGACAAAGTAATCAAATCGAGTGGGCAAAGTAATCGAATCGAATGGACAAAGTAATCGAATCAAATGGACAAAGTAATCAAATCAAATAGGCAAAGTATTCAAATTGAATGGACAAAGTAATCGAATCGAATTGATTCGATTAGAATCTGTCATTCGATTAGAATTTCCATTCGATTAGGTCAGCTCGACCCTAGCCAGGGGCTCTGCCCCTTAGACCCTGCTAGTGCCTGCGTCCCCTAGACCTCGTTGCTAGGGGCGCTGCCCCCGGATCCACGGTTAGCTAGGGGTACACAAACCTATAAGTATGATATAGTTAGAGATAGGTAATTTACTTATAATTAATACACAGTTAGTCGTGCACAGATAAGGAGGGGTATTACAATTAACTCTAAGAGGCACAAGACACAGGTGAGTTTCTAGTTAGAGGTGTTCATCGGATCGGATAACGGATTATTCGGTTATTCGGTTCGGGTTATTCGGATTTGAAAATTTTTAGACCTTATCCGAAATCCGATCCGATCCGAATTACGAATATTCCTATCTAATCTGAATCTATCCGAATTCAATTCGGATCGGATTCGGGTAATATCCGAATAATCCAAAATTATCCGAATAATCTGAAATAAAGCTAAATTTTTTTTCTATTTTTTTGTTCATAGCATTTAATAGTTTAGAACCAAAATAAACATACAAACCAGAAAATACGAATTACTCTTAACATAAATTTAAAGTTTAAACTTCAAATATAGTCTAAAATATATACCAAACCGGAAATACCAATAAAAACATGTTTTTTATTCGGATTAATCGGATATCCGAATAATCCGAACAATCCGAATTTTTTAAAATTCCGTATCCGAATCCGATCTGAATCCGAATTACTTATTCGGATATTCGGATTGATCTGATCCGAATATCCGAATAAGAATTCGGATCGGTTTATTTGGGTTTCGGTTTCGGTTCGGATTTCGGTTTTTTCGGATTTCAGATTTCTTGAACACCCCTATTTCTAGTCTCATTTCCTTGTTATGTTTTCTGGGATGTGTGGATACTCGATGTGATTAGTTAATACACTTACCTTAAGTGGTAAGTGTATGATATGTGAATGTGTTATGAATGATATATAAAAGATTAAGAGTATATATGAAAGTATTTAAATATAAGTATAATTGAAGGCATGTATGGTCGTATGGTAAGAGGGTCGCATACCCTAATAATATCTGTGAAGTTATAGGGCGAAAGACGCTTTAAAACGTATAAGTATGTATTTAAAGTAAGATAAAATATGCAAGAATGAAAGTACGAAAGTATGAAAGTAAGAATGAAGGTATATACTTTTGTATGTACAAAAGAAAGTAAAGCAGGTTAAGTATGTGGTATATGAACGTATTGTATGTTGCCTGATTAACTAGAATTCACTCAGCGTAACTGACTTTAGTATGCACGCAGGTGAATAGGCTAAGGCAGCTAGCATGAATGAAGACACATGGCATTGGACTAAAGAGGCTGACATCTTTAGAAGAATGTTATGATGTTTAAATATGAATTTTTATGTTATGTTAAAGACAAGAGTTTGATTGTTATGAAAATATTTGAATGATTATGTAATATATGGTTGAAGTTTTATATTCCGCAAAAAGTTTTAATTAACTATGATATTTAGAACTATGTTTATGAGTAAATCCAACATCCAATGTAGGGCTCCAGGACCGGGGCCTTACAGTTCGCCTTTGAAAAGCTCAAAAGACAGGTATCTTCAACCCCGGTTTAGGTACTACCATGTTTTAATGAGGTATTTTAAGTCGAGTGTGATGCTTTCAGCGAAAGAATTGGGGCTATTTTGTCACAATTAGGCCGTCCGGCTACATATAACTTTAGTGAAAAACTCAATGATGCAAAACGACGTAATTCGATGTATGATAAGGAGTTTTATGCTATCATTAGCTCTTTAGAACATTGGCAACACTACTTGATATCGAAGGAGTTCATTTAAAATTCGGATCATGAAGCTCTTAAGTATATCCAAGGCGAACCTTAGTTGTTGCCCAAACATGCCAAGTCTGGCAAGTTAAACAAAGGAGCATACTCCTTACCCCGCAAACATTATCTAATAACGTATTTCCTACCAAAGATTATTGGATTCGAACTACTCAAGCATGAACACCCATCAGATCCTGATTTGAAGAACTCTTTTCTAGCTGTCAGAATCACGCTATGGGTGGTTTTCACCTTTTTAACGTTTTTTAATTAAAAGACAACAGCTATGAGTTCCCCATGACCATATTAGAATCGAGTTAATTCAGGAGACTCATGAAGGGGGGTTGGCAGGTCATCTAGGTATTGATTAAACTGTTCATATATTGCGAAGTCTTTATATTTTTCCAAGTCAGTTCGTGATGTCGAACAATTCCTCCGTCGTTGTCTGTCATGTCATCATGCCAAAATCCATTCTTTCCTCTATGGAAAATACATGTCATTACATGTACTGGTTTCCCCTTAGGAAGACGTTATCCTCGATTTTATCACAAGTTTACCGCATACTCAACGCCAAAAGAATTTTGTTATGGTAGTGTCAGCATATTCTCTAAGATGGCACATCTTATCACCTGTCATACCACCTATGGTGCAGTTTTGGTGGCTAACCTTTACTTAAAAAATAGTCCGTCTCAACGGAGTTCCCAAGACAATGGTTAGTGGCATAAACATTAAGCTCCTTAGACATTTCTGGTTGACATTTTGGAGAAAATTAGGCACTAAACTCAAGTTTAGTAAATCAAGCCACCCACAAACTGATGGTTAGACATAAGTTACCAATCATACCCTTTGATAGTTTGTTCACTACTTGAAGCGCTCATCACGACCTGTAACATTAATTAATTTTTAAACCCGAAATTTGATCTGTTTTATTAGTCGTTGAGATCCATTAGTTATTCATATAATCATATGTTAAATATTTCGTATGTAATAGTTTTTCTTAAAGTTATTTAAATATATTAAACGTTACTAATATATATATATATAAACAAAATTTATAACGCTCATGATTTTTCATATTCAGATGTCACATAAATAGCATTACTTATGCATAACCAAAGAACATTTTTTTTAATTTAATTATGTCATATTTTTTTACATAAAGTTAGTTTTGAAAGATGAAAAAAAAGACATTCTTACTCTATTTAAATTTTGGTCAAAAACTCTTTATGATGACAATAAATTTGTTTGAATACAATTGGTGTGTTTCAACTTAATTTTTATGTTCAATTTCATGTTTTGAATGATATTCAATTTCATTTAATATTTCTTGACTAATTTAATCTAATTGAAACACTTCACCACAATATCCATATAACTAGAGACTCGTTTCACCTCTTCAACTTTGCTATAATCCTTTGCTTAAGCTTTAATCTTCTCTTGTATAATTGGAGTACTTTTTACTTACTTTAACTTATAAAGTCAAACCAATCAAGTTTAAGACTTTTTCTTATTATCTGTTGTGTCCTTTCCTCAGGTATATTTGTGTTATTTTTCTACATGTTTCTATTATTTAGAAACTTAATGTTACGTTAAACTTAACATTAGTATTAGTTCATAAAAACGAACTTTACTCGTTTACGTATTTATTCGGTTCGGTTTTGTTATTTTATATATCCAACATCTAGAACCAATATTTTTTTCATCTATTATTCCATAATATTATTTTACCAAGTTGGAAACGAACCCAATCGAAAAAGTTGAGTTGGGTTCGACCGAAAAACGAACCACTCGCTTAAACTTATATTCAGCATGTTTGGGATTTTTCTCGAAACAAGTCTGACTTAATAACATTACTAAGAAATATTATAACCCAACTTTTTATAAATAATTAAAATTATCCAATTTATAAACTTTACGAAGGAAACTCTAAAAATATACAATTATAGAGTAAATATATATATTTTTTATTTCAAAGGTTTAAAACACTTAACCATGAATCGAATCTTGTAAAGTCTTCCATTTCATTTATTTTCTTGAATCCTATATTAAACCTAGAAATATTTTATAGCACCGCTCTTCGAACCAAACTCGCCCGGTTCAGCTCGCTTAAATGCTTAATTTCATCTTTCATTCGCTTAGCTTTATCAAGTGAGTTTTTCATAACCCTTTTTAAACACTTTACAATACTTCTGGGGTGTAGCATTTCACAACTTTTGTCTCGTTAGTTATGCATTTGTTTACAAAATGATTCACACTTATCTTTCGTGTTAATATTATTCTCGCATCTTGTTATGATATATATGTATATTATGTGCAACGTGTTTACTGTTTTTATGATGGATGATTCACAAACGCATACACATAGTGGGAGAGTCCGACAGGACGTACCCGCGCTACTTACTGCTTCTGACTTAGGTTGTTATGCTTAGTGGTTCTCATTTCCCCTATTACCACGGTTTTGGCTAAATGAGGACAGTGTTATTTGCTTTTATTTACTTTATGCTAGAGAAATATATATATATATATATATATATATATATATATATATATGAAAAGGATATTTTGAAAACTTAATGAGTTGTAAGAAATTTAAGAATTCAATATGGACCACCCATTTAATTAATGAGTATATAATATGTGGTTGAGATTAAATTTAATTAAAATATGAATCATGTTAGAGAATAAAGATTTTTAATGATTACACGAGTTTAAATATTACTTACACATGTGTAAAAAGTCGATTCAGTGTGTTAAAAAAATACTGTAAAAAAAAACTTTTTTACGTTACTTACACTTACATATATACTAGTCAGTTGCTCGCGCGATGCAGCGGTGTACGTACAAACGCAACCGGTGTTAGTACGTTTGTAGCCTCGCAATGGTACGTGCGTAACCCGACGGTGGTATGTATTTAACGTGGCATCGGGCGTGTAACTGTTGCCGGTAAGCATGCCACATAATGCCTATACGCGAGCAACCCGGTATGTATAAACAATGTCATCCATGTAACTGATGTTTGAACGCGCATAACTGGTGACGACAAGCAAGAAGAAAAGATGAAATGCACAATAATTTCAAATAAACTACTTTTAACCCAATCCTTTTTACGGACCTGTTTCGACGCGAAAACGTTTTAACCCGAAGCCCGTTTTTTGACATGAACCCTTTCGATCTAAACCCATGCCGACAAGAACTAAATTAACCCTTTTGTATTAACCTATGCCAACCCTAACCCGTTCCAACACCATTAGTCGAACATGCCAGACCCATTGCCGGTAATAACTGATAATCACGTAACATGTTAGTGTTTTTTTTAAATTAATAAACTATAGCAATACCATAATCAAATTAAAGATAATAAAATGCTCGTTTTTGTGGTGTAAGTTTTTAGAAAAAAATATTAATGTGTGAAAAAGTTACGGTCGTTTAAAGGTCGTGAAGTAGTTGGTTAATAATTATAGAGAAAATATGTAACTATTTAATATATTAACAAAACTTGATTGAAGTTAAAGGACCATTAATATTATTTTTGATATGCAAAGACTATTTTACCCCTACATTCTTAAAATTCTATGCATTGTTACTTGTATAATATGCAACAACAGTGGTACGTCTTAAAATTTAAGAGGTCTCTCACTCCTATATTATATATATATAGTGTGTGTGTGTGTGTATATATATAATATAAATGAAACCTTTAAAAGCTCTCTAGTTGCTTCCTATTTTTTCTCAATCCACCATATTGTTTTATTTGTAAATGAATGTTTCTCATGCATTTGATCCGAATTCACGAGTATGGGTCTCACAAAATCATGATAGCCTTTAAATGGATAACATCTCATTAAATTAAATTAAAAATTAATCTCATCAAATACTGATATGAAAATTTCTTATAAAATAGAGAGATACTAATAATTAATATCCTATTTTTTAAAGATATTATTTATAATTAAGAAACAATTTTACAGAAAAAAAATAACTGGACCATTGGTCCTACAAAAACCAGATAGCTTTTAAAACGATTTATAACACCTCTTTTATTTGTGAAACCCCTTTATCATCAAATCCTAATTACATTATTAACTTTCTTATAATAAATAAAATTAAAAACTTAAAAAAAATATATAAATACTATAAACGAATAATAATATATCAATCAATCAATCAATCATACCCAGTAAAGTCCCACCAATAGCATAGCTATAAGTAGGGTCTGGGGAGGGTGGGATGTATGCACACCGTACCCCTATCCACATGGATAAGGAGGTGGCTTCCAGAGAGACCCTCAGCTCTAAAGTACATATGTATGTATGAAGTAATATAAAGGAAATCAGAGTTCAACGGTAATAATAATAATAATAATAATAATAATAACAGTAATAATAATAATAATGATGATGATAAAAATAATAATAATAATAATATCAATAATAATAATATTAATACTATTTATGTAGAGAAAATATTATTATGATGTGTGATAAACGAATAATAATATACAACCCCGTAATACGAGGGATAAAAGCTAGTGTTTGTGTTTGTGTGTGTGTGTGTGTGTGTGTGTGTAAGATTAGATCATGTGAGAACTATTTTGAAATTGAGAACTGTGGGAACCATTTTGGACCACAAAAAAAACTCTTTTAAAAAAATAAAAAAAATTATAAAACAAAAAAACGCTAAAATAAAAAAAGTGAAAAAAACCAAAAAAAAGTTATTTTTCATCTCGGTTTCATAAAAAATAAAAAAATGAAAAAAATATCATTTTAGCTAAATTATACACATATGTATAATACTTATTTTTTAAATTTTATACATATTATTCTTTATACACATATGTACAATTAAGATAAATGATAATATACATATGTTTACATTATGTAAATTGAGATTAAATACAAATATACATATGTGTATAATTAGGTGGTTTTTTTTATGAAACCATGATGAAAAATAAAATTTACTGGTTTTTTTACTTTTATAAAAATTGTTTTTTTTTTTTCGTTTTATCAGTTTTTTAATATCATTTCAAGAGTTTTTTTACTCAAAATGGTTCTTAAAGTTCTCAATTTCAAACAATTCTCTTAGGATTATCACCATATATAGGACGGTTCATGAGAAAAGTCATTTTAATGCGAGAAATACGAGAAATAAACCTGGACCATTAATTTTATCTAATCAATGGTTCGTAACAATGATGACAAACTTGTAATAAAAAGGAAAAAAAAATACATGGAAGGTTTTTATTAAAAGGGCAATATGGTCTTAACGTTGATAAGAAACATATGCTTTCAATCAATACCTGCCATTTTAGTTAATAATTCCTAAACTCTCTCTCTCTCTCTCTCTCTCTCCCAAACCTTCTACATTTGATTTCTACACTACATGTCGTTAACAAACATACAATGATTTCTAGGGAGAATATTGAGTTTGTAGAATAAATACCATAGAAAAACCTCACCGTCATTAACCTTAAAGAATTTAGAGGGTTTAATACTTAAATTTTAGAGAAAATAATAATATTAGTAAGCTTTATAAAAATTACATGTAGCCAATTGATGTGATTAGCATGTTCCATTTAATTTCAGCTTTTCTTGGCACTATAATTACTTATTTGATTACCAAATTTTACTTTAAAGCCTTATTATTTACTTTGGGAAAAAGAAAAGTAACTATAAATGATTTTCATGAATTTTTCTAATATATGAAATTTTTTTAGCTCTATAACTCTTACCTACACATATAAAGTTTCAACCTACACCGTGTATGTTTTATGCCTAAAACTGTGTAGGAAAAATTGTAGCTTACCTGTGTATCCTTAATTCAGTCAATGAAAAACATGTTGTGTTTAGAAAACGTTCTACGTTGTAGGAAAGAATTCTAATGCTTATGTAGTTGAACGAATGTAAATATTATTAAATACAATAACCCTACAAAGATGTTAAAAAAGTCTTAATCCTACACAAATGTATGAGACGACTGTGTAGGTACTAAACGTAACTACACTTGTGTGACAATCAGTTACATTATGTAAGATATATATTCCATGTGTAGGGATCCATTATGAATACATATAGATGACATAAATTAGTTGTGTATTTATAAGTTAGTTTATGTTTTATATAGTGACATTGTTTATGACATCCTATGTATGTAGGTTATTTAGTTTGTTGTGTAGGTAGTAACTATGAAGCTGCGTAGCAATGATGTTGTTTTTTAATGTGCACGGAAGCTCATTTCTTGTGTAGGATGCGGTGATTATATTTATTAAAGCTAATTAGTACGTTGTTATGTAGGATGTCATGTCAAAGTATATGAAGAATGTCAAGTTTGTTGTGAAGGACATATATGGAGACACTCATGGGAAAAAATAAATTGAGATTATGGTTTAGGA
Organism: Bidens hawaiensis; assembly: GCF_021521415.1. NCBI lineage: Eukaryota > Viridiplantae > Streptophyta > Magnoliopsida > Asterales > Asteraceae > Bidens > Bidens hawaiensis. The sequence goes on along the minus strand of NW_027491347.1, from coordinate 714,100 downwards.
GAGGAGTCAACAAGAAAAAAACAAGTAATGCTCACTTTAAGGACGACATTATGGATATTTTAAGTTTGCAATATCATTTTGGTATATAAACTATAAAGGGGACGTAAAAAATGGCACACTTTTCCCCCTCTTTTTTCCCTGTGTGTTTTAGCGAGTTTGTTTGACCCTTGTGTTGAGTCAACACACAATTATTTATTTACTTTCAAGTATTGACTTATTGAAAAAAAAATTGTTCAATCGGATGGGTTTTTAATCATGCTAGTACATTTTGTTTTGAATTAGATAGTCTATGTAAGATTGTGGTTTGTATTTAAAATATTCGGTGAAACAATTTAGTTGAAACAAAAAAAAAGCAAATTGGGAAATATAAAAAAATAAATAAATAAAACCAAAGAGTCTGCTTGAATCATGAATACATGGTTAACCGATAAGAAAAAAAATTAATAATATGCTTAATTAGTGTATTTGGCATTATAGTAAAAACAATATCTAAGAATTGGTATCATCAAACTAGATTTATGATCAACGATGAGAATTTGGATAAAAACATATTAAAAAAACAAACAAACTAAATAGATATCTATTAAGGGTAGAGATGTTGTACGCTAATGCCTTAACGTACGAGAGGTACGCGAGACGCTCAAAGGCAAAAAACAAAGGCGAAATCCTAAAACGCTCAGAAAACACTCACAAAAACTTAAACGCTCAGCCAAAAACCTAAAACGCTCAATAAACGGTCTTCGTGAAAAAAGTAAAAAATTGATCGATTAACGATCCAAAACTGTTTTTTTTTCAATGAACCAATGATTAATTGGATATTTATTGACGATTCCGAGATGTTGGGATTTGATTTCATGGATCGATTCGTGAAAACCGGGATTCGCGTACCTATTGTACGTTAAGATATTATTATACTGGATCTCTTCCCTATCTGTTAATATGTAACTTGTCATTTATTACTAGATATTTACCAAAGAAAATGACAAATGCATATTTTACTAATATACCCTTTTAATTAAATTAAAAAAAACATAAATTAGATGATTGGCTAGAACCTCTTCTCGCATTAAGATGATTTCTCGCTTGAACTTAACCATATATACACATACACACACACACACACAAAACTTGTGAAAGCTCACCAACATAGTATGTTGAAAATGCTATTATTTTAAACATGCTACAGGTTGATAAAGTTCCAAGACAAGAAAACTAGATTGTCTATAGTAATTATTTGAACGAATAATCATTGTTTCATTCTCGATGTAATGTTATTTGTCTTATTATACAATTTGTGTACTTGTGAAATTATGGAATAAAATAAATATCTTGTCACTTTTATAGTGTTACAAGCTTATGAGTGATCCGTACGTTACACTCGGACGTATTCCGCTTAAATCCGAGGCGTTACAGATTGGTATCAAAGTCGTGACTATAAGATAAGTTGTTAAACGTAACGACCTAGTATAGTTATAGTTCATTTTTAGGGCTCTAACTGCATGAATACCCTATGTTTGCCCACATATTTTAAGATTGTTCATATGCTTCAATTATATTTATAATATTTTTTAACGTCACATGTACACATGTTCACACACAAAACTCTAAGGCTTATACCTAAACCATTTTATAATCTTTTGGTTTTTTTTATGATATTAGAATCAAAAATTCGTGTTTTGATATTTCAATTTTTCGTGCTCCTTAAATATGGTTTTACGTGACGGGTATGTAGTAACTGGAAGAGGGATACATTTGTTTTTCGAACCCTTAACACCAAGGCCTTAAACCTAAGGATAAACAATGTGTATAAATCACAATCAGCCGCGGGACCCGTTTTTTACCAGGAGGGTTCGAAAGGGTGTTGAAACTTATTAGACCAAAGCATACCACACCAAACATCATACAAACCACAACTTTAAGCTGTCAAACGTGACCATTTTCCTTCGTTAATAGAAAGTGGTTGCATTCTTGCTCTTAAAAATTGCATATTGGTCCATGCCGGTTCATTCAACGCATAACCAAAGACAAAATTTCTACATTGTGGTTTTTATTGGGATTTCAAAAAGTCATGGTGATACATGAATAGTCGAGTTTTAGTTCGTTTTCTCTATTTATATATTCATTAATTATTATAGTTTAAAATTGAGAATTCAAAAAGTCATGGTGATACATGAATGGTCGAGTTTCACTTTGTTTTATTTATTTGTATATTCAGCTATTATTATGGTTTTATTTTAAAATTCGAAAAGTTATGGTGATACATGAAAACTTGATTTTCAATTCGATTCCACTACTTATATTAAGTTTGTATTAGTAGACAAAGATTTATGATGTTTCATTGATATTCTGATTTCAAATTTGATATAGTTTTCATATGGTTATTCAAAACTTTATGGAATTGTTATTGAAATGCGAAAACTCATGGTGGTTCGTGGACATTTCAATTTCGATTTCAAATTTTGAACCATGCGATTTTATTTATTTGTTTGTTTTATGATTTATATAGATTGATTCCGATTTCAGGAATGTTTCATGTAATGTTTCTTTTGGTTGTTAATACGAATTTCATATATACATCCCATGTCATGCGAAGTTTTCCCGCTTCGCAACATGTTTTCTCATTTTCCTCGACGTCGCCCTTAAAGCTCAACCCTTAGAATAACAACCCCTATTTCAAGCAGTTTGCCGTCGTGATCCCTACTCGGGTGACCCAAATTCATCAAAATCAACACTACCCACAACAATAAACCAACCTGTGTCTTAACCAACCCAAACCAACACAAAAACTAAGATACCCAAAGCCCTACACGAGAACACACACATTGTGTAGCTCGTGTATGTTTCGTCACTCTACTACCGCACAATGCCAAAAATACTTCATTATATATAATCAACACCACCCATGTATTTCACGACCTATTATTCAACCATTTACCCCAACCATATGCCTTATCATATGCTTGCGCTTCGAGCCTATTACCACTGTAGTAACCCAAGCACACCCATGATACTCAGGAATGCCTAATTTGTTTCCGCCATGCAATGCCATAACCGAATCTCTTGACCACTTAAAGTTTATCCATTTTCTGGCATCAATAATTAGTCCATTCATACTCATCGAACATGCTTATTTTTAAACTCCATGCATACTTTTCCGCATTCATTTTTCTATGAACACCTCATACTTAAAAATTTCAAATCCTGATTATTTTAAAATAGTAAAGTAATAAATATATATATTCACAAAAGTTTTTTCTTTTTTTTTTGCTATACAAAATATATTCAAGTCAATTTTTTTGAAAAGAACTTTCAATCTTTTCCTCTATATTGGCGCAATATATGATACTATCGGAGTAAAAAAGGGGTCTAAAAAGAACAGAGACTGGGCTGTATTAGTAACAATTAAATCTTTTGTGCGTTTATAAAAGGTCTCTAAAAGTTTTGGAGATAAACACCAATTCTAAGGTCTGAGACGACCCAAAAAGCAATTGATCACGATCTATTTTATAAGCCTACTTGGTTTATTATTATTATTATTATTATTATTATTATTATTATTATTATTACTTTTGTTGCTGCTATTATTATTATTCTTATAATAAATCTTTATAATGTTAAATGAAATCTTTAATTAAGTAATTCAATTAAAGTTATGGTTGTAATTCACTTCGTTTACTTTATTTGAATGTTCAACTTATATTCTTTTACCTGGGAGTTATTTTCCATTTACATCCTAGTTTTGGCAATATTAGGAGGTGATCTTGGAACTAATTTAAATTGGCGTGGTGTGGTTGTATCGTGAGTTCAAATTAGAGTTTTGCCCGACGAGGCTTTAAGTGTGTATCTCGAGGGGACCGTTGCAGAATAATCAAGCCTGATTCAAGGCTCAGTCTATCCAATTCAGAAGTTCTTGACCATCACATGCCAAATCAGATTAAAATAGAAGGAAACTTTCAATTAATCGCGTGTTCAACACGGATCAACTATTCACAAGTCATTTTACTAGCCTTTACCATGTATGACTTAGTCATCCTTTCCTATGAATTGCAATGTTTTAAAACCGGTAGGTACCGGACGGTTAAACCGGCTATACCGGAATTTTGTAGGCAGCCGGTATTTAGAGCTTGGTATTTTTGTGCGGTTTACTAGAGCATCGTACCGCCGGTTTTTAAAAAAAATACCGGTTTAAACCGGCAAACCAGTTTTAAATCCAAGAGATTTTTGAGATTTTTTGCGCCTCGTATTTTCTAAAAATGACTTTTAACATAGCTGATAAAATTAAAACGAGTATACCCGGTAAACGAAGATTTGTTGATTAACCAATTTTGTATCATGCAAATACAATGTTTGTTTATTTACATCTTTTTGTAATTGATTAATTTTGTATAGGAAATACAAACTTTTTATCTGACTTGACTATTGTTCATGTGTGATATTGGTTCAAGTGTGATGTTTATTAACGTACTTTTGGGTTATTATTTGAGTTGAAAGGTAAACTATTTAACTCGGTTGAAACTCTCGGTATCTTTCAATTCAACCGGTCAGTTATACCATTTTTGAACTAAATCTTGTATAAGTAAAATACTGATTTTTAAAACATTGATAAATGGTTATCGATTAGGACGCACTACTTTACCTGAGGTTAAATACCAAGGTCAACATTAACAAACGATGCTATAGGTTAGGTAAAGGTTTGACATTAACCCATTATCAGTTAACCATCAACAAACTAATTTATAGACCATTTTTGTGACACCACGAGAACGAATTCCATTTTCACATTCACAGGTTTTAGTTTTTCCTAGTAATAACATCAAGAGAGTCATGTATGTAGTAAAGTACAAACATAATATCTACAATCAAACTCATCTAAACATGACTATATTCTAAGTAGGAATATACTAAGTTCAGGCCCTCCACTGCCGTCCGGGTTGATCATATAAAACGCTTCCGAGTCACGACTCCCCACAACTCGCTCAAATATCGCTCTCATGTACAATAACTCCCCCTCGTTCTTTCTCTTCACGCCGTCATCCACTACCGGTATAACACCCGCACCCACCGAAACCGTCTGCACCGTGCTCAAGACGTGCCAGTCAGACGCCGAGCACGCCCTTGATTGAACGTACCCATACTTTCTACCATTGCAATACATGCTCCACGTCGGCTCGTCAAACAACTTTGGTTTACCACCTCCCCCACGCGCCACAGACCGTGTGTGTGACTTCTCGCATTCCAACGCGATCCTAACTAACCCCGATGACATTTCTTTTACTAGAGCTGCTGTTGAAACCGCCAGCTCCACGATCAATATCTAAGAGAGAATATATCATTAATCAATTATCAACTACATATAAAGAAATACAATTATATAAATAAAGATATACAATTATAAAGAAAATATAATCAAATACACTATAATAATATATTCTCTAACTAGGGCCGGCTCCGAGAAGTCGAAATTTTTTTCAGGTCAAAGGCGAAATTTTTTTGGTCCTTAAGTAAAAGAAACATTTTTTTGTGTTTAAACAATTTAATTTTATGTGGGCTTACTTGGTTATGATTTGAGTTATGTAAAAAACTTTTGTGTAAAGAAAAACTAAAAAATGTCTTAAGTAAGATTACAACTCACAACCTCTTGGTTATAAGTCATACCTCTTTACCACTAGACCAAGCTGGTGTTTATGTAAATGTGTTTAGACATTGATTATACATATTGTTTTTCATAAAAATACCTATTTTAAAAAAAAATTAAAAACAATTTCGGACCTGTCGGGACGTCAGGCTTATGGCCTTCAACTACCCAACCACACCGTTGGGCCGGGCCTGTCTCTAACACTGACATCCCAAGCCACCTTACCCTTTTAGTGCCCATGAAATCATTTCACCATAAGCAACTAGCACTAAGGCCTTAGCCCCTTTGAGCGCTAAAGGGGTAACAAGCACGAAAATTGTGTGTGGGCCCATAACTTTTATGTGTCAATCAAAATAACTCAATCATATTTTTGTTGAAAAGTTAAAAAAAACCGTGTTTTTTTTTTGTTAAACCAATAAGTGAAAAGTTAGTAAGGCCCATCAAACCTACTCGTCAACGACGTAGCAGTTTCGTTTTCATTTTTTAGCAGTTTTGTTTTTACTTTTTACTTAAACTAGTACACATAACCTAACTATACCGGTTCCGATCTTGGGTCGTACTGCACCGCAAAGCTGACAAGTCCCCGCCGGTTTCCAAATAATGTTCAGGTAACTTTCCGACCTGGCGATGGTGTCAACGAAAGTTGATTCGTAAGCTAAGCCACCGGCACGAGGGCAGGATTGCCGGGATTGATATTATGTTGATTATCGACCGGAGAAATACTGAAATCCTGAACTTGGACCGGAACAAACGAGGGCCACAACCTGCCGGAGTTCCACTTCCAACGAGAGGTTGGTTCTCAGCAACGGAAGAGGTTGAGGATATGTAATTTGATGGGATTATTGTTGTTGCAGCTGCTGCTTCTTGGGAGAGAAAGAAGCCGGCGGTGATGGTTGTTGATATTAATCAATCGGAATTATGTGATCGGAGGTGTAATGATGATGGTTTGTTGGTGGGAGGAGTGAATTAAAAGTGAATGTTGGTCATGCGTGAGTTGAATCAGTGCTCCGTTTATGATTCCATTAATCCATTTCTTTGATGCTGTCTTGTCTGTCTCCGTATTGTGTTTAATATTGAGGTTTGTTTAATTTCGTGATAGTTACAAGTTGTACTTAATTGAATGAAATACATTACATCATATTTTTGTTACATAGTTGTTACAATCAACTATTTCACGTGATAAGACACAAGTTTTAGAATGATACATGTATACTTATATATAATAATTACATGCAAAATGACTTACATGCTCTAGCCGAATTTACATACCATGATACACATATATAGTCACATACACTCTCACATACCACATACAATAGCCGTCATATGTTGCATACATGTAGCATCAGTGGCGAAGCTTGGGCTAACATACCGGGGGGGCCGGACTCAAAATGTATACAAATTTTCACAAAGAAAGGGGGGGCGGATATAAATTTTTCGGCCGAAAATGGCTAAATTTATATTATGTATTGAAAATTTTCGGCCGAAAACGGCTAACTTTAAACTATGTATAGAAAATTTCGGGCGAAAACGGCTAACTTTTACACTACGTATAAAAAATTTCGGCCGAAAACGGCTACAGTTTACAATACGTGTATCAAATTTCGGTTGAAAACGGCTAGATTTACACTACGTATAAAAAATTTCGGACGAAAACGGGTAAATTTACACTATCGCGTAAAAAACAGGGGGCCGGGGCCACCCCGGGCCCTGATAATCCTTCGCCATTGTGTAGCATAACATATGTATTCTCTCTCATTGTATATATGTTTTATGTTATAAATTATTCTTTATTGTCACGTACATGTATCATATCGCTTATGTTTATCTATACTATATATAATATACTAATGATGGGCAAATTAAGACGCTATCTTTAAGTAATTTACAAGATTTAATGCATTATGTACAACACAAATTAGGGACAAAAATGTAATTGTAACATTAAATCTCACATGCATTTTCAATTCTTTAAAATAGTTACAAGTTTCATCCCTTAAAATTACAACTTTGATCCTTTGTCTTTTACTTATATATTATTTTATTTTCACTTTTAACCCAATTGCCCCCACGATTTTAAAACGATCATAACTTTTTCGTACGTTAATATATTTTAAAATAAATGGCATCATTAAAAAACGAGCATTTTTTATCTTTAATTTGAGTATAATATTGCTATAGTTTTCAAAGTAAAAAAAATTATGCAAAAGTGTTTGCGGTTTGCTTTTGATGGTTTTAAATTAAACCATGAGCCAACTTTACCCATTTTTTGTTGTCGTCGAAAACCGAAACTAAACTGTTTCTAATTAAAACCCAATTAAACAGAACCATTACCAACGATTAGGTTCCGATATAGTTTGTGCTTCGATAAAAAAATTTGAGTTTAAAATTTAAAATAAGAATTGTAAATCTGCATATACATTCACTTCAAACTAAGCATCAACTAATACGTTATTAAGAGAATCATACTATGAACAAAGATAACTTGGGTGACATAAATAATAAACCTTATTAGAATAAATAGAATGCGAAATCATAACAAGAACAAAGATTATATAAAAACCATACTGAAAATTTGGTTAAATAAAAGTTGTGATAGACGATTTTGCTTGTATTAAATAAAACTTCGGTTAACTATATTTTAACTATGTCTAATATATATTATATCTAATGCTAAATAAGTAAATAATTAACATTTCAATATGTATGGTCAGCTCCAGTTTCAACCGTGAAACCAAACTGGTGAACAGTCTTACAGTTTTAAACAAAATAATGAACACCCAAAAATTTGTTATATGATTATCAAAGTATGTATTTCCAGTTTCCCAATGCATCGCGCGGGCACTCTTCTAGTATATACATATATATATATATATATATATATATAGGGAAAGGATCAAGAGAGAACTCCTTGTTAGGGAGAGAACTAGAGAACTTCTAAATGGAGGGGGTGTAATTGTCAATTTGTTTCCCAATATGTCTCTTACGTCTGGCTTCCTCCCCTGTGCGATACAATCCCAAAAACCAATTGACTCTTATGAACCCTAGTTATTGAGACAACACCTAGAAATTGAAAGAAATCGATGATTTAGAACCCTAATTGTCGAGTATATTGAAGATCGATTCCTTATTTGACGCCATCTATTCAACTACAAGAAATAAACGATGATTTTGAAGTCCGATTCCTGTAATTAGATTGAAAATTGAAGATCAATTCATTATAGCAATCGCACAAGTAAGCATTAAAGGCTCCTCTTTATACTTCTAATTGAATTTATGAGTCACAAGTTGATAGGCATGATTAGGAGATAATTGATTTTTTATTTTATCAATTTTGGGATAATATATGTGGAGGCCTCCACATCTGTATCAGTGTTATTGTTTATAAGAATAATTAAGGTGTTGATTGGTTAATCCATACACATGTAGTGGCTTGTTGAGTTGTTGTTGCTTTGGCATTCATATGAGTCATGATTTTACCTGGGTTTGTAGATGATGTCGTGGATATTCCTTGGAGAGATTTAGTTGTTATAAATTAGTTTCTTAGTAATAATGTGCTAGGTCTTTAATTTCTTTAAAATTGGTCATGAAGGCAAGAAACTAGTATTGCCTTTAATTGCTGCTCTCCTTCTTTGATGGCTAATGTTGGGCATACAACCATTATGATACCAAATCCTCTTGTTGAATTGAAATCTTTGATTTAGGTAATTATTAAATTCTTTTCTTGAGTGATTGTTTAAACAAAGCTTATCATATTTTTCTTTCAATAAAATCCTTGCATATTTAAGTCACATTAATAAGAATTTTTTTTTTTTGGATAAAGTGATCGGGCACAACAAAATTGATTGTTTAAAGTAAAAAAGCTAAAATTACTTATATTTAATTTGCTTTCTCTACTTATAATACCGTTTTATTTTTGCATTTTTCAATGGTAATATAAAATAAGTAATGTGCAGATATTAGATGTTGTTAATATTTGGATGAATTTAATGAAAAAGCTTGGATAATTCAATGATCTGGACATACATATGCTCATAAATTAGTGCTGACTTTTAATGGTAATATGCAGATTTAGTATTACATACATGTAATACTACTACGATTGCATAATTTTAGTAATAAAAAGAAACATACTAACATGTAATGTATGTATTACATATACGTCATACTGATTATTAAGCATTGCATATTCATAATACTGTTAGTATTACATATACGTAATAATATATATATATATATATATGCAGGTTGTTGACTTTTTAAACATTGTATTATTGCATAATGTTGTTTGAGCTTTATACGGTAAAGGTTTGTTCCCGGTACACAAAGTAACCGTTACCATCACACCTTTAGCCGAAGTACTACACGACAGTGCAAATTCCACACAATCAAGATATGACGTACAAATAAATCAGTCGTTGAAGCAAGCATATTAACTTGATGAGATGAGCAAGAGATATAGGCGCTACATTGTTTACGAGGACTACCTTTTTGTTTAAATATTTGTAATAGAAAAATACAATTGTTATGAGTCATCCTTTTCATTTTCCCAACTTTTTTTTGGTAACTTTAATGTATAATCTTCGTCGCCGATTATAAGTTAAAGTAAACAATTAGTGTTTATATATAATACATATATGTAATATTTTAGTAGTGCATATATGTAATACAATAGTATTGCATATATGAAATCCACTAACACTACGTATATGTTA